>NC_051072.1:40499474-41137807 GCF_004664715.2 Peromyscus leucopus
AACAAAAACACAACAGAGTCAAATACCAAAGAAGAAATTAAACACGTAACTTTTTGCTTTTCAAATGAAAATGCCATTGAGTCCAGGAAGATTATTTGCTACAAGTAACAGAGCAACCAACTGTAAATAACAGATGAGGGGATATGATTTTCTCACAGAACAAAGACATCCAAACACAGGGGCAGTTCTTGTGAGCTAGAAAAGATCTGATTTGTTGCTTTTAATGGAAAAGACAGTGGTAACCATTTCTACAAACCTTTCTTGAGAACAGAAAGATGGGCTTTTCCTCCCCCCCTCCCCCCTCCCTCCCCCCTCCTCCCTCCCCTCCCTCCCTCCCTCTCTCCCTCCCTCCCTCCTCCTCCCTCCCCCCTTTCCCTTCTTTCTTTTTCAGGGTCTCCCTGTGTAGCTGACTCAGAGTCCATGCTCCTCCTGCCTCACTCAAGCTCCCTCCTGCTGGGATTGTAAATGAGAACCACCCCCAACTGGATTTCTTTTTAGGGGTTTAAAAACCTGCACAGTTTTCCAAGAAGACTCTCAAATGACCCTTTTCTTAAAAGTCTCACAGGTTAGCTTCTAGCTAAGGACCGGACCAGGTATAATGATGCATGCCTGGAATCCTAGCACTTGGGAGGCTAAGACACAAGGATACAAGTTCGAGGCTAGTCTGTGATGCTTAGGGAGACTCTGTCTCTCTATTTTCTCTCTCTCTCTCTCTCACACACACAAACACACCAACACACACGCACGCATGCACACGTGTGCACACACAGTCTAAGGAAAGACGTAGGGTCCTGAAATAGTGAAGAATCGTCAGCCCACAAGGATAGAGGAGAGGTTCGCTTAAGAGAAACAACGTAGTACATAGCTGTAGCTTGGAGGATTGCCCTGGCAGGGCACGTTCAGATATGAACCAAGGCTCCGAAGCCAGAGCCCACCCAAGTGTTTGCTACCCTGCTTGCCTGGAGTATGTTCCCAACAAAAGGATTTTGATTTTGGTTTAAACAAAGCATGATAAATAAGTTAGTAAGTAAAATATGCAAATAAGTTAACGTAACTCTGTAGCACCATGTAAGACTTGCCAGTGAGTTTTATGTCTCTTCTGTTTATAATTATCTGTGCCATGGTCTCTTTGGAGCAGATGCCACACTATAAATCTATAAACACAGGGTGGTACACCACTTGTAACTGTCATTAGATGAGTGCCCTGGGCCAAAGTCGTTCCACCTGGAATCTAGCCTACATGAATACGATGGGTGTTTCCTGCCCCTAGAAGCGATGACCTGGAATATCTACTAATGTGGTATGAACATCTCAGGTCTGCCCTTCAAAACCAATCAGGATTCAAAACAAATATGTTTTCCATTCCTTGTTCTATTCTTTTTTTTTTTTTTTTTTTTTTTTTTTTTTTTTTTTTTTTTTTTTTTTTTGGTTTTTCAAGACAGGGTTTCTCTGTGTAGCTTTGCACATTCCTGGAACTCACTCTGGTAGCCCAGGCTGGCCTCGAACTCACAGAGATCCGCCTGCCTCTGCCTCCCGAGTGCTGGGATTAAAGGCGTGCGCCACCACCGCTTGGCTCCTTGTTCTATTCTTTCACCCCAAGTTTTACTACTTCCTTCTTCCTAATTTGAAGAATTTACTAGGAATTTGGTCTCTATGAGTGATAACATATATACATAACTCATCAGACTAATTCAGATCACAGTTCTGTCTGGCTCAAGATCATGACCTGAGTCTGAGAAATGAGGCAGACACTTTGACTTTAATGTTCACTTAGCCTTAGTGTGCTTAGTGTGCTAAGTTGTTAAATATGAAGGAAGGAGACCTAGATGCCAGGGTATTCACAAAGGGCTCCACTAGGAAATGGAATTTCTGTGAACACTTCAGCATGGCACTAAATATCATGCTGTTCACTGTTTCTGGGCAGACAAAGTCCCTTTTCTTTTCTTTTTTTTTTTTTTTTTTTTCTCTGTAGCTTTTGAGACTGTCCTGGACTAGCTCTGTAGACCAGGCTGGCCTCAAACTCGCAGAGATCCGCCTGCCTCTGCCTCTCGAGTGCTGGGATTAAAGGCATGCTACCACTGCCTGGCCAAAGTCCCTTCTCTACAAGTAGCATCAACGCGAAATGATTTTCTAGGTGTGAGATGAGTGAAGTTTGAGAGCTGAAAAGTATCCTAAAACCTGTGCCCCTTGGGACCAATTGGACGGGCTTATCAGAAGATGTGATAATTACTAATTACTGCAAAGAGAATTTAAATCTTATTCACAATCTAATGCTAGTGCTGCATCTTAAATTAACCAGGTGCTCAGCAAATGTCTACTAGATGAACTTTCAAATCCTGTAACCTCAGGGGCAGGGGAGGCAAGGTAAGAAGGAATACCCATGCCAGGCTGAACGCAATCTTATTTTTAAAATATGGTTCCTACATTTAAGCAACTTTCAATCTGCCCAAGGAAGAAATCCGCTTAGATTTCTATAATGCAAAGTTCATATAGATCATGAAAAGCCTTGTGGGAGTGTCACACCTGACCCAGAAGGAAGGCGTGTTAGAGGAGAGGATATACAATCTGAGCCTTGAGAGTAAGAATTCACTGGGGAAAAAAATGTTCACACCCAAGAAGAGAGAGAGAGAGAGAGAGAGAGAGAGAGAGAGAGAGAGAGAGAGAGAAGGAAGAAGGAGGAGGAGGAGGAGGAGGAGGAGGAGGAGGACTCTGCAAGCAGACAGAACTCCAAAGAGTGGGGAAATCAACTCAACCAATATTTTCACCTATCTGTTATATGCCAAGCACGATTATAGTGCTAATGATATAGTAGAAAACCAACCAAAATTCTGACCACACAATATTATAGAAAAGCCTAAGTATGTTTGTAGACTAGCTGTTAATACCTTGGTAATGCACAAGGTTAAGGAACGGAGACATAGAGATCAAGACAGGAGAGGTACACTCCAGTGGTACTAACTTGACCGTGGAGGAAGCAAAGGCAGTCAGGCTGAAGAATTTCATTATCCTTAGTTCTGTTGACAATGAGGAGTCATTACAGGTTTTTCAAGTTGGGAAACTGTCCATCAGTGGGAGATTGGGAAAGATTAACTAGGTGGTGGGATCCAGAGTTGAGAAACTGAGGGTGTGGTTTAGAAGAAGCAGGACAAAACAATTCTGCAGGGTGGCATCCTATTGGGAAAGACACAGCATGGAGGCTCTTCCTCTGCAGTGCATCCCTGGGCTAGCCACTCAGGGACAGTGTCCTTGTAATAGTAACCCTCGAAAGACAGCCCATGCTGCATACTGTTGCAAATTCTTATCTATTGATTCCTATCTGTTCCATGCATCAAGAAGGAAGAGCCCATGCCTTGGAATCTTCGCATGCCCAGTGCCTAGACTGCTGCCTAGAGTGCAGTAGAAAATATCTGTGGTAAGAGTGAATAACTAAGTGTTGTATATTGAATTGTGACCCCTTAAAATTGCTAGGTTAGATCCTAGTCCCCAGTACTGAAGAATGTGACCCATTGGAACAGAGCATCTTTATAGACATAATCAAGCTAAAGATGAAGTCACAGGCCTGTGAGATGATGCAGCAAGAAAAGTCAGTTGCTGCCCAGCCGAATGATCTGAGTTCAAGCCCCAGGACCCACATGATGGAAGAAGAAAACCAATTCCTGTAAGTTATCTTCTGTGCTGTGGTACATACACACCCCGCTCCAATAAGTACATAAATAAAGTCATTAGGATGGATCCTAATCTAATATGACTGGTATTTTTGTAGAAGGGGGAAATCCAGGCATGGATAAACATACAGGGTAAATGAAATATGAACACAAAAATGGCCATCTCTAAGCCAAGGCTAGCCAAGGACTAGCCCCGTTAGCAGCTTCCAGAGGGAACACAGCCTGTATAGCCTTGGTCTCTGAATTCTAAGGTTCAGAACTATGAGCTCATACCTTTTTGTTATTTAAACCACCTAGTAGGTGGGACTTTGCCATAGCAGCCCTACCAAATTAATATAGCAAGTAGATATGTTCATTGAACTTACAGAAAAATCCAGTATCAGAACCTAGGATTAAAGCCATGCTTAATTATAGCAAGAGGTAATAATTAACATGGGAGCAGTGCAGATCTCTTGAGAAATGCCATAGGAGGGGACCTGGCAAAGGACAGCACCCCAGGGAACACCCATGTTTAAGAAACAGGAAGCGAAGCTGGGACAAATACAAGGAAGCAACCATCAAAAGCTGTAGGGTAACATCTAAGAGTGGTTCTAAACACTGAAGAAGGAAAAAAAATAATGATTTAAAAAAAAAAAGGCAAGAAATTTCACAGAAACTGGTAAAGCAAAAGGATCGGGCCTGTTTCTTTCTTCCTTCCTTCCTTCCTTCCTTCCTTCCTTCCTTTTTTTTTTTTTTTTTTTTTTTTTTGGTTTTTGGTTTTTGAAGACAGGGTTTCTCTGTGTAGTTTTGGAGCCTATCCTGGAACTCACTCTATAGCCCAGGCTGGCCTCAAACTCACGGAGATCTGCCTGGCTCTGCCTCTCGAGTGCTGGGATTAAAGACGTGTGCCACCACTGCCTGGCAAGAGCCTGTTTCTAAACAGGCTGGATGCTGAAGAGGAGAATGGACTGATAACCGTTACGGAGCAGGAATCCACTTCTGGTGACAGGAGCGCCAGCCACACTTGCCTGTTGGACAGGGCCAGTTGCCTCACAGCTACTCTCTGAGGAGGGATAAATCTTGATATTAACACTTAATGCTACTTTAAAAATGAGAACTGCCAAGTGCAGTCATGCATGTCTGTAGTCCCAAGTGACTCCAGGGCCTGAGACAGAATGGACCGCTAGACTTCAGGAGCTCAAGGCCACTTGGAGCAACAATGTTTGTTTTGTTGAATGAATTTTTTTGTTTGTTTGTTTGTTTGTTTGGTTTTTTGTTTTGTTTTGTTTTTTCGAGACAGGGTTTCTCTGTGTAGCTTTGCACCTTTCCTGGAACTCGCTTTGTAAACCAGGCTGGCCTCGAACTCACAGAGATCCTCCTGTCTCAGTCTCCCAAGTGCTGGGATTAAAGGTGTGTGCACCACCACCGCCCGGCAAGAGGTTTTTTTGTTTTTGTTTTTGTTTTTGTTTGTTTGTTTTTTAACATTTATATATTCAGGGCCTGGGGGTATAGCTCAAAACTCTCAACTAGAACATACAAGTTCTTAAGGGATGAGGCAGGAAAGAGGAGAGAAAAGCTCTCTTCAGATGCAGTCTGTCTTGGCTGTACCTCTTTCCTCCACCTCCCAAAGCACCTTTGGTTAGGTCGCCCCACAAACTTTTCTCACTCAGTGATCTCATTCTGTGCTAAATCCACCAATACAGCTCTTCACTAAGGCCTTCACCTCATCAAAATGGTTATACACAACTACCTGACTCTGTCAACCAAATAATTTTTTTTAAAAAGCCCAATTACTACAGTTTAGATTGGCTAGACATTGGGAAGAAAATGATTTCATCACTAATCGGAGTAAGAGAGTAAATTGAAACTTAAAATGCATTAGGCTTTCCTGAGATAGAAAAATTTAAGTCAGCCAGGCAGTGGCGTCGCATGCCTTTAATCCCAGCACTCGGGAAGCAGAAGCAGGCAGATCTCTGAGTTCAAGGCCAGCCTGTGTGGTGGTATTGTGTTCCCCAAAATATGTGTACCCTAATAAATTTATCTGGGGTCAGAGAACAGAAAAGCCACTAGATACTTAGGATAGGTAGTGGTAGCACACACTTTTAATCCTAGCATTCCAGAGGCAGAAATCCATCTGCTTAAGGATGGCCAAGCATGGTGACTCACACCTTTAATCTCAGAAATCGAGCCTTTAATCCCAGGGAGTGGTGGTAGAAGGCAGAAAGATATATAAGGCGTGAGGACCAGAAACTAGAAGCATTTGGCTGGTTAAGCTTTCAGGCTTTGGAGCAGCACAGTTCAGCGGAGATCTATTTGGATATGAGGACACAGAGGCTTCCAGTCTGAGGAAACAAGATCAGCTGAGAAATTGGCCAGGTGAGGTAGCTGTGGCTTGTTCTGGTTCTCTGATCTTCCAGCTTCACCCCAATACCTGGCTACAAGTTTGATTTTATTAATAAGACCTTCTAAGATTCATGCTACAAGCCTGAGCTACAGAGTGAGTTCCACGACAGCCAGGGCTACATGATGAGACCCTGTATTAAAAAAAGAAAGAAAGAAAGAAAGAAAGAAAGAAAGAAAGAAAGAAAGAAAGAAAGAAAGGAAGGAAGGAAGGAAGGAAGGAAGGAAGGAAGGAAGGAAGGAAGGAAGGGAGAAAAAAGAAAAAGAAAAAGAAAAAGAAAAAGAAGAAAGAAAGAAAGAAAGAAAGAAAGAAAGAAAGAAAGAAAGAAAGAAAGAAAGAAAGAAAGAAAGAAAGAAAGAAAGAAAGAAAGAAAGAAAGAAGGAGAAAAATGTATAAACTGAGATCCTCAGCCCTCAAACTCCAGCTCCGTGAGGGGGAAACGGGCCTTGGAAGAAATGGCAAAGCATCTGGACAGCAAGGAGATGGTGCAGCCAGAACTACCCAGAGAATCACAAGACTTTAAAACACTGGAAATGCTCACAAATAGACTCAGGGGTAGGGCGCAAAGCATGGACACTAAACAAAGAACCAGCCAAAAGCATGCAGCTATAATTCTGACGCACAAGGATCTGTAGTTTGAAGAGAGTCTGGACTACACAGTAAAGCTAAATGGCAGGCTACATGGCCTTGCCTGATACTCTGTGTAAAACGCACACACACACACACACACACACACACACACACACACACACACAGAACCCAACCTAAGGTGAAAGTGCAATGTGACTAAAAGCAGTGAAATTCTCTAAGTACCTGGAATTAGAAACATGTATCCACAAAATGATGTTTTAAAGAATAACATGGAAGGGTGAATACAGAACTAATGTAACCATTTAAGGAACAAAGCATCACTATTGCATTAAAAAGAAATTGGCAACAGAGTGTTCCTGGCTGAAGAGCGATTTCCCGGTGTAGAAGGCAGTGAAGTAGCCAAATGAACCAACAGATAAGAAAACAGCCTCAAAAGGCTCCACAGAGGGCAAGAACATTTGATACAAAGAGGACTGATCTTTCCAAAGGGCAGAGTTTGACAAAAGGAAAAGAAGCCATGTTAAATACATAATAAAAATGTACTTTATAGATTGAGAAAGCTAATGATAGAGAACAATTACAAGATAAACCATGATTGATAAACTAAGTGAGTAAAGAAGACATGTGTGCATCTATGAAAAAAATCAAAGATTTAAATAAGTAGAACATTATACAATGTTCATGGATTGGGAAACCCAATATTATTAGGATATTAATTATTAAGACAGATGTGGTGGTACAGAATTCGGAAGCCTGAGACAGAAGAATGGATATCCTTTCTCATAAAAGCAAAAGATATCAATTATACTCAAGTTGATTAGAACAAATATGATCAAAATCCCATACACTAAGAGTATTTCTTAATAATCTTACCCCCACGTATTAACTGAAAAGAAATGAATACTTACATTAACACATAAAAACATGAATATAATTTCTTAGAGCAACTTTATTCATAATCACCTCACACTAGAAACCACCCAAATGTTCCTCAATGCATAGAGAGACAAACAAACCACAATAGATCTAATCAAGGGAATGCTACTCAGACAATGAAAAGAAAACGTTGGGGAAGAGTCATGGAAGTAATCTGGCGTAGATACTAGGAGATAACTGTTACTCTGAAGGAATGTTTGGGCTGCAGGGGCCCCTTAGAGTTTACACCTAACTCGTAGTTCAGTTGACCTCTGGGGTCTTCCCATCTTATACTGTGTTTCTCAAGACATTTGTAGGGCAACTGGGGAAGGAAGGTGGTAAAGTAAAAGATTTATTTCAAGCACAAAAGCATCCTGAACACCCTGGACAGACTATTGACAGAGCAATTGAATTGTGTGCATGTGTGTATGCCTACGGTGAATGCTCTGCTTTTATTGGTGGTAAAAGCAAACTAGGGAAACTGGGAAGGTGAACTCTTGACTGAATTCCCCTGGCCACAGGCGCTCATTATGAACCATGACAAAGTCTAATTTCAGTACCATTGCTCAACCTATCATCATCTAGGATTCTAAAACGAATTCATGCTTCAGTTGTTTAGAAATTCAAAGTATGACAGGCATTTCGTTTTCTAGACAAGCTACAAACATTGATTTACTTAGCCCTTAATGTAGACAAGTGACTTGAGCTAGCAGTTCTGGTTTACAGAAACCGACCTTCAGCAAAACAGGAGGAGGAGGAGGAGGGCTGGAGTGATTGCTCGGTGCTTAAAAGCACTGGCTGCTCTTCCAAAGGACCTAGGTTCAAAACCCAGGATCCACATAGTAGTTCACAATCACGTCTGACTCCATTTCCAGAGATTCCAGTGCCCTTTTTAGATTTCCTTGTGCATCAGACATCTATATGGTACACATACATACATGCAGGCAAAACTGTTATGCACATGAAATAAATAAAAAGAAAGAAAGAATGGAAGAGAGGCTACCTTTCTTAGAGCCTCCACATAATCTTCTTGGGGTTATCTTATACCCCGGGATTTTAGTCTACCTAACATTCATTATCCTTTCCTGAGAGTCTTGAAAAAAGACATATTTGCAGGACTTCATTTGCCCACACTTAGGTAAATACTGCACTATGATTTCAGTTTGGAGTTGTTGGGTGTTTGTTTGTTTGTGGGGGAACAGTATTATTACTATTTTTTTAAGATGGCATGAAACACAAATGGATGTTTAAGTGAATATTTGGAATATTTAAGAAAATGAAATAAAGTATTTGTTATATTATAAAGGTCAGTATGGGAGGGTCTACAGGAGTAGGTTGGTCTAGCCTAGGGTAATGCCACTTGGCTTTCTTAACCCTTAACACATACCTTTGCTTTCATTGATAGGAAAGATCCTGACAGTGGATTCTCATGCTGAATGGGGGTTCCTCAGTACAGTGACAGTGAGTTCAACTATTTATTAAAGGCTTTTCATACAGGTTTTTAAAACCCACTGCTTAGCACTTGTCTATTGCTTATCTATATGTCTTAGAGGGCTTCTGTGGGAGACTTAGGAAATTGGAGGGGTTTGGTTTTTTTTTTTCCTATCCAAAGGAAATGACACGTTAACCCATTACATAGATGCAAGAATTCAGCTGAAACAAATATGCAATTACACTAATATGTAATCCTGAAGCACATTATATACAGCCAGGATTGGCATGCCGTTCTCATGCACTGGAATAGTGGGGTCAGTTTTTCTGGGCTGCCATCTGATATGACCAGATAGGTATCCAGGCCACACTAACTGCTAAGTGTTTTGATTCAAAGACAGGCAGGATGGCTCAGTTGGTAATATCTACTGTATAAGCATTGAGGACCTGAGTTTGGATTCTCACACTGGTGACAGTGGCACATGCCTACATTCCCATCACTGGGGAGATGGAGACAGGAGGTCCTCTGGAGCTTCCTGGACAGTCAGCCAAGAGGAACTGGTGAGTTCCAGGTTTGGTGAGAGACTCCATCTCAAAAGACAAGGTGGAAAGTGATTGAGAAGGGCATCTAGCATCAACCTCCGGCCAGCACATGCACATACATGTGCATACGCACAGTCACACATACACGCATACAACACTTGGTTTCATATCTGCGTGAACCTCTTATTTCATAACATTAAAGGGCACTTTACTTGTGGACATGCCATGTTGCCTCTTCTAAAATTCTACATGCTTTACAGGAAAGGTGGAAAAGAAATCTTATCCAAATGTGTGCACTGTACAGTACACTGAGGAAGATGGGCCCAGGAATAAAAATCCACACTCTTCATCAATCAATAAGTCAGAGGATCACAGCTGACCACCATTTTGCTGCTTCTGCTAGCATGAAGGCCTGACTTTCTCCCCTTCAAACTTAACTCTGAGGTTGAAACAAGGTATGTTTGCTTCTAACTAACACACATAGCAAGGTCAACTTTTCAACATTCTGTTGATTAATCACATCTATTTGTAGCCTTGCCCTTTACTAAGCTGCTCTTGATCTCCTCAAGAGATTTTCTTTAATGAGATTTGATTCTCAAAAAATGTGAGGAATGTGTTTTCATTAATGTTAATTGTCCTTTTTCTTTCTTTCTTTCTTTTTCTTTCTTTCTTAACACTTTGGGAATAAGATTAGTTGCATTTTATTCTTTAGAGTCATGATTTAACAAATCCTCATAGCTGGAAGAAAGACACAGCTCAGTTTGTATATGTATATGTGCATCTCTCTCTCTCTGTGTGTGTGTGTGTGTGTGTGTGTGTCTGTCTGTCTGTGTGTGTGTGTGTGTGTGTGTGTACCATGAACAAAGATCGAAGTGTGAATCTAGAACCTCAATAACGTACACGGAGACCAACACATTGTGGCATTCTTTGGGTAGCATTTTCCAGTCTAGTTCCAATTTTGAGGATTACTTCCTAAAAACATAGAGAGATCCTGAGAGCCCACACTTTTGCAGATGAATGAGCAGCAGCAAGCTCTTTGCTCCTGCCAGGATGAGTTCCCTGAACATTTCATGTGATTTCATTTGATTCCGGACAGTAAACAGAAAGAGACAACATTGCCAAGTCTACTGAATTCAGTCACTCAAAATGCACTCCCAGTGTTCTCTGGCTCTGGGCTGCTCATCACTAACTTGGATACACCTAGATCCTGGTCATTTGTGAACATTTTAGGAGAACTATGTGCTATGAAAAGATTGACATTGACGGATCACGAAATCTCCAGCCTAGTTGAAGCCCAATAGCATCTTTACAGAGTGGCTAACTGTGGATGGATTCACCATCTAGTAAATTCCCAAGCATCTGCTGCCATACTAATAAAGATGGAGGAGAGAAACTCTAATCTACTGTAATCTGGAACTTCCTTTTAGTGGTTTATTGTCTCAGATTATCCATTATATAAAAACACAGCCCTATCTGAACTTTACCTTTCTCTTTCACATTTTTCTAACAGAGGCAATGTTTATTTTCTTCCACTTTGTAACTGAAGTATAGATTTAGGATTCCCCCACATTAAATGTAGGAACATAATCCTACAAGTTTATGTGGGCATGCTTATACATCTTATACATCTCATCTCAACATCAATCCAAGGGATTTGAGACTCTTGAGCTATGGCATTAAGTGTGATACCAATGCCTCCAGAATCCATTCCATGCTGGATCTCAGAGAGGAGGGCATGTTTGTCCTGGAGATAAACATCTGCCCTTTCTACATGCAAAGGTTTCTTCTGAGTTGTGTTTTTAATTGTGTTTATTTACTTATTTAATTATTCCTATGCTAGAAGTTGAATTTATGCATGCTGAAAATGTGTTGGTCCACTGAGCTGTCAGGAATTCTTATCTGCCCTGCTTTCCACTCTGCTGACCTCTCCTCCCTTCCTCCATCCCTGACCACAGCTTTCAGAACATGACATTTTCTGACTGTCCCCATGCCTTTCTATCCTCTTGTCCTTTCTGGGTTCTTCAGTGGCTCCTTTATGTCCTATTCCTACGCTGGGTGTGGAAAACAGACTACTCCAATTGTTGGTGCTTTGTTTCTTTTTTCTTGACTTATCCACTTATTTATTTCATTTGTTTTGGTTTTCTGTAACCCGGGCTGGCCTAGAACTTATGGTTTTCTTCCTAACTCAGCCTCGCCAGTACCGGGACTGCAGGGATGAGCCACCACACCTCGCTTATCACGCTCATTTCTAATATTACGGTAATAACTCCTAAATTGATACTATAAACCCCAACCTTTCGCTCTTGCCAGGGGTCATTGTGTCCACCCGCCAACCGCCATTACAACTCAGGCATTTCCTCCTGCCCGCGGCAACCCAGCAGTCTTAACTGGAAGCCATCTTGCCTGCTGAGTTTTTGCCTGGTTGGCCTTTGTCCACCATTGCCACAGGTTTTCCCTATCTTTAGTTCTCTTTCATACATCTGTGTGTTGTTCTCCGCCAACTGGAGTACAGGCACACACGGGCCTCTGACCTCTCTCGGGTGAGCGCTCTCTCCTCAGTCCTCAATGCCAACCAACCAGAGCCTCACCTCACACGTGTACCCTTACCACTCAGCCTGGAAAACTCCCACCTCTACTGTCACAGCTCTTGAGTCCAAGCTTAGAGTTAATCTTAAAGCTAGACAAAAAACAAAAACAAAAACAAAACAAACAAACAAAAAAAACCAAAACGAAAAATCCCAAACACCTCTTTCACCATCCCTGGTTCCCCTTTCATGAGCCTCTAATGACTTTCTGAACCACATCCCATCAAGTCCAGTTTCTCAGCTCCATTATTTAGCTCCATTCTGCCCATTCAAACTTCCCATCATGCACCCCTCTGCCGTGTTAAAAATATTTTCCCCTTCAGTAAGCTACTCCACATCAGTCCCCTCCCCATCCCCACCTCTGACAATCCTCAACTGTGTGTTCTTTGGATTTAATCTATCTTATCTGTTCCCAAATAACCAATCTTGACGATTAAAGCAATCTTCCCTCCCCTGCAGCTGTATGCTAAGGTTAGAGAGACTGAGAGTTCTCAAAACAAGACAAAAGGCCTCTGTCCATTCATTCCTATGCTTGGGGACAGTCGCAAACTGTTTTTATGTCTGCTTTATTGTTTCGTGTTAACAGAACGGAGCTTTGGAGTGGGGAAGGGGGTACTTGTTAAAAGGCCACAGTGAGATTTATAAAGAGGGGGAGTGGCCACTAGAACTAGACAGACAGATGGGTCCTAAGAAATGAAGGTTTCTCTGGGAAGCTCATAGTCTCTCCTCCAAGATGCCGAGCTCTCGGGTAACAACACTGAAGTCATCGTGACATCTCGGAGATGTACACACGAGTCAGCTGAAATCCTGAGGCCTCCCTGCGGCAGTCACTGTGTGGGATTCACAAGACCAGCAAGCGCTTCCTGCGGCGGTGGGAGGGAGCTCCGCCACAGTGGCCTCAGATGAAAGCCGTTCCTCTGCTTTCATAAAAGATCCAAGAGGTTGAAAGGCAAAGGAGGCAACAAAAGCCAGCCCAGCCCAGGCGAGTGAGGCCCCTCACACATCAAAACGTCTTTTCCCAGTCCCAAACAACCTGCATCCAACCTTAAGGCTTTTATAACCGAGGGACTGTATTGACTGGAGTTTTAGAAAGAAATGGTTGATTCTGCAAAGAATATCCTTTCAAGTACGAGTTACTGGAAGCAATGGGATCCATGAAATGGGTCTGTTAGGCTAGAAGCAGTGAGGGAAGGTCACAGGCAGGAAGCAGAACCTCTGGTGACAATAGGCATTCACCTGATCACAGAAACCAACCAGCAGTCTGCGATGGAAGAGCGTGAATATAACCTGTGACGAGATCTGAGGGTGTTCTCCTGAAGAAGGGTGCTGACAGAGCAAATGACAGGCAGAGAAACCAGACCCATCTTCGGAAATCAGCTCCTGGCTATATGCTGAGGTAAGGACACAGAGGAAGTCGCCACCTACTCACTCACCCATGAGGACAGCAGCACCCATTTAATGAAGGCTTGGGTCAGGCTCCTGATGACATGCTGTATTCATCTTAGTTCACCCAATCCTTCACAGCAACCATGTAAAAGAGGGATCTTATCTTCGGGTATAAAGAAACTGAAGCTCGGAGAAGGTAAGACACTTTCTCCAGATCACACAGCTACGACACCACACAGCACAATATTCAGGTCCCAACAGGTATCGGTCTATGCTCATCTATAGTCATTCATCCTTCCAGTGTATGTCACCATCCAGAAGGTGGTGAGAGAGAAAATATGGTAAAACAGGCTCAATCGACCAACATTTACTAACACCAAGGTAGGCCTCATGATGGAGATCCAAAGGTAAGCTGGACAATCCATACCCACCGGGATGGCTGGTTAAATAAAAACAACAACAACAAAACCAACAGACAATAACAAGGGTTGGTAAGGACATGAAGAAAGCGAAACATTCAGAATGTTGATAGTGTAAAACGACGCGGCCACCATGGAAAACAACTTCCAGTTACGCAGAATTACCACAGACCCAGCAATTCTCATGTGCATATGAACATTCACAGCAGTATTACTCACCAATAGTAAGAAGATGGAACTATGGCAACTAAGGAGCCAAGAATCTGGTCTGTCCATACAGTGAAATAGCACTCAACATTAAAAAGGAATGGAGCACTGACTCCTGAAGTAACATGGATGGACTTTGAGTCACAGGTTGATGACTGGAACTGTGATCATATATGGGGATATGATTGCCTTTAAAACTTTGACTTTCATTCTTTATTACTGAAGGCTTTCACTCTGATGCCCGTCCATCTTGTGCTGATACAAGAACCTCACCTCTAGTGGCATGGTGATTACCCTTGGCCTTCCTCTTACTCATGGCCCCAGTTCCAGAAGCCGGAGACAGAACCATGGTCCTATCCCATGGTTCTCTGATTCATTATCCAGAAAATTCCGGCTTGCTTTGAATGGTCTAAGTTTTTTAAGTAAATATTTGAGGGTCCCATGAAGCCCTCAGCTAAGAGCATCAAAGAGTCAGCTGAGGCAAAGGTCAAGGGCGGCAATGACTGGCCTTGCTGTGGGGAACTGGCCTGTGGCCAAGAACCAACTGGAGCCTTTTAACTGCAGCAATATTAATAGATGTTCTCACAGCTGGAGCTGGGCTGGCTCCTGGCAGCACTTGCCCCCCAATGGATCCTCCTTAAAGGATTCAGAGTGAACCCACTTCAGTTGTAGAGGCTTTAGCTCGCCCTGCATCGGCACTGGAAAGAAAAATAGTGAGTCACAAGAGATCGCATATACTTTTATTCCCACAAATGTCCAGAACAGGCAAGAAGACTGGTTGTCACCTAGGCCTAGGCCAGTGGGAGTACGGTGGGAGATGACTGTTGGTGGAACTGATGGAAATGTTCTGGGCAGGTGAAATGGCTCAGTAGGTAAAGGTGCTTGCCACCGAGTCTGATGACCTGAGTTTGACTCCGAGTCACATGGTGGCAGGGGAGAACGGACTTCAGCGACTAATCCTTTAACCTCTGTGTGCCATGGTGGTGAGCATACTCCCCAGCATGCACGCACGCACGCATGCGCACACGCACGCTCACACAACCCTGCACAATAAATAAATAAATAAATAATAAATGCAAGTTGTTTTGTTTTTGTTTTTTAAGAAAATGTTCTAAGGTGAATTGTAGCAATGACTGTGAAATCAAATACAGTAAAACTCACAGAGGCACACTTTAAATGTGCTGACTGTATGGGGTATGAACTATGTCCCAATTAGTGTTATTTTTAAGAAGCATCTGATTTTTACCTTTAATTATGTGTATATATGTGTGTCTGTGTGTGAGTCTGTGCACACGAGTACTGCAGCCACAGAGGTCAGAAGAGGTCATCAGATCCCCTGGAACTGGAGTTACAGGCAGTGGGCTTGGGTCCCTGGGAAGAGCAATATGTATTCTTAACCACTGACCATCTCTCTAGGTCCAGTTAATGTTGTTTTTGAAAAGTGAGTGAGCCAGTCCTGGTGGCCCAAGACTGGAACCCTATGCCTGGGAGGCTGGCAGGAAGATTTCAAGTTCATCTGGGTAAATTAAGAATATTCCTTTTACATATATTATATGTGTATAAATATAATATATTTATTTTAATAAATATATAATACATAAATAATATATGTTTATATTAAGGAGTATTATATATAAAAGATATAAAGTATTATATAAAAAAAAAAAGAGATAAAATATATTTATACATATATATATATATATATATATAGAGAGAGAGAGAGAGAGAGAGAGAAATAATGGATGAGTATATAGCTCAGTGGTAGAGTACTTGCCTAGCATGTGTGAGGACATGGGTTCTACTAGAAAGGAAAAAAGTGGGTAATATTGAGTGATTGCTTTCTTGGAGTTCAGCATCAAGCAAACAGTTATAATAGTATAATTCCAATACTATGGCAACAGTTACCAAAGGTGTTTTTATACACAGTGCAGATGGGGAGAAGTCAGTCTTCTTGGAGACAATTGGAGCTAAGTAGACCAATCACAGGGTAATCAGGGATAGGCTGTCTAAAAAGGCATTATCATGATGAACCAAATGGAAATATCTAATGGGATTTTAATTCAATCTAGTCCAGCAACCTCTGATTGCTTACCAATAATAAGACTGACCTGTAAACCTGAGATGGCTGTCATTCATATTAGTGCTAATATCCTTAGTTGACCATATCGAGAAGTCTCAGAGAATAAAAAAGAGAGAGCCCCAACAAGCAGGGTAAGTCCCTAAGTGGGAAGACTCTCTCCATTCCAAGATAAAATCTCCAAGTCAAATTATCCCTAAAGTCAAATTATCGCTGATTGAAGGTTACTCTAGAGTTAAGGGCTACTGGATAAAGAGGCCTGTTCACCCTATTCATTGTTAGTAAAAGAGAGCCAGCCTGCCAGTAAAGATGAGGTGCCACCCTTAAACAGACAATAAATAAATCAAATTTTCTGAGGCATACAAGCGCTAGTAGGTTCTGGTGATTCTGTTGGCCAAGTTTAGAGTGAAATAAAACTGAAAAGCAGAGGTCCCTCCCCTATCTCCAAAACATAGCTTGTAAGGTACCCACCAGAGTTGTCAGGGCTACCTGGAAGGGCTAGGAACCTTTCCAGCCCCATTGTGACAGGTTTCAAAAGCAGAATTACAGCCTAGTGGGATGGCTCAACAGGTCAAAGCCTGCTGTGAAGTTCCCATAACCTGAGTTCAATCCCTGGGACCCAAGAGGAGGAAGAGAGCAGACTCATGGACTTGAGAGAGAGTTTCCTCCATTTCTCTGACCTCCACACATGTGCAGTGGTAGGTACATGAGCAACCTCACCCCCACTCAAGATGCACACACACCAACATGTATATGTGTGTACATTATATATGTGTGTGTACACATATATACTTTATATACAATACTTTATATATATTTCATATACTTTGTATTTTTATATATTATGTGTAATAAAATATATTAAATACATACATATATATTAAAAAGCAGAGTAATCTCTAGGCAGACAGAATTCATTCTTTTAGCTTTGATTTACTAAAACCACATTCTTATCTAGACCTGGACCACCTGAGTAGAATCAGCCACTTTCACATCTCCTCAACCTTGGCTTTGTTTATGTGACCAGTTTCAAATGGATGACTTGGAATTCAACTTTACAAACAAGTTTCTTGGGCATGACTGGCCTTGTGTTAAGTGCCGACTGTCAGAGCATAGCCTTCCATCACAAACACACTAAGTGATTTATGTCCATAAGGAAATTCTCCAGGGGTTGGCCACAGAAAACCCAGAGATACAAACTCCCAGAAAATGAGCAAAATCACGTGGAAGATTTTGCTTTGCTGTATAATAATTCTGAACAGCAAGAGGAAGGCTACGCAGAGTTAGAGAGTCCCCTTGTCTCTCAACTGTGTATGTCTCCTAAAACCTCTACTCCATGTAAAACTTCACAGGGACCACACTGAGCTAAGAAGTGGGATCCCACAGAGCACTCAGCCAATAGCTTTAAATCCAAAGCTCATGTGGAATTTTAAGGGATAGCCTTTAAATACACGCTGGCAAGCTATAGAACAAATTGAAGTTAAGACTACTGTTATATATTATACAACAAATGTGATTTTAAGCACATTAGTAAAATTCTAGCTTGATTTCTCTCTAGATAATCCATATGAAAATACTTTGCATTTTCCCCTCCTGAATGAGAACAAAAAACCATGGGGAAAAACTAACAAGATTTTTAAAAATATATATATTTGGACTGTATATCTGGGAAAAAATTTAGGATCATACAAATCTATACCTAAATTCAGATAATTAAATAAGCAGATGAACATCTTCTTTCTACTTTAGTACAGTCAGAAAATCCTCAGAGTTCCCTAATTAGTCAATTCTTTGAAAATTAAGAATTTTAGAATGGTTACATTACAAATATGAACTATACACTATAAAGTATGTTAAAACTAAATTAAGTTGAAATGGTCTAACTGTTGGGATTACTAAATGCACAGAGGGAACAGTAGAGTAACATTGTAGCCACACGTTGTGGCACGTGTTATCTTATGTCTAAGGAACTAAATGATACTTTGGGCAGACAAGAGGCATGGCATGGAGCAGTAAGTCAAAAGCATCAGGACGTCAGAACCCAAGTCCCAATTCCATCAGGTTGTCTGAAGATCTAAGATTTGAACAGCTTAAAACTGGCCTGGGTTCTGCAGGATTACTACATGGTTCACTTAAGCACTCCATAGTCTTAAATGCTTTACCTTACTTAATAAATGAAACTCCTTCAGGGCAGGGCATAAATGTTTATTCACCTATATCCCAGCACGAACCACACCACCCAAAGCCAATACAAGAAAAATAGGCCAACTTACACCACAATGGTATTTTGAAACAAGAAAAAACATATGCTTACAAGGCATGTGATGTTCTATTCCAGTTGTGGTACTTAAATGCTTATGAAACTAACCACTGCATACAGGAATTTGGCACTTGGCTTATACTTATGTGTTTAAATTACAGGGGAAAATATGGGTTAAATAATTTTAAAATGTTAGGACCAACAGGTAGCCAATTAGAAAAAAGTAAGTTGAAATCCATATCTATTTGGTTTCTTTTTTTCTTTTTTGGTTTGGTTGGTTTTGTTTCTTTGTTTTTTTTTTTTTTCCTTGTTTTGAGACGTGGTCTCACATAAGGAGGGCGAAAGTGGTGGCCTTGAAGCCACTAGGTAGTTGAGGTTGACCTTGAGTTCCTAATTCCCTTCTACCACATCCCAAGTGCTGAGATCACAGACATGCATGGCCATGCCCAGCCCCATTTCATACCAAAACAAATTTCACGTGGGTCAAAAATCTAAGTGTAAAAACGTGAAATTCATATTATATCTAGTACCCTGAAAGAGTCAAGTGTGGGTTCCAGGCTATTTCTGTGCTGACATCCTATAATTTATAGTTATTTCAAAATAAAGAGCTAAAAAATATTTTGTACAACCTCAAATGATTATTTCATACTACTGGAATGAGGAAGGACTTTCTAACCATGAGTGAAAGCATAGAAGTGATAGATTCAAAAATAATCAAACAAGACCACATAAATTAAATTAAGGATTTGTGTATATCTACAGAAAAAAGCTAAGTTAAAAAAAAAGGACAAACAATAAATCAAACTGAAAGAAAACTACATACACTTTATATCCCTAAAAGCTACTTTCTCTACTATATAAAGATTATCGACAAATAAGTTAAAAACAAAAGCAACATCTACTCAATAAGAGAAATGGACAAAAGATACAGACGATTGAGAGAAAAAGAAGATACAAATGGTTCCAGCATACTGTACACACACAAAAAATTCCCCAAAGTTATTTACTCATGTGGCAGGTCCATATTGTAACTCATATGTCATTTCCACATTTGGCTGAGTCCTTTATGTCTGGGAAAACATGCTGCTCTGGTGGGAGGGACCCCTGTGCATTGCCGTGGGAGTATGATTGGCCTAACTTTCTTGGGATGAAGCAGCAAAACCTAGCATGACTCAAATGGTCTTTGTGTGTACTTACATTTGTGTGAAGAGTACAGACAGGAGACTTGCTTGCTATGATAATCTCTAACAGGAAAGAAATGGAAACAATCTGAGCAGCCACCAATTGGCGACATTAATAACCTGGTATAATATACTAATAAACAAGAAATAACGTCATAAAAAGGAATGGAGTTATAAAAAGTAAGGAATGAAATAGTTTTATCGATGTTGCTATGAAATTATCACTAAATGTGAACATAATAAGGCTGGGTGCAGAAGAACTACTTCCTTGTATGTCCCAGAGTGTCTCTGGAGAGTAATAAGCAGCTGATGACATCTGTTACCTATTTAAACAAAGTTAAAAATTAAAATTATAATACATGTTTATTAATGGTGTCTAAACTGCCACACACAGAAGGGAGCGAATTAAGCAGTGATTCCCTCAATTACATATTTACTGGGGACTTGGTAAGGGCCTGAAGCCACCGCACACTACAGGCCATCAGCACAAGGCAAACTCACAACCAGACCACACGGCTACAAGAAACTTTGGCGTACCTTGGAGGGATAGTGCACGCCTATAACTCTAATGCTAGGGTCGGGAAGACAGGAGGATCAGGGATTTCAAATCATCTTTGGCTACACCGTAAGTGTAAGTTCAACCTAAGCTACATGAGACTCTACCTCAAAACACAAAACCAAGCAAAAAGAAAAAGCAATTAGAGATAGACCTCAATATACAAAACATGGGCCAGGCGGTGGTGGAGCACGCCTTTAATCCCAGCATTCCGGAGGCAGAGCCAGACTGATCTCTGTGAGTTCAAGGCAGCCTCTTCTACAGAGTGAGTTCCAGGACAGCCATGACTGTTTCACAGAGAAACCCTGTCTCCAAAAACATATATATGTGTGTGTGTGTGTGTGTGTGTGTGTGTGTGTGTGTGTGTGTGTTTTCAAGACAGCATGTTACTTATTTCAGTTAGTCTTGAATTTGCTACACAGCCAAGAACGATGTTGAACTTCTGATCCTTCTGCTTCTGTCTTCCAAGTGCTGAGATTACAGGCATGCACCACCATACCCAGCTAAACAGGCTTGAAGATGGAACTTGGAGCCTCATGCATGCTAGATGGACTCTCCACCACGGAGCTACATTCCCCCTCACCCTGTAGTCTAGACTCTTTAAGTCAGTACCAAAATGGATATGAGTGAGTGAACAAATGAATGATGAGGCAGACAGACACACAGAATGGATAAACAGGCTAATGGCTTGGAAGAGGGGAACCTGAACAGCTTCACTGTGATCTGCTCTCATTTTTTTGATACTGAGAAAAATCTGGTCATCCTCACACCTCCATGAACAAATAAGAGAGGCGAAATACACATGTTTAATAACCATGTTCATAACCCTTTCATGACTGGATAGACAATTACAACTATGTGCTGGACAAAGTAATGTCCCCTTGTAATAGGTATCCATGGCCTAGCCTGTGATGATGTCACATGACAAAATTACCAATGTAATTAAGGTGACAGGCCTTAAAATAGAGATTAGCCTGGGCTGCCATGGTAGGCTCTACGTAATTACATGAACCCTTAGAAACAAAGTGTTGGGCTTGGCTAGGAGGCAAAGGAGCAAATTGTTGCTGTCCTCAAGACTTCAGGCCCTCATTCAAGGACAGGAAAGATGCAGGAGCAGGGCCTTTTTCTGACTGCCCAAGAAACAAGAACCTTAGCCTTGCAGTCACACAGAAAGAGATTCTGCCTGCACCATGACTGACCTTGGAAGAGCTTTCCCAGCACTTCCTGTTAAGAGTGGAAGCAGGAGCTATGAAGGTAGTTCAGAGGGTAGAAGCACTTGCCACAAGATCTGCAGCCAATCCCAGAAAGCCGCATGGAGAAAGCACAGAATTAACTACAAGCTGTCCTCTGACCTATATACATGTATATATATATATATCGATGTATATTGCAGCATACATGAGTGCACACACATACACACACACAAATAAATAAATGCAAAATATTAATAAAATGAGCCCAATCAACCAATATTTTGATTTGGGCCTTGTGAAACATAACAGAGATATCAGCCATGTCAAGCAGGATTTCTGGTCCATCAATAAATTTGTGCTGTTTAAATTCACTGACTTTGTGATGCAATAATAAAAAAATCTAATATCCTATCTGTTGAACCTAGCAACTATTTGTTGTGTCTGTTCCATGTGTGAGGCCTTATGATAAGTATTTGGGATGGAAAACATGCTAAATACTCTCATGAAACTCACAAGCACAGAAGCCCAATGAATCCTATGTCAGAGGCCAGCAAAAGCTTTACAGTAAGACAGAGAGGAAAAGCCTCATTGGGATGCTATCCTCAGACACTTGACTGCGTCTCCAATCACTTCCTCTTCTATGATGCACTTTCCTAATGGCTGGGATCAATAACCCATCACAGAAATTGCAAGCCATTTCTAAACTTTATGGACCCCCAAAGACTCTGTGGTTCATCCCACCTCAGTGGTGTTTCTCCTGAAAACCCCTTCCCCCTTCCTTGACCCCTTCTACTCACAGTCCCTGGCCCTTATTAATCTCTCCCTTGGATTGCTGCAATAACTTATTAACCAGACTTCCCCCACTTGGCAGCTTTCCATTTTCCTCAATGTCACCAGAGTCCTCTAATAAGGACTAAGTTGACTGACTCTCCTGTGTCCTGTGCCATGTTTCTTCAAAGACTGCCTTCAGGAAAAAAAAAAAAAAGAAGAAGAAGAAGAAGAACTGTGCTTGCTTGAGCCTCAATGCCAAGTAAGAATGGCCAGGACAGGTGACTAACAGGTGACTGAACAGGTGAACTCTACCCCACCTGGCTCTCTACTCTCTATCTAGCCTTGTTTCTTGCCTTCTAGCATATTCCACCATGCCTCTGCCATCTTTGGCGGGAGTCCCAAAAGGACCCACCATAAAGATATGCTTCAATTTCCCCTCATAACTATAAAGCTTTATCTACATGGCTGATCAAGTTCCCAGCAGGCTTTGGGTTTCCCCTTTAGCTGAACTATTCAGGTGGACTGTTTGGGGTGCCTGATGCAGGCTCTTATCACAGCTTACAGCAAGGTGATGAGGATGTGCAAACTATTTACTACTACTGTGGCATAAGGAATCACAGGTAGCCATTTAGAGATGCTCTCAGAAATCCGACATCCCCATGACAGGAAAGTATGAAACACTTGTTGAACTAGGCACAGACTAGCTGAGGTATGGCTGAATTTGTGAGGTGAGTCACTTGTGGTGCAACTTGCTTAGTCATTATGTGTAATGGCACCATTTATTGATCCAGGGTAGAACAAACAGAAACAGATAAAAACCCCAAATGTCCCGCCACCACAGTTTGAAAAACACTCATTTAATGCCCTCCAGTATATGAGCATCTTACGCCTCTCATAAACCCTGTTTCCTGTGTGGGACAATGCAGCATCCAACCATGTATCAGGGAATAAACTAATAAAGACGTGAATATCATTTTAGGAAAGTGTTGCGGGCAAATGTGAGATCTGAATGGTTTCTTAAGGAATGGTAGGAACTGGGTGCTTTCCAGCAGTAGGACAAATAAGCTTCCTGAGGAGAAGGCAAATGAGCAGCGTGAAATGATGCTGTGGTAGCAGTGGGGACGTCCCAGAAGTAAGAGCCTGTGTAGAAGCTCAGTGTGTGGAAGAGCTCAACCACGTGGCTCCCCGGTTCCCCCACACTGACAGGCCCCGCTTACTACAGAATAACACCTGTGACGCAGGTTCTGGAGGACTTGGCTGGAGGCAAATCAGCTACAAGAGAGATGGCGAGAAGGGGCGGCCCAGATGGCAGAGAAAGTTAAGTGTGACTTAACAGCAATCGCCTCTGAAAAACGACAACAAGATTTCAGCAACGGCACAGTGTGGCAATGTATCTGTAACAATGGTGGGCACAACACCATCATGAATTATCCATGAAGCAATACAGACAGGCTTGGCGGCTCAGTCACAGGAGAGAATGACTAAAGCTTTCTAGGTTGGGACTACCAGATAAGATAAGTGTCACCAACAGAGAAACAGGTTTAAAGAGCAGGGCATTGGGAAACCATGGTGTGACAGCCTTATGTATCATTCAGGTGGAGATGCTCAGCAGGTATCTGAGAGGAAGATCAGGATGAAGGGTCTGCAGGTTTTGGAAACTTCCACACCTAGTTGGGGATTAAAACTGCAGTAACGGATGAATGAGAACAGTGGTAGCCGAAGGATAGACCTGTGGGGAATGTCACTATTTAAGGAGTGTGCTGGGAGAAAAAAATTACAGAGATGGAAAGGGAAATGTCAAAAAGATACAAAAACAGAAGTGGGAAAACTCCCGAAGAAGTCAGTGAAGACGGTGTGTCAGACCCGTCATTGTGAGAGCGGAAAATGGCTCCCACTGGGACCCCCATGGCTTAGGATAGGCAAAGCAGGCTGACTCCCAGGACAGACAGAAGCCAAATGTAAAGACAGGATAGATAAATGGCCGACAACCCTATTTCAACAGGCGAGAGTCATGAAAGCTAGAGAAGAGGAGAAAGAGGCAAAATCAAGCTTTGATCATTCCTTTGGTTTTGGTGTTTTGGATTTTTGCAATTTTTTTTTTCATATATCACAGTTATTAGCCAAGGCTAGCTCTGAACTTGCGGTAACCATCTTGCCCTAGCTTTCCTGGTATACTTTCTCCACCAGAGCAGCAGTGAGGTCCTTATCTGAGAAGGGGAAATGGAAAAAAGGGTGTGATATAAATGAGTTAGTGGGAGGCAGGAATGCTTCTTGGGGCCCAAGTGTGAGCTAGGGCTCCTTTGTCAAGCATGCATAGCACTTACCACATGCTGGGGATTGCCTAATTGACCTGTACACATGCAGCTGTAGATGGCCAGCATGAGGAGGTATGGATTTGTTCTCCTGTTTACTCTAAGCCTAGCACAATCCAGGTCTTAGTGAATTGCAAACAAAATCATTAAAGGGAATTCAACCAAGGGTTTTTTTTATGCTATTATTGGTATAAAATATAAAAGAGCATAGGTAAGGCCAGACCCCTTTAGCTTCTTGGGGCTGTAGAGCCGAAGGGTGGATTTGGGCTCCTCTGATCCCATGCCTGCTTCAGCCTCTTCTTACTGAGATTACAAAGATGCCTAATTGAACTGTAAATAGTAATAAATATAAAACATAGGTAGAGGGGCCTCCCCCGACCCTCTTTAATAAAGGATCTCACTATGTAGCTAAGGGTGGATTTGAATTCAAGATCCTCCTGCTTCAGCCTCCTCTTAGTGCTGAGATTACAAACCTCACACTACCATGCTCCGCTGGTAGGGAGCTTTTATTTTTGTTATATACATTTATTTATGTGTATGTATATGTGTGTATATTTAATGCTAGATTCCACATAGAAGAGGAATATGCAATACTTAGCTTTCATTCCCATGGGTAGATTTTAGAATTCGTGAAAGAACAGGGGCAATGGGAAGTAAACATCCCTTCCACTTGCACACAGAATCAGCCGGAGAACATGAAGTAATACTGATACTTGGGTCATACTCCAAGACTTCAGATTTAATTGGCCTTGGCAGTGGGCATCCTTGTCCGGTTGAATGGTGTTTGTTTTTTTTTTGTTTTTTTTTTTTTTTTTTTTTTGAAGACTATGTAGGCTGACACCATTCTCCCCATTCTCCTGCCTCACCCTCCCACGTAGCTGAGATTACAGGTGTGTGCCACTATGCAGAGCTTGGACAATGGCTTTTTTTTTTTTTTAAAGCTCACAAATGATGCTATTATAAGTAATGTTGGTCAGTGTGTAGGGAAGATTAAAGCCATGAACTGATCCATTCTTTTTTTTTTTATCCACATTTCAAAAACCAATTTGGAGATACTTAGATTACATTCAGGGACAACGGCAGTATTAATTTTGAGTCACTTTGCCAAGTGCATATGGAAATGAGATGAAGATGAAGAGTCCAACGGAAAAACAAAGGTCACTGTAAGGGGGAGGAGAGGAAGAGACTTAAGAGCTGAAGAGCCAGAGGCTGTGGCTTGCGGATGGGACATGAGATCCAAATACATGCTCCTGGCATGCTTCCAGCTGAGCTCAAAGATAGGCTTCGAACGTGGGTGGTAACATTGGCAGAAGTTATCAGTCAAGGCAGACAAGGAAAGCCTAGATCGCCCACACCACAGCACCCGAAAGGATTCTGGAGTCTCCAGAACAGCAGCAGGTGTGGGGCTGGAGAGCCAGCCACCACACAAGAGGGAACAAAGCAGAGAATGATAGACAGGATAAACAGGGAGAGGGAGGGAGCAGAAATTAATCCCAAGATGTCCAAAGTGGAGGCCTTTGGTTCATTTTTTCCCCCCCATGGAAGTAAGTTCTTTGCAAATGCAGAACCCAGCAGCTGGGGGAAGTCAGCTCAGTCCCCAGATCTTGTGACCCCCTTGAACTGAGTCTAGCTTCCTCTTCTTCTGCCCAGACGTCAAATACGTCAGCCAACAGACAACTCAGTCATTGAAATACATTCCTGAAAGCAGCCACTTTGCAGAAACAAAGAAACGGATCACCTTCTCCTCCACTGTCTCCTGGGAAGACATAGAAAGCAATGTTTTATATGCCTTGGTTATAGGTCCCTCCAGAAACTGAAATTAAGATTGAAACAAGGCCTGCCCTATGAAAGTGATTACGGCAAATCTTTACAAATGTCGCTATAGGGAAACAGAAATTTTTCTTCTTAGACAATTTATAGAGGATACTCAAATACCATGTATTTTCCTTCTGGGTGATTGGTTAGTAAAGGGGAAAGGAGGCATCCTGCACTAGTATGGTTTTTCCACCACTGCATGGTGATGTCTGAAACATTGCAATAATTACCATACTCTTTAAAAAGCCATCATGAAAACATTGCTCAGAAGAGGCCACCTTAGTCAAAAGTCTAAATTCTAGAAGTGAACCTGTTGCTTGCCTGGGTATTCTGCAGTGGAAGAGAACCAGGGTGTCCCAAGTCTCAGCGAGAGACTCTGACTTCCTTGGGCCAAGTTTCCCTGTGGCCAGTTCTGATTCCAAAAGCCACGACAGGCTTCACTTTCTGTTGTTCTGTGCTTCCGGAGCAGGCGCGACAAGCTTAAAACCGGGCTTCCCTTGCCCACGCCCCACTCCCCTTCCTCACCTTTCTCCCACTCCACTCATGCTGATTGCCTAATAACGCCCTGATACTTTGGAGATAAAGCTAATCTGTGGCTGTTTGTGTCATCCTGTTGAGCAGACAGCAATAGCCCTTTTAGTCCTTGCCTTATGGGTTTTATTTGCAAATGTTTCGTGTTTCTTACATGTTTTATGGCATTCAGTAATTATTTCAGACTACTTGGGTGTGATAACCCTGTTTTTTTTTTTTTTTTTTCCAAAGCCCGTAGATTTCAGAGATAAACCGAAACAGGTAAAACAAGTTTAGCCTTGAGTCCAGGTGATGATACATGGAGTCCATTTTATCATTCTATTAGTCATGCTGGGAGACTTCCATAATAGGAGGTTTTTTAGGAAGAAATGAAACCTCGATGGTGAAAAGCCTTTGCTTTAGCTTTTAAAAGAATGGTTCTCGATATTCATCTAAATTATTTTTTTTTTCTCGAGAAAAACTTTGTCAGGCATATTGGTGACACACACCTGTAAACCTCAATATTTTTAATGTTGAGGCTGGTGGATCCATGTGTTTGAGGCCAGCTTGGGCTGTATAGCCAGTTCTGGGCCAGCCTGAGCTAATAGTGAGATCCTGTCTGAAATCAGAAAAACAAAATTCAACAACTTTTTAAAATGGCTACGTAAGGCTAGGAGGCAATTTTCCAAAACGTTAGAAATTGTTATTTCTGGTTTAGAAGGATTATGGGTGGCATGTCTCATTTTTTTTCAAGTTATAATTTTTTATGGTTTATTATTTAATTTTTGTTAGACGTTCTCTAAAATCAACAGGTTATAATCACAAAATAATCTGATTTTACTTAGCAGTATGGATTTTTTTTTCATGAAAATTGTAGAAAAACCTACATCATAAATCTGGCTGTTTCTATACTATGAAATATATTTGAAAACATGAGCCCAGATATTTACAAAATTATCTGTGAGAAACAAAGAGTTGTTACCCATCACCAGTATCCTGGCCAGTCTTGTGTCGACTTGACACACAAGTTAGAGTCACCTGAAAGGAGGGAACTTAATTGAGAGAATGCGTCCGTAAGATCTGTGGAGCTGGGCAGTGGTGGTGCACGCCTTTAATCCCAGCACTCGGGAGGCAGAGGCAGGCAGATCTTTGTGAGTTCGAGGCCAGCCTGGTCTACAGAGCGAGATCCAGGAAAGGCGTAAAACTACATAGAGAAACCCTGTCTTGAAAAACCAAAAAAAAAAACAAAAAATCTGTAGAGTATTGTCTTAATTGGTGATTGATGGGAGAGGGCCCAGCCCATTGTGGGTAGTACCATCCTTGGACTGGTGGTCCTGGGCTCTATAAGAAAGCAGGCTGAGCAAGCCATGAGGAGCAAGCCAGTAAGCAGTACCCCTCTATGGCCTTTGCATCAGCTCCTGCCTCCAATTTCCTGCCCTGCTTGAGTTCCTGTTCTGGCTTCCTTTGGTGATGAACAGTGATATGAAGGTGTAAGCCAAATCAACCCCTTCTTCCCCAACTTGCCTTTTGGTCATGGTATTTCATCGCAGCAATAGAAACCCCAAGACAACCAGCTATGCTGCAAAGGATGGACCTGGGCTTATAGGAAGGCTGCTGAGACAACAGTCTTGGACTGGCAAGGCAGTCCTATGGATGCACACAACTGAATGCTTGGGACCTCTGGGAGCCAATGGTGCAGAGGAGCCAGGAGTTTCTGGGAACGTGTTACACAATACCTAACACTAGGTTCGTCTGAAGCTCGGCTTTGGCAGCATCATGCTTGACTACTAATATATGGCTATATTTTTATTCTCTCCCATGTTTATTTGGGATCAGTAGAGAGATGGGGGAGGGGAAGTTTCCCTCTACCATCCTTGAGTCAGAGAAAACAGCTAGTGTGTACGTGGCCCTTTCTAGTGTATGTGTGGTATATGTACTCATGTTTGTGTGGGTGCATGTACACTTATATGTGGGCTCTTGTACATGTATACACACACACCGTGTGTGTGTGTGTGTGTGCGTGCGCTGCGCGTGTGTGTGTGTGCGTGTGTGTGAGAGAGAGAGAGAGAGAGAGAGATGAACATCAGATATCATCGTTTATCACTCTCCACTTTATTTTCTGAGACAGATTCTCTCACTGAGCCTGTAGGACATTGATTTGGCTAGGCTGCCTGACTTTTTGTCCCCAACATCATTCTCTCCACTTCCACATATCATTTTACTTTTTTTTTTTTTCCAGAGCTGAGGACCGAACCCAGGGCCTTGCGCTTGAAGCGCTCTACCACTGAGCTAAATCCCCAACCCATATCATTTTACTTTGAGTTGAGCTAGTTGCCATTCTCTGTGAGGCCCAGCTGAGAGGGTCTTAAAGTCCTTGCCAATAAATACAACTCAAGGCTGCCAAGACTCTCCAAAACTATAAGGTTCGTGGAGGCAGGGACTTCTCTCTACTCTTTGATTTAGCAAATTTGATAACCGCTCTGTGCCAAGCAGCCTTCTTGACACCAGGATTACATCCAGTTCCCATTTTCAATGAACATATGTTCTTGTGGGAAGACATACACATAAGCAAAGATGAATGCACACAGAAGTAAGAGCAACATAGGCAAAAGTTATGAAGAAGATGAATCATGTCTATAATATGACAGGAAAAGGAGGGCAGTGGTCCCCAACAGCTGAGGGGAGTCGGGAAGATGGAGGACATTGGAGAGGGTATGCAGGCTGAGAGGTCTGGAGGGAGACAAGGACTAAGACAAAAGCCTTGGGGCAGGAATGAACCCTGTCAGGAGAGCAGAAACAGAGCACAGAGAGAACACAGGAAAAGTGATACTTGATGCTACAGAGATGGGGGGCAGGGGCGTCTTCCCACAGTGGTGAGCAGTGTGGGTTTTAGTCGATGTGTGAGAGGAATGCGTCAGAGACTATTAACTTAAAGCATGCATGTCTCACTTCTTATCTAAATACAGATATAACTCAAATTCACCATCTTCACCGTCCTTAAATGCCCAAGTCACGGGTGTCAAATGCTTTCACACTGGTTTGCCACCACCACCACCATCCATCTCCAGAACTGGGCTCTTGCGAAACCAAAACTCTTACCATCAGCTTTTAAGCACCGCAGTCACGTGATCTTACTTAGGCTTTTAAAAATTAATCTCGTTTCTTGGCAGGACTGGCTCGTAGGAAGGCAGTGGGATTAGTACCTTAATGCAATGGGTAGACCCAGCATATAATTTCTGGGCAGAGCTAACGTGAATGCTGCAAATTTGAAACATGGATACACGATAATAAGAACTGGTAGGGGCTGGAGAGATGCTCAGAGGTTAAGAGCCCGACTGCTCTTCCAGAGGTCCTGAGTTCAATTCCCCCCACTTGGTCACAACCATCTGTAATGAGATTGGACCTTTGTATACATAATAAATAAATAAATCTTTAAAAAAAAAAAAAGAACTGGTAGTTGCCTCTAGGTTTTTATGTGCTCAGCGACTTGGCATAAAGCAAGTCAATATGAATTTAATGTTTAAAGAGCAGAGGCACTTGTCAAGTTTGGTGACTCGGGCCTGGAATACTCCAAAATTTGGGGAGCAGAGACTGGAGGACCTAGGACTTGAGGTCAACTGAGGCTACATACAAGATCCTATCCCCAAAAGAAAAAAAAAATTCAAACATTTTTTTAAGTAGGAAATTTTTTCTTAGTGAATTAGGACGATGGGGTGGGGTGGGGGGCGGAGATCCACCTTCAAATCATACCAAGAGTGGAAGGGTCTGGGTGGAAATAGGAACAGTGAGACGGAGTTGAGGAAGAAGTGAGGAGGCCACCCAACAAAGGATGTAAGAAAATAAGAAAATGGCATAAAGACATTTGCTAACCAGCTAGCAAACTTTTAAAAGTAAACCCCTTTGCAATGAATGAATAAATAAGAGCGCTCTCTCTCTCTCTCTCTCTCTCTCTCTCTCTCTCTCTCTCTCTTTCTCTCTCTCTCTCTCTCTCTCTCTCACACACACACACACACACACACACACACACACACACACACAGACCTATCATGATGCAAGACTGGCAGTCCTTAACATGGATAAAGTCGATGTCAGTGGCTTAAGAACGCCTAATTGCAACATTAACATTAAAGCTAATCCTTTCATAGTCACCTAGGTTTTACTTAGCATTTTACTTATAATATCATTTCCTGACTCTTAAATCAATAGCCTGTAGTGTTACGGGACACTGTCTCAGAGATTAGATTATGCCAAATCCTATGTTTTCTAGGGTTTCTGTGCCTTCTGAAGCCATCTACTGATCAACATCAAATTTCAGACTCTAGGCTACTTACTTCTAGAGTTTTAGGCCCATTCAACCCAGTCTTGAGGCATTTGGAGAAATTCTCTCAAAGAGATTGCCTTTGTTGATATCTATAAGAGAATTATCACTTCATCAATGCCTATAAGTAAATGACCAAGAGCCACTATTAATTTGAAGGATGTCTTTGTGTCTTCAACAAAACTGATGAAAAATATCATCTAAAAACAAGCCCAAGATTCTCTTTATGGGACCTACTTGACAAATTTCAATTTTCCGGGGTGGGGGGTGGAAAATATTACCTTACAATTTCTGCTCTAAAACAATCAAAGCCCAAAACATTTTAACATGAGCTACCATTTACTGCTCCATTTGTCACAAGCACATGACCTAAACTGACCTTCCTTCTATGCTGGGGTCATAGTGTAATTACAGAAATTGCTTTTTTGAAAAAAGTAGAATGTGAATTATGCAGCGATATGCAAACTATAATCTTACTATTTCATAAATTATGAAAATATATCCCCCAGCAATTCTTTTCCAGATATCAGAAAGCAGACTCTCAGATATAGGTAGTAAGTAATAGAGTATATAATTTTTCAGAGTATTTGTATTCTAGACCAAGTTTGGCCACCCACCGCTCACGAGAACTTGGGAAAGTCATTTAAATTTCTTGGAGTCATAGACTCTTGGTTTCCAGGATTAAGGGCACATATCAGTACTGGAAGTGTCGCTCAGCAGGTAGAGTGCCTACTCAGCATGCATAGGGCCCTGGTTAGATTCCTAACGCTGCATAAACAGGCTGTGGCGTGGCGGCACAAATCAAAGTTCTGAGTCATCCTTGGCTACACAGGGATTTTGAGGATAGCCTGGGTTACATGAGACCCTGTCTCAAAACAACAAAAAAAAAAACAAAAATGAACAGCCAACACACATTGGCTTGTTATGAATGAATCAGTTGACAATTCACTCTTGTTCCCCCTGCCTTCTAATAAAATGAGGGAAAGCCACTGTTGAAGTTTAACAGGTATTTTTAGGGAACACACAGCAGCTAACACTATTAAGGCTCACCCCTACCAACCTCACAAGCATGACCTCCAACAAGACACTCAGATGGTGCCTCCAAGGAACAACCTCAAGCACTAAGGTCAGAGGTTGCAGAAAGGAAAAACGCGGTGAGGGGAAGAGAAGGCCCCTGGCCTGCACTAGCTGCTTTTAATCTTCTATGCTAAAAAAAAAAAAAAAAAAAAAAAAAAAAAAAAAAAAAAAAAAAAAAAATTATTTTTCTTTAACACGTTCAGCTGTGATTGTGTGAGCCTCAGGAATCAGTACATCACTCTATTGCCTTGGCTGCCCCGCCCTGTCCATACTCCACAGTCAAGTTTGTAAAAGTAGTATTACCTGTAGACCAGAGAGGAGTTGGGAAATTTTAAGAACTAAAAAAAAAAAAAAATCAGTATAAAGACACACTCAGAGTTAGCATAACAGAGAATACCTGACCTTAAGTTGGAAAAGCACTTGGGCTCCACTCTGAAGAAAGTGACTCTTCTCCCAGCATGCTAGCTAGATCTGTGGCCTTGGGAGCCAGGCAGCTGTGAGCTGCCCAACATGGGTGCTAGAAATGGAACTCCTGTCCTCTGCAAGCACAGTAGATGCTCTTAACTCCCGAGCCTTCTCTCCAGCTCCTTTGTGCCAATGAAATGAGAGAAAGCATGCATGCACGGAATACAGCGTGGGACCTGACAGAGAGCCAGTGTTCAGCATGTGCTGTTTATAATACCTACTTTTTTCTTCTTCTTTTATAACTTGGATTTTGTTCATTAACCTGTTATCGCCTTAGAAAGAATGGCTACACTTCCATGATACCTGAGACTGCAATAAGTGATATCTTACCCGTTCAGCTTATCAGAATAATAACACTAAGGAATTATCAGGTGCCACACAACTGTGATGTCCTCTATCGGATCTGGCTAGAGTGTGTCTTTGCTTTGCGTGCTCAGGTAGACTACTTAGGGCAGGTAGAAACCAGCTCTGAGTTCTACATATCGGCTCACATTATTAGAAGTGAATTGAAATGCCACATGGATGCGAAAAGTCCAATGAAGAGTAAGAAGTACAAGTTGATCGTGTACCATCAGGATGAGATGCTGTGCCATGGAAAGGAAGATCTGCCCATGTGCTGGGGGATTCCAAGGGCAAAGGTTCCCTTGTCTTTCCTGCTGCAGGCAAATGGATGGACCAGCTCCCACCACTTCCTGCAGTGTGGCATGAGTAGCGACAGAAAGCAGCCGTTCAGCTGTTTCTGGGTGACTGTTTTTATTATTTTTGTTGTCAGGGGGACTACTTTAAAATTTTGTACATAACATAAAATTTTCCTTACCATAAACTGTATGACTATGTACCATGTCCCCACTTTTTCAAAGCATCTCTAAGACCTTCCTTGAGGATGAGCCACTCAAGAACATCTGTCTGAGGTAAGTCATACCCAGACCTTACTTTTCTCCAATTTCCGGTTTTCATTTTCTAAGTGGATCAAGAATATTAAAACATAGGCAATGCTTGTAAGGCAAGCACAGGATATTAGCTCTCAAGGTTTTTGTTTGTTTGTTGTTTTTCAGTTTTTTTTTCTTCCTGACCACTTTTTTAGTGGCTCAGTTTTGTGAGGAATTTTCCAAGGAATTGAGTTTGCCTTTCACAGACATAATAATCCCCTTTCCCGCTGAATTTAGACTTCATCAGTTCACACACTTACTTACAATCTATTGCAACCACAGGTGTAACTGGAATCAAAGGGTTTACAATAAATATAGACTCCTGTTGAGCAAACAACCTAGCAGCTGGATGGGAACATTTTACTGGAAGCCAGTGTTCATCCTTAGGCACAGCTCAGTCTGTGTATAGGCCTATAGTCCTATCAGGTCAACATGTTAGGTTCTCAATAGAACTGTATTTGGGGGTGTGGGGGGAAGACCCATGCAAATTGCCAACATCCAACCATTTTTTACCTATAGGAATTGCAATTGTACATGAGCAACCTAACATTAAACACACACACACACACACACACACACACACACACACACACACACACTATATTTAATGTTAACTGGTTTACCCATCACTCATATTTTTTTTCTTCCTTTGAAAACAAACATTGGCTTTTGCACCTTCATTTAAAACACTCTACACATACACAGGAACCCACCCTGAGCTCCTGAATACTCAGCACTTGGACTCCAGATTCCTAAGAACATCAGCCACTCCTGCCTTCTTTCCTTACATTAGAGTCACACCTGCTAGTGTTGCAGGTAAGAGAATGAAGGATGACGCCATCCTCATGTGCTAACTGGATGATAAGCAGCAGGATTTTGAATACATACTGTTGACAGTCATAAATCTTTTGGGGCCACAGGATCCTGCCCTCCATTGTCTACTTAAAAAGGCACAAGAACACACATAGAGGAGCGGCAGGGAAGCCTGCAGACAGGCCTACGGGAAGCCATCCTAAAGTAATAAGTATTTCTGGTCTGTGCTTGTTACATCATTGAATTCTAAAAACACCCGGCAAATTACAATAATACCCGGCATCTGACATAAGAAGAAGGGGGACTGAAGAATGTCCTGAGCTACTGGAGCTGCTCTGTTGCTAGATCATACATTCCTGCTCTTGAGCTGGAAGTCTACACTGGGTTTCTTTTTAGGGTTGTCCAAAAAACGATAGTATCACCCTCCCACATCACTTCCTAGATCAACCCAGCAGAGTCGCTGTGCAGCGTGGGAGAAGCTGGAATGTGTAGACAGACTCAGGTTTGAATCCTTGCTTCTCCCGGTGTCACTGAAGTACCCTTCCTGCTCGCTTCCTTGCTGTGCCCTCCTTGTGTGCAAGACAAGGACCCTGTGGAGACCTTGCAGACTTAAGAGGACTTGTGAGCTAATGCTGATGCCCGAAGAACAGCCAAAATTTACACCGCATGACTGTCTACAGAGAGTTCTAATCTAAACGTGTTTCTAACCTAAATTTAAAGTTGAGCGTCCTGTAAGCACCGAGGTACAGAGGATGCTCATACCTTCCATCTTCTATGCCGAAATTTATATGCAAGGTGAATATTAGCCAGGCAGAGAATGTGAACAATGAAGACAGTTGCCCTTTCCAAATCAGATAGAGAAATGAGACAGAACCTGTATAGGAGCGGTTCACAATGCCAAAGTATCAAACATCAGACAATTGAGTTACAAACACAATCTTCATAGGACTCTCCGCTTCCCTGCTTCCAGCTCCCCATCCCCCTATCCCTGACTATAGGACAAAATAAAACAATCTTCAGTAGGTCAAAACAAGGCACTCGGCACACCTCACCACCCCTGCTTTCCTGGGCAACCCCATTTCATGCCCTCTTTTGTAGCTATGCAAAAGTATTTCCAGTGAATGACACTGAGAAAGACAACCCATACCAACCTCTGGCCACATGCACACCACACACACACACACACACACACACACACTGTTGGTTGGTCTTTGGTCTTTTGTGGGGTCCGCCACCCAGCTCCCAAATAAATCACACACGGAGGCTTATTCTTAATTATGTATGCCCAGCCATAGCTTGACTTAGCTTCTTGCCAGCTTTCCCTAACTTCTCCCATCTACCTTTTGCCTCTGGGCTTTTCCTTTTCTCTTACTTCTGTGAATCTTACTCTTCCTCCATGGCTTGCTGTGTAGCTGGGTGGCTGGCCCCTGGAGTCCTCCTCCTTCTCCGGCTGCTAGATCTTAGATCTCTCCACCCAGTTTTTCCTTCTATATATTCTCTCTGCCTGCCAGCCCCACCTATCCTTTCTCCTCCCTCGCTATTGGCCAGTTCTTTATTAGACCATCAAGTGTTTTACACAGGCACAGTAACACAGTTTCACAGAGTTAAACAAATGCAACATAAACAAAAGTAACACACCTTAAAATATTCGACCCCCCCCACACACACACACATAATTTCCAATTCTTAGAACTGCATTTTCTTTCCCTGGATTTCATGTCCCATACATCACCCATTTCTCAGTTGCCCAACTCTTCTTCTCTGTGCTCCAGAGAGCTCTCAGGTCTGTCTCTGTTTTACCTGCCCTACCCCATCTGTGTCTGATAGTAGTTTACTACATTGTCCCACCAGCCTATACCACCCCGGACAGGCTTCATCATCCGGCCAGCCACTCTGCTGACATGAAGCCAAATGTTTTCTCAGAACGTAACTTGTGAAACACCACTATTTTGTCCAGATTTGACCCTACGCCTTTCATGAAAAGGAAGGAGCCTGTGTTGTGTTATGTATGATCGTGTTATGTATTGCTTTCCAGGTGGGTTTGCTGTTAACCTGGGAAACTTGGGAGTTATGTGGAAATCTGTTTCGTTTTTACTAACCTTTTAAGTTAACGTGCAAGTACAGCAGATAAAGAAAACACTTGCTCTGCAGGTGTGAGGACCTCAGTTCGAATCCCCAGACCCATGGAAAAGCCATATGCACCCTTCTTCACTCTTAACTTCTTCTCTTCCTCCCGACTCTCCCCTTCTGCGCCCTTGTCACATGTATCCCATCACCCTCTCTTCCTGCCCCCTCTCCTCCCTGAGCCCTTCCCCTCCCCTCCTCATGGTCCACATTGATGATGATAAACATGTCAATATGAAAGCATCTCTATGGAAACTGACTTGGAATCTTTCACTTACATGCCCGGGGATAGTACAGCTGGATCATATGGTAATTTTTTGTTCTTTTAGATTTTTAAGGGCCCCTTCACTGACTTCCATAGTAGGTATACCAGTTTTTACATTCCCTCAAAGTAGTGTACACAACTTTCCCTTTCCTAATCCCCACGGGCATTTATTGTTCTTAGTGGAAATGTTTCATCCGCATAATACTGAAGAACAGTGTGTGATGGTATGTCTGCTTCCATCACTTATAGAAGACTACTTCCAGGGCTGGAGAGATGGCTCAGAGGTTCAGAGCACTGGCTGCTCTTCCAGAGGTCCTGAGTTCAGTTCTCAGCAACCACATGGTGGCTCACAATCACCCGTAATGAGATCTGGTGCCCTCTTCTGTCACATAAGCAGAACACTCTATGTGTACATAATAAATAAACAAATCTCTTTTTTTTTAAAGGTGATTTTATTTGCATTTAGAAAAAAAGGCTACTTCCCTTAATCCAGTGTGTTAATATGTGCTTTTAATCAACCTATACCAGTTATGAAGAATAGTTGGAAATTTCACTTTTTTAGAAGATCAAGAAAAAAAAAAGTTTTCTTGAACAGGATCCCATCTAGCCCAAGCTAGCCCAAACTTACTATGTAGCTAAAGATGATCTTGAACTTCTGATCCAGCTGCCTCCACCTCCCAAAAGTTGGGCATGCAGGTATGTGTCACCATAGCTGTCTTTAGAAGATCTATCTTTTATCCGCCAAATTTGTAGATATTTTCAACTTTCCAGTAAGTTCTAAGCGTTCAAACTGAATGAGTCACATAAATACACGTGAGAACCATTCCCATCTGAAGATCTGCTGATGGCACATTCCATAGCATAGGACAGGAATCCTTAAGTTCCAGATTGCTTCTCCATTTGCTATGCTACCGTATTCACAGTGGCTCTAAATAGAGAATCCTTCTCTATCTTAAAATTGATGCTGGCACAAGAGGTACATCATAGAAAATCAGCAATGACATGAGGAAAACTCCTGCTTCTTGGGCTCTCTCCTTTCTCCCAGGGTCACCGTTCACGTTTGATGGTGCTGTGGCTTTGGGAGCACCTTCAGTTTTTTTCTCCTCACCTCAAACCTTACCACTTACCGTGCACACAGCCCATTCTTTGTTGGCCTGGCCTCTCCAGCTTAGATCAGACCCACGTTTTGGGAAAAGATTCCTGTTTGTCCCGACCGCAGTCTCCTCCAATATCATACGTTCTAACAGAATAAGATACTACTACTAAATATAGCCACCGCTTCATCTGTTCACTGATGTTTTGTGTACTTTTATGTATGCACTATGTATTTCCAATTTAAAAAAATTATTTTAGGAAAACTCACTGTTGTTTCCAATTTTGTTTTGGTTCCCATACGGTTGGCTCCTACATCACATCAGGAGATTAATGATTAATGAACCTTAGTGTGGCAATACACACCTACCTACCAATGCACACTGATGAGTATCCTGTAAGACTGGCTTGATTTCTACTATCATCAAGGCTGCTGCTTCCATGCTACCTTAGTTCATGTTGCATTGTATTCTATAAACATCTATTAAGCAACTACCAGACATAAGGTCTGACAATGTAATGTCCTAAGTTGTTACAGATCTCCTCACAGAAAGCAAACACACTTACAAAAGGAGATAAACAGTAGTTGAAATGTGTATTGGCTGGGGATTGTGGCCCAGTTGGTAGAACGATTATCCAGCTTGCATAAAGCCCTGGGTTCCCTCTCTAGCACCAAATAATACTGGAAGTGGTGACACATTCCTATAATCACAGCAATCCAGAGGTAGAGGCAGGAGGATCCGAAGTTCAAGGTCATCCTATGCTTCCTAATGAGTTTGAGGCCACCCTGGAATACATGAGACCTTACTTCAAAACAAATACAAGAGAAGAAATGTGTCAATGATAAGTGATAAATGTGTGAAGATCAGATGGGGTAGGGGGCAGGCTGAGACTGATGTAGGCAAGCAGAGATCACAGGAAAACTGGATAAAAGATTTCATGTTTGGGATTGGGATAATACTAGGAGACAGGATAGCTGAGTTTTTCACCTTGGTGACTAGGTTAATTACGACAGAAATCATCTTCTACAGGAGCTTTGGGAAGACACAGAGCACCTAAACGGAGTATTATAATGTGTCCTCAGAGATAAAAATGAAGACACGAAGCAACAAATTTTAATCGAAGCCTCGAAAAACCAAAAAAGAAAAAAAAAATCAAAGCTAAATAGACTTAAAAAATGAAGTTGCATGAAATCAATCTGTCAATCAATCTATTTATCTATCTTTTAAGGGCGAGAGGGCTGAGTGCGGCTCAGCCTAAAGTAAAAACTTGACATGTGCAAGGCCCACTGCGGTCCACACCGATTAGCAGAGAGACAAGAAGAGAGATCAAGAGCCTGTAGCACCTGCTTTAACTATTACAGCAAGACAAACAAGGAAAAGGAACCAAAGATTGAGAGTCCGGACCCTGATGCTTGGATCTGCACAACACTTCGTGAAAAGAAGAACAAAAAGAAGAACTCCGGGCTCATCCGACTAGCAGCCAACAGCTCCTGGCTGGCTGGAGGCCAAACCCTAAACTGGAAACAGTATCTACTTAACAGGTTTGTGGAAGACTGACTGCGTGAAGTACTTGGAGCCAGGTACATAAAAGCACTGGATACTCATCTGCTATGGGGCAGGGGGACGGGGGGCCGGGGGGGCGGGGGGGGGGCGCAGGGATTTTTTTTAACATAGTGCTTGATGACCTTGGGGAGAACAATTTCTGCCTGAGGGTAAACTACAAATGAGGAGACTAAGAAAGCGTGGGTACGACAGTGGCCGCACTCACTAAAGAGGATGACTTTTGTTCAAGAAACGCAGAACAAGAGAGACGTGAAATAAAGGATGACCTGGGAGCTCAGGGTTGAATGAAAACGCTTTCGAAGGGGGGCTGTTTTAGGGACAGGAAGGGGCTCAGAAGACATTGGCCAGTCGCTAAAAGCCTTCCCTGGTGGAAGTGGGGATGCCCTACCGCATCCGGAGCTGGGGTGCCCAGCGAACCCTACCGCTCCCTCCCCAGGTTGTTCCAAAAGGAGGTCCTCCGCATCCGGTAAGTTTGAATCAGGGAGGGATAAGAGAGGGAAAGGCCCGCTTCCCACGCACGACACCAAGGGAATAAACGGCCGACTTTGGCATTTCGTCTCCGGAGCGACCTGTTCCACAGCTGTGGACTCATCCTCCCTCCCTGGCCCGCAGCAGCCACCAGGACGGGATGCTGCTCCCGGAGCCAAAGAGACAGCGCCCCGAGCTCCCGCGGGCGGGACGCTCGCACACCGAAGCAGGAAGAAGGGATCGCTGGTTTGGGAAGAGGCGCCTGGGAAGCGAGGTCCGGGAGCCCGGAAAGTGACCTACCTCCCCGATCCAAGGTCGAGCAGCACCTTCCCTCCCTGAGTCCCACTCAGAGCACCTCTGCGCCCCCCGGGGCCCTGAGACCACCACCTTCCCTGGGGGTGCGGAGCGGCAGGACTCCGGGCGGCGCAGGTGAGCGCGGGCGCACAGGACTGGCGGGCAAGCCTCGGCGGGAGGGAGGCCCTGCCCGGCCCCGCACCGCCCCCGGCTCTCCGCCGCTCCCCACCCGCACGGCCCCCCGGTCCGGCCCCTCGGCTCGCACACCCTTACTCCCGGTCGCCCTCCTCGCCACCCCCGAAAGCTTCGGCCCAGCCCCCAAGAGCCCGCAGCCCCGCAGCCCCCTCACTCACCGCGCGGGGAGCCGAGCAGCGCGCGCTGGAGGGAGGGAGGGAGGCAGGCAGGGCGGCGGCGGTCGGTCGGTCGGTGCGAGCGCGGCTCACACAGCGGCCCCTGCTGCCCGAGCCGCCGACCAAGTGGCGAGAGGCGGAGGCCGCGGGGTGGCACCTGCCGGCTCTCCCAGCCTCGCGCGTCACCCGGGACCGCCCTCCGCCCGCCTGCCCGCCCCGCCGCCAGGTGCCGACGAGGGGCGTGGGGTGCCTTGTCAGCCGCTCCCGCTGCCACCCTCGCCGCGGGCAGAGCCTAGCCCCGGCCGGCCGACCCTGACCACTGGGGGGTGTCAGTTCTCGTCGCTGTCCCGGGGCCCTTTTCTTTCTGAGAATGAATGCCAATCAGCTGGGGATCATCCCCGCGCTAAACCAAAATACTGCGGAAATTGTCATCATAAGGGACTCTTGATGAATGCCAGGACAATCTGTGATGAGGAATACTTGCCGGCCCCGAGGGAGGTTGGGGGGGGGGGCGCGGCTGGAGGGTGAGAGGAAGGAGAAATGGGAAGCCCCCTCCAAAGGGGAGACCAGACCAACAAGATGCCCACCTCCACCCCACCCCACCCCATCCCCGGGAAGGCAAGCCAGATTTGGGCCAGCCCAATCCCTCTTCTTATAATTAAGAGATGAATTGTTGAAATTGAATTGGGGACGCAGGGGGCTTTTAGGGCAATGTATGCAACTTTTTTTTTTTTTTTTCATGGTTAGTAACCACAACTGGTGCAAGGAACAAAGTCTGACGAGCTCCTATCTGAAGGGGTCCTTCAATGATTGTTGGATCGGAAGTGCTGAGCTGGATGCATGCAGGCCTGTGTGTGTGTACACCAGACATTTTTCTGTTTCTTTTTTAAAATGTATCTAGTCCTGTGTCTAGTTATAATCATAGTAAACATTGTAACGATTTCTAATCAAGCGTAATAGCAGGAAGGCAAAATGTAAGTCTGGAGGTTCCTGCTTCTATTGCAAAACCAAAATTTAGTATTGATCTTTCTAACAGACCACTCCCCCCACCCCATCCCTACCCAGTCCATCCCTGAGAGCTTGCCTTCCAGGCCCTACTGTCTCACTGGTGTGAGTGATGCTTGCACAGAGTTCCCAGCATGGAATCAGAATAGGAAGGGGCTCTCAGCAAGTAGGGACAGTGGGGGTAGAGAAAGCAAGACCAGTCAAGTAAGCCAGGCTTCCACCGCCTAACCCTAGTGCATTGAAAATGAGCTTTCATTGAAAATCGAGTGGAATTCTGCACTAAAACTGTCTGGCCTTGCCTGAGCTGTTTGGGTTGGGAGATTTTTTTATTGACTGCTTCTATTTCCTTGAAGTTTATAAGTTTATTTACATTGTTTATCTGATCTTGATTTGACTTTGGTAAGTAGTATCTATCAACAAAGTTAATCATTTCTTTTAGATTTTCCCAGGTTTGTGGAGTACAGGTTTTTAAAGTATGACCTAATGATGCTTGGGATTTTCCTAGTTGCCTGTTAGGTCCCCTTTTGTTTCTGATTTTGTTAATTTGGATATTCTCTCTGCCTTTTAGTTAGTTAGGACAAGGGTTTGTCTATCTTTTGATTTTTTTTTTCAAAGAACCAACTCTTTGTGTCATTGATTCTTTGTATTGATCTCTTTGTTGCTATTTTATTGATTTCAACGCTCAGTTTGATTACTTCCTGCCATCTACTCCTCTTAGGTATGCTTATTTCTTTTGGTTCTAGAGCCGTGGTTCTCAACATTCCTAATGCTGTGATCCTTTAATACAGTTCCTCATGTTGTGGTGAACCCCAACCATAAAATTACATTATTGCTACTTCATAACTGTCATTTTGCCACTGTTATGAACCATAATCTCAATATCTGATGTGTAGGATATCTACTATATGAGCCCTGTGAAAGTGGTCCTTTGACCCCCTCCCCCCCTCCGTAAGGGGTCGTGAGAGAGTTGTTCAGTTTCCATGAGTTTGCAGGCTTTCTGCTGTTCTGTTGTTGTTGATACCCAGCTTTAATCCATGGTGGTCTGATAGGATGTAAGGGGGTATTTTAATTTTCTTGTATCTGTTGAGACTTGCTTTGTGACTGAGTATGTGGTCAGTTTTGGAGAATGTTCCATGAGGTACTGAGAAAAAAAGGTATATTCTTTTGTATTTAGGTGAAATGTTCTATAGATATCTGTTAGGTCCATTTGGTTTATAAGTTCTGTTAGCGCCAGTATGTCTCTGTTTAGTTTTTGGCTGGATGACCTATCTGTCGGTGAGAGTGGAGTATTGTAGTCTCCCACTATCAGTGTGTGAGAGTTAATCCTCAACCAAAGAACAGATAAAGAAGGATAAAGATAAAGAAAATGTGGTACATTTACACAATAAAGTATTACTCAGAAGTTAAAAATTACATCATGAAATTTGCAGACAAATGGATAGAACTAGAAAAAAAAAAATCATCCTGAGTGAGGTAACCCAGACCCAGGAAGACAAACATGGTATGTACTCACTCATAAGTAGACATTAGCTGTTAAGTAAATGATAATCATGCTACACTCACAGGCCTATAGAGGCTAAGTAACAAGGTGGGGGGGGGGGCTCAAAAAAGAAAAAGAAGAAAACCAAGAGGGCTCTATGGAGGACCCATGGCTCTCCCTCAGAAGAGGAAATAGAATAGATTTTGTGGGTGGACTGTGGGCAGGTGGGAATGGGAATAGAAGGGACCCGGTGGGAAGGGAGGGATGGAGGGAGAGACTACTAGAATTGAGGGGCATTTGCAGGGGGGACGGTATGGAAACCTAGTGCAGTGGAACCCCCCTGGAATCTACAAGGGTGACACTAGAGAAGACTCCTAGTAATAGAGGACATGGAGCCTGAACCAGCCATCTCTTGTTACCAGTCAGGCTTCCAGTGTGGAGCTGGGACATCAACCCAGCCCCCAAACCTTCAACCTATGATCTGTCCTGCCTGAAAGATGTGCTGGAACAAAGATTATTTCAAGATCTCTCTGAATTGGGGCTGGAGAGATGGCTCAGAGGTTGAGAGCACTGACTGCTCTTCCAGAGGTCCTGAGTTCAACTCCCAGCAACCACATGGTGGCTCACAACCATCCGTAATGAGATCTGGTGCCCTCTTCTGGCCTGCAGGCACACATGCAAGCAGAATGGTGTATACATAATAAATAAATAAATCTTTAAAAAAAGAACTCTCTGAATCTTCTAGAAAAAAGCAAAAAAAAAAAAAAAAAGGGGGGGGGGGTGCTAAGGCAAGGCATACCTAGGAATATAATTAGAACCTGTAGGAGTGACCAACCAATGACTGCTTTAATTTGAGACCCACTCCAGGAGAGAGAGCCCATGCCTGACACTGCCTGGATGACCGGGAACCAGAGGCTGGAGAGACTTAGAGTAGAACCAAACACAACTGGCAAAACAAATAAATAAATGAAATCAATGAAATGGTTCCTAGTGACGTTCTGCTATACTCATAGATTGGTGCCTAGTCCAGTCGTTAAAAGAGGTTGCCTGCAGCAGCTCAAGGAAGCAGGTGCAAGGATTCACAACCAACCACTAGGCAGAGAGAGAAAGCCCAAGTTGGAGGTCTCCATCAGGCCCCTCCACTGGGAACTTGGGGAACCCAACAGAAGAGGGGGAGGAGGAATTGTGGGACCCAGGTGGGTCAAGGACACTGGGAGAACACAGCGCTCAGAATCTACGAAGCAGGGCTTCCAGAGACTGAAGCAGCCATTACAGAGCCTTCTTGGGTCTGCACTAGGTCCTCTGCATTCATGTTATGATTGTCAGCTTGGTGTTTCGGGAGCGGGAGTTGGGGGTGCCGCGTCTGGCTCTTTTGCCTGCTTTTGGGACCCCTTTCCTCCTGCTGGGTTGCCTCAGTCAGCCTTGATGTAAGGGTTTGGGCCTGGTCTTATTGTATCTTGTGCCAAGGTTGATTGATATCCCTGGGAAGCCTGCTCTTTTCCCCGGGGTGGGGGGGGGAGATGGGAGTGTGATCTGGGGGTTGTGTGTGGGGGGAACAGGGAGGAGTAGAGGGAGGGGGAAGCTTTGGTCAGTATATAATATGAGAAAATAAGCAAATTTTTTCAAAATGGGGTTTCAGTGTTTGACATAAAGCTTTGGGGACTCCCACTAAGTAGTCAATGGGAGGACAACTCCCAGCCCCTGAAAGTTCAAAGGAAGCTGAAGATTTCCCGTGGTAGAGATGTCACTCCGTGGTAGGGGACTTGCCTAGCAGGCACAAGGACCTGAGTTCAGTGCTGGACATTAGTCAATAAACAAAGAAAACCTTGTTTGAGCTTTTCTTTCACGTTACAAATAAGTTGGTTGGCTGATTTGAAAAATCCTTTGGAAATTGGAGACAATTGTTACGTGTTGGTCACTGTTTCTATCCGAATGAAATTTCAAACATGGAAGAGCTTAATTAGGTCCATTGATTTTTTTCTAGACAAATCCGATTGCTGTTACTCCACCCCCTCCTCCCCCAGGATCTGAAGATTCCCCAGACAACAAAACAAACGAAAAATGTCCTCTGTTCTCAGGGACAGAACATTCATTCGAGCTGAAACTTACAATAAAGTGAATGCATAACCAGGCCCCCCCCCCAAAAAAAAATACGTTGTGTTCAGGTTGTGTCAGGTACCATAAAGACGGGAAGAGCATGGGGACATGGGGTGGGGAGCTGCAACGTTGAAGTGTTTCAGGAAGGCCTCCTCTGTGCTGTGCTGTTTTTGAGACTCGCTATGAAGCAGGGGCTGGGAATGGAACTTCTGATACAGCCCAGGCTGTCCTCAAACTTACATTCCTCCTGCCTCCTGCTCCCCAGGGCTGAAATAACAGGTAGAAAGGAAGTATTGGGGTCAGGGTTTTTGAAGAGGCAAAGCTGTGCGTCTTTTCAGGTAATGGCATTCCAGCCAGTGGGAACAGCCGGGATGAGGGCATGAGCACATCTGGGAGTCCACAGTCCCCAGAAGACCGAGGAGGTCGGAGGAGCTGAACCAGGCTGGGGACAGCGACAACAGATACAACCCCAGCCTCAAGGAAGCAGTTTCTGGAAAGCGGCACCATCTGGCTGGCTTAGTTTTAAAATGTTTATCTTTTTCTTCCCCTTTTTTGAGGCAAGGTATGGTGGTATTTTATTTGTACTGAAATGTGATTTTAATTGTATGTTAATAAATAAAGTTGCCCCCGGGGGTCAGAGCTATTAGAGCCATAGCAAAAGCTGGGAGTTGGTGGTACATGCCTTTAATCCCAGCACTTGGTAGGCAGAGCTAGGTAGATCTCTGTGTGTTCAGGGATACAGCCAGCATTGGAGACACACGCGTTTTATCTCAATACCATAGAAGACCTGGAGGGCTATACAACAGACAGTGACGAGGCAGTCATGTGGTTGGTTTTACAACCAATGAGAAGGCAGAACAGACCCTTCAGAGATCTACAGAATATGGCATTTAAAATGTTTTAATAACTTAGAAAATTTTTCTTTTTTGTTATGACTATGAGACATGTCTGCTCCTGGCAGTACCAATCTACTTCAGAGAAAATATGGGCATTGAAGAAACTGCATATGGAGTCAACTTTCATTGTGGCAAAAGTTAGCCACTGGACAACAAAGTATCCTCAAATCAACTATTGACAAACAGGACAGACAGGACACAAAACAAAGGACTACTGATTCTTGCCAAAACAAGTGTGGTTATGGCTTTATCAAAAGGCATCTTCTGAGGCCAGGACGATATGGCACCATCCCTGAAGTGGCCTTCGCAATCCGGAAAAGGTACAGTGCCCTTTTCTTTGAAGGCAGCTGAACAGGCAGTGGGCTGATGGCTTCTGATGTGCAATGGAACAGCAGCTGAAACAGTTATTCTTGAAGAGTAACTAAGCTCATGCCTCTCAATAGTAGACTGGCATTTAATAGAGGGATGTGGAGAAGAAGGGGATGCTGAGATGAAGCCATATATACACAGCCAAGAAGAATGGACAGCCAAATTCAAAAACCATCAATTTCTAGAATTTAAAATCCTGAATCATGACCTGACACTAGTGGAATTCAGGTGTTTCTGGTACATGGACTGCTCTCACCCAATGTGAAGTTGAACTGTTGACCTTGTGTACATCCTACTTCACAAATGAGTCTGTCAGATACGCTAAGCCTATAGGCTGAAGATGATGCCCCAACACTGCAGAGAAACCTCAGGTGACTGTCCAGGCAGCTGGCTATTTCTGTCAACTCACAAATTTTTTGGAAGTTGCTTGCATGCACTTCCTGTTTTTATTTTTGTTAGGTAATATTATTTCCTTCTTGGGTCTCTGAGGGAGTTGAAGACAAGTTAGTTATAGTTAGACTAGTTAGGATAGAAAGTGAATTAGGTACATTTTGGACTTACCAAAATAGGATAGATAATGGAATTATTTTCTCTGAATTTGTCAAATACAAATGGACTAGGCATTGTTTAGGTATTTATTACTTGTATATATTGTATATAGTTATTGTTAGTTATAACCTTTTTCCTTTTTTCTTTTTATTAAAATAGAAAAGGGGAAATATGGTGGTATTTTATTTGTACTGAAATGTGATTTTAATTGTTTGTTAATAAATAAAGTTGCCTCCGAGGGTCAGAGCTATTACAGCCATAGCAAAAGCTGGGAGTTGGTGGTGCATGCCTTTAATCCCAGCACTTGGTAGGCAGAGCTAGGTAGATCTCTGTGTGTTCAGGGATACAGCCAGCATTGGAGACACACGCCTTTTATCTCAATACCATAGAAGACCTGGAGGGCTGTACAACAGACAGTGACGAGGCAGTCATGTGGTTGGTTTTACAATCAATGCGAAGGCAGAACAGAAAGTCCATATAAAGACAAACAGACAGGAAGTAGGTCTCTTTTGGAGAGGTCTCTTGGCTTAAGAGGCTAGCTGCAGCAGGCAGGTAAGGCTCTTAGCTCTGATCTCTTGGCTTTCGTCTTTGCATTGGCTCTGTGTCTCTTATTTAATAAGATGGTTGGTTACATCTACAGCAAGGTCTAGCTATAAAGCCCAGGCTGCCTCAAACTTTCAATCCTGCCTCAGCCTCCTAAGAACTGGGGTTATAGGCCTTTGCTTCCACTTGGCATTTAAAACTGAGCATTCTAACATTTTTGAGAACAGAATATGGGATGGGGAGGGAAAAAGAAGGGCAGGGCCAGGAAATAGTTAAGAGACTCTTGTGCTAGCCAAATAAGAGAAAGAGGAGGAAAGAGGAGTGGGCAGGAGTGAAAGAATCAGACCTTTGAATATATTTTGACACACAGAGGCAGAGGCAGGTAGCTCTCTATGAATTCAAAGCCACCTGGTCTACAAAGGGAGCTCCAGGCCAATCAAGACTACATGGTGAGACCCTGTCTCACCTCCACACTTCCCAATTCATTGTGAAGATAGTGTCAACTACACTTCCCCTTTCATTGTGAAGATGATAGTGTCAACCACACTTCCCAGTTCATTGTGAAGATAGTGTCAACCACATTTCCCTGTTCATTGTGAAGATGATAGTGTCAACCACACTTCCCAGTTCATTGTGAAGATAGTGTCAACCACATTTCCCAGTTCATTGTGAAGATAGTGTCAACCACATTTCCCAAAGATCTGATGTGAGAGATTGTGGGGTATTAACCCACCAACCCCACAGCTCCCCAGAGTTTTGAGTGTAAGCAGCAGGAAATATTAGATAGAAAGGTTTATATTGTGGAGAATATTGCTGAGATATAGATAGAAAATAAAGGATAGCCTCGAGAGGACCTGGAACCTTTTCCAACGGGCCCTGCTTCAAGGTATTTATAGAGATGCCAAGCAAAAGACCTCCTCCCCCAGCACAACCAAGTGCAGACCATCTCAGACACCTGCACTCAAGCCCGTGGTCCTAATCATCTTCTATGTGGACCTGCTGGGTAAAGCCACGAGGAACCCAAAAACGGGCTCCCACAAGAGATAAGAGAGAGGGTATGTCAAAAATGACTCCAAAGCATTCTCCACGAGCAAATGCAAAGAGCATGTTGCCTTTATAAAGAGGAAGAATGAGAGAAAAAAAAAGTAGGGCTAGGGGCAGAACTTATTCAAGAGCTGACTGAATTTGAGAATCCCATTAGATATCCACGTGGGTGCATCGGGCAGGCAATTGGTGATGCCAGTCTGCAGACTGAGAGAGAGGCTTGGCTGGAAATATAAACGTAGGACTCGCCAACCTCTCAATATTTTTTTTAAAGATGTAAGGATGGCTAAGAGCACGCCAAGCATGAGAAAAGAGAAGAGGTCTAAAGGCTCCTGAGGCACCCCAGTAGTAAGTGGTTAGGGAAATGAAGAATAAGAGTGAGTGTAGAGGGAAATCTGAGCACTGATGTGTCCCAGAAGGCAGATGTGTGAGGAATGCTATAATAACACCGTATAACAAATCACCCCATAGCACAATAACTGATGGATTTGCCTTTGTCTCCACGGCCACCAATCTGTGGGTAGGTTTAGTTTAGCTGGCCTTGCCTCAACTGAGGGCCTCTGCTTTAGGCCATGAGTTGAGTTTATGTCTATTCAACTTGTATTCAGGAGCCAAGAAGGAAGAGGCCACAGCTGGTTTGGGATCTCACAGTATATCACAAAGTTCACATGGCATTCCACAGCCTATGAGCACACTGAAGGTCCCCATCACATCAAGCAAGCTGACATTCCATTACCTTGAGGCCATCACATAGCCAAAGCCAGCATTAGCATCCTGTGAAACTATTAAGCCTACAGTGGAGGGTGAGGAAAAGGAATGCTTGCTAAAGAATAACCCAGACTCGTATCACAGTAAGAGAAGAACATGTTTCAACGTAGAGCAAGCGAATGCTGAGGACTAGAAAGGGACTGTGGATTTAACAATATGAAAGTTATTGCCTGATCTTGACAAAGATGGTTTTAAATAAATTGGCGGAGTAAAAATCTGGCCAGAGTGGGTTTCAAAAGCAAACAAGAAGAGAGCAATTGGAGAAGAGAGGTTTAGGCAGTTTGCTATCCATTTACAGGAGTCAGGGAGTGATCCAAGACGATCAGGCTGAAGCACAGACATTTTCCACTATGTAGATGCTATGTTTTCCAAATGTGCTTATAGAGGGAGGTGGGGGAGAGAGAGAGAGAGAGAGAGAGAGAGAGAGAGAGAGAGAGAGAGATAAAGTACAACAGCTGAAGCTCTAGCCTACCTTGATTCCTTTTATTCCAAAAAAGAATCCAGAAATAAGAATGGGTCATCCTTTTTTTTTTGTTACATGTCTCAATATGTACTGTAATTTTGCATGTAAATGTAAAATAACTAACATTTTACAGAACTAGTATCAGACCACATATATTATCTCAAAACTTTGTTCTTTAATCAACCTTTATTTTATTTTTTAGATTTATTTTTAATATATGTGTGCATGTGCATGCCATGATCCTAGTATGGAGGTCAGAGGGCAACTTGCAGGAGTCAGCTCTCTCTCTCCTCAGGCTTGGCAGCAAGCACCTTTACCCACTGAACCATCTTATCAGTCTCAATCAATCCTTGCTGGTGACTCATTCATGTAGATATGTATAATTTTTTTTTATTCATTTCATTGCTGCATGGTGTTGGACAAAAAAGCCTTTGTACATTTTCCTGATAACAAGCAAAATTAAGTTATAACAAAACACCACGTGCTAGCAAGATTGGACAACTGACATTTTCTTACAGTTCTGGAGTCAAGTCCAAGGTCAGGGTGCCCACATGGTGAGTTCTGGCTAGGGCCTATTCATGGCTTGCAGGCAGCCATCTTCCTGTTCTTGCTCCTGGCCTCTCCTTCTTCTTCTTAGGAGTGTTGGGGGTGGAAATCCTCATACTCATTCTCTCACCTACAACTATCATCTAAATTTAACCATTTTGGGCCAGTGACTCCCAAAAGCTTTCCTCTGATCTCCACAAGAATGCTATGCTATGACATGCACGCATTCATGTACCAAAATATATGAGCATGCACACACACACACACACACACACACACACACACACACACGACATAAATGACAACAGAGGCCAGTTCTGAAAATCAGACAGTAGAGATGGGTATTATACAGACTGGTGACTGAATTTGTATGTAAACAGGAAATCACACATTCCTTTCTATTATTATTCATTTCAGTTTCTTTGGCACAGACCATCAAGCACTGACTGTGCACATGGGTGTAATTGAAAATGCAGTATCTCTGCTGTTGATTTTACATACCCATTTTAATGCATTTCAAATGAGCTCTCTATTTCCAGATACAAAGTAATTATGTAGGTAAACCACTCTAAGGGCCAGGGATGTAGTTTAGTTGCTGGCATGCTTGCCTAAGCATACACAAAGTCCTGAGTTTGCTCCTCAGCCCGACATAAACCAGGGACACATGACACATAGCAGTAACACCAACATAGGAAAGACAAAGTCAAGGTGACCCTCAACTACACAGTGAGTTCAATCCTGACCTGGGACATATGAGCCCCTGTCTCAAAAACAGAGAGGAGTGGGGGGAATGAGGGAGGGAGGGACCGAGGGAAGGAGAAGGGAGGGGTAGAAAGAGAGAGGGAGAGAGAATTATGACAACCGCAAAGCAAAATTTGCGTCATTCAGTTACAGCTCATTTATCTCAGCTTCCTTCTTCTAGGCCAGGACAGGAAAGATTAGATTTGTTCAGAAGGCTTAAGGAGTTACAAAAGGTAACAGTGATGGGAACACAAAGAGCTAGCCCTTTATGACTTAGGCTCTATAATGGGCTCTCAGTGCATTGAAAAAGGAGAGACCAGTGTCTTGATGACGGATGCGGAGCAGCTCTCGACCCTTATCAGAAGAGCTGCTTTCTGCAGGAGATGGTGATTGACAGAGACTCACATTTGGTTAAAATGCAGAGACTAAAAGACTCTGGAATGCTCAGCTCTAGATCACATATGGATCACATCTTCTCCCCCTAAGACTCAAGAATCATAGAGAAAGGGGGGGGGTGCATAAAGATTGTAGGAGCCAGAGGTAGCGAAGGAATGCTGTGAAACAGTGCTTTCTGTATTTGACACTGCACACATGAACTCACGGTGGTGGTGACTGTATGCACAAGACCTGTGTAAGACCAAGCCAGCCAAAGTCGAGCATGGGTGGCCTAGGAGATCACGAAATCCCAACCCTAGCTGAGGAGCTATTGCCAAATGATGGTTGCTGGAATGGGGCTGGGGGGATGCATTCCCTGGGATGCAGTCCCTGGTAGGTTTCCCATGCCCCAGTAGATGTCCTGTGCCCATGCACCTCGCGACAGCACTAAGCAAAGTCAGTGGATTTAAAAGAAGTATACAGAGTTGAGATGGCAAAGTGAGAGTAGGGGTACAGAAGGAGCTGGAGGAGAGGCAGTGATCTGTTCAAAGTTCACAATAATGTTGGTATAAATTCTCAAATATTACATTAAAAATGAAAACGGAAAGAAAGAAATGAAGCACATTCCCATTCAGGGTTGTAGCTTATGATGGTTAACAATTCAGGAACTGTTTTTCATGCTTCACACAGCAAGTGATATTTTCCAGCCTTCCTTCCATTTTACATTTGGTCATGGAAATAACTTCTGGTTAATGAGCCAAGTGTTGCTTGGCTTTTCCTTCCAGGTGAAAGATGTCATGCTCACTTACCTTGTAGGTAGGTGGTCCTCTGCAAGAACAACAAATGCCCTTAACCACTGAGCCATCCAACCAGCCCACAGAACTCATTTGGAAAAATTAATATTGATCTCAGAAAAATATAATAATCAAGGTAACTGTTTTTAATTTACACCAGAAATTTATTATATGACTTTCATGTGTACATGTCTGTGTGAGTATGTGCATATGTGTGCATAGGTATACATAGCTGTGTGGGAATATGGAGGCCAGAAGAGGGGGTTGAGTATTTCTCTATATACTATTCACTTATTCCTCTGAGGCAGAGTTTCTTTCCCTGAATCCAGGGTGGATGTTTCCTTGGCTAAGCTAGAAGCCAGCAAGCCCTAGAATCCTTATGTTTCCACCCTGCTTGAAGCTGGGCCTATAGGCATGCCACAGATTCCCAGCTTGGTAAATGAGTGTTGGGATCTGAATTCTGGTCCTTATGATCGAACAGAAAGTACTTTTAAACAATGAGCCATCCCTTCTGCCCCATAGCTTTAAATCTTACATTGGGTTCTTGGTACACCTACATTTCCTTTTCCTTTCCCCTTCCCCTTTCCCTTTCCTTTCCTTCCTTGTCTTCTTGCCTTTTTGAGAGCCTTCATTTTGCTTTTTTTCTTTTATATTCCTAATCATCACCTGAAGTGTGTGAAATTTCCCACAATACTTGCCAGTTGTCCATAATGGGGGTGGGTGAGGATAAATCAACAAACTTTGAGTCAAATGCAATGGAGAAATTTAATCCGACCACATTACCAGGTAGGAACATGTGAGCAGTAAAGATCACATAGAGAAATCTGTATTTCAGGTTTCATAAAGGTCTCTTACTTTTGTTAGTTCCTGAAAGCCACAGTCCCTTGCATACCCAGTTTATAGAATATGGTAATGAGCCCTGTCTTAGAGTTTTATTGCTGTGAAGAGATGTCATGACCACAGCAACTCCTATAAAGGAAAACATTTAATTGGGGCTTGTTACAATTCAGAGGTTTAGTCCATGATCATAATGGTGGGAGGCATGGCAGCATGCAGTCAGACATGGTGCTGAAGACGTAGCTGTGAGTTCTACACCCAGATTGGAAGAAAGCAGGAAGAGAGAGTGACACTGGGCCGGGCTTGAGCTTCTGAAACCTCAAATCCCACCCACCGTGACATACTTCCTCCAACAAGGCCATAGCTCTGAATAGTGTTACTCCCTATGGGCCCATGGGGGCCATTTTTAATCAAACCACCACAAGCCTCATGGAGACCAGTGGAAGATCAGGACAGGACTGGAATGGTGTAAGGGCCAATAGCAACACTGAATGAAGAATCTTCTGATATTTTGTGAGAAGAAAGACAAAATTATGTAACAACCAACTTAACGAACCATTTTGTTTTTCATTAGCATTCATTAATACATAATAATAGGTTTCACTAGTAACTTAGCTAATATTTATTACACTTGAAATTTCATACACAGTAAATGATACACAGAACAATCAATTAACTTTATAATATGTAAACTGTAAGATTTATTGTTATGCAATTAAGGGTGTGGCAATGGGGTCATTTACTAATTAATTACACATATACATGTAGCATAAACTTTTCTCAAGCAGTATTCTAGGTGCTTTTAATGTGGTAATAAGCAAAATAGATGCAATCTTTGCCCTCATGGAACATTTACAGTCTAGTCTAGAAGGGAGATCCATACAAAGCAAAAAAGCAGATCATCTTGAGATAAAACCTGAATGAATTTTTCACAGGGTGGTACAACCCGGTACTTGTGAGATTTTAAAGTAAGAAATCTACTAGCTAAGTGTTTTTGTATGTCAGAAATATACTTAATATATTTTATTCCCTTCTACCAATGATCCTAAGTTCAGTATGTTAATTTACAAAATCAGTGAATCAGTGGTCACTCTGCAATTCAGACAGAAACATTAAAAATTAATCTAGAGGCTAGGGAGAGAGCTCAGTCAGTAAATGGCTTGTTGCACAAGCATGTGAAACTGAGTTTAGATCGCCAGCACCTGAAAGTTTGGGTGTGGTAGTTCACACCTGTAATCAGTGCAGAGGAGGTAGAGACAGGAGAATCCCTGCAGCCTGGTGACCTGAATAAGTCAACCTGTGGTCTCCATACACACCTACTCACACATGCATGCACACCCACTAACCCCATAGCCCCCCACACACAGAGGACTGCATTAGAATTCAGTCTCAGTGTTCTTTCAGTAATAAGGTAATTCCTTCATCCTTACCTTCAATGAACTTTAGTTATTATTCATGAATATAAATCGCTATTTATGCATTTCACACTGAATACCATTTTAAATGTTTTTAAAATGTCACAATGAATGGTCTTAGAAATAAAATGATCTTTAATAACTTTCCATCCTAGTTTTCTGATCTAGTTTCTCAGGTATTCTCACTTCACTTCCTCATTTAGTCCTTCCTTCTCCGGTCCAGGCCTCACCACCTCACTGCAGAGAGAGGCTGGCTTTCAATTCTCCATCATTCTGCCCCAGCTAGGAACTGGGGTTACAGGTGTGCACCACCACATCTAGTCACCTGTTCTTTCTTGATGAATCTATTATAATTTTAAAATAAGCTTAGTATTTTCCAATTTCTATAGTAATCATGACTATTTTTTAAGTATTTTTATTTGTGTGTGTGTGTGTGTGTGTGTGTGTGTGTGTGTGTGTGTGTGTGTGTATTACACCATATGTGTATGAGTGTCCAAGAAAGAGCTCTGTGTCCCAGGAGCTACTGTTACTGGTGTCTTTGAGTGTGCTGGGAACTGAACTCAGGCCCTCTCGAAGAGTAGCAAATGCTCTCAAATGCTAAGCCATCTACCCAGTTCCATTACTGTATTTTTAACAACTTTTTTCAATAGTACTTACCAAAAACCTAATAAAAATTGCATATATAATACAGAAAAACATTGTAACACTATAATATTGATTAAAATGGTTAACTCAGTTCCTGGAGATTTATTAGGAATTCTTTAAGTACATCTCTGAACAGTGCAGTTATTTAGGAACTACAGATGCACATAGCAGTGTGGATAGAGCATCACGTGACAGGGAGGGGAACTGGGGAACTGGAGCCTGAGTCACAGGCCTAGCTCTCTGCTCCTGCTGATGTTTGCCCAAGGTATCAAAAGGCCCTAGGTTAGGGCTGGTGCTAACCTGTGCACACAGGATGATACAAACCAAACAGAAATGGTTTGTGCAAATCCCTTGAGCCAGTGCTGACTACCAGCGGCACGAAAACTAAACCACCAGCCAGGCCTAGGGCCACCTGCCAGTTCTGCAAAGTTTACATAATAAACACTGACACACACAAGGCATCAGGGCACAAGCTTGAGGAACCTGGTCTCACACACTGATGTAACTGACATGATGACTGTGTATCAGATCCGGTTAAGGTGGTCACATCCTCTTCATGAGGATGCCTCAGGAGCGTGAACCAGGAGAGCCGTATCTATAAACTTGTGCAAAAGCTGCCTGAGAGTTCTCGTCAGCATCAAGAGAGAGCAGGGTGTTTACCTGTGGATTCTAACACACTGATAGAGATCATAACCGCTCGCCTTAATTTTTTCCTGTTTGGAGTTGTCAGTTATCTGATTAGAAACAAACAGCGGGGGCGGGGACTGACCGTGCGCCCTATATCTGAGACGGCTGCTGACACAATGGTTGAGATATGTTATGTTTATATTACAGCGACTGGATTATAGCTCAGCTGGGAGAGTACCTGCCTGCCTTGCATGCAAGAAGCCCTGCGTTTGGTCTCAGCACCACACACACAATGGGTGTGGTGCCACATGCCTTTAATTTCAGCACAGTGGCAGCATCAGGAGTTCAAGGTCATCCTGGGCCATATACCAAGTTGGAGGGCAATCTGGGTTATGTGAGACTCTAGCTCAAAAAAATGTTTGTTTACATGACTTGTTAACAATTCTAGAAATCAAGGAGACTGAACATCAAGGTAGCACATAGGAACTCCACATGTTCTTTGTAAAAAAGAACTAGGCATGGTGGCACACATCTGCAACTTGGGAAGCTAAGGCAGCAGGATCCTAGAGGGAGCCTGACTGAGTGTGGTGGTTTGAATGAGAATTGTAGTTGGAAGTTTTCCTGTGTCCCGCCCGGTCCCGTCTGGTCCCATAGCCGCTCAGACCCAAGTAAACACACAGAGGCTTATATTAATTACCAATTGCATGGCATGTGGCAGGCTTCTTGCTGGCTAGCTCTTATAACTTAACTTAACCCATTTCTATTAATCTATGTTTTGCCATGTGTTCCATGGCTTACCGCTCTGCTGGCATGTTGCTCCTTAGACAGCAGGCTAGCTTCTCTCTGCCTCTCCTTTCTCTTCTTGTCTATCTGCTTTAATTTCCTGCCTGCCTCTAAGCTGCCTTGCCATAGGCCAATACAGCTTTATTTATCAACCAATCAGAGCAACACATATTCACAGCATACAGAAAGGCATCCCACAGCAGAGAATGGCCCCATAGGTTCATAGATTTGAATGCTTGGTCACTAGGGAGTTGCACTATTTGAAAGGATTAGGAGGTGTGGCCTTGTGGAGAAAGTGTGTCACTAGGGGTGGGCTTTGGGGTTTCAAAAAGCCTTTTCCAAGTTCAGAGACTCTTTTCTTCCATGTTCCCTGCCGTGATGAAATGGACTAAATCTATGAAACTATAAGCCCCAGTTAAATGTTTTCCTTTATAGGAGTTGCTGTGGTCATGGTGTGTTTTCACAGCAATAGAAACCCTGACTAGGACAGTTCCTGAGAGTGTGTTTACATATTTGATGTTGCAGAGCACCCCCCACACCCCCTCTTCCAATATCTATTTGTTTAAGGGAAAGCAACTAGTAACAATGGCACAAGTGTTCAGCATAGTTAGCTAAATTAAGACACTGGGCTACATACACAGCAAGCTCAAGGTCAACCTGGATACTTAGATAGACTGTGTCTCAAAGAAAACAAACAAAACAAAACGGGGGCTGGAGAGACGGTTCAACAGTTAAGAACACCAGCTGCTCTTCCAGAGGACCTAGGTTCAATTCCCAGCACCCATATGGCAACTCACCACTGTCTAATACTCCAGTTCCAGGGGATCTGGCACCCTCACACAGACATACATGCAGGCAAAACACGAATGCACACAAAAACCCAACACAAAAGGAAAAGCCATACAACAACTGAACTGTTAACTACAGGCCATGAATCTAATACTTCCTCTTTCCCCCAAGCACCGCTGTAGCCTGCTCTTAGAGCCCAGTGCCAGGCCACTCAGTTGTTCTGATTGCCTTTCCCTGTCACACTCTCTGGAAGGCAAAATCCCCAGTGCGTCAGCCTTCTGTAGTTCCATTTCTGGCAGGGTTTGACTGATCTAAGCTCATTGCTTTAATGAGCTAAATCAATCCCTCCCCCTGACCCTGACCCTTTTTCTTGTCAAGTATTCGGTCACTGTGATGAGAAAAGTAACCACTATAGACAACTTAGGGCTGGAGAGATGTCTCAGTGGTTAAGAGGAGGAACTGTTTTTCTGAGAACCCAAGTTTGGTTCTCAGCATCCACACTAGGTGACCCAAAACTAGGCACCTGCGCTCACCTGAACATATCCACATAATTAAAAATAATAAAAACAATTCTTTTGTTTGTTTGTTTTGTTTTTGAAACAGAGTTTCTCTGTGTAACTTTGGTGCCTGTCCTGGATCTCGCCCTGTGGACCAGGCTGGCCTCAAACTCATAGAGACCCCCCTGACTCTGCCTCCTAAGTACTGGGATTAAAGGTGTGCACCACCATCGCCCAGGTTAATAAAAACAATTCTAAAAAAATAAAAAAATAAAAAAAATAAAAAAAAAAAAAAAAAAACTGGCACTGAGGGTAGGGTTTGTGATAAGGTTGTTGCTGAGATAAACTTTGGGACTATTGCGCAGTAGAAATGTGGAAGAGTTTAGAGTTGTGGTTTTAAAAAAAGGTCCTGAATCCTATAAGTAGACTTACTGGGCCATTGTAGTAGGAGCTAAGAAAAGCAGAACGCCAAGAGAGATAGATGCTTGAGGGTTCAAGAGGAAGGCGGCCCTCTCCACTTTGGGATGGGAATGCTTGTTTACTACAGGGATGAAGAGATACTGGGGTTTCAAGTGTTGGAACAGAAGGATGAGGATGGGGACTTTGGAAGCTGAACTGAATGTATTTTGCATTATGAGATGGCCATGTTGCTGGGGAGACCAGTGGGGGACTGTTAAGAGAGTGAAATATCCCCCATGGGATCCTATGTTCAAATATTTAGTCCCCAGCTGGTGGTGCTATTTTTTTTTTTTTTTTTGAGGTTGCAGAATCTTTGCAAGATGGAGTCTATTGGAGAAAGAATTTCTCACCTTCAGGGAGGGATCTTGCCGTTTATAGCTGGCCCTGCTTCCTGTCTCTGCCCTCTTGTCTGCCTCCTGCTTCTGATGCTGCAGCTACCATCTCCCCTTCCCACCATGATGTCCTGCACACTCAAGCCGTCCACTAGAATCCACACTTCCTCCTTTGTCAGGCATGGGATCCGAGGTAAGAAAAGCAATATAGTCACTGTTTCTGGAGCTTGCCTCGGACTTGCAGCCCACCTTGTCTCCACCTCCCTCGTCAGGCACCATGTCCACGCGAGTCTTGACGTCATTCTCATCTTACAAAGACTGCATGAAGGGGGCTGGAGAGGTGGCTCAGCAGTGAAGAGCACGGGATGCTCTTCCAAAGGATCCAGGTTCAAGTCCCAGCACCCACATGGCAGCTCACAACTGTCTGTAACTCCGAGATCTGACACCCTCACACAAACATACATGCAGACAAAACACCAATGCCCGTAAGATAAATTAAAAAAATAAATAAATAAAGACTGCATGAAAAGAATGTAAGGTAGAGAAGCCATTTCTATAAAGGTCGTTTCACCATCAGCTGTGTGTCGTGAAGGTTTCATGCACTCATTTCTCTTGACTGTGATGTGATGTGGCTAGCTGTTGGACGTTCCTGTCCTGACTTTCCCACAGTGATAGACTATAACCTGGGGTTGTTAACTGAAATAAATGTGTTCTCTCCTAAACTGCCTTTGTTTGGGGCATTTTATCATAGCAACAGAACTGAAACTAGAACACACACACAAACACACACCCCTACATCTCCTACACCCAGAGAGAAAAAAAAAATGTGGAAGAGTTAAAGCTGTTCAATAAACAAGCTTTCCACCCCAATGCACTGCCTAAGGAAGAGAGGATGCAGATCTCAATGTGTCCTATACGCGTGTTCCAGTCAGGGAAATGGCTGGAAAAAAAATCGGTATAAATACAAGATGGGATGCTATGAGATTAGGAAAAGTAACGACACCATTGTAACAAGACCGAGGGGTTTATACAAGCTGAGTCTGAAAAATTTAGATAGGATGTCGTCTCATCTTGTAAAAACAAATCCTGCACGTTGACACAGGTCTATACAGAACTGTAATATAAAAGAACTACACACTGGACCAATACGACTGTGTCCAAGTATGAAGAACGGGGTGGGGGGTGGGGGGTGAAGGTGCTGGTTTGAGAAGACAGGTGTTTCCACAGCAGCACCATGGCAAACACAACTGTATTTAAATTTTTTTAAGTTTAATTTTAATTGCTTTCTTAAAGGTCAAAGCATATTCCCTAAAGAGAAACAGAGCAGAATGGTCTGGCTTTCACAAAATTGACGCAAAGGCATAGTGTCCCAGTCAGGGTTCCTATTGCTGTGAAGAACACCATGACCAAAACAACTTGGAGAGGAAAGGGTTTATTTGGCTTACCTACCCTGTGTCATAGTACCTTGAGAGAAACCAAGACAGGAACCTAAAATGGACAGGAACCTGGAGGCAAGAGCAGATGCAGAGGCTGTGGAGGGGTGCTGCTTACTGGCTTGCTTCTCCTTCTTCCCCAGTGGCTTGCTCAACTTGCTTTCTTATAGAACCCAGGATCACCAGACCAGGGATGGCATCACCCACAATGGGCTAGGCCATCCCACATCAACCACAAGTTAAGAAAATGCCCTACAGGCCTGCTACAACCCCATCTTACGGAAGTGTTTTTTTCTTAATTGAGGTTCTCTCCTTTCAGATGACTCTGGCTTGTGCCAAGTTGACATAAAACTAGCCAGGACACATAAAAAACATTTGGTCAGAAAAGGCTGATATTAGGCCTAGCACTACCACTATAAACCCAACAATTATATATTTAGTATTCTAGCTCACAGAAACCTCTTTTACTACTCTACTGGGGCTAAGAGTCAAGGAGAAAGGAAGTGTAAGATTAGCAAGATTAGTGTCACAGGGGCTGAGTCTGTAGCCTGGTGGCAGCTCTCTTGCCTATTGTGTGAGGCCCTGGGTTCAATCCCTAGTGAACGCACGCGCGAACACACACACACACACACACACACACACACACACACACACACACACACACACAGAGTGGGCGCGGGAGGGAAAGGCTTCAGAATAATCACTCCTGGGTTGACACAAGAACGAGAGAACAACAGACATTTTATTAGAACATTTCATGTTTAATCTAGACCCTGGCACGGATCTTGCTGAGTTTCACAGGAAGAAAATGAGGACTGAGTACAAGCTGCCCTTTCAAAGTAACAAGTGGTCAGGGGATTGCCCATGTGATACACTGCTCAGACTGGAGGAGACACGAGCTGTACACTGTCTGACATAAAGCTAGAAGACAGTGAATTACATGAAGCCATCAATATGAATAAAGAGAATACAGAGTTATGATGTTACCTTTACAACAACTATTTTTGGTTTGTTTTTTCTTAATTATTCTTGTTAAAATACCCCCTGGAAGGTGGAAAGGAGAAGGCTGGTAGCACAGCCAGGGGAGCCAGGGCTGAGACACATCATCCACTCATCAGACCTACATAGGGCCCAGCTGAGAACAATAGCTTCTGTTCATGTCCTGTGCCCGTAGCAGCTGGCCTGCTACCATGGCAAACAGGCTCAAGGAGAAAGGTTTGGATGAATTAAAACCACAGAGAAGCTAATTTTAGGGTTTTATACACATTCTCACTTTAAAATACAGGGGAAACAAATTCAGAATTAACAGGCCAGAAACTGACTGAAGAGTTAAGCAAAATAAAACACACACACACACACACACACACACACACACACACACACACACACACACACACACACGGCAATGTGGTACACATTCGTCATCCCAACACTTGGGAAGCAGAGGCAGGAGAATGGCTGAAAGTTTGAGCCTCGTCTGGTTCCAGGCTAGCCAGGGCTACACAGTGAGACCTTGTCTCAAAACCAACAATAACCAAAAGAAGAGCCCCAGGCTGAAGTCCCCAGGAACACCGCTGTAGAGGTCCCATGGACAAGGAGCAAAGGCTGGCTGACCGTCACCCTTCCTCATCACTGCTGCTCCAGGCATCCTCAAACGCTGGATTCAACCGAGATTTAGTTTTAGCCTAAAAAAAGGAGAAGAATCTATTTTTATATTTCATAATTTTAGGCTAATAGGCTCAAAATATGCTATTTTAATAGCAATTAGATATTTGGAAACTGTATTACTGCTAATTTAAAAACAAAAGCAATGTAAAGATAATTAAATTAATATAAAACTGACAAAACTGACTCTTCCAAAATAACATGCTTTCCTCAAAGTAATTGGCTCACACGCATGCGCAGATCTACGCTATGACACTGGTCACAGTATTTCTATGCATGCGCAGATCTATGCTATGATACTGTTCACAAGTGTTTCTTCAACTCTATGGAGAAGGCGCAACACAGACATGCTGGGGTTAAGAATGGATGCATGCCCACAGCAGATTGGACAGTCCAGTATACAAATACTGGTAACCTTGTGTCGTTTGCACGAACTTTACTATCATCAATAAAAATTACCAAAATCTGAGGACTATTTTCATCCATCAGAATAATGTAGCTCCCCTACCCCCCTTGAGACAGTTCTTGTTCTGTAGTCTAGGCTGGCCCAAAATTCATCACAGTTTAGGGGTTACAGAGGGTTGTGTACCCTTATGTGATGCCACTGAGCCACCTCTCCAGCCCCACACACTACAGTTCTGTAGTCCAGCTGGCTTTGAGTTGTGGTAAGCCCCCTGCTTTATCCTCCTGATGGTTAGGATGATAAACATGTGATATCAAGCCCAGCTGAATAATATAATTTGTAATAAAAAATTACTGTGGGTCATTACACAGCTATGTCTCTGTTTTTACAGCCAATAGTGCTAAATTGTAGATGACTACAGGAGAAATGGTAGCGAGGGCAATAATTAGCATGGAGGTTTCCCTGGGAGATTTTTCTGGAAGCTATTTGGATTGTTACTCAAAACTTCAAGACAATATCACAATATTCTTCCTCCTTAGAGCCATGGGTGAAAAGGGTTTAGCAACTAGAGAGACCTAATTAAATGAATTACCAAGTCAGTTCACTTGTTTGGGAAACTGGAATGGTTTCTTCCTTATCTCTAGGAAATGACTTCAAAGGCTTGAAAGATGCACTTATTTTTCTTGAGTTAAGAATCAGTTTTGTCTCTTATGCTGCAGCTTCTGCATCTGGCTATTTGATATGACCCAGATTTCAATTGCTAACCAACTGCAAGATACTGTCAAATTAACTTAGATATACTGCCTTTTGTAACGTAGAGAAGTATTTTCTGTGAAGGTGACCCCTAAGTCATGTCTAAGAATGTGGTTTACTTTATGATCAACATCACAGACTCTTACAATTCAAATGGAAAAGCCCGCGTCCCCAGTATCTCCCCACACCAGCTAGAACAGCTAGACAACAACATAGTGATGTAGGCATGCTGCAGTTGTTAAACAGACCAGAGAACATGGCTAAACTTAGTGGCTATCACCACTACACATACAACAAAAATTTCCTAACACTTGTCTCCAAATGTCCAAATCAAAACTATGACCAAACTCAAGCTAACCACTCATTTCCAGCAGCAGTGATGAAAGTCTGAAGTCTATTCATTCATTCTTTGGCCCACATGTCTGATGAATCTCTCGATGCCTGAGATTAGTAGGGTTCACATCTGACTTCCATCAGGGATGCCATTTGAAGCGGGGTGTGGTGGAGCATGTCCATAATCTCTCCACTGGGGAGCTTGACAGTTTAACAACTACTAAGCTAGATTGCTCAGGAAGGGTTTCATCTCAGAGGTGACACTTCTCTCCTGTCTATAGACTTTGAACTCTGCCTTAGATACCTACCAAAAATATCCTTGGGGAAAAAAGCTACACAAAGTTCAAGTCTTCTAATTCCTCTATGGAAGCCCAATGTGTAATCTACTAGTCATTTGAATTTCATTTCACGATTCAATGGAAAAACCAATTTATATTTCATTATGAATTATTTTACTTTGGTAAGGATAGAAACAAAACCCCCCAAGATTTTGACATATTTGCACATACATTTACTCCTTAAAGTGGTAAACAGATATTTAGAATGCATTATAATAGTACAAGTGTATTTTATTGCTACAACAATCACAAAAAACAGCAACCCTGTGGTCAAGAGCTGCAGTCAGCAGTGTTGCAGGCAGATTTAATACACATTACTATTAGAGAGTCCTCTACTTGGTTTTCTCGACAACAGCCCCTCCTAGTGGACATCCAGTCTATGCACGAACACTCCTCCCTCTACCTGACCAGGTTCTGGTTTGACTGGCAGATAGTTAGTTGTGCATGGGGATGGTGAAGCTTGAATTTAGAAGGGATCCAGCCCAGAACCAAATGAGGACTAAAACAAAGCATCACAAGGATACATCTGGAAAAGTTTCAAGTGTTACTGGAAAGCCTCAGAGCTTTCCATGCCAGCAAATGATGTATCTATACAAGCATAAAGTAGAAACAGACATTCACTGTGCCAATGGCAAAGGTTCTGTTTGGTTTTGAGTCTGAATCTTGCTTTGTCGCTGTCTCAGTCCCCTTGGTGCTAGGTTACAGGAGTGGGTCACCACACTCAGCTGGGACTAGGATTCTGGATAAGAAGTAAGATTAAAACTGTAGTGTATCTTCCCTGCACATCTCTGGCAGCTACAGCTAAACTTACAGACTGGTATGAGTTGACCATGGCAATTAGCAAGTCTGGGTAAAACCAAACAGACACATTCCTCAGCTATAATACAACAGCCTGCCAGTTAACAACAAATTTAAAGACCATAAAATTTATCCCTGTCATCTAAGATCTTTCCGTTTCTATAGGTAGAATTAAGTTACTCCTTTAAAATCTGCGAAACACCCGTCAGGCATTCCGCTTAGGTTTGAAAGGAAAACTAAAAACAACTTTGGTTTAACAATCTGATAGTTGCATTTGAAAATGCCACAAGTTGTCCCAGGGTAATAGCTGTCAGGGCTGGTTGACAAGGGCAGAGAAGGATCTGACCTAGCTGCAGTATGTGCGCACACATGTTCTTTGTAGTATGCTGAGAAACATACACCACCTCCCGGGAAATGGCAAGTTATTTGTTTAGCAGCTCAGGGGAAAACATGTTTAAACACGAGTTAAACTGTGAACATTCACATATGCAACCAGTTCTCATATTTTAGCAGTTTTCAGACTTCTCTGCTGGGGTATATACCATGGTCACATTCTACCTACATTCATATGAACCTTTTCAGATAACATTTCATGGAATTAAATAACCTTACCATCCAGCACTTTATATCAATGAGCTATTCACATTTTAAAGTTGAAAATAGGAGCAGTATATTTTATTTATTTATTTACTTTTTGAGACAAGGTTTATATGTGTAGTCCTGGCTATCCTGGAACTCATTATAGATTAGGGTGGCACTGAACTCAGAGATACGCCTTTCTCAGTCTCCTGAGTGCTGGAACTAAAGGTGTGTACCACCACACCTGGCTTATTTTATTATTTTTATTAAAAATTAAAACTGTTTCTCCAGCTCACGGTAGTGCATCTGAAAAGATAAGGCTTTCTAGCTCTAACACTTGAATATACAGCTCAACTCTTCATTTTTATGATACAGGACTTCACTGTACAGTGCAGGCCAGCCTCCTCCTCACAGCTCGCCTGCCTCAGCCTTTGAAGTAACGGAGTTAATATAAATTGTCTGTGCCCACACCTTTTAATATCCCACATATAAAAGTTGTTTTGGATGACATGTCCCCACTATTACCACAGCTACCTAACAAGGATACATGACTATCAGTCAAAAATTATAACAAGCAACATAATAGTTGCTTCAAGTTTTTCCTCTGTGCAAATCACAGTAGCTTTATTTTTCATTTATTTTTATTATTTTCATTTGGCAAATGATTGTTGTACTTCTCAACATGATATAGTGATTCCCAAAAAGACAGAATAATTAAATAAAAATGCAAAATAAATGTCTAAATTCAACTATTCAAAGTCCAGTCAACCAAAGAAGCTGTATGCTAAAACTAATCAAGCCATAACAAACTGAATTAGACATGTGATGAAAACTGGAAATATTCATTTGGTTTTGGCCAGTTGCCTATATATTTATGAATGTGCCTCTTCTCTCTTTCATGTGGTTTAGGGCCCAAAGAAAGTAGCTCCCAGGCTTTACATTGGCTGTAACAGTAGCAAATTCAGGTATAAAACATATTCGCCAATAGCTGCTGTGTGGAGACCCACAGAGGTTTCCTAGTGAGAACTTACTCAGGGTCAGAGAATCTGGGATTGCTTTACCCAGCAGGGCTGCATGAGGAGATGATTTGGCCATGGGTGTGTTTACCAGGTGTTTGGAAGGGTCTACACTTGGCTGTGTGGTGTGCTTTGATCTAGCAAGGGGGAGGTCTTTGCTTTTCTTCTTGGCATGTTATGAAAAGGCCCTTTTCAATAAAGGACGAGGCTGTTGGGTATTGATCCAGGCCTGCTCCCCCCTCGCCCCTCAGCTATCCTATATTTCTGTCTTCTCATCATCTAGGTCTCTCTTTCTGATATTTCTTCATTCCTCTCTCCTCCACCTAAGAACCCTTTGAAAAGTGGGAGCTGGACCCCCACACTGCTGGACACTCCCACCTAACTACCCACGACATGCCTTCTTTTTATAAAGAACTAAAAAGATGACAAATATTTTCAGAATGTCAAACTCGCTTTATTAGTGATTATCTTCCATCTCTGCTTGAGATTGTACCTTTAAATGACCTTAAGAGGAGTCCTCCAACTCAAAAAATATACAAAAATTATTTCATACACATTTTTATATCCTTGAAGTTAGAGTAAATTGGGATGTTTAACACTGCATTCCAGAATAATCCCTGAAAGAGATGACACCTTAGACACGTTCAGTTACGTAGCAGAATTCATGTTTAAAGACCACACTTAGGCCTGTCCTGTCACTCAGTGCCTGTTAGTTATGTGTGGGTAAAGTCTTCTACTGTTCACCAGGAGAAAGTTCCTACGATAGTATCATACTAGGGCTCAATTTAAAAATACTACTTTATTATACTACTCCTTTTTGTAAATTTAAAATGAGAGGCTACTACTTCAGGGCAGGACTCTTGCCTCCTCATCTGTTTAACACCTTTACCTGAGGCTTTTTATTCACACTGTCATACTACCCTGAGACAGGCACAGTGAGGTTGCTGATCTAAGTGTGATCTGCTAAGATCTGATGTTGTGAACAGACAGATTTTAAGACGTCATACATACATAGTAACTCAAAAGTTAACTCCATCTCTTTCCTTCCCACAGGTGCCATGCCATCCAGACTGAGGAAGAGCCAGAAACTCTGTGGCTACGTGAGCCAGGGCCATAGCCGATAAGCAGGCATCACAAGCACCCAGAAGACCAAGGTAACGATGGATGCATGTGTCACCACAGGATCAACTTAGACAAATGACCTCATGTGACTTTGGTAAAGTTGGTCCGTGGTCTTACCACTTAAAGAGGAACCAGAGCTTATGTCCACCTGCCAACCGTGGTAAACTGTGGATCTGGTCAGTAAACAGACATGAGTAAATGCTGCCCCCGTCACCCATGTGGTATGGAATTCTGGGGAAGGAAAAGCCCCTAAGCAGCCCTCACTGTGAAGCCCAAAGTCTTCAGAATAGCCAAAGAGAAGATGAACTGAATTGGTCACTTGTGTCCTGGCGGCTTTAAGCCACACAGAGAGCAAACAAACAACCAAGAAAGATAACTCTAATTCTAGGAGTCTATCCTAAAACTAATTAGAAATATGAACACTTTTGAAAATATATTTACATTGATGCTGTTTAAGACAATCATCAGAAACAATTAAATATTTAAACTATGACATACAAATGACAGAATACCATTTCATTAAAAGTGTTTCTAAATAGTAGCCAGGCAGTGGTGGTGAACACCTTTAATCCCAGCACTTGGGAGGCAGAGGTAGGTGGATCTCTGTGAGTACAAGGCCAGCCTGGTCTATAGAGTTAGTTCCAGGACAGAAAGGGCTACACGGAGAAACTGTCTCAAGCCCTCTCCCTGTGAAAAAAAGTTTCCAGATACTTATTAATGATATGAATGGGGGTTACTGTATCATGTCAATGAGAGAAGACTCTAAGTTATATTACTATGAGTTAACTATTGTTTTTTTTAAAAAACAATACCAAGGAAAAACAGTGAATAAAAAGTATTTTCTAATTAAAATTGAGAAATTATGTTCTTCTTTTAGTATTTTTCTAAATTTTTATAGATGTGTGGTAACAAATTATCTGTATAACCAGAAAACAGCAAGAACTGCTTTGCCAGTCTCTCCCACATAAATAAAACACTAATCCTCATTATTAGAAATCACTGCACAGTAGGTAAAAGTACCACTTACCTCATCATCGTCGTCAGGAACTGGTTCGTATAAAGATGGTACCCAAGCAAGAATATTGCAGTCTCTGCTACCGCTGTACAGTTCCTGTAACAGAGAAAGCAAGACTGACTGCTGATCAATTTAAAGCTGGTAACATGAGGAAACGGGCTGTATCCATTTTGAAATGATCAGACTAAGTGGGTTAATTAAGTTAGGTTAGATTAATTCCATTAATTTAATTTCTATTCATAAAACAAAATATGATGCTCTTCAGTTTTTTAAAATGTGATGTCTTTAAATTCTGTGCAGGTCATTGGCTTAACTTCTTAGAGATGCTGCAAATCTTTTGGCTATATCCTGAGATTTCATTCTCCAAAAGTATTGTACCCATTTGTATCTTCTACAGATGACAGCATCCACTCCACTGTCCTACTGGAATCTTTTCAGGAATAGCCAATATAATATGAAGCTGTATTTTATATTTGAAAACCATGCCAGGACATGTTAGAGTTTACAAACAGTGAGAAAATCTTACAGAAATTCAATGCCTTACTAGCTTTGTCAATACTTATAAGCATATTTCTCTAACACTAAAAGTGTTAGAGACAGTAAAATATATAATAACTTTTCTTTGCCAAAAACTGAGGCATCTACAATATTGACTTCAATGAAGAAAACACAAGTTTCTAGGAAAACAAACCAAAAGTTCCATTTAGCTTACAGCTGTCTACCCGGCTGTTCTTCAAAAGCTTCAAGACCCCACCCTGTCTGCTGAGACTTTTACTACATAGAGGACTCGTGGGCTGATGCAGTGTGTGTCAATATCTTTATGGACATGCTCTTGGCTCCCACTGAACAATGCTCACTCCCTTCCCCAACAAACTGAAAACGTTCTCATCATGCAGTAAAGTAAATACATAGTGTTTTCCAATGTGTTCAGCAACTAAATCTTTCTGAGTTTGAAGCAGATAAAGACATGGTATTTGGCTGAGAGTGTGGCACATGACTGCAATCCAAGCATTGGGAACTGGAGGCAGGAGGATTAGGAGTTTGAGATTATTCTTGGCTTCATAGCAAGTTTGGGGCCAGCCTGGTCTATATGAGATCTTGTTTCAAAACACAAAGCAGAACAAAACAAATGAACACAGGCAGAGCATTTCCAGGTGACAGTCAATCCCAGGGGTCCGACTGAGGGCAGTCTCTGTCTCAGAATATTTTTTTGTTTTTAGTTGGAAACTTGCTAGGTAGCCCAGGCCAACCTTGAACTCCTGACAATAATCCAGAATGATGCAGGATTACAGGTGTCTGTGTCGCCACAGCCAGCTTACTTGGTACTGTTTGTTTATATATGTGTTTTGCCTATAGGAATGTATGTGTATCATGCATGTATCTGGTAACAGAGGAGGCCAGAAGAGGTTATCAGATTCCCTGAAACCAGAGTTATAGATGGTTATGAGCTGCCACATGAGTGCTAAGAACCCAAGTCCTCCGTGAGAGTAGCAAATTTTTCACTGCTGAATCATCTCTCCAGACCCTTCTTGGTACAGTTTTAACCAACTTCTAGGCCTCTTTGCTAACAAGCTCCTGCCTAGAAGAACATCATACTCTGTAGTCAGAATATCTTGTTTAAAATTTTGGTTGTGCCCCAGAGGGACTGTTTTCATTGATACAACAGAAATAAAAATTTTCTTCGACTAGAGAAAAGTAAGGACAGTAAACAAAATTCATATGGACTATGACAATCTTCACTGCAAACTTGACTGGCTTTGGAATCACACTGAAACCCTTCTAGTTGTTTCTACGCAGATGTTTCCAGAAAGGTTTGTTTGCTGAGGGAAAGCCCCACCATGAATGTGGGTGCTATCATCCTGGAGTGCTGGGGTCCTAGACAGAGTAAAAGGAGAAAGCAAGGCAAACGTCAGCATTCCCCTTGCTCTGCCTCCTGCCTGGGGATGCAGAGACCACCTGCATTATGTCCCTGCTGCCTGACTTCCCCGCCATCACAAACTGTGTACTTTCTCACTGGAAGCCGAAATAAACTGCTCCCTCGTGAAGCTGCTTCTGGTTATGGATTTTGGTCACATTAACAGGAAAAGTAACTAATGCAAGCACGTCAGTAATTTTGCGGGGCTCTTGAGGTGGCGGCTCAGTGAGCAAAGGCACTTCCTGCAAAGACGTCCCGAGTCTGATCTCAGGACCCACAGGATGGAGGGAGAGAATCAATTCCTGTAAGTTATTCTCTGACCTCCACATACATGCCCTTATGTGTCCTCCCACACACAAATAAAGAAGTGTGAAAAATGATGTGAGTTGCATTAATTCAAAGGTATACTTTACTATCCATTTCAGTATCTAGCCATTGCAAAGGCATACTTGTATCAGCCTCTGGCAGAAAATAAAGAAATGAAGTAACTGATTTCAGATTTCAATATAGTCACACATAGATAAACCAAGATATACTATATTTTGAAATTAAACATATATAGTTTATATATATATGTGTGTGTATATATACATATATAGATATATACTATATACTAAAGGACACACACACACACACACACACTAAAGGATTATTCATGAAAAAGTATTTGATTACATTTCGAATGGTTAAGTCGCGCTCATATTCAAAGGGAAAGACAACATATCCCAATCGATTGCACAGTATTGCACTGATTCATATACACTTCCTATGCCATCTGAGAATCAGGTTCTAGTAATCTCTACTGAAGAAATACTACTTCAAAGGTGAATTTTGGTATCATACTCCATAATGTTTAAAAGCATATAACACTTGAAAATAGACCACAACTTCCTGTTTCATACACCAGCCATCTACTCGTTTTCAATTCCCATCAGTATCATTCTCACCTGGAAGTGAGGCTGGAACACACAGCAGTCGACACTTTTATAATGGCCCTTCAGCAGAGTTAGCTGCTCTCCTGAGTAAACTGCATAAACAGCAATGGTGCTACCGTATGGAACAAAAACCAATTCTGAGCTGCAGCCACAGGAGACGGTGAATTTCAGTCCTTTCCTACTGTCATTACAAACTTTGCCATAGTTCACCTGCAGAATTAAAATCATAATGTTACTCATTTTTAAAGTCTCAGTTAAAAAAGCAACAAAGACTAAAAAAAAAAAATACTTCTTTCTCTTATTATCACATTATATAGAGAGGGCCTTTAAATTTAAAGAAACTAATGTCTTAATAAAAACAAGAGTCAATGATACAAACACACATTTTATATTTGAGGGAACAGAAATTGTGAATAATCCCACAAGGGAGGGATGATACAACTAAGTCAACTTGAAGAATTATTCCCGACGGTCAAACTTTCAAAAATCCCCCCTCCCCCACCTCTCCTTTTGGTACCTGAAGACAAAACTCAGGGCCTCATGGATGCTAGGTGAGACCTCTAACCTTACTAAATTCCCAGCTTCTGGTTTGGCTAATATTTTAAGAAACCTTCATATTGATAAAAAGTAAGGAGAACATGTTACTGGCGTCATAATTTGGCTATTCCTTCAAACAAGACAAATGGTTTAGTACAAAAAAAATAGCAAGATGTCTCTTTTGGGTGGGCTGAACTTTTCATAAGAATGTGTTGTGACAAAACCAACCCACTGTACATGGGACTACCACAATCACTCTAAGTGTGCAGCTCAATGGTCCAATCTCCACTTCTATCACAACTAACTCACTGAACAATAACGATATCCTTACTTCTTGATCTAGTAATTGCTCCTGGGAATTTCTCTTAAGGAAACAATTAAGCAGCGGAGAGTAATATGCCCAGAGGACTCAACACAGCACAATGGCAAACAACTGAAAATTGAGATAAGCTTGTGCCTCAGCCACAGCAGATGTGCCCACTGGAATAATAGCAACATGAAAGATCCTTGGGTAATCAACCATTTTCTGAGTGGATTTGAGGTCACTGTTACTGCAAACCCGATCAAAAGCCTATGGCTGTGGGAATCATACGTCCCAGAGGGGATGTACTATTACTAAATGGACATGGCAGCACACAGCCACCTTGTGGCAGCAGCAGTGAAGTACATGGAACACTGGACTTGGGTTTTGAAATCTATTTGTTAGAGGGGTCACTCAGATCTAACCTCTAAGTGCTGTTCCTCTGATCTGCTAAATGGACCCACCACCATTTCCCATAGTGCCATTGCAAAAACACAAATGACATCATGCACATGAGGGCACTTGGGAAGTGAAGGTAGCCAGCTGTTATGTCCAGACGTATTAATTACTTAGAAGAAGAATTACTTAGGAAGAACATTCTTTCACTTCCACCTGACGAACCAGTCTGTACCATTTGACTATGGGGAGGTGTGGCTCTAGAAGCTAGAATGGGCCATCATCAGGGAGGGGCAGGAGCTTAGGGTTGAGGGGAGAGCAGAACACACACATAGGAAAGATTACTGGTCATTAACATGAGAACGGGAAAGGAACAGAAGGAGGAGGGAGTTGGATTAGTGAACACTAAGGCTGTCTGAAATATCCTTATGGAGACCTACTACTAAAGGACTCTGAACACAAGTACAATGCATGGGTGGACACTGCCTCCCACAGAAGACACAGTGAAGTAAAAATCTCAGTGCCAGACATGGGATACTTTCCTACAAGTTACTGGTCATCGAGACCCCAGAGGTCCTTAAAGCAACAAAGGATACAGTGTAGTCATTGCTTTTGGTTGCCCATCATAATGGTATGATCCTATTGCTGAAGATGCCATTCATTTTGGATGCATACATAGAGAAACCAAGTTAGAACTGATCCAGAAACTTCATCCATGCTAGTGAGCTTTCATAGTGTTGGAAGGTGCTATGCAGGCTTCTGGGAGAGAAAAGTTCCTAAAGGTATTATCCAGTGATGAACCCTGAATGCAATAACACCAACCTGCCACGGCAGATGTGCCCACTGGAGTAATAGCAACATGAAAGATCCTTGGGTAATCAACCATTTTCTGAGTGGATTTGAGGTCACTGTTACTGCAAACCCGATCAAAAGCCTATGGCTATGGGAATCATACGTCCCAGAGGGGATCTACTATTACTAAATGGACATGGCAGCACACAGCCTTCTAAATATTCATGTTTACACCCATAGTTCAGTGCTGCTCTCAATCTTGGTCAGAGGAGCTTCTTTCTGTAGTGGACAGCAGGAGTGCACAAGCTCAGAACTGATCGAGTGCTGAGAACAAGAGACTGTTGCATGCTTAGTCGCACAAATGGGACACCTGTATCAACCCCGTGAGACTCAGGAAACATCACAGAGGAGAGGGCAGAAAGGAGTGAACACCTGGAAAGGCTAAGTAATTTGACCAATGAATCTTGACCAGTAAATGTCAGACTCAAACACCGCTTCTGAACTACACTAACCGAACCACTGAAACACTTTGTTCTGATAGTTTTCTTTCATTGTATGAAGAGATGGTCACAGTGCACTGCAAGACAAATAAGCCCTGGGTGTTCTGGGAGCTTCTAAGATAGGGTGGAAGAATCAAAGACAGGCTGAGCCTGAGATGAACCTTGGAAGCTGAGAAGCAGCAGCAGGAGGGGTATTCTAAAGAGAAGGCCGCAGTGTGTGCAGCAGAATAGAAAGGAAAGGGAGTGGGCAGATCTAAATCTTATGGAGTTTAATAGACTAAAGGTGGGGACATGGGAAAGTGGCAAAGCTGGAGAGCTGGGATGCACGGCTTATACAAGAGGTGAAGGCGTCGTTCAGTTGGAACAATACGAAAATGTGGAGGAATCAGGGAAAGACGTCCATTGGGAGAAGCTAGGAACAGTTAGGATATTAGCGTAATTAAACAGACACAAGCCCAGCAGGGACACAAGGGGAAACTAACAGTATTGTGGCTAGCTTAAATGAAATGAAATGAAAAAAAGAACAGTCTTGGTTCCTTACGTCATCACACAATACGAAAGATCGCACCAATGAACAATCTCGGTTCCCTACGTCATCACACAATATGAAAGATAGCACCAATGACCAGTCTCGGTTCCCTACGTCATCACACAATACAAAGGGTTGCGCTAATGACCAGTCTCGGTTCTCTACGTCATCACAATATGACAGATAGTGTCAATAACTACGACAGACCTCACCAATTCCCACTCTGAATTTTTCTCTTCTTTCATTGTGCCAAACTTGTCTCCTTATAAACTTGCTCTGCAGGAATTTGCTCTATACTTTAAGGCATGTTCTCCAGACTTCAAACCCTGGAGAGATTATATAACTAACCATTAAAGATCCATTAAGGATCAGGTGAAGGGAAAATCTTAAAAATTCTATTTCTATTTGTTATCTAAAAAATAAGAAATTAAGCTTTACTAAGCTTAATATGTAAGCTCAATATTTTTATATAGTTCATAATTAAACATAATAGAAATGCGTTCTTACACATATTTATACAAATAAGGCAAAAACACACAATTATCACTACACTCTGCCCTCTATTTGGCAGCTCAGCACTACATTTTTAACGTTTTGTTGTTGTTGTTGTTGCTGTTTTTTAAGGCAGACAGTATCCATGATTTACAAAATGATGACACCCAAACTGAAAAGAGTATTAATTAAGTAAATCAGGGTGGAATTTGTTTTTTGATCTTTAAGTCATTTACAAATTTTAGGACAAGGTTTCTCCCCAGAGTTGACTTTTGGGGATCAGTGTCTCAAGTCCCTCCAAGTGTCCTTTGTAGGAGAGAGTCTAAGTTAGCCTTGTGTATCTCTTTATGAATAACTTACTTAGTCAAGCCCATTAAAAACTCTACTTTCTGCTCTAAACCCACTATTCTAGATGTCACTGGCAAACCCCTAAGGCATAGCACTCACGCCACAGGGGACACACATGGAATAAACCATATTAACTGTGGGCATATGTTCAGTACCATTTGTATTTATCACATGAAACTTTGACACAGATTGTAGAACACTTTTCCAGGATGATCCTGTCACACTTCTCTACTGAAAGACCTTTACTCGCTCTCCATCTGGCCCAAGCCTTCCTCAGGCTGATTAAAGGACCACTCCACACAGTTACACAGAGGGGTGGAGGATGCAGTTAGCAGTGCAGTGCTGGCCTGGCAGGCACAAGCCTGCGGATCTGTGCCCATCACCACACACACACACACAGACACTCCTGTCAGTATTAGCATCAGAAATACTAGTATCAATAGTAGTAGTCAAAGTGACCCCTCCAGTACTTTACAGAGAATTACTAGCTAGAAAGGATGGGTAAAGAAAAGGAGATGACTCATTTTAAATGTAAAATTTGACTGTTGGTAACTTCATCTACAGCAGTTCTCAATCTTTCAATGAGAAGCATCTGAGTACACCCTACTGCAACAGTACCACAGTAAGAGTGTTAAGTGTGCAGGGGTGCCAGGTGGGGTGGCTCGCCTATCTTGAGAATTAGTTGTCATTGCCTAAAGCATCTTTTCAAAACGCATTACCAGCTGTGACTCAAGAGAAGAAATGAAGTCCCCTCTATAGTAAATGTAATACTATGTATATGAATGCACATGAGATGTACAACACGGATCCGTTTACTGAGAATGAAGTCCCCTCTATAGAAAATGTAATACTATGTATATGAATGCACATGAGATGTACAACACGGATCCATTTAAAGTCCTTTCAAGTCTCTCACCAGTGTGTTCTTCCCATTGGAGCTGTTCCAGAGCCTCATTCGGTTATCTGTGCCAACAGTGAGCAGGTGAAGCCCATCACTTGTAAAACACAAGCCATTAACTTTCCCATTGTGAGCAGTGTTGGCTGCAAGGAAAACACATCCAGGTTACCTTTTTCTGTGTTAAGCTTGTTTGAAACACGTTAAAGAATAACTAATGAATTACTTAAAATAGAAGTTGAACATACTCAAAATTAACCAACCTTTAGGCTGTGTAAGTAAGATAAGCTACATGAAAAGAACCATGAATATAGAAGGATAGGCAAAATACTTGCCAAGTATCATTTTTTCAGTAAGTAAACTGTACTATCTAATTCAATTAAATGCAAAGCTTAATACCAAAACTTTAAACACTTTTCAACCCTTTTATATATTTCCCTCTAACCTAGAAATCATTTGACAGAGTATTAAAAATCTACAATGGTGGTGCATGCCTATAATCCCAGCACACTTGGGAGGCAGAGGGAGGAAGGAGGACCATTTGTTTTATGCCAGCCTGGGTTCAGTCCCCAGCACTATCAAGAGAGAAAAGAAATTTTAAAAAAAGGAAGGAAAATATTAGTGTTTTCTATCAAGAGAAAATCTAACCGGGGAAGGAAAATTGTTCCAGACTTATAAAAATGTGTATCACTTTTACAATGAAAAACAACAACAACCAAGAAGTTCTATCCCATTTCATCACACGGTTATCCCATAGATTTCTAGTCTAGGATGAGTGGACACCACTCCACAGGAATGAAATCCTTTATGAAAACACAGTTGAGCCGCAATGTCCCAGGGATCACACCTGACTTACAATCACCACAACTTATAGTTTTTATGGGGACATGAAGGCACAAAACATCACTATTTTTTTAATCTACTGTAGCTTTCTGTGTAAAACTGAATTTACACAGTTGGCCTTAAAGCAAAAATATTGCAAACCAAGTTGCACGAGGAGTTTTTATGTTTGAAACTTTGGAGGCAAAAGAACTCCACAAAGTTATTTGGATCTTAGGAGAAACAAAACCACAATTTGATTTAGAAACTGATTCATGGTGAATGCCATTTACAAAATAATAATAATAATTTTTTTTAAAGATTTATTTATTTATTATGTATAGTGTTCTGTCTGTATGTATCCCTGCAGGCCAGAAGAGGGAGCCAGATCTCATTACAGATGGTTGTGAGCTACCATGTGGGTGCTGGAAATTGAACTCAGGACCTCTGGAAAAAAGCCAGTGCTCTTAACCTCTGAGCCATCTCTCCAGCCCAATAATTTTTAATTTGTCAATATGTACTTATTATTTGATTTCAATTTATAAAAAGCCACCATAAAAATCATTACTGTATTTCTTCTTTTTTTTTTTTTTCCCAAGACGGGGTTTCTCTTTGTAGCTTTGTGCCTTTCCTGGAACTAGCTTATGTAGACCAGGCTGGCCTTGAACTCAGAGATCTGCCTGCCTATTCCTCCCTAGTGCTGGGATTAAAGGCGTGTGGCACCACCGCCCGGCTCCATGACTGTATTTCTATATGAATGTGGTCTTTGTTACCTGATTCAGCAGCTTGTGACTTCTTCCCATTATGCTGATCAAGAGTGAGCAAACATCCTGATGCTCTTCTCACATCCCATAATTTTACTCTACTGTCGGCACTGAGGAAAAAAATTAACTCTTATGTTGACATAACATAGCTAGGGTAAAGACTCCACTCTTTACTTTGCCAGCATGAACACGGAGGTTTCACTCTATAGCACAATATATTCCTACAATTGTACTGTATTCTTATTTTCAGCAAATATTCAACAGTCAAACTCAGCAGTCCCCCAAAATAGCAAAGAAAGGTAATTTTTCTTATCAGATCACAAGGACAAAATTCTGCTATCACACTAATTATGACATATTTTCTATTATTTTTCAAATGCTACCTAGACAGTCACGCAGTTAAGGAATCTCATTGTTTAAGCATTTATTTCGTATCAATTTGGGATATCTTGTTTTTATTAAACAAGATATTAAAAGTTTGAAAATAAGATACATAATGATTTATTATGTATCTTTTCATTTGCTTTTTGTGCTCAAATAAGTCTTTGCTAGAAAACTATACTTACTATCTTCTAGAAACTAGACAAACAACAAAGGCCAAGACAGATTACTTATCAATTTCTCCTCTAAAAAATACCCAGTAATAACATGTGATCCCAATCTGATCCATTCATCTATCATGTCTTCTTAAGGACCTTAACAATATTCTTTAAAAACTCTATTTTACTTATTTACATGCGTTCGTGTGCATGTGTGTGTGTGTGCATGCATGTGTGCATGAGCTCACGCCAAAAGATCAAAGGACAACTTCCGTGAGTTGGTTCTCTCCTCCCACCACACAGGTTCTGGGGAATGTACTCAGGCTGGCAGCCTCGGCAGCAACTGTCTAAGCCACCTTTCCAGTCCTAGACGCCTTTTGATAGTTATAGTCTAGACGTCGCTGTACCTCAGACATCACATACTTTTTACCTCCTCAGGTCATTGATCCCTCCTACAATTTGTGTGTGTGTGTGTGTGTGTGTGTGTGTGTGTGTGTGTGTGTGTGTGTGTGATTTTCTCAACAACTTCCATATGTTGAGGTACTTTCCTTTAGACTCCCAAAATCACTGTCTGTGTCAGGTGATGTTTAGATTTCTGAACCTTGGTAAAGCTGTAGTCTATTTCTTGAACTGAGCACAGTTGTCCAGCTATGTACTTGTAGCCTGCCTCTCTCGCAGAGCCTATCATTCTGTATTGTTACTATCTCACCCTCCACTGAACAGCCCCCACCTTCACACCACTCGACTTTTTCCTGTACTAGTTCCCGAAGGTCTACTCTACCATCTCTCCCTCCACTAAACAGCCCCACACTCACACCGTGGACCTTTTCCTGTACTAGTTACTGAAGGTCTACTGCTACTAAGGCATTCTAGGATGTTCTGTAGGCACTGGTCTTTCTGACATCATGATCAACCTGTGTCTCTAGTGCAATATTTGGAACAGGTAGCAGCAATTAAATACTAACAAACTAAATCAACAGATAGGTGGGTACTTTGTATCAGAGCAAAAATGTTGAGTTAAAGAAACTAAAAACGGCCACCTTAAGTGAGTAGTGTTACACTTCCATGTAGGAAACAACAAGTGTCACTAGCGGCACACACAGCTGCGTCAGGCTTTGCGGGGACCTGCACTCAGGCCCTCCCACTGGTGCTGCAGGCTTTACCTGGGGACCATCTACCCAGGGCCCTCCTTTGCATGATCATCCATCTTGAAGGCTTTCACCTTTTAGAACAAAGAGAAAGCAGGAGACCCTCTGTAGTTGCATAAATCAGCTAGCACGGATTTATGTGTGCTTCTGTAATCCCAGAGCTGGGGATATGGAAACAAGCCAGTCCTACCTGACCTGATGGGCTCAAAGTTCAGTCGAGAGCAGTGGATGACCAATAGAGTGGAAGGCGACTGAGGGAGACACCCAGTGTCAAACCCTGGCTTACACACACATACATGTGCACACATACCACACACACAAAAGATGCAAAGCAAATTTTCTTTGCTGATATAAACTGAAATTTGTTACTCAATATTTCATTTCCAGGTACTAACAACTATATACAACAAAATGTATATCTTAGGAAAATGCAACCTTTCAAAATGCTTCTAATTATTAATATTAATAATAAAACCAAGTATACTGCACTTTACCTGGCTGTTGCCAAGATATAGTCATGGCGTGGTGACCAGGAAACTGCCAATATTTCCTGTCTGTGACCTGTAAATACAAGTGTATAAAAGGTCTTATAAAATATTTTAAAAAACCAAGCAAACAAAATGTAGGGTACCAATAATTCTGCCTAACTCACAAAACAGCAAGCATGAACAGCAGTGAAGATATGATCGCTTCTTCAGTTTGCAGTGTCTACGTTTAAATCCTAATGTGAGACTAGTGGGAGGTTTTTAACCCAGGACCTGTTAATATAAAAGGATTGGCTTCTGCTTTGGAAAAAATACAATTACTAATTTGTATCAATCAGTCCACACAACTGAGGCATCTATCTCTATAATAGAAATGCATGGCAATAAAACATAACCATTTTAAAGAAATAAAGTATTTTATAACTTCTTATAAAGTTACAAAAGAAAAAACTTGATTGAAAAAAGCATTTTAACATCTAGAAAACACAGATGATAAATACATAGAATAGTTTTACCTAATGGAACTATTCAAACCAGACATTTTCATCTGCCTAGCTTTTTAATCAACAGTGATTATTAATAATAATGTCATTGCTACCCACTGAGCTGGAGAATTGGCTCAGTGGTTAAGAGCCTTGTTGCTTTTGCAGTGGACTGGGGTTTGTTCCCAGCAACCACAAGGCAGCTCAAAACTAACTTCAGTTCCAGGGAAACTGACGCCTTCTTCTGACTTCCAAGGGCACCAGGCACACATGTGCTGCACATACATACATGCAGGGAAACACTCATACACATAAAATAATAAAATAAACTAAAAAAAAAGGACGACCCATTCCATCAAATTTTTCTGGTATATTTATAATGTTTCTCAGAGATTGATAAATAATGTGTACTTCTGAATTATATTCCAATATTTCATTGTTTAGAACTAGGTGATCTATATGGCTACAAATGAATAAAATTATTTATATTAATATAGTTTCCCCAAAGTATTGCTTCATAGACTTTTTCTAAAATATCTGTACTGAAGAGAAAAGACTTAAATATTAAGAACAAAGCTTCCTCATTAGCCACATTATTAAACGGTTGACACAAGACACATCTAATGACGTAAGTCTCATTACTCATTTATTTTAAAGGTAGAAACAGCTGAAGGCTTGGAGCTGGATTTTCTATTTTCCATATCTCAAGTTTCCCTTACAGTCATTGTTCATAGAAATGTCTCAATAGTTCAGTCTGACAAGAAAAATGCACAGAAGGACTTTTATTTCTCTGTTGACTTAACAACTAGCACAAAATGCATCAGTCACATCACTGACAAAGAACACATTGTTAGTAGTGTTTCTCTTTACTGAGTATTTTACTCAAAGTAGTAGTTGTTTCAAATTTTTTTAAAAAAAAATACCCTGTAGAATGTGAGAACAGGATCCAGACTTTAAGTCACAAAGTTGTACTTTGGGTCCTCTAGTACCAACTGTTAAAGAGAAAAAGAAAAAGATTTTATATAATATTTATTTTAAATTATAAGATCCAGCAAATCACCATTAAGAATCTCAATATTCCCATTGTATCTACACAGAAATATAAAATGTATGTCACGATACATTTACAAACATCTAAACCATCTTGAACATTTATGACTAGAGAAGTGTCCCTGTGTTAGCACTTTATTCTCGAGAACTGTGTGTTCCACAGCCTACTCTCATTCCAACAGCTACAGATCTGCATAGGCTGTCGGGCTAGTTCAGAGATAACTGAGAGCTAACCACAGGAACACATCACAGGAAATCTCTAGCAGCACTTGAGTGTGCGTATAGCTCTTTGTCACTTTACCACATGAAATCATTCAATTTCAGCAGCTGTTTTCCCTAGCTAAGTGTTACGTTATATTGCTATGTCACCTTAAAAACCTATGCTGTTAACTGGAAAAGTTATAAATTAACAAAACGACATTTCCTTTGTGTGTGTGTGATCGGTCAGTGTGTGCCGAGGTTAGAGCCCAAGCTGCTGTAGTCAGCTCTGCCCTGCCGCATGGGCTCCAAGGATCAAATGCTGGGTATCAGGCGTGGCAGTGGACAGCCCTACCCAGTGAGCTACTTTACCAGTCCAAGTTGCCGTATCTGGTTCACATAAAATACTTTAAAGTTTAGTGCCTCAAAGGAACTCCTCAGGGAACAGACACAAGCTGAGGGAAAAGAAAAGGAGAAAGACTTGATACTCTCAGTCCTTGAATCCTAGATAATAGCATGTGCTGAACTTACACTAACTAGTTTATGTTTAAAATAATCTTTCCCTGGGTTAAAATTTTTAACTAACTAACCCTAAAATGGGAGTTTCCTATATGCTAAAAGGCAAAAGGATGTGTACGCACCTGCTACGAGACAGTGCTTGGTGGCTGCTGGTGACATATGATGACTATAAACTGTTTCCTCAAAATTATACACATCTGCAGCCTGTTAAACAAGAGATGTTAAAAATGTGTAAAAATCGAAGCAACAAATTCTCTTTCCCACATTTTACACATATTTTTAATTGACTGTTAGCAATTTATCAACTAAAACACAACAGATCCTAGAAATTAAAGAAAGACAAGCCTTACCACGCCTCTCCAGTAGGCTAGCATCTCCATCGACAATTTAGCTAGCTAGCAACCTGCCTCTCTGAGCCACATGGCCACAGTTTCCAGGATCTGCTAATCACACTCCTTTGGAAGGATAAATTGCAGTTATCTGTAACCATAGCATCTATCCTTTTGGCTTTCTTCACCAACTACTCTAGGGCTCTTAAACAAGCCCCAGAGTCCCTAGCATTCTTTCCTACTCATTTTTTCCTAGTTGCATTCACTACAACCAGGCTTTAGTAATGACTGCCAGGCTACCATGTACCATTTCTCTAAACTAGTTGACTACAATATCCTGTAGCATTTCCAACTTCCTCCTCATCCACAAACATCTCTACACATTCACAACAGGTGATTAGATCTTTTAGTTCAGAGAAAATGAAAGCCACTGAATCAGGAATCTCCCAATCTCTCACACAGCCAGTCACTTCTGCTTAAGCTTTCCCCCTTCTTAGTGGAAACAGTCCTTCTCCCATCTCACAAGCTAATCCTTCTGCTGCACTTAGACCCCCTCAACACTGTGGCAATCTGGTCTAAGGTTAGCTCTGATATCTCTACTGGGTCATTCCCAGCAGCACTGAAAGTCAAGTCCCCTTCATCTTAGTATCCCTCAGGACAAAATAAACAAAGCTTATTTCACCCTACACTACCTCTCAATTTTCTTTCCTCCTCTTCACATCAATTTTTGCAATCTTTAATCACTTTCCATTTCTTTTTTAAAAACTAATTTACTTAATTAGTTTTTAAACTAATTAATTTAATTTTATTTTATGTGCTATGGTGATATTTTATTTGTGCTGAAATGTGATTTTATTTGTATGTTAATAAAGTTGCCTGGAGAGCAGAGCTAAGAGCAAGCCATTTAACAGAAGTCCGGCGTTGGTGGCACACGCCCTTAATCCCGATCACATGGCAGGCAGAATCTCTGTGTGTTCAAGGACACAGCCTAGCTGTGACCCGAACCTTTAATCTCAGTACAAACCATAGAGACCTGGAAGTCTATATAGACAGGCAGTGACGAGGAAGTCATGTGGTTGGGTTTAGAACCAATGAGAAGGCAGAACAGAAAGGCAATAAAAAGACAGGACACAGAAAGGAGGTCTCTCTCTCAGGAGAAGGACAGCTACTGCTCAATCTTTGGGCTTTCAACTCTTTATTTGGCTCTGTGTTTCTTATTTAATAAGACCATTTAGAATTACATCTACAATGTGCATTGGTGTTTTGCCTGCGTTCATTTCTGTGTGAGGGTGTCAGATCCGCTGGAACTGAAATTACAGACAGCAGCGAGCTGCCATGTGGGTGCTGGGAACTGAACCTAGGTCTTCTGGAAGAGCAGCCAGCGCGGAGTCATTTCTCCAGGCCGCACTTACCACTTAACTCACTGCAATCTTAGCTCTCTCCTTTCCTTGTTTACTTTTTAATTATCACTGATAGCCTCGTCATTCTATTTGGTGTGTCAGCTTCCTCAACACAGCCATTCACCCCAATGTCCTCGAAACAGTCTTTTCCACCGGCTTCCAGTTTCCAGAGGTACGGATGTGCCCTCACTCTCTGGCTACTTCTTTTCACTATTTTTGCAGGGCTTGTCGCCTCTTCTTTGGTCCTATTAGCCCTGGTCACCTTCAGGGTTTGTTCTATGCAAGCTTTTTCTCTTCAACTGAATGTTACTGATTCACAAGTCTCTGTTTTCAGTGTCGGCCTCACTCCCACATCAGATACAAACAGATCAATTCCCTGACTATCTCCAGAAGGATTTCCTGCAAACCCCTCAAACATCATAAATTACCCAATTCCCATTCCAGAATGGGACCCACCCTTGTGTGTGTTTGTTGCTGCTGCTCTGGGACTGGGTCTTGCTCTTTCGTCCAGGACTCACAAGCTAGTCCATGCTGGTTTCAAACTCGTGATTCTCCTGCCTTAGCCTCCCAAATGCCAGAATTATAGGCATATACCACACGAGCAGCTGCTGCTCTGTCTCTTAGAAGCTTCCACTGCCTGCCTTCTCAGGCCCCTGCTGTACATAAAAACACAAGAGTGAAGCATTTGTAAAGTCAAATTTACTTTTACAAACCCTTCTTTTCTCTGAGAACCATCCTATCAGGGTCCAGATTCCTAGGTTTTCAAAAGCTTTAAACAGAACTTTGCTGGTTTTGTCAATGGAGGATTGGTTTAGCTACAAGGCACTCCATTGTGGTCAAAACAGGAAGTTTATGACATTTAATCTTTACCATATATGTTTCATTCCGTTGGTTTTTTTTTAAAGACGGGGTCTTGCTACATATCCCTGGCTAGCACAGAGCTTAATATCTAGACCAGGAAATGCCAACTCTAAAGAGATGTCACATTTCTATAAAGAGGGTTTACAGGTAGGTACATATAAAGCTGAGGAGGAGGAGTACTATAAACTATATTTTACTAATTATATAATTCTCATCTCTACTATTTTTTCTAAGCTATATTATAAAAACTCCCTTTTCCTGCAAGTTTGTAATCAAGAGGGGAACAGTCTAATTCTCTTCCTTAGCTCCAGGTTTCCAAATAAGAAGGGCATTTGCAAAGCTTTTGAATGCTGATTACATGCTAAGCCTTGTGCTAGAAGGCACCATCTTGACCCTTGTCTGCAGATGAGAGCACGGAGATGCATTTGCCCACTGTCAGAATGTTAACCAGCAGGAGTTAGTTAATCAGGATATAAGCCCCACCACCTAGTTCTCCTTAACTATACTGCTTTCACATCGGACACACAGAACACCTTAGCAAGAAACCACACCAGTATCGGTGAGGATTCAATTTTCCATTACTGTACACAACAATTCGGAAAGGTTTTATTGTACTCACCTGCAAAGTATTGGTATCCCACACTTTCAGAGTTTTATCGAATGAGCTGGATGTGAATATGCCTGTATCATGGGGATACCACTGAACCGTTTCCACGCTGTATTTGTGAACATCGGGATGGCTTCTACAAAACAGCAATTGGTATTTAGAGACTGCCGACTTGAGTGAGTTTCACATGTATTACTGTGAAAAAAGTAGCAGACATTAATTAAAAAAAAAAAAAAAAGCCAAGTTACAATGCAGTAACCAGACTTCATGGGAGAATCCATGCCAGCCAACCAGACCTCCTTCAATAATATAGAAAGCATTCAACATTGTGTAAAACCCTGTAACAATGCTGGATTTTTTTTCTTTTGTTCTTTCTCTGTTGTAGAATATTATTTTAAGGTGTGTTACTTCTGTTTATGTTGCATTTGTTTAACTCTGTGAAAGTGTGATATTGTGTCTGTCTAAAACACCTGATGGTCTAATAAAGAACTAATGGCCAAAAAAAAAAAAAAAAAAAAAAAAAGTAGCAGACGTGGGCAGGAAGCTACAGATCGCTGCACTCACATCACGCGCCCCTGTTCAGAAGGGGAGAGAGAATGTCTAGGCATCTCCAGGTTAAGTTCCCACAGTGAGATGTTGGGGGCTTGCCTTCTCCTAAGGCTCATCATGTGGGATACCGGGTATCACTCACTCCTGTATTGTACGGTCGGGGGGTGGGGTAGGGGGGTGGGTGGTGTTGGCCAACTACAGTGGACTTCTTTCACCCTGCAGGTGGCAGTGGTTTTCCTTACTAGAAGAAATACATCTTTGGTAATTCTTTTCTCACCTATCATTATTAGAACTGTGGAATGCTTCACACACTGCCATGGGGATCCACACAATACTGTTTACCAAGAAACTTACTCTGGGACAAAAGAATGCAATTGGTGGGTATCAATGGGATCTGCTAGTTTCACGTAACCCATCATGCAGTTACATATAGCATCTTGTGAAAGGCTGTCCTGCTTAAAAAGACAGGGTGGATTCTCTGAACCAGTCATCAACACAGTATGTATGCCACCTTACTTTCCTCAATCTTAAATAAACTGGCATTGTGATACTTTTGAGATAATGAAGGAAATCTGAACACTAGATGTTTGATTCCAGGGATCACTGTGTATGTGAGATACTGGTACTAGGGTTACATTTACCAAAAAAGTCTTCACTTCAGTGACACAAACAAGTAATTATGGATGCAATGATCTTATTTGGGATTTACTTAAAGATAATCCTGAAACTGGCCGGGCGGTGGTTCAAGGCCAGCCTGGGCTACAGAGTGAGTCTCAGGATAGGCTCCAAAGCTACACAGAGAAAACCTGTCTCAACAAAACAAAACAAAACAAAACAACAAAAACAAACAAACAAAAACCCTGAAACTGGATGAGTATGTGGTGGATATGAAACTGCTTGTGATTGACAGTTACGAAGGTCGGGTGATGAGTAAACAGGTCATTATACTGCTTGCTATATTTGTACCTGGGAGAAAAAAGTTTAGAGACCATTATGTAACTCTGTGCAAACAGGACCACTATGGGCTTTAATTCCCAAGAGTGAAGGTCTAAGTCTCAATACTAGACCAAGGACCCTGACTGAGCATTTGTACTGCTGAACAGAAGCAAGGTCCTGAAGGCTTGCTCTGTGTGTGTGCATTTGTATGTGTATTAACTAACTTTACCGTTTTCTCCATCATTTTGTATGGGTTAACTGTATACTTGAGCCCACAATTTTATAATTCTGATATTGTAGATACAACATTAGGTTATGTCAGGACTGCATTTTTAAAGGCTATGAGGGAGGCATATACAGATGTTGGACAGGCAAATGTGTGGATGGCAGTACACAGGAGCCTTTCCTTCTTTTTCTGCTAAGGATTCAAACTCCTCCTAGTTACAGGGAACCTATGTTTTGCTGAGAGCAAGTACCTACTTTCTGCTATAGAAATTGAGGGACTCTGTGCATTGTCTTTTCCTGTTCCTTGGCACCAAGGGCAAAGCTGTGTGCTGAGCTTTATTGATCTGTTTGGAACTCTGAATCTCCAGGTCTGAATAGAAATCCCGAGGAGAGTCAGCCACTAGTCAGGGCTGTAGAACTGGGCCTACGTTGGTCACATGTACCAAAGTTCAAAGGGAATTACTTCTGTAGTGTGTGACCCTGGCTGTGTTCCCTGAGTTAGCCTGCCTTCCTTCCTTTCTTCCTTCCTTTCTTTCTTTTCTCTCTCTCTCTCTCTCTCTCTCTCTCTCTCTCTCTCCTCCCTCCCTCCTTCCTTCTTTCTTTCTTTCTTTTATTTGGTAAGTTTGGTTCTCTAATTTTCTCCACAATTTCATGAGATACAATTGTCACTTAAATAAGTCTCTATTTAAAATAAGCAGAATCAACTTTGATATGCTCTAAGAATCTTGATTTCAAAATAGACTTTCTGATGAGTTGTTTTAAATAAAACCAGTCCTTATTGTAGAAATATAAACAAAAGCTCATTTATATTTTAATTTAAATTTTAAAACAGGACACAATGTTGAATCACTCTCTTATATATGATATTATTCTTGTGTACATTTAGTAAGAATTTTGGTAGTAGAATCTTTTTAATGCTCAAGAACAAACAAATTAAGTATACCAACAATAAATATTACAAAGTGGCCTAAGCCAAAATACTAATAATAAATTTTCTGAAATTATTTTTTAAAATGATATTATAAAATAATCATTTTGAAATGCAAAGTCATAGAGTTTGAACTTAGGAATAAAAGTCAGACACATTGGATATTTACTTATATTACACACCAAAAAACCTATCAAATCACATTTCTTCATAGAGTAACATTATATAGCACATATATACATATATGTCAAATATATAAAATATATCCATTTCACTATTTAATAAACTTAATGTGTTAAATTTTAACCTCAGATAACATTATTTTAAAATTATTAAATTAAAATTGACTATTAATTTAAAGCCAGGTGGTGGCGGCACACACCTTTAATCCCAGCACTCAGGAGGCAGAGGCAGGCGGATCTCTGAGTTCCAGGCCAGCACTTTAGAATTTATCTTTTCCTTTGATTAAGGTTGACGGAAGTGTGTAAACGGCTCAAGCCTCTGAAAAAGCAGGTCCCATACCGTGCCACCACTCAGGGAGGCTCTAGGCTATCGTTACTACTCTTGGTTGCCCATCATTAACTAGACAGGAAGACAGTATTGCTGAAGACACAGTATACCTTGGTTGTAGGACATGGAGAAGTCAAGCTGGAACTGACCCGCAACCCTCCTCCCAGCTGGCTAGCTCTCATAGTGTGGGGAGGTGTTATGCAGGCCCCTAGGAGAGAAGACTCATCAATGATACATACTACCCAGAAATGGACCTGAATCCTACAATACCAACCTGCCAGGCAAGGTGGTAAATGAACAGTGTCAAGACTGGATTTGAGGTCTGTTCCACAGAAAGGAGTTTGTGCCTGGTACTGTAAACTTAGTCAAAAGCCCATGCTAGGGAGTTCATAGGCTCTGCGGCAACTTACCTACTGCTGTTGTTTGCTAAAGGGACCTGGGCGTTCTCTCCTACCATGTGGGTGTCAGGGGCAGAACTAAGGCCATCAGGTAGAGTGACAAATGCGTTTACCCACTGAGCCACCTAGCTGACCCCTAACTTTTTCTTTAGCTATATTCCTTTCCATTTACACAGCAGTTTTTACAGCTTTCAACATGCTTTAAAAATAATTATCACAGAAACTTAGTAAGAATGATAGAGCAAATAAAATTACCTCTAAAACAAAACAAGCTGAGCCTCAGAGAGATTTTCCAAAACATGTGTTTCTAAAATGAATCAGCACTGTGAATACACAATTATAAATCTCAGGGACACCATGACCTAGGGCCTTCCCAGTGCTTTGGGACACCAACAGCAGGGTGGCTGCTGAGCTCTGCGAGCTGATTCCTGTGAGAGCACACCTTGGCAGCTAGTCTCTAAGGCAAAGTTGACTTAAGAACAGATCAGAGAGACGGCAAAAAAGCTTTAAATGACCCGCACAAAAAAATTATCAAATAGCCAGGGAAGTCAGGACAAGCAGGTATATTTTTAAGTTGAGATTTTTTCTTTAATTTTTTGAGACAGTTTCTCTGTGCAGCCTTGGGTCTGTTCTGGAATCCTCTCTCTAGACCAGGCTGGCCACGAACTCAGAGATCTGCCTGCCTCTGCCTCCTTAGTGCTGGGATTAAAGGTGTGCACCACCACTGCCTGGTTCAAGTTGAGCATTTCATTTTTGAGTGAGTAGACAGACAAGAAAGATGGATGCGAGGTGTGCATGCGTGTGTTTGTGTGTGTGTGTGTCTCTGGTGGGAGGACTGTCTGTACATTTATTACATCCTGTTTTTAATCTGTTCTCCATTAACATGAGTTGAAAACTTAGTTTGCATTTATAATTAGCTGAAAGATTCATAAATGAACATTATACTAAGGGGTATTAAAAACCATAGTTACTGAGGTATACTCTGTAGGTACAAAACAAAAAAGACACAAAATGGTTTTTTTAAATTTCATTTGGAAGCTGATACAAAAACTGTCTGGAGGAAGTCACATGACAAAAAAAATCTACTGAATTTTAATTGTTTTCAAGAAAGCATCAAGGGATATCACTGTCAACTGAAAAATTTGCTTATGCCATGCATATGACTGCTATTTTCATTTCTGCACTTGATGCAAACATACTGAACTGTTTACATATTCCCAAGTTACACTTTCAAATACACACCTGCCAACGGTACACACTGCTTTACATGTGTAATAGGGCTGTCTGCTGCCGTTCTCAAGGTCATAGAGTGCAATCACACCATCTGAGCCACCCGAGAGCATGCTGACAACAAGAGAGTCACATGATCAATGCAGGAAGTCCACCTGCTGATGGCCATTTCCTATCTGTGAATGCTGACCTACATATACCCCTAAGTATTGAGATAACAAGTACAGTGAATCCTAACAGACTTAAATAAGCTGGAATTTCTTAACATTTACAAAAGCACAAACACAGCAAAACTCAATCTTCGATCATTTCAAGTTTATCTCCACAACTGCAAAAAAGGAAAGGTGATAGAAATAAAGGTGATAGAAATAAATAAATAAAATAAGCAAAGGCATTTACTTAAGAAAGTAAAACATTACAATATCACTTTACGTGTCGTCTTAAATCTGACCTAAATGAAAACAGAATTAGCCTATTACTGACATTAGCTATCTGTTACATCACCCACTTAACATTTCAACATTTGTGAGAATAGTAATAACCAAGTGGGGGAGGGGCATTTTCACCTAAATGACAAAGCTGCTGTGACAGCAAATGGAAGCTGGCTTCCTCATTCAATTCATTTATCCTACAGTGCATAAGGCACTCTGCTAATGAACTGTGAACAACCCAGGCACACCCCTGACCAACTGGAAGGTGAGTCTAACAGAAGAGATCTTGTATCTATCTCACAAACTGTAAGTTGTAATTGGGACCGCTGTGGCAATAAGCTCCTTTTATTTTAGTCTGAAGCTTCAAGGACGGCATCCTCGGTTACGTAGTATTTAAACTGGTACCTGGAAGAGAAAGTAGCCAGCGAGGTGTGTGAAAGTCACAATCTAAACTCAGTCTAGTGGCTGAGAAAGAAATATATTGCTGAAGTATGGAAGGGAGAAGGGAGAGAGATGAGAGGTCTAAGATCCACACACTGTCTTACATATTTTGTTTGTTTGTTTTTGTTTTTTTTCTGTGTAGCCCTGGCTGTCTTGGAACTCAGTAGACCAGGTTGGCCCAGAACTCACAGAGATCCGCCGGCCTCTGCCTCGAGTACGAGTTTAAAGGCGTGCGCCACCACCGCTCCCAGCTACTCAGTCTTACTTTTAATAGCAAAGGGTGCTAAAAGAAAAATGCTGTTCTTCCACTCGTCTATTACATTGGTAGAGACGGTAAATTATTTGATTAAAACATTCTGTAAAATGACTTCTAAATAGTTTAAGTAACACGTTAAGTACATATTTGACAACAGAAAGTTCTTTATATTAATTTAACTAACTTGCAAAATGAACTTGTAGGATATTCTTGGTACTTCACATACTTTCCCTAGGATCCTTGAATCTGCCTAAGATAGCTACAAGCTTGTTTACGAGCTACTGCTACTAGACTATTGGCTTTCCGATTATGATTTTGTTTTATTTATTCACATTATCTGAAAAAAACCTTTGAATTTGAAGCTGTAACATTTAACTGACTTCCCTGACAGCCATATTTTCAGTTTAGAAAATAATAGGTGGTGAATAGCGCAGTGAATTCAGAACAAAGCCGACAAAAGGGAAGACTTTGACTTTTCCATACATTGGAACACAAACTATTTCACAGTCAATATTTTCACTGTTTCTTTCTTTTTACCTCATTCAGGGTACCATTCCTTTGTATTTTTTACAGGATAAAAATCTTTTTGAACAATGATCTCTTTTGGATCAAATTTAACTTTAAAGACATCCTACATTTTATTCTACCAGTACACAAAATAAAAACAGGTGCACCTCATCAAGGGTTCCTCAGGAAGTCCACACACAGGACCTGTCCGAACCACGACCCCCTTCTTTTCCTTCAGTTACTCATTACTGCAACTTTTACAGGAATCGCGAATTTCTTTTCTGAATACTGCATAATTCATCACTCAGAAGTACATCATGACTCAAGAGCTTTGGATTGTTTTATATGGACACAGACCTTTACCCACCTTTGGGCTTCTTTGCTCCCTGACTGTTCCATCTCCTGTGATTCATCTATGCTAATGCCCAGGCCATTTGTTCTGCAATCTCCAGCTTAAAGTTCCAGACTGAATTAAAATAATGTTAACTTACAATTGGTTTCTTTGTTGTGATGTGATACCAACAGACAAACCAGTACCTAGATCCACAAAGTCATACATTTACTTTCTAGAATTACTGGTCATTATCAACCTTTATATTTCTGTCCTTCTGATTATTCTGGCTTTCTGATTTCAATTCAGTAAAATGCCGAAGAAGGACAATTAGTACAGCACTCCAAGAATTCCTGTACGCTACTGACAAACGCCTGTCTTTCGGCCTCGCAAATCACTTGAGTAGATGTCAAAGGCTTAATTCTCAGAGCATTTTAGATTTAAAAAGTCTTCCTTTGGGCAAAAAGTCAAAGTTCCGTGACAGTGTGACCCTTTCTCTTATACACAGTGACAGTGTGACCCTCTCCCTTATACACAATGACAGTGTGATCCTCTCCCTTATACACAGTGACGGTGTGACCCTCTCCCTTATACACAGTGGCAGTGTGACCCTCTCCCTTATACACAGTGACGGTGTGATCTTCTCCCTTATACACAGTGACAGTGTGATCCTCTCCCTTATACACAGTGACGGTGTGACCCTCTCCCTTATACACAGTGACGGTGTGATCCTCTCCCTTATACAGTGACAGTGTGACCCTCTCCCTTATACACAGTGGCAGTGTGATCCTTTCCCTTATACACAGTTGTAGATCTGTGGACCAGGCTGGACCCAAACTCACAGAGATCACTGGCCTCTGACTGCCCAGTGCTGGGATTTAAGGCTGTTGCCACCATGCCCGGCTCTAGTTGTAGATTTTACTCCAAGTAGACAGTTTTATTTTATTATAGTTTCATATTTATTCTGCTTTCTTGCATTGGTCTTCTCTGTGGATTCCTGTCGTGTGCAGTCTGGGTCTTCTTGGCTTCTATTCTGTCTGACTGTCTTCACATCTATTCTTTTCCCTTTTGGAGGAGGGGCTAGTGCTGGAATTGAACCTACAGCCTCACACATGAGGGGCAAGCACTCCACCAATGAGCGAGCTACAGCCCAGTCCTTGTTTCCTTCCTTTCTGATCTTAAGTTCTCGCTGTTCTTCATCTTCGATTTCTAAGGATTTACACCCTGTATTGATTTGCTTGTGTTCTTTATACTTTGGTTCATTTCTGAAATATTTTTATTTTATTTCTAATTTTTCCTGGGCTTGATAACCTCATTTCTGAGATCAATTTGAATTTACATTATTCTTTCATGGATTCAACTTTTAAAATTGTTTTGGGGTTAGGCTAGAGATGAATCAGTTGGTAAAGTGTCTGCCACACAAACATGATGACCTAAGTTCAGATGCCTCAGGAGCTGTACACACACACACACAGGAACATAATGAATTTCAGAAGTTAGAATTTAGATTTAGAATTTGGATTTTTGAATCTGGATTTAGAATAACATTTAAACTTTTATCTTCAAAAAATCCTCCTTCTAAAATATATTTCCTTTCCTTTTGATAAGATACTTAAAAACAGAAGCCTTTAATTAGAGATTTTCTGGTTCGGTTCATGTCCTAAACGCTCATCTAGGATGTCTTTTCCTCTTGTGTCTATCATGCAGACTGCTCAAGCTGGACTCTATTCTTCAGTGTGGGGCTTTTCTGCAGGGAGCTTTGACCTATTAGCTCCGAGGAGTGATTACAGGGGCACACTGAGCTCCTTCCAGCCTCAGGTGGGCCTTTAACTCACCTGTAACTGAGGTGTGACATGCTGTCCGGGGTCAGCTGCTGTAATCAGACTGGCCTGCTAAGCTTTCAGCTGCCCCACTGGTATTTGTGGATGATCAGCCAGATCAGCTACCCCATCACTTTGTGATAGCTCCCCTTCCGCCACGTGTAAATGCTGACAGCACACGCATCTTGGAGTTTCCAGGGTTTGTTTCCACTTACTCATGGTTTGTGATTTGTGTGGATTCTTTATGACCCGATGACCCTGACGGTCTGATCGTCCCGCCTTCATCTCCTGAGAGCTGGGATTACAGGCGTTTGTTGCCATCCCAGTCTTTGTGCCAAACCCAGGACTATGTGCACGCTAGGCAAGCACTCTACCAACTGAGCTACGTCCTCAGACCGCCGTGTCTTTGCTTCTTCACCAGGTACGGTAAATGCATTCTCAGTGTAACACCAATGATCACTTCGAGAGTTGCTTCTTTAAATTGAATTGGTATTTACAATAATGTGAAATATTTTTATTAAAATAATCCCCAAAATATTTCCTTTGAGTTTAATTATAGCATGAAAATTTAATCATTATTGAAATTAAATGACTTTCTATTTGGTATCTGACACTAATATTATTTAACTCTGAGGTCAGCATTCTGCTAATCATGACCATATTAGAGTCAGGGCATTATTTTTATATTATAAAAAGGAAACTTACAAGAGATGAATAAATTAAAAAAAATTATAAGACATACAAAACTTAATCTTCATAGGGTGGTATACAAATGTATTGTCTATAGCTGAACCTACTAAAAATGTAGTCTATGGATAGTCTTCTTAAAATAACACCTAATTGTGGAACTGTGTACTGGTCTACCAGATCTGTGCATTGTTGTTTTGGTTGTGTATATGTGTGTGTGTATATCTATATCTATATCTATCTATCTATCTATCTATCTATCTATCTATCTATCTATCTATCTACCTATCATCTATCTATCTATATATATATAGTGTTCGTAGTGGATGATAAATGTTTAATATAATATAGTGAACAATTTACACAAACACTGATTTTTCTTAAAGAAAACACTTGGCTTTCAATTTGACATATACTTTCATCTTTATTTCTTCTTGCTACTAAATGGGATTAAACACAATATGTCTTAGCAAACAAAGAAATAAAAAGCTGTAGCTTTCATCGGGTATTAAAGGGAAAGTTACTGTGCTAAGTGGCTCAGACTTTAGATGCATCATGAAGATGTTCTTCAGCCGCCTACTTTCCTCAAACATATTTCACACATACATAAACTGTAATCCACCAGTTCGGACTGACTGCTAACCAGTACCTCATAGGTACAGTATAGAACCACTATGCCAAACAGCTGGCTGGAATACTAGTATATTTTCCCTACTGGCACCAATGACCAAAAGAAATCAGCTGTCCTTTATGCCTTGGATCTCCGTCTGTTTTATAAAGGAGTGCCCCACAACTGTCCCTGAACAGGAAATAATTATGTTTTGCCTTGAAAAGCCAGGCAAAAGATTGTGCACCCTCTTTTTTATTATTTTTTTTTTAATTTATTTTACATACCAACCACAGCTCCCCCTCTCCTCTCTTCCAGTTCCCTCCCCCCACCTCCCATTTACCCTCCCCATCCACCCCTCCTCCATTTAGAAAGGGGCAGGCCTCTCATGGCACATCAAAGGTGAGGTAGGACCAAGCTCCTCCCCTTGCATCAAGGTTGGGCGGGGCATCCCAGCCTGGGGCCTACGGTTCAAACAACCAGTTCAGTGTTCCATCTTTTAAATGTAACCAGGTGCTAAAAGAGAACTCTGTTTATCACACACTTCTTCCACACTATTATTATGGCAGAGGTGAAGTAGAAAGTGCAAGTCTGCCAGACCCACCTGGCTTATGTTAAAGTGAATGACAATTCTTCACTATGAAACAAAACCTCTAGGGTGACTGCTGAATAGACCACAGCACAAGCGACTATTTTCCTTAGGTTTTTTTTAATACATAGTCTAATTGTAGACCACATAAAGATTGATTGGTTTTAGTTCCTTGCAGTGCCATGGCTTGAATCCAGGACAGTGTACATACTAGGTGAGGGTCTATTACTGAACTACAACCTCAGCTCACATGAAGGGCTCTGAGCCCACCTTCCTTACCGGCCCTTTCTGCTCTAGATTGAACCCAGATCCTTGTGTGCGCAAATCATGCATTCTGCCATAGAGCTGACCCTCCCCCAAACCTTCCCATATGAGTAGTGTGGTGTGATGATGAGTTGTGACTAGGGGAACACGTTCAGTTACAGTGTGGGCAATGAGCTGAAACAATTAACATGCACGTGAAGCTGCTTTCAATACAGATTTTCTCAAATCCTTAGGACAAATAAGCTAAGCATAACCATTCCCATCAAATAGCTATGGCAACTGAAAATTTGAAAGGGTAGGTAAACTGCACAAGGTCACAGAGTTGCTACGTATTCAGTAAAATTATTGCTTCAAACTTCATTTGACAAACACTTTTTATATTCAAGGCCCCATTAGGCTTCTTGAAAGTAACAGCTATATTTCAAAGAGCACCTAAGATACATCCCAGCACTTAGAAGCCTCCTGCATCAATGTCAATTCCTGGTTTATTGATTTAATATGAATATATTTATGTCACAGTATTTTGGAGGATCGAAAATCTGACAACATTTTGCATATTTGATTTTCTGTTTTTATTTTAAATGAATAAATGCCAACTCAACAAATGCTAGAATTATAATTTTCTTAACATATTGTAAGCAATGTCAACTAATCTATCTGAAAAGACAAGATTTGACTGTGTCTCATTTAAAAAGAAAAGTGAAGCTCCAACTTACTATCTTCCTTCAACAGGCTCAATATCAAGGGTGTTAACTCCACTGCAGTGGATTCTTTCAACATCTCTGTCTTTGTTCAGCTCCAGTGACAGGACCCTTCAAAATTAAGAAGAGAAAACTTAGTAAGAAGAAAAAATATAACATAAGCAAATTCCTTATTTCCCCAAGATTACATAGATTACCACAAATGTTGCAAGTCTTTAGTCTTACCATATTTAAAGGTGTTCAGATTTGTAAATGTCAGCCTCTAAAACAAGATACCAACAACTACATGCAAACATTTCACTGAAATATTACTTTAAATTTCATTTAGAGTTTAAGTTCTTAATAAGGTATCTATGGATAAACTTTCAAGAAGAGTTAAATTCTGATAAATTTGACTGAGGACACCCAGTGGATAAACGTTTGAATTACACATTAAAAGAGTCTCTTTAAGACTGTAGAAATGCAAACTATAGTCAACACAGTTTAAACAAAGTGAATTATTTTCTTTTCTCTTTAGTGCCTTGATTGTTTTTTTTTTTTTAAACCTGTCTTTATTCTTTTGAACTCTGCCTTGGGTCCAAACATGAAATGTGTGGTATGACAGTAACCAGAGTTTCAGAAAGTTGGGCAATCATAGCAAAGACGGAGATCAGGAAGGCCACCTCATAGAACAGTTTATGGACTCCAGGACTCACTCTCTACTGGAACATGCAGAGATCCGACCCCAAATACCCTGCAAACGACTTTCCAGACTCAACCAAGTGCCACTTGGCCACTGCCTGCCCAGTGAGTGGCATGCCCCTGGAGACCTAAAAGGATTTGAAACCACAGCCTACTCTGATATACCACAGCTAAATACTGACACCTAAAGACAGCATTAAAGCAACCAAACTGTCAATCTGTAAAGGAAAAAAAAATGATTTCAGTGACAGCATTTCCCCTTCAAAATCTGTGCGGCCATCAGATGTTATGGTGGTTTGAATAGGCATGGCCCCAAAGACTCATGTGTTTGAATGCTTGGCTATAGGACGTGGCACTATTAGGTATGGCCTTGTTGGAGGAACTGGGTCACTGTGGGGGTGCGCTTCGAGGTCTCATATATGTTCAAGTTACACTCTGTACACAGTTGCATTCTGATGCCTGTGGATCAAGATGCAGAACTCTCAGCTCCATCTCCAGTACCATGTCTGCTTGCATGCCACCATGAAGAAAATGGACTAAACCTCTGAACTGTAAGCCAGCCCCAATTAAATGTTTTCTTTTACAACAGTTGCCATGGTCATGATGTCTCTCCACAGCAATAGAAACCCTAATTAAGACAGAAGTGCTCTTTAAAAAAAAAAACAAAAAACCTTAGCAAGTCACGTTTGGATAGAGGGCAATGAAATAATATGGAAAATAGGGATATTCATAAAGAAAAGAGCAAGAGAAATGGTGAATATCTGGAATAAACAGAATAGACCATTCTTTTCCTTAAAATATGCTTGATGATTATAAACAATAATTATAATGCTGTCAGGTGGGGTATATACTGTTTGCAAACACAGTTACATATGGCAACAACATAGGATAGAGAGTAAAGGTTACTAAAGTTTTGACATTTCAAATGAAGCAGTAAAACTCCAAGTAAATGAGGAAGTTATACAGCCACTAGTATATACGTATATGCATTAGGTATACACATTACATACATCAAGAGTCAAAATTATGGCAGATACATTTAAGATGGAGTGCTAAATAATGTTCAGATAAACCAAATGAAAGCATTAAAGGGGAACAAAAAGGCTGTGGAGCACTTAGTGGACTCGCTATTTTTCCTTTTAAGTATTTTTAGATTTATTTATTTTTATGTATATGAGTGTTTGTTCTGCCTATCTATATGTGCACTGCATGTATGCCTGATGCCAGTGAAGGCCAGAAGAGGGCTCTGGATTCTTTGAAACTGGAGTTACAGATGGTTTTGAGCCACGATGTGAGTGCTAAAATAGAACCTAGGCCCTCCACAAAAGCAACAATAGCATGTTATTATTATTATATTATTATTATTATTATTATTATTATTATTATCTACAGTGACTGCCCCTTAAGCAGTGCTTCCGCTGCCATGGCCTCAGCCTGAGGGGAATTTGTTACTGAGTCTTTCAAAGCTACTAAGGGAACTTTTCTAAATCTACAGCACTCACGATTCAAGGCTTGGGTGGAATTCTGCTCCCTCAGAGAGGCTGAATAGCAAGTAGCTAATTTTCTCCCTTGGCAGGCATCTTGAAAAAAAAAAAAAAAGAAGAAGGAAAGAAAGAAAGAAAGAAAAAGAAAGAAAGGAAGAAAGAAAGAAAGAAGAAAGAAAGAAAGAAAGAAAAGAAAGAAAGAAAGAGAAAGAAAGAAAGAAAGAAAGAAAAGAAAGAAAGAAAGAAAGAAAGAAAGAAAGAAAGAAAAGAAAGAAAAAGAAACACAACATAACAAACAAACAAACCCCAATCCAGTGTCCTTCTCTCAGCCCCCACTTAAAAAACCCTTGCTACACTTGGTTTCTTATCACTTCCTGTCAGCTTCTTGCTGACTCAGCCTCCTGCTCATAGGATAATTTTATTTAATCAAACACATCTTTAAATTGTTAACAAAAGCAGTAGGGAAAAAAATTCAACACACTTTATAATAATATTCCCCAACCCTAGCAAGTGCTTTAAACCACGGAGCCACTTTTCCAGCCCCTCGAATTGGCTACTGGGAATACAAAATGCTTTCGGAGGGGCTGAAAAGATGGCTTAGGGATTAAGAGTGTGTACTGCTCTCTCGGAGGACTAGCATTCAGATCCTAACACCCCCATGAGACAGTTCAAAATGCTTGTAACTCCAGCTTCAGGAGATACAACACCATCTTTCGGCTTCTGTGTGCATTGTACTCTGTGTGCATTGTACTCATGTGTATGTGCGAAGTGAGTTAAAAAAGACAATCATTTCGAGAAGTGAATTAAAAAAGACTTAATCATTTCTGCACGAATTGATGAGAACATCAGAAGCAGATACAAACCCTCATCATGTTTAGAACTAATCAAAATGTGGCTTTAAAAAAGGTTGCATATTAACTCATTTAGTTAAAACAACTTAAATAATTTTTGGAACGTATCATTCTAAATATAGAACACCAAAATGTAAAAACGAAGGCAATATAATTATATTTCAGTATATAAAACACATAATTGTTGAAAGCAGGCAACTGATTACCTAGCAGAATAATTTGTTGTTTTGTTTGTTTCTCATTGATCAAGGAAGCCTGGAAACGGCTCCCAGTGGTCTCTTAATTCCTAGTATTGGTGACCTTCGGTAATTCGATCACCTTGAGCGAGCCAAATCTAGTGACTCATTTCAGATTGACAAGAATAGGACAAAAAATGATGAGCGAGCACTTCTGAGGCTGGAGGCGGCCTCCCACCTTACGCTGCCGTCTGTTTTCTTGGCCAGTTGTCCTGTTCCGGTATCCTATGGGATATTTCGAAACAGTGCAAAACTACAACCCCTTGGGAAACTCTCGAGTACGCCACCAGCATTCAACCCACCAGGCATATTATACCTGAGAATCAAGCTCCATACATCATCAGATCGATTTCTCCCACATTTCCCAGATCTATGCATTCCACTTGCAACCTTACACTCCCCTGCACGCCCATCAGCTCTCCTGGAGCGACAGTGACCTAACGCGACTCCCCTCCCAACCTTCAGCTTCATTCTTCAAGCAGACGCCAAGCTACAGTGACTGCGACCTGCGTTTCACCCTCCTACTCTGCTCTCCATGCCCACGCGGGTCTGTCTTCCTCTTCTGGCACCGGCCGACTTCTTCATCTTCGACCAGTGTGGTCCTGCCACCCTAACTCCCTGCTCCAGACTCTCACTTGGCACGTCACGGGGACCGACCAGGCGTGCCTTACCTCCGTGTGGACTGCGCTCTACGCAAGCGAAGAGGGTCCTCCAACCCCGACTGCCGAGCGTACAAAAAGCTCAACATCTCGGTCCCACTCACCGGCTGGAAGCCTCGGAGCCGCCATGACACAACCGGGACCGGGGGGTTGTAACAACGGGGTCTCCTATTGGCCAAGCCGTGAGAGGACGTGAACCAACGGAGAGCGCCTTTACTGGGAGGCGGGCGAACGCGAGTCAGAGCAGGGGGCGGGGCCCGGCGTGGGCGGGGTCTCCCGGCCGGCGCGAGCCCGAGGGACCTTGAGCTGCGCGGCGGCGGCGGCGGCATGGGCTGGTGGCGGGGTCTGCTGCGCTCGGTGTGGGGCTCCCTGTCGAAGGAGGTGAGGGAGCACGTGGGCACGGACCATCTGGGGAACAAATACTACTTCATCCCCGAGTACAAGAACTGGAGAGGTGAGAGCGAGAAGCGGCCGCGGGTCGCTGCGCGTCCCGGGCAGGTGGCTGTCACTGCAAATCTGGGGCCGGGCCTCGGGTGTCCTGGCCCCTGTCTGTCCCGGGGTGCGAGGGCTTGGTCGACGAAGTCTGGACCGAGTCCTCCAAGATCTGCCAGAGGGGTTTGGGGAGCATCGGGAAAGACTTTGCGCCGGTGCCCAGCTTGGTCTTTAGCTCCCTGCTGTCCTCAGAGTTTACCTTTCCCAGTGGCGCTGTGGCTGGGGCGCTCGCCCTGTTTGTAGCCATCCTTGAAACTAGGAACTATCCAGACACACTGATCTTTTCTAATTAGCAGTTCCCGTTTCCTTCCCAAGGAGTTTGTGAACCAATCGACCCTGTGCAGGTCGATTTCAGAAACATCTCTAAAGATATTTTCAAGAAGTGGAGCGTGTTGTTTGGGGAGTGCTCCATTTTAGCCAGAAGTGGTGGCACCTGCCTTTAATCTCAACACTCTGGATGCTGGGGCAGGCGGATCTCTTGAGTTCGAGGCCAGCCTGGTGTACAAAGCGAGTTCAAGGACAGTCAAGGCTGCACAGAGAAATCCTGCCTCGAAAAATAAAACAAACAAACAAAAAAAGGAGGTGTTCCATTCTTTTTTTGTTTTGTTTTGTTTTTTTGGGTTTTTTTTTTTTTTTTTTTTTTTTTTTTTTTTTTTTTTTGACAGCACGCCACATAGCGGCTTTCACAATGTCTTCTATTTTTCTCTATTGCTCCATTAGAGAGTCTCAGACGTGGGAGAAGAAAGAAGTTAGGGTAGAACTTCAGCTCTGAAGTAGCTGAGAGACAAGTCGTTTATTCTCACCTTGTCCCAGTGGTCTTACAGGAAAGAGATAGTAGTAGTGTCACTACTGGGACACTTGAAGACCCATCTGGCACTGTTTCACTCACTTCTCACACTTATTAACTATGTTAAATGTTTATAAAATTGTTTTACTTAGCTTTTAAAAAGTTTTTTTTTTTTTTTAATTTTATGTTTACTGCCTGCATTTATGTGTGCACACTACATGCCATAAAGGTCAGGAGAGGACGTTTCCTGAAGTGGAGTTAAGGGCGGTTGTTTAGCCACCATGTGGGAGATGGGATTTGAACCTGGGTCTTCTATTAGAGCAGCTATCACTCTTAACCTCTGAGCTATCTCTCCAGACACTGCTTAGCCCTTTTCTATAACTTACAACCTTGGACTTTTTTTTTTTTTTTACCCACTGAGCATTTAAATATGCTGCGCCTGCTTCATGTACCTAGACAACCACTGATCTGATTTTTGACTCGATGGATTGATTGCTCTGCATTTTCTACAGATTTTATAAGTGAAAATATATAGTAACTCTTTAGGTTTCTTTCTGGGTTCTTAGGATAATTATTTTGAAATTCACCCTCCTGTGTACCAAAATTGTAACCCTATGCTAGTGTTCCAGTGTGTGGAATGTAATGTAGTTTGCTTAACCATTCTCCTGTTCAGAAATCTTTGGATTATTACCAGTTTAAGGCTGTCACAAATGAATTATTAGCATCCATGTAGATAAGGCGTTGTATAGATATAATGCTTTCAGTTCTCTTTTTAAAAGGTCTACAGGGAGAATGGCTGGACCAACCGGTAGGTGTATGCTTCACTTTATAAGAAACAAAGTGACCGTGATGGTGCTTGCCTTTAATCCCAGCACTCAGGTGGTAGAGGCAGGTGGATCTCTGTGAGTTCGAGGCCAGCCTGGGCTACAGAGATAGTTCCAGGACAGCCAGGGCTACACAGAGAAACACTACCTCAAAAGAAAAAAGAAAAGAAGGGAGGGAGGGAGGGAAGAAGGAAGGAAGGAAATAAATAAATAAATAAATAAATAGACAAAATGATGTTACCAAGCTGGATGTGGTGGTGCACGATTTTAATCTCAGCACTCTAGAGGCAGAGACAAGCAGACCTCTGTGAGTTCGAGGCCAGCCTGGTCTACAGAGCAAATTCTGGGGTGGCCAGGGACACACAGAGAAACCCTGTCTCCAGAAACAAACAAAAGTAAATGATATCATTTTATTTCCCCACCGGCAATGCTGGAGGGTTCATTTTCTTCATGTTAGCTAATTAGTTGGTACATAGTGATAGCTCAGTTTTTTCTTTAAGTTCATTTTACTGCTAATAAATTGTTTTGTTTTGTTTTCAAGGACTAAGGAATGGCTTGTTGTGTTATAACACTTGTTCAGCAGATATGAGGAGCTGAGTTTGAATCCCTAGCACCTATGTAAAAAGCTAGACATGGCCATGTGTAAGCTAGGCATGGCTGTGTGTAAGCCAGGCATGGCTGTGTATACCTGGCAACTCCAGCATTTCAGGAACAGACAGGCAGCTCTGAGGGATGGGTGGTGGATGGTCAGGCTTCCTAGCCAGTAGGCAAGTTTCCAACTCAGAGACAGTCTCAAGGTAATAAGGTAGAGAATATAAGGAAAACACCTGCTATTCAGCTCTGGCCTCCACATGTGTGTGCACAGGTGTGTGCACTGGCACACTCAGGTGCGTGTAATGCACACAGCACTCACACACAGCACGAACTGTCTCCAGATTCAAGTGCTATAAATTGGTACACATTTCACATTTGACCTGTCAGAGATTCATCTGACCTCATCACAATCAGGATACAGAACAGGTTACTACCTTCAATATCTCCCACATGCTAATCCTCAGAAGTTATTCTTTCAGTTCGTAACCTTGGTAGCTGATTGTTATGTCAATTATTGTTCTGTCTTTTTGAGACTATTGCATAGAGAGAGTCATACCGTATGTAACTTTTTGAAAATGGCACCTTCTATTTTTCATCATAACGCCTTTGAGAGTCATTGTATGTATCAGTGGGTTGTTTTAAATATATATAATTGTGTGTATATATATATATATATATATATATATATATACACACACTGTAGTTTGTACATTTACCCACTGAAGACCATTTGGGCTGCTGCCAGCTCTTGGTGCTTGTGGATAGAATTGCCATAAACATTCACGTATAGGTTTTCCATGAACTTTAGTTTTCATTTCCCCAGAGGCATGGCTGATTTTTAGCCTTTTTTTATCACTTAATTTCCATACAAGCTCAGTAGCTCCAACTTGCTCTGTAAAATGAAAATAAAAAAGTACTTACCTGGCTTTGCCAGACATTTTTGGAAGTCAAGAGAAATAAATTAGATAATGTCTTCTTTAGAGAGTGAGATTTGATGTCACAGTCTGCTTGAGCTGAATTTGGACTTGGTTCTTTGATTTCTTTTATCTCTTGTAGTTTTCAGCATAGGGAGTGTACATGTATTTTATTTGTTTAGAAGTTTATTCTGTTTGATATTATAAAGGGTACTTTTTTATTGTTTTGTTTTTTGTTTTCTTCTTTGAAGCAGCCTCTCTATGTAGTTTCGGCTGGCCTGCAACTCACTGTGTAAACCAGCGTGGCCATGAACTCAAAGAGATCCACCTGCCTGTTGTTGGTTGTTTTTGCTCTTTTGAGGGGCCCTGCCACTCAGCTCCCAAATAAATCACCCGAGGAGGCTTATTCTTAATTATAAATATCTGGCCTTAGCTTGGCTTATTGATAGCCAGCTTTACTTAAATTATCTCTTCTAGCTTTTGCCTTTGAGCTTTTACCCATCTCTATTTCTGTTTGCCTTTCATTATTTCTTACTCTGGCTTGCTGTGCAGCTGGGTGACTGGCCCCTGATGTCCTCCTCCTCTGGCTACTTCTTTTCCTCCCAGATTTCTCCTTCTATTTATTCTCTCCACCTGCCAGCCCTGCCTATTTTTTCTCCTGCCTTACCATTGGCCATTCCGCTCTTTATTAGATCATCAGGTGTTTTAGACAGGCACAGTAACACAGCTTCACAAAGTTAAACAAATGCAACATAAACAAAAGTAACACACCTTAAAATAATATTCCCAACACCTGCCTTCCCTTTTCCAGTGCTGGGATTTTTATTTGGCTTTACTTATTTGTGTGTGTGTGTGTGTGTGTGTGTTCCTATGAACATATATCTGTGTATGGAAACCAGAGACCAGTGTCAGCAGCTTCTTCAGGCACTGTCTACCTTGTTTTTTGAGGCACGGTCTCTTGAACCCAGAGCTCTGATTCAGCTGGATTGGCTGGCCAGCACGCCCTAGGGATCTTCCTGTCTCCATCTCCTCGGCACTAGGATTACAGGTACATGCTACAGAGCTGACTTTTTACGTGGGTGCTGGGGATTTGAACTCAGGTCCTCACACTTGGACAGCAAGCACTTTACCCATGGAACTGTCTCTCTGATGCAGCTTTAAAAATTCCCTTTGTAAGCTTAATAGTTCCTTGCTGTTCTCTGTTAGCCCAGAGGTTCTTTTCGTAAGTGGATCTTGAAACTGTTTTCTCGCATGAGCTGAAATGTATGGACTGACCTTTTAACATTAATATTTACTTGTTTATTTGGTTTGTGTACATGTGTGGGCATGCCCACCCATGCCACAGTGCACTTGTGGATGTCAGAAGACAGCTTGGGATGGTGGTTCTCTCCCTCCACTTTGTGGGTTTGGGGGTTCAAACTCATGTCGTCAGGCTCGGAAGCAAGTACCTTTGCTTTTGGAACCATCTAACTGGCCCTGGCTTCATTTTTAGACCTGTTTTAGGCTCACGGAAAAGCTGAATGGAAGCTCCTAACAGCCTTTCCCCTCCCCCACTGTGCCATTGCCAGCGTCCTGCATCGGGGTGTGCCCCATTCTCTCCCCCATTGACTCTCTACTGTCCTGGTAGTTTTACTCTTTCAAGATGCCATAGAGATGTAACTATGTAGTATATTGCCTTTTTAGACGGGCTTTTCACTTAATAATATGCTTTTACATCGTTTCCTTTTTGCGTGTGACATAGTGGTTCTCTTCCTTCCTCTCTTCTTTCTGTTGATTATATGTTGAACTATGTTGATTGACTTTAACATTAGTAGACTTCATTTTTGTGTATTTATTTTGAAGTTTTGGCTGTTTTAGATTTTATTTACATTTATTTTATGTGTTTGGGTGTTTTGCCTGTTTGTATGTCTGTGCACCATGTGCATACAGTGCCTGAGGAGGCCAAATGAGGGTGTCAGGTCCTCTGGAGCTGGTTATGAACTGCCATGTGGGTGCTGGGAACTGAACCTCAATCCTCCGGAAGAGCAGCGGTGCTGAGCCATCTCTCCACCCGTTTTCATTTCTTTACAGTTGTGTGTGTGTGTGTATGTATGCCGCTAGTATACGGGTGCCCACAGAGGCCAAAAGAGGACATAGGATCCTCTGGAGCTAGAGTTATAGGAGGCTGTTACAGACTGTTAGAGGTGATTGTTACAGTATGCTGATCTAAGTGAAGTTTCAGACCTATTGATGGAACTTTGATCCAATTTCTAGCACAGCTAAGGCCTCTTTTATTTATAAATTGAATAGGATTTGGGAAGATAATGAGGTAAACATGAATCAATGGTTTTATTCATTTGAATTTTGCACATTCATATTGGAGCACACATTAGAAATATACTGTCTTCCATTTCTTAGTGTTCCATAACCTCTAGTCTTTTTCCTATCATTTTCATGGGCTTAGTTTAGCCAGAGTTACCATTCTTTCATATTTAATGTCTTTACAACCACCACCTAGGTCATAGTCTCATTTTAAACACGGGGCTATCCTTTCCTTTCTCCATGTTTAGCTGAGCTTCCTGTGTCTCTGCCTGGGTATAGAGTGGGTACCGCAAAAGCCATAGTCAATGAATTACCTCCTGGTCCACAATTCTAAAAGTCAAAACAAAACAAACCACAGCGATGGATGAACTAGCTCAAAGAATCTTAAGATACAGCTCAATAAATGAGTCAAATTAGCCTTGGAGGAATAAATATTCTTACCAGAAATAAGAGTGCCTATCCATGGCATAGCCACCCTTACTGTGGGTCAGGTCTGGACCTGCCTTTAAGACCTGCTAAATGGAGTTGTAGAACATCATAAAACTTCTGTGTGCACACTTAGCCTTACAGTTTCCCTTTCGAATCATTATTTAATTATTCAAAACCTGCGTCATCCCCTGTTGTGCGTGTAGATTCATTGATTAGGAGATCTCAGCTTATTCGCATGTATTATTTAATGGATTACCATTAATAGAAACAGTTACAGAGAACCTGAAAAGTGAATAACCAGAACTGAAAGTCTAGTTTCTTTTTTTCGTAAATAATTGGAAGGTGGTAATGCAGTTCTCTGGAATGTGGGACTTGACTCCTCAGCATTTGGCACTAATGAAAATATTTCAGTTCTTCCAGCAGATGGCAGCATTGTTCCAAAAATCAAGGTTGACAGTTTCTTTTTATTTTGAACTGATTTGAATGACCGCCTCCCACACACCCAGACAGGATCAGAGTATTTATTTACCTAACCAGCAGCAGCAGCAACAACAAAACATAATGGAAAGGAAAACAGAAATACACAAGATGGACAGAGAACAATGGACAATATGGCAGTAATAAATACTTCGCTGTCAGTTTTTCTCTGAGATTTCTTTTGTTTTGTTTTGTTTGTTGTTTTGGTTTGTTGTTGTTGTTGTTGTTTTGGTTTAGTTTTTTTTGAGACCAGGTTTCTCTGTGTAGTTTTGGTGCCTGTCCTGGATCTCACTCTGTAGACCAAGCTGGCCTTGAACTCACAGAGATCCACCTGGCTCTGCCTCCTGAATGCTGGGATTAAAAGTGTGCACCACCGCCACCTGGTGTTTTCTTTCTTTTTTAAAAAATTATTTCCTGAATTTCCCTCAGTTGTGTGTGAAGTTCATATACTTAAATACTAATTGTATTTTGGCAGAAGGGGAAAGACCTACTGTTTGCCCTGTGGCTTTGAAATGAGATTAAGCAACTGAATCCTAATCTTGATTCTCCTATCAGGGGAGTGTGGAATCTTTGAGCTGAAATGGAAACTAATTATAGCTGATTGACAAACTGCGTCATATCTATTTTTCATTGAGGCCAAAAGTATTTTCTGGAAATGAGTTGCCAGCTCTGTCTTCGAGGGTGTCATAATTGCTTTACGCTAGGACAGTACCATCAGTGCCAGTAATGATCACAGCATCTAGTAAATACTGTGTACTAGACTCACATTGTAGCATTTGTCAGGAGATGCTGCATTCGTGAGGAAATTACAAGAATTAAGAAAAATGGCTTGGTTAAAGCCACTCCATTGTCTCGTGCTTACCCAGAGCCCAGTTTCTCTGACATTTTAACTCAGATAGATACTGTTTTCCTAACTTTCAGAGAGCTGCTCAGGCCAGCAAGTCGTTTCTGCTGCTGCTCAGGGCTAAGTGTAAGTTATTTACCAGTTACAAAACTGCATTGATAACTGTTAGTAGTCACAGGTGAGTGATGTCTGGTACTGAGAAATAGCTTCAGGCTTCATTATCAGTTGTTAGATTTTTTTTTTCTATTCTAAGCTTTTTTCTAAATCCATTTTTGCAAAGTGGTGTGGGGAATATATACATTTAGAAAATACCTTGAATGGAATTTAAAAAAAAATAGCTTGAATAATTCCAATCAGGCTGCCTGTTTTATCTTGCATTCCAGCTGGTTAATGGCTCCATCTTGTGGTCCAAATGACAAACTGCATTCTTTGCCTAAAATGCCGATTAAGGAGTTTTTCCAACTTAGCTGAGTACTTCACATAGAGTTATTTATGCTGTCTTATTTATTAAGACATAAGTCTCATTAAACATATATTGTTGTATCTGCGTCTCTCTAGGGCTTTGCTCTGAAAAACCATTCCCCCACTTTCTAATGTATTTCCTGTCTTTCCTTCTTCAATGTTGGTTCCATCTTAAGGTGCCTTAAGTTCCAGAAGCCATTTTTATAGTGATCTGCCTATGAGTAAATAGAACTCTTAAATATACGAATTTAGCTGCTCATGGATATACACAGCATACATATTTATAAATTTATTTTATACACACACACACACACACACACACACACACACACAGCATAACTCTCCTCCTCCAATGGGGTTTCTCTTGTGTAGTTTTGGTGCCTATCCTGGATCTCACTCTGTAGACCAGGCTGGCCTCGAACTCACAGAGATCCGCCTGGCTCTGCCTCCCGAGTGCTGGGATTAAAGGCATGAGCCATCACCGCCCAGCTCAATAACTCTTAAAATATGTATATATAAGGAGTTTAATGATGGTGATGTTTGGGAGAAGTTTGTGATGAGAAGTGAAATGTAAAATCTTCAGGAAAATTAACTACCTGATCACAACTGTAAGATGATTGCTAAAATCAGGAATGAATTAAGTATTGGTCTGTCTCACCATCAGCTTTACTTAGGTTTCTTTTGGAAAAATTGCATGTAGCTGTGCTGTTCAAGGTTATGTTGACATATATGTGCATATTGTGTCTAATTAACAAATCATATTTGACATTTTGAAAAAGATATTTCAGAGATTCTGTTTTTTAATGGAGTAAAATATTTTTACATTTTATTTATTTGAAAATTTCATCTATAAGTATTGTGGTTACATCATCTACCCTCCTTCTCTTTTCCCCTTCCCTCTCCTGCCTTGCCATCCTCTTCTTAAATTCCTGGCCTCTCATTCGTGTGTGTGTGTGTGTGTGTGTGTGTGTGTGTGTGTGTGTGTGTGTGTGTGTACAGCCTGCTGAGCTCATTCAGTGTTGCTCACATGTATATGTGTTAGGGCTGACCATTTGGACCTGGATCATCACTTTTACAGAATGTGTTCTTTGAGAATCACATGCTCATATACAATGGGACATGAGCATCTCCCCTTACTCCCTTCCATCCGGACACTCTTCTCCATTAGCACATAAAGTGACTGTCACTGTGGCATTTCAGACCTTGTTTGTGCTGCTGCTGCTGCCCTCCCCTCCTGCCCTCTTCCCATCCTCCCTCGGAGCCCTCCATTTGCTTCCCTGGTGAGTGTATTGTGTTGCCCTCTTGCCCACTGCTCAGGACCTCTCCCTTCTCTTGGTGCTCTTTCAGGCTTATGATCTCTACGCACACTCACATCCATGCATAAAAATGAAAATCTGTGATTCCCTATGAGAGAAAACACGTGGTATTTGTCTTCTGAGTCTAGGTTACTTTGCTTGACACAGTAACTTCCAGTTCCGTCCATTTTCCTGCAAATTCCATTTTTCTTTACAGTTGAATAAAATTCGATTGAACAAACATAGCACATTATCTTCACTCATTCATGTGTTGATGGCCATCCAAGCTGGTCCCATTTCCTGCCTATTGTTGAGTATGCAGCAATAAACAAAACACAGAGTGTCTCTCTGTGACTTAGAGCCCTTGGGGACATGCCCAGAAAATGCCCCCTCCATGTTTGTTGAATAGTACTGATTTATTTAAGATTTATTTATTTTGTGTATATGAGTGTTTTATGTGCCTCTCTCTGTGTGCTGCATGTGTGCCGTGTCTGAGGAAGCCAGAAGATGGCATCGGATTCTCTGGAACTGGAGTTAAAGACAGTTGTGAGCTGCCATGTGGGTGATGAGACCTGAACACTGGTCCTCTGGAAGAGCAGCTCGTGCTCTTAATTGCTCTGCTTCTCCGCAGCACAGGACTCTGAGGTTTTGTTTGTTTGTTTGTTTGTTTGTTTGTTTTGGTTTTTCGAGACAGGGTTTCTCTGTGTAGCTTTGCGCCTTTCCTGGAGCTCACTTGGTAGCCCAGGCTGGCCTCGAACTCACAGAGATCCGCCTGCCTCCGCCTCCCGAGTGCTGAGATTAAAGGCGTGCGCCACCAATGCCCGGCATTTGTTTTGTTTTTTATATAATCTTTTGACAAAGTTATGATAGCACAATATGACATCTGTAAGTCACATGTCTCTTGAGAGTTTGAAGTGTTTTGGTTTTTTTTTTTTGCAAAATTTGAGGGAGTTATTTTTTCTGAACATTTATAATAATCTTTACTATATTCATTATTGTTTGAATTACTTTTCATATTTCTAGCCTGATGTACTATCTTTGGCCATGTTCTTAATTAAAAATTGATAGTATTCTTCTAATTGTCTATTACTTCCTTAGACTTTGTGAAGCTATTTCTGGTATGAAGCATGATTTAGTATGTGTTTACATTGTAGAATAACTAAGTTAAGCCAATGTGTATATGGACTCATATGATTATTATTTTTCTTTTTTATTGTGAGAATACCTCAAATTCCAGAGCAAATGTCAGGTTTGTAATGTGGTTTGGTTTTAGCCCGAGTCACCAAGCTGTGCAGTAGAACACTTTGTCCATCCTGCCAACCCCCAAGCTCCCAGCGTAACTCATCAGCTCCTTATAAGCAACATTATTTTATGTATCTTGCAATTAATCCTTTTTATACTTCACATATATGTGAGACTGTGTTGTATTTGTTTTTCTCTGCCTATCTTATTTTTTCTGAACATATTCTCTTACTGTTTGAATAGGTATGGCCCCCATAGACTTATGTGTTTGAATGCTTGGTCATAGGGAGTGGCAATATTAGGAGGTGTGGCCTTGTTGGAGGAAGTGTGTCGCTGCAGGAGCGAGCTTTGAGATCTCATATATGCTCAAGCTATACCTAGGGTGGGATAGTTCATTTCCTGTTGCCTTTGGATTAAGATGTAGATAGAGCTATAGCTCCCTCTCCAGCACCATGTCTGCCTGCATGCTGCCATGCTTCTCACTATGATGATAATGGGCTAAACTCGTGAACTAAGCCAGCCCCAATTAAATGTTTTCCTTCATAAGAGTTACGGTGGTCATGGTGTCTCTTCACAGCAATAGAAACCCTAAGATGTTCTCCAGATCTATCATTTGGCATAAATCTACTCACACAGCACCATCAACTAGAAACCAAGTGTTCAGAACCTGAGAGAGACATTTCTCATTCAAACCACCACATAATATCCTTTGTTTATGATGTCCCAAATGGTAGAATTTGTGACTCCGCTTTAAAATGCTGAACAATATCCTTTGTTTATGTATATACACCATATTTTCTTTATTCAGTATCTGTCGATGACGGACATTTAGGTTGAATAATACTGTGTAACAGGAATGCAGGCGTATTAGTCAGCTTTGTGGCACGATCACAAAACATATGACACAGGCTGCTTGTGAAGTAAAGAGAGGTTTATTTTACCTCATGGTTCTGGAGCTGTAAGTCCTAGATTGGCCAGGCAGCCTCATTGGCTTGGCCCTCTACTGATGAAGTTCATCACGGTAGGAGCATGTATCAGACCAAGCAATCACATCTAAAGCAGAAAAGTGTGGGGTGTACCAGCAGGGTCCTGTAGTCCCTTTCAAAGGCACACCAAAGGCACTTTCGTGTGTGTGTGTGTGTGTGTGTGTGTGTGTGTGTGTGTGTGTGTGTGTGTTTTAGAGAAAGCTGTGTTGGGAGGTGGCCGTTTGTATGACCACCATCATCTGAGGTTGCTAGTTTTGTTGTTCAGTTTTTTGAAGTGAGGTAAGGAAAACAGTTTAAGTACCATTCTTAGGATTTTCATTTAAGCAATTGCAGGAGAAGCAAGATTGGAGAGGACAGACCACATCTTCAGTCTTAGGTTCCATTTGAGATTTTGATTAGACATCTAAATAGAGATATCCAGAAAATTGTAAAAATGAGCCTGGAATTCAGAAGTCTGCTTTGGAAATAGAGATTTGCGAGTTGCTGACAAGGACCAGAGCAGGTGGTTAAATTCAATTATAAATGGTGGCTTGATAGTATTGCTACTTGTCAGTTCGAGTTGTGGCTGCTAAGACTGAAGGTGATGGAAGGCTGGCTGGTTCTAAACGGACTTTGAGGACAGGATCTAATATCGTGTCTTGAGTTTCCGTGTATCACTTTGTTCAGAACTGTGGCATTAACTTGTCCTTGGGAGACATGAACAGACATCCACTCACTCCCGATATGGCACTAATGACAGAATAAAGATGTCACCCTGTCCAAGTTGAGCTTGTTGAGTCATCAAGTTTAACTGGGGTTCCTTACAGGATTATGAGTGATGCGTGGTTAACTTCGGGGCAGCTAATCCGCTCAAGAGTCACTCTCCTCAGCAACCATTAGCCACCTATATGTTTATTACCTTAATTAAACCATTAATTATGGGGATGTAGCCACGTCAAGTCTAGAGCATTTTATAACAGAAAGTGATAGTAAAGGGCTCTACTTCTAAGTAACTAAAAATGCTAATTGTTTTTAAGTGAGTAAGCTCTTTTTAAAGATGACATCACCAAGTATAAGTTCTTTAATTTTATTAAATTGATTTTTGGGTTTTAGTATAATCTCTGTTTCCTATACTTCTTGTTTTGTTGTTTCCTCTTGGTTTATTAAGAGAGGGTTCCACCGCATAACCCATGCTGGCCTGGAACTCCTGATGTAGACTGGGCTGGCTGCAAACTTGTAGCCTGCCTGCCTCTCTCGTGAGTGGTGGGTTTACACCACACTCGGCTGTTTACTTTAATTCAAGCATCTAATTCAGTGAACTTTGATTAGAAGGTGTGTGATTGTTTTAGTTTCTCTTACCCTGAAGTCAACGCCTCTGGGTATGTGTGCATGTCTCCTAGTCAGCTCTAGGAAGAGGGTGCCGAAAATCAGTCAGCCCAGAGTATCACACCTGGAAAAGGGGTAACTCGGGTTACAGGTATGATTGCTGTTTGGAAAGCATGTAGCCACGCTGATGGGAAGTCTTTGGTCTCAGTGGGATTTCAGATCTAGACCCTTACACATTTGAGCACTTGGAGAAATAGTCAGTTTAAGGAGATAACCACAGACTAGAACTGAAAGTTCAGAAATCTTACTACAGGGATGCCAGGACTGTTAATTGGGGAAAAAATACTCTTTGACAGTTGGTACTGAGACACCATTGCAAAAGAATACAGCTGCAAAAATGAACACCGTATGCAAGATGGATCAACTGTCCACACAGAGTTAAGCTTATAAAACATCTAAAAGTGGCACTTGTGGGGAACCCTCCATAGCTTGGGCTGGCCGGGGCATACTTAGACAGGATTCCTAAAGCACAAACAACAGTAACTCAGACCTCATCAACATACAAAACCCATATTCATTGAAGACATTGTCAGGAAAGTGAAAAGACAACTTATAGAATGGGAGAAAATACTGGAAAATCATATAATGTGTTTAGTATCAAAAGTTAGGACTTAGGTAACTCAGTGATGGAAAGACTAATGACAAGAAAGAAAGGAAAAAGAAATGGATGTCAATAGACCTTTCTAGATGATAGACAACTGGCCAACAAGCACATGGAAATATGGTGGTCTTTCATCCTTGAAGAAGAAGAAATCAAGAAGCTTACAGCCACTGTGATTTCAAAGAGGACGAGAAGTGAGTTAGGCCTGCTGGCACAGGCCTATAATCCAGCTACTTGGGAGACTGAAGCAGGAGAGTTATGATTTTAGGCATGCCAGGGCTTCAAAGTAAATTCAAGGCAAGCCTGGGTTACCTAGGGAGACCTTGCCTTGAACCAAACAGTCACTAATTAATGATAACAATAATGATTAATTGATGATGATGATGATGATGATGATAATAATAATAATAATAAAACAAAGGGCTAGGTGATGGAATGTGGCTGAGTTGTAGAATGCTGGTCTGGCATATGCCAGGCTCTAGGTTCAAGCCCCGGTATTGAAAGGAAAGAAAATGGTGACTAGGGCATAGGAAATGAGAACTATCTATGGTATTGGTGGGAACTGATGATGGTGTACTGCTGGGAAGGTCAGTGGTCCCTCAGGGCGTCCAGCATGAAATCCCACACAAGTCAGTTCTATAACTGGATGTGTGTCCAGACGGAAAGTATACTCAAGCAAATGCCTTAAAACAATGTTCATAGCTCTACCATTCCCAGAAGCCAAAATGGAGAAGCATCCCAAGTATCCATCAATGGAAGAATGGATATACAAGATGTGATATGGCCTCTGTGTGTGTGTGTGTGTGTGTGTGTGTGTGTGTGTGTGTGTGTAAAATGCAGCATACTGAGGCATGAGAAGGAATGAAGTGTTGATTTATGCTTGCTGCAGTGTGGATGAACCAGTGAGTGTCCTGTGCATAGTGAAAGAAACCAAACAGATTCACACTGTATGATTTCATTTATATAAAGTAGCAGCATAGGTAAATATACCGAGACAGAATGTACCACTGGAACTACAGGGAACTGTGGGGCAGGAAGTGCCCGCTTACAACTATGGTGATTTTTTTCTTTTGGGATGACGAAACTACTTTGGAACTAGGTAAGGGAGGGATTGCACGTGAATGCACTTTTTACCACTGGATTTTCCACTTTAAAATAGTAAAATTTATGTTATGTGTATTTTACCTCAATTAAATATAATAAATCAACATGTAATTCCAGCTGCATGGGATCCAGTATCCCCTTCTGCCCTCCAAGGACACTACACTCAATACACAAGCCCACACAGAGACACACTTATATGCACATAAAAAAAAGAAACAAAGTAATATATGAGTACAAGTTCTAGCAATGTGGCATGGCCATCTAAACCAGATCAAGACAGGAATAGATGGGATTGGCAGTGAATTAAAAGTGTTCTAAAGAATGCAAACTATTTTCTAGTGAGACTTGTATAATGGATGATTTTAGATACTAGATTAGGCCTAAAAAATGGTAAATTCCAATCCTGCGTGACACACTAAAAATAAAAATAAATAAATAAATAAATAAATAAAGTGAAAAGTTAAGTTTTATTAACAGGTGAATAATGCTGTTCATATTAGTATTTGTACTGTGTGTTTTGGAAAATTATGCTGTGGAATATCATTTTCTTGACCTATTTAGCCAAAGTTCTTTAAAAATGAAATGTTCTGGGGCTGGAAAGTTGGTTCAGCTGTTATATCACTTGCTGTTTTTCCAGAGGACCTGGGTTCGATTCCCAGCACCTATGTAGTGGCCCACAGCCAACTAGAACTCCAGTCTCAGGGGGTCCGACCCCTCTTTTGGCCTCTGCTGGCACCAGGCACACATCTAGAGCATAGACATATATTCAGTCAAATCACCCATACACATAGAAAAGAAAAAGAAAAATTTAATGTCTTACTAATATGGCTTACTTTATTTGTAAGTTTTTGCCTTTTATAACAGAAAAGCTGATAATGTTTAGAATTCTAGAAGAATTTTATTTTTTTGGTCTGGAATTCATATAATAATTTTTGGCAGACTAAATAAAAATGTTAGAGGACAGCATAAAGGAAAAATTAAAATATAGTTATAATTGCTTGCTAAGGAGTGAAATAAAACTTTTTGAAGAATCTGTGCTTATATAACTTGTCCGCATTAAAAATTTGCAAATCTTCACAAAGCTGAGCAAGCAAAGTGAAAATCCCTTTAAGGGGGTGTGTGTGGATTTAATGATAATTGTGTGCTGCATGGTTCCATTAACAGCACTTGGGCATTTTGCTGTCACATTTGAGATGTTATGTTGAGAGAGGGAAGCTCAGCCCCTTGGGTTCATCCACCACCAAGTACTAATCATTCAGCACTTTCTAAGTGGTGCTAAATAAAGCTAATGCTTTACTTGTAAATTACCTTATTTTGTGTTTAATGTTAATAAATGTTGATAGAAAGTCATACAGATATTAAAATAAAATCTTAGGTATGTTTCTCTAATGATAATAAAAAATAAGAGTCAAACTTAGGGTTGGCAAGATGGCTTAACTGGGAAAGGCATTTTCTGCTAGCCTGATGACCCAGGCCTGGATTTGAGCCCTGCGACCCACACTGTAGAAAGAGAACCAACTCCTACTAGTTATCCCCTGACCTCTACACACATGCCAAGGCATGATGCAAAAGAGTGTGTGTGCTCATACACAATAAATAAATAAACAAATGTAAAATGTGAGTAGAAAAGCCCAACTTACTGAAATGAAAGCACAGTGCTTCCTTGGAGTTGACCCTTTGACCCTCCATCAGCCCCCAGTGTGGAGGAACCGGGACGTCTGTGTACATCGTCAACCTGCCAGTCGCAGCTTTTCACGTGGCTCTTTGATGGCTCATCCATCAGCTTCCTCTGACACCCCACGACCCATGACTTCGGAGAAGGAGCATCTAGCATACGTAGATGTTTGCGGAATAGTGTGCTTTAGGTCATACATCAATAAGATGCCCGGTCATGTTAACAGAAGACTGATTGCAGCCGGCAAGGGAGGTGCTGCAAGTCAAGAATGAGGAATAGAAACAGCACAGCGTGAGTTTAAATAGAGCTTTGGAAGGAGGCAGAGGGACAGAGTGTGACTTCTGGACCACTTCTTTCTCTGTTCTTCTGTGAGTCATTACCGTATCACACTATGGCCTTTTTCTGATGACAGACTCTCTTTGGGCATCCAGCCACCACATGATACCATTCTAAAGGTTCTATTCTTATTCTCCTTCCTTGGCAGACACACCCCAGGGGAAGAGGCCAAGGCGGGCTCCCCATCCCCAATTACTTTCTAACTATTTCTCCTATCCCATATCCCCAGCTATTCCCCTCAAGGCTTTTCTCTCTCTAATAAGTCCAGATGGGCCCACCCTCCTTATACTTTTGCTTTTACGTTACATTTGTCTTCCTGCGTATTTAATGAGCTCTTCTCCACTCCACAATTGCCTGCGTTTAAAAATGACTGCAAGAATGCAAAAGATTTGCAACAGTTCCCCGTGCAACTTCTATTTCTAAAATAAATACTCCTTCTAAATACCATCATGAAGCTTGTGAATCAGCATTCCAGACTTGTGATCGTGCCCATGTGCTGTCTGCTTTCCATTACTATCTGGTGGCATTGCACTGAACATATTTTTCTCACCTGTGCTGTTCTGACAGTCGGGTAGGCAGACTATTGGTCTCAAGGTAGTGAATCCTTATTAAATATAGTTTGGTTGGAAGCTATGTGTGATAAATATTCTATCTCTTTAGATATTAAAGCTTATTACATTGTGATGAATGATTTAATAAATAAAAGGAAATCAGGCTTTCTGTTACCACTGCAAAGTCTTATATTAGAGACATTTTTCCCTTGGTATTTTTCTCTTTTAGACACTAACCTCAGGACTTGGCATCTCAGGCATCATCTATATGCCCTGGTCAGACCATCCTGTAACATCTCTGTTTGTGACAGGACCATCACTGGTCCAGTGCCAGCTCAGGTTATCTCTAAAAATGAAACAAAATGGCAAACCCTGCTTTGCTTTGTTTGCCCTGGAAAACCGGGCTTCTCTCCAGCTGGATTAAGACATGGAGGAAATGCTGATGGGGAGATGGAGTGGATGTGTAGGATGGTGGGAGCCTTGGCAGTGGATCAGCTCTGGCAGTGGACAGGGTGGGCTAGGGGAGGACCAGAGCAGTGCCGCCGTTGTCCCCTTTCCAGCTGTTCCTTTAGTCCATCCTCCCAGGGTCACTTAACTGAAGTCACCACAATGTTTTCATTCCCTGCTCTGTGAGACCTTTGTAGTCTCTGCTTAAGATCACGAATGTGGTCTTGTTTAATATCCGGCGCACTCATCTGTTGGATTAGGGGAGGACGACATTCACCCCTAGTCCTTTAGGGTCTTAAGAGTATTATTGCATATTCATTCTGATTTAAGATTCTGAAAATGTGGTTTTGTATTTCAAAATCTATCCCGGTTTAATCATTGCAGAAGTTCAAGGGCATTGGAAAAAGGATAATTTATGGTTCCTTTTTCCTCTCAGCATGAATAACTTCAAATTCAGTGAAGTGTTGCTTAGGCTTTTCTTACCCAAATGGTGCACTTCTCTGACTCACTTCAATAGTTGCCTATTTCCCCTTTCAGAAATGTCTGTTCTCTCACCAGGACACTAAAACACTGTGCAGATGTACAGTTGGATACAATGATGCCAATATAATATATGCACTGTTCAATAATTTATTTTGTATCTGGAGTGATGCATCTGTTTCCTTCTTGTGGGAGGGGGTTTGAGCTTCGTTTTCAATGTCATTTTAGGTACTGGTCCAATTCTTCCATCCATTTAACCAAAAATGAAAATTTCCATCTGTTCAATTGCCATTCAGAGGAATGTTTTATCTCTGAAGCACATTATGACAACTAAAATTGACAGCATAATCAGTCTGAGTTTTTTCTCTTTCATTCCTCTTCATATTCTCTTGAGCTTTAACAAGAAAGGAGTCCTTTTTTCTTTTTTTTAATAGCTGCCCAAGATTTAGGGAGCTGACTTTCTTCTCTCCCGTAGCTATTGACCGGCAGAGCATGAATGACTGCTGTCCACTATTCAGTGCTTCATTATGGTTTTTTTCTGTCTATTAGTAACCCTACTTGTTAGCTAAATGCTATTAACAGAACAATATAAACACAGAGTCCTGTTTCTTAAGAGTAAGTGTCTGCCAGTACTGTGTGTTTCCATTGCACTCCCAGATTCTCTCCAATTGGAAGGTATAGTTATAGACTGGTCTTTATTGATTAGTATGTACTTAAAAAAAAAAAATCTAACCAAGAATATCTTTGTAATATACTTCTAATAATTTTTTTCTAACTTTTAAAGACTTAGAAATATTGTTTCAAATAGTTTCATTGCTGAAATAGCAGGAATGATTCTTTTTTTCATACTGTTAACATTCTAATTTAAATTATCTAGTTAATGGGAAAACATTTAGGTGTAATGAATAAAATATAGTTCTATGTACCAAATGCAGAGCTAAATCACTGGAGGAGCAGCAGGATGAGGATAAAATACCTGGGCTTGTGATGATTTCCTAATACACTATAAACACCAACACACTGGGACCAGCTGTGCTGAACCCTAGAGAACAATTGCTCTGAATAGCTGATTTTTTTTTGAAATGTCTATACTTTAATAAATATCTCTGATACCTGTACTCTTTCTTGTGTTCTCAAGGAAATATGATGCTTTGTATAGTGATGACTAGCACTTTGCTGTCCTACACAATATTTGCACCACAGCCCTTTGAAATGTGTTGAGGTCTCTGCATTTGCATGGTTGTACACGCTCAGTTTGTCTTTTGTTCTCCCTTGTGCCATGCTATTGGCTTATAGCTTTCCCATTGCCTACCTAATGTTCATGTACCTTTATGTAACAACCATGATGTCCTGGGGATGAAGTCAATGAGTTAGAGTACTATATTGCAATTATAAATTGTGCTAACCAATGGGAAAGGTACTGCTTTAAAACTGTAGGAATTAATGTTTTCTTAGGATATAAAAGCCTGGTAGAACAGATAACCAGCTGTAGGCTATTCAATATATGGAACATTTTAGCAGCTTGATTGGGAAACCTTTTGGAATATCCTATAAAAGGATAAAGAGCACTCTTGAACATTAAACATTACCACTGAAGGATTCCAGCTTTGTATTAGATTTTTTTCATAATAACATGAAATATTTGTATAGTTTATGATAGGTTGAGTAAGTTTAAATTTCCTTTCTTTAGGATCTTAGGACCTGAGAAATTTGGTAATTAAAATTGTAAGTAAGACTGTCTCATTACTTATCGGTCCCATGAATGGACAGGTTTGTGGGGAGGGGGAGAATTAATACTAAAGATATAGTCATGTCCTTTAAGAGGAGTACGATCTATTACCATCCCGTTCTCTCTTTCCTTTGCTGTAAATTCATTTTAAGCTACTCTCTTTAACAACCTAGAAGAACAGAGAAGTCGAGGAAAGAGAAAGAGGGCTGGGAGGAAGAGGTTAGCTGGAGGACATGGAAGGAAGATGGTAAGTAGCTGGAGGGAGGGTGAGAGGGAAGAAAAATGCACACTCTGGAATAGTGGTCATTTGTAGAGGGTGGGAGCGAATTGCTGTAGAATTTTGAAGTTGTGTTCTGTTTCTTTCATTAGTTCTGGGGAAGACTTATAAACAAAAAAGAGCTGTGGCCCTTGAAGTCAGAGCAGGAATTGTCTTAAGATGGGAAAACGGTAGGCAGGATTGGAAGGCACTGTGGAAAGATAGAGTGGTAGGAATTGCTTTTGTCCTTTTAGGTACTCACATACTGTTTCTGTTATTCTGGTACCTAAAAGTGTAAGGCTTGAAATCTAAACTGTTACTTTATTCAGTAAGCACATATTAATAGTATATTTTACATAAAGCAGTGTAGGATGAGGAGGATACAGAAATAAAGCAGATTCAGTCCTGACTTTGCCAGCAGTCTAGGATTAGAAGCTGAGTTTGAATCCTAGCTCAAGCATTCAGTAATTCTTTGATTCATTCATACACATTTATTGAATACATACAATACACTTGATTTTTGATTGTAAGTGATACTCGACTTTGGCAAATAAAATATAACAGGTATATGCTCTATCATTCTCCTTTTAGAAAACATGGTTGAGCAATAAACAGTTTACTATCAGATAAAGAAAATATATGAATGTTATGGATCTGTGAAACAGATAGATAGGGAGAGGAACGTGTGGGTTCCACAAGATAGGGAGAGGAATGAGTGGGTTCTACAAGAAAGATAGGGAGAGGAATGAGTGGGTTCTGTGAGATAGGGAGAGGAATGAGTGGGTTCTGTGAGATAGGGAGAGGAATGAGTGGGTTCTACAAGATAGGGAGAGGAATGAGTGGGTTCTACAAGAAAGATAGGGAGAGGAATGAGTGGGTTCTACAAGATAGGGAGAGGAATGAGTGGGTTCTACAAGAAAGATAGGGAGAGGAATGAGTGGGTTCTACAAGAAAGAAAGGGAGAGGAATGAGTGGGTTCTACAAGAAAGATAGGGAGAGGAATGAGTGGGTTCTACAAGAAAGATAGGGAGAGGAATGAGTGGGTTCTGCATTTAGCTGAATGATTTGAGGAAAGGCCTAAAGGCAGGAATGGCTTTCTGTTCCTAGAAGGACGGCTTGCAGCTCTCCTCCAGTGAACAAAGAAGAGAGTAACATGAAGTGAGATCAGCTACTGTCTGATACCAGCCCAAGCAAGGCTCACTGGTTATGGTACAGATTTGATTTTTATTCGAAATACATTTGGAAGTTCTTGAGAGACTTTAAGTAGAATAGTTACATGATCTGACTTCCTGTTTGGCTTTTTGATTTTTTTTTTTAAAAATAGCCTTTTTGTCCTTCGTTTTGTAAAAACTGATGTCCAAAATGGAAGTTAGTTATGCCATATTACATTTTTGCTTAACTAAAAATTTGAAACAAAACTGACGTTTGCTAGTAACCTTGGTGTTGACAGTAGTACCTTCATTAGACCCAGTGTGCCTTGAAGAAAGATTAAAAATCACACTCATCTTTGTATCCTCAGTTCCTGGACTGATAACTGGCACTTACTAGGTGAATAATGTTTTGCCTGAGGAGACTATATAAGGACTGTGTGATCATATAAAGAGCTTTTTAGATCAAAGACTCATCCCTAAGATGTTAAAGCTTTTCTGAGATAATGGGTTATCCAAAGCACTGAATGCAAAATAGTCTAGTTTAGCCCCTAGGCTCTCTCAATAGATACTGACAAGCTAGATCTTGTATGACTGTAGGATATACTTTTCCCTATGGTAAGACTTGTTTATTTATTTTTGATATAGGGTCTTGCTATGTAGCCCAGGCTGGCCTCAAACTCATGCTCCTCATGCCCCCATCTCCTGTGTATTGGGATTGTAAGCATGTACCATACACTTGGCTATACTTATATATATATATATATATATGCTTATTTTTAAGTTAGAAGTTGTGGTTTGAAAGAAAATGGCCCCCAAAGGGAATGTGGCTTTGTTGGAGTGGGTGTGGCCTTGTTGGAGGAAGTGTGTCACCGTGGAGGCGGGCTTTGAGGTCTCATATGTGCTTAAGCCACTCCCAGTGTCTCAGACAACTTCCAGTTGCCTGTGAGTCAAGATGTAAGAACTCTCAGCTCCTTCTCCAGCACCATGTCTGCCTGCACATCACCATGTCTCACTATGATGACAATGGACTGAACCATTGAAAATGTAAGCCACCCAATTAAATGAGTAGTCTTTAAAATGATTGATAGGGGCTGGAGACAGAGCTTAGTGGTTACGAGCATTGACTACTCTTAGATAGGACCCAGTTTCGATTCCCAGCACCCACATGGCAGCTCACAACCATCTGTAACTACACTTCCAGGGGATCTAACTCCCTCTTCTGGCTACTCTGGGCACCAGGTGCAGAGACATATATTCAGACAAAACACCCATATACATAAAATTTTATAATTGCTTTTAAAAAAACATTAAAATATTTTGCAAATTTTTAAATATTAAAAAAGAGTGATTGACAAGTGCATATGGATACCAAAGTCATATCTGTGTGCATATTCTTTTGTGTAATACCTAAAATTTGTGTGGAATTTTACAATTCATTTACAAATTTTTGCTCTTGTTATTCAAATCATCCCTCTCAAGGTTTTCTCAAGCAAATTGTTTGAATTTGCTCAGCTTCAGTTCCATCGTTCTTGAAGCATTGTGACTGGTGAGCGGATGAGCATATAAAAAGCAGGGTGTGGAGTAGTGATGGTCGTCAGCATTGTTATTTCATCAGCTGTGTGAGCATGCGCTGGCTGCTCAGGTAACCAGGATGCAAGTGAGCTGGAAGCTAGCAGAGGCCCTTGCCTTCCAAGGCTCATGGTTTTCCCACTGCTACCTTATCCATTGTGAAAGAGCATTGTCCATTGTGAAAAGCTCTCTAGGACAATGACATGAACTAGGGCCTTGGGAGGTGATGTAGGATCCAGTGCTTTTTATGAAATGCCTCCCTTGTCTCGCTCGTCAGTTTTTCCTTTTTCCTTTTCCTGACTGTGTCTTCTGTTGTCCCTTCCTGTCCCTGCATTGGTGTTCTGTGTATCCTTGCTTTGAGGGCTGCTGTAGAACCTTGCCCTGGCCTTTGCTGCCGGCCTCTGCCGCCTGTCGTCCCAGCTTATAGCCACTCCCTATGTTTTGTTCAGAGCATACTGATGTTTCCAGGTTTCTTTTCATTATTTATTCATTTATTTGTCTTTGAGGCAGGCTTTTTGCCTTGTAGCTTAGATGGCCCTGGAATGGCCCTACTTCAGCTAGCTGAGTGCCCCACAACTGGTTCTCTGGCTCCATCTGTTTTTCATACTTTTAGGTGTTAGAAGCTGAAAGTATTTTGAAGCCAAGTAAGTGTGGGTAACAGTTTTTTGCAACAGAGTTAAATATGTTATAATAACTAAATATATAACTCGTTAGAGCTTTTAATTCATTATCATGTACTGTGACTCTCCAGGAAGAAAAGAGGTATAGAGGGCCAAATATAAAATGAAACCTCTTTAAAAGTGGTTTAACCATGAAGCTCCGCCTCCCTCCCCCCCTCTTCCATGGAGATTAATGGATCAGGTCATTGGTCCGCACAGATTTAGGGCAGCTGCTGTGGTGCAGTGTAGGGTAGAATGCTTTTGAGTGTTAGGTTTTATAGGTTCCACCCCAGAACCACAAAACAGAATCTTGAGAAGTGAGAAACACGTCCCGTGTCCTCCCTTAAGAGACTGGACTAATGGGGCTCTTCTCAGCCACTCCGTGGTCACACTATTCCTTTCTCTGAGCCACAGAGTTAGTTCATCATGGCTTCACTGCTCATCACCCTCAATACATTAGGCCCTTCCTCTGTTTTTCTGATTCCAACCACTAGAAGACAATAGCTGACAGGTATTTCAGGCTCACCATGTTAAAAGTTAAAATCTTATCTTCAAAAAAAAAAAAGCAAAAATTTTGTTGAATAGTCAAATAGTCTTAGTGAACAGCAGCCATCTCCAACTAGACATCTCTGACAGAAACTGGAGGATGAGACTTGGCACTATTTTTCTGAGTCACTGTCAACCTCCCTTCAGGTACAAAGGAGGGCCAGTCATCCTCTCTAAGTAGCTTTGAGTCCTGGGCCTGTCCCTCTCCTGGGCTCTCTATCCTAGACTGTGCTTTAATGCTTTCCTCCTGGACTGCAGCTGCCTTCTGCTTGGTTTCCTACCTGTCTTTCTCTACTCCAGGCCCTACGTGCTGGTCTGAGTGGGACTGCTACATCTCAGGTGCGGTCATATGACTGTTGCTTTAATCCAGTAACTTCATACTATCCCTATGCATTATGTCCAGGCTGCTGCGTTTAAGAGGCATTCCACAGAATCGGGTTCCCACCATCCTTGTGAATAGTCTCACCTGCCACTTGGGTTTCTAGCCTCTAACTCACGGGATTCTTCAACTCCTTTTTTTTAGGTTATCATGCCAGGCCTTTGCCCTCTGCAGTCCCTGACCTCTTACCACCTCCCTCTCCCGCTTTTCTCTCTGACCTTTAACCCTCTGTCTTGCTACCCACCTTTGCTGGTCACTTACCTACCTCTTTTTCCTGGAGACCTGCCTTCCTTTCTAGTTCAGCTCTGCACTTTGCGGTCTCGGGGCTGCTTGGGTCCCAGCAGCACCCCTCATTGCTATCGTCTGGCCTTTTGCTGTGGCGCTTGCTCTCCCGTGTGCTGCTGCGCTGGGTGCTGCGGCTTGCGTCCGTTAGGCGGCACTTTTCTTCCTGTTGAGAACTCTTAGCTCTAGCTGGCATCGGGCCACATACTGAACGGCCGTTCCCTGTTTCTAATGGGAAAGCCATACTCCTTTGCCCCCTCTTTCTCTTGGGCTAGAGCAGTGTGAACGATTCAGCTGCCCTTTTACTCACCGCAGGCTGAGAGGGCACTTTAAGAGCACAGAGCATCCACAGAGAAGGGATGCGAAGAAGCCCTTTAGATAGCCGATATGCTATCATTTAAACCCCAGACTCTTATCTTCCACCATTTTTATGAGAGAGGGAAATAAGCTGCCTTGCTACTGTTAATGAGAATTCCTTACTTTGTTATAGATACTTTCTTCGTAGCATAGCAGTTCTTTGTGTGAGCCTTTTCCTGTTTGTATTCCTGTACCTTCTGTCTTACTGAAGAGTAGAGCCGGCCTTCCTTTAGTAAAGGATCTATATTCACACACCCCCAGCTTGCCTTGTAGCCAGAATGTGAACATATGATCTAGAATCTGCCAATAAGAAATGTCTGCCCCACTTATGAATTCATGAGTTAGTGATAAAATGTATACAGTAGCAGAAAACCTTCCTGGCAGTGGGTATAGTCGGACAATAACTGCGGGGAGGGCAGCAGAACCCTCGGGATGGAGGCCTTATTCACTGTGTTGTACCAGCACGTTAAGTTGGAGTGAACTGTCACACCTAATGCTTAATGACAGCAGCCATGGCTTTTGGTGGTTGTTGTTAGAATGTTAACTTATGGGGCGGGGTGGGGGGAGGCACACAGATGCTAAGGTGTGCATGTGGAGGTCAGAGGGCAATTTGCAGGAGGAGTTTTGTTCTCTCCATAAGCCATGCAGGTACTGGGGGTTGAACTCAGAATGCCAGGCTTGTTGGCAAGTGCCTCTACCCACTGAGTCATCTTACTGGCCAAATAATATTTTATGGGACTAGTTCTTGGCATTTTTAATAGTTCTTTTCTCATTACACAGTGTTGAAGCCTGTTTTCTTCAAGCCTTGCACAATGATATGAGCTATCTAACATTTCCTTTAAAAAACTAAACCAAAGTTTCTATTGTATGCACTTAGAAATCAGCTACTGCTATATTTGGCCTTCCCTAGCAGATTGTAAGTGCTGTGAGGACCATTGCGTTTACCAGTATTTCTCCACAATGTGTAGGTTCTCAGTGTGTCCTAGCTCAATGCCTGCACATTGAAAAGGTGCTCAGCATGGTTTTTCTTTCTCTAATAGATGATAGACCCGTGTCTCTGATCTCAGCTTTCTTACCTACCCCTGCAATTTTGTGCCCACCTTCAGTAGCAGCTCAAGCTGCTTGGGTAAGATTACCAGGTGTATTCTTTTCATTTTGTCATGTGACTAACTTCTTTAAAACTTTAGCCACGGTACTCCTTTCTTGGTGTCATTTTATCATTCTGACTGTTCCTTCAGGTTTCTAAAAGTATTCCTACTTATCTGGCAGCTCTTGCATCCTTCTGTTCCCCCCAGAATTCTTTCTTAAATGCACCCACTCCTATAGCTTCAGTTGCTATACATGCTGATGATTTCCAAACCTTGTCTTACACCCAGCCCTCTCACTTGAGTTTCCTACCATCATGTCCAACTGCCTACTCAATGTATGCATCGTGATATTCTGCAAAACTCTCCAACTCCACATGCTCTGCATGTCTAAAGATTCAATGAATTTTGCTGTCCTTCCCAGCAGAGAGATAATGTACATATGGCTATTATCTAAATCATTGGCTTACTCTAATTCTCAGTAAACTAGCTGAAACTAAATTAATATGCATGTGCAAAGTCACAGTTAAAATTTATTCAGATCTTTTTTCTTTCTTTCACTCTAAGGCTTATGATTTTCTTTTAGGATATAATTAAGGCTGTTTATGATTTCCAGAATTCTATTTAGTACCAAGACAAGAATGCAGACAATGATAACAATAGCAATAATGATAATAATAACATGCATTAATAATCTTAATATGTTAAAAAAACTGAATTTGAATCTGTTACTCTACTAGGAGAAACCATTTTAATTACATATAGACAGTTTTAATTTGTAACTTTTACTTAATAGAACTGTAATTCTTTTTAAAATAGAATGAATATTTTAGCTTTCAGAAAAAATACAAAACATTTTACAAAGGGGGGAATACTGACTGAAAAAATTGTGCACTAAGTCACCCCTCTTTCTTGTTTAAGAATGTCACCTATAATCTCAGATATTCACTTTCCCATTGCCATTTAAGTATTGGGGAGTTGTGCCGATCGTTTTCTCTCCTCAGTTGACTCCTGCCTGAATCCTCTTACTGACAGTTTCACAGCCAGCATGCCAGCCACTTCGCTAGAGACCGCTCCAGTTGCTTGGTCAGTTTGACAGATAAAGATCTTCGAACCGGGGAATTATTAAGTTATACAAGCAAATGCAAACTGTGTGTTGATGTTGCAGACATCTAAATACAAAAGTTGATAAAACAATTGAAATTTGCAGAGTGTGTTTCAATTTTTTTAATCACCCCAGGAAATAGCTGATACATAAAAACATGTTAGTGCAGTTTTGTTCATTTGAAACCTTCAAGCTTAATTAGATTTTTTTCCCAGGCACTTAATTTATGTATGCACCATAGTTTCCTTTGGATTTTAATTTTGTTTAATGTCTTTTGTTCAACAGTACATAAAAGGAAAATTTTCCCTTTATAATAATTTCTTTCAACTCCTAAAATAAGGTATTTAAGATTTTCCTTTGTTGATACATTGATTTAAAGCTTTGTGCCTTCTATACTTGAATTCTATTAAAGCCAGTGGATTTATTTCTAGCTAATTATTCTTTTCTATTGGACAGCTGCCTGGATGTTTAGAGCTGTTGAATACAGCGTGTTTTTATCTCTGCATCCCATGATATCAAATGTCTCCTGGAAGGAAGCTGCATTAAACTGACGCTGTGTATCACTGGGGAGCCAGGCAGAGTACTTTTTGGTCCCGTTTGCTCCTGCGTTTCTCATTTCCTTCTGTAGTGTTAGGAAGAAGTAAAAAAGAGTGAGTGGGGTAAATCGGCACGCAGAGCTGGAGTGTTGCTCTGTACGTTTCCAGTGCAGGGAAACTTCTTGTTACTAAGTACCCGTATCAGAGACCTCCGCCACAGACCTCAGTCTTAGGGATTTTTAAGGAATGTTTAGGATTTTGGAGTAATGCCATCTACTGGGTGAAAAGAGCATCTTTTGCATTTGCTTTATTTTTATTCATGTCATAAGCAGTAAGTGGAAAGCAGATCCTGCTTTTCAGGTATCTTGTTCATTACCTCTTGAGACCCAAATTGAAGCAAAAGATTCATCATCACGGGGTGGCTGACTTGGGAGGTGTTGGCTTTCTTTTGAAGCAGATGTACATAAGTCCCAATTCCCACTAATTTTGTGAAAGTATGTCATATCTGCTGGTAGAATTAAAACATGTTGTCTGAGTGGATGGTATAATATATATTTATCTGACTTGCTATTTTTAATTATTTTTAGCTGTTACTAAATATAAATCCATTTTTTGTTTCCATATTTAAGAGAGTCATGGAAACGTGTCTAAATATTTCTCTGCCTTTTCCAGTACTCAGAAGTTTCTTCATATTTAGAGCAAATAATGTTATATTACTATAAATTTCTTGATGCTAGTTATAGTTTAAAATCTGAAGGGAAAGGGTTAAAGCATAGTAACAATCATGGAAATCTTTATTGTATGTCTGATTAACTGTTTTTTTAAAAATATTCCTACAAAGGAAAGATGATTCACCTTTTGGAATATTAAAGCTTCTTTTTTATATAAAAGTATAAAAGGACTTTAAAAGTGGGGAGTAATATTCCCTCTAGATAGAGGTTGGAAAAGCAAAAGCTGCAGTTATATAAGAACTGTATACTCTGGGAAACAGGGCTGACCCCAGAGACACCTTCTGGGGGATGGCTCTGGTTGTGTGCATTTTGACATTGTAATAATGGCAGTGCTGGTAGGTGGCAGCCACGTGTCACGAAAGCTGGGAGCAAATACCTATGTTGTGGGGAAAGTTCGGGCTGACTGTCAGGAGAAGTCAGAAGGTGTTCTCTCCTGGCTGGTGTCGCGTTCTGCTCCACTCCTGTATTCTGCCTGGTGGTGGATTTCTGAAGATGGAAGTAGGTGCTGGGTGGTGGTGACTCTGCTGCTCCCTGGTCTGATGGTAGGGGTCTCCGAACAGTTGACTCCCTAAATCTGAAGATCCCAGGTCCAGAGCCCTTTATTTTGTAGGGCTAATTGAGGAAGCTAGTTACCTGGTATGGTCGGAGCTTGTATTTAGGTATGAGCCTGGTTTCTGAATGGCTATTACAGTTAGAAAGTTTAGTTTAGGGACCAGTGTTATGTTGGAGAGATGAAGAGTGGCATTGGCTTTAAGACGTACATTTCTTTCCTGCTGGATGGTAGTAATAGCTCACACGTCTTTAATCCCAGTGCTCAGGAGGCAAGCAGGCGGATCTCTGTGAGTTTGAGGCCAGCCTGGACTACAGAGCAAGTTCCAGGACAGCCAGGGCTACACAGAGAAACCCTGTCTTGAAAAAGAAAAAAAAAAATGTGTTTCTAAAGGATTGCTATTGCCTCTGCATGTGTAACCTGTGCCTCTAGCTACGCTATCAATACATGTGTGAAGCTCAGTCCACTCTGACTCGCTTTCCCTTTTCTGTCCATTTAGGAACTCAACATTTGCCTTGTAAGTTTATTACTTTCTCTACTTTAAGCCTTTTTAATATTCCTGTCTCTAGTGGTAAATGTGAAGCAGCCTGCAGTAGGTAGGTTCTGTAGAAGCTGATTGATGTCCTAATAAGATTTTTTTGGATAGTACATATCCCTATCAATGAATTGATAGTGCATTTTAGGGCAAGATAAGGATTTTAAATAAGAACTAGGCTTAGGAATCCTTTCTATATAAATTCATGATCTAAATAAGAGATCGCCACAGAAATTTTGTACTAAAATCTATTATTTATAGGAAGATTTTTTTCATTATGACAGTTCAGTTTCTTAAATAGTTGCAAGTTCTATTTGCTCTTCCCAATTATTTGATCATTTTTAAATATTCACATTTCAGGGGCTAATAATAATAACAATTAAATCGATAATAATTCACATATGTAATGGCACAGCAATTACAGGCACTTACTATTATTGTTTGTTTTTGTCTCATTTGGGGGCCTGCCACCCAGCTCCCAAATAAAGCACACATGGAGGCTTATTCTTACTTATGAATGCCTGGCCTTAGTTTGGCTTGTTTCTCACCAGCTTTCCTTAACTTATCCCATCTATTTTTTTTTTTGCCGCTGTGCTTTTCCCGTTCTCTTACTTCTGTTTCTTACTCTTTCTGTATGGCTTCCTATGTAGCTGGGTGGCTGAACCCTGGAATTCTTCTCCCCTCTCCTTGCTAGATCTCCCTTTCTCCCAGAGTTCTCCTTCTCTATAGTCTCTATTCCTGCCAGCCCCGCCCATCCTTTCTCCTGCCTTGCTATTGGCCAGTTCTTTATTAGACCATCAGGTGTTTTACACAGGCACAGTAACACAGCTTCACAGACTTAAACAAATGCAACATAAACAAAAGTAACACACCTGAAAATATTCTACTACAACTTACTGCTCTTGCCAAAGACTTAGGTCGAGTTCTGAATACCCTTGTGATGACTCACACCTAGTCTGTAATTCCAGTTCCAGGGGATGGATGCCCACTTCTGGCCTTGGCAGGCATTGTATGCATGTGGTACATTTAGACAAAACACTCACATTTTTAAAAAAGTAAGTTTTAGTAATTATCTTAAAATTTGAAGTCTACATGAATAAAAATATAGTGTTCTCTTCTGCTTTTTCACATATTTGTAAATTCCTAACATTGTTTACTTGTGTATTTTTCTTCTTAAAACTTAATAACAAATTTGTCTGTTTTCAAAGAACCAGATTTTTGTTTTGATATTTACTTTCTGTTTCATTAAATATTAATTCTACTTCTATTTTATATGTTCTACTTTCTTTGTTTCACCAATTTTTTTTTCTACTTTATTTCAACGTCTCAGGTCATCCATCTTCATCCTGTTTGTTTTCTGATATAAAGACTCAGGGCTATGTATTTTCCTGTAAATAATAATTTTACCTTCCAGATTTTACTGTTATTGTTAATATCATTTGCTTAATTTTCCAGTATGTTCACTAGTATATTTCCTCATAATTTATTCTGTGTGGCCTGTCTCACATGTGGTGCATGTGTGTGGTGCACCTGAGGCACATGCCTGTGTGTGCATGAGGAGACTAGAAGATGATGTCATCTCGTGTCCTCTGCCACCCTTTCTGCCTGATGGTCTTGAGACAGAGTCTCTCACTAAATTGGAAGCTGCCTGTTTAGGTTAGGTGCATGGCCAGCAGCTGTCTCCCAGTGCCAAGGTTACAGGCATGTGCATCCTGTCTGGCTCGTCATATGGGTGCTTGGGATTCAAACTCAGATCTTCACATTTGTGTAGCAGCCCTCATACTGACACCCATAACCACCTCAGCCCACTCCTTCTGTGTTCCTACTTTATCAGACTTGTTTTTCCTTTGGTGATTATTTACTGTGCTCTCTTTGGGTCTTTCAAAAATATTTTACTTAATTTTCCTTGTGGTTTTTCTCATACCTTTTAAAATTCACTCTAAACATTCTCATTTTTAATTACTTGCAAATTGCAGATGCACCTTATTTTGCTCTGTGATTGTATCCTCCTAAACCCACTGAAAATTGAAAGTAGCTTAAGTTAATAGTACATTTAATTTACCAACTGACTGGACATCATTGCTTCTCTAGTCTACCATAACTGTATTTTGAACATGTATGTATACCCTACAGTTGGGCAAATTGAACACAGAGCCTGATTTTAAATAAAATGGTGATTATCTCATGTACTTTGTTATATACAGAATTATGACTATATATACCTTGTGACATAAAAAATAGAATGATGATATAGATACCCTTTCATACCATCATAAAGTCAAGAAATTGTAGCCAACTATCATAAGTTAAAAGCAGTAGCATCATAGTACTATTGTCTAATTATATCCACTAAAGTTTTCCCTTCATGGTGGTCTTGTCAAGCTGTGCTCTCGCTCTCTCTCTCTCTCTCCTCTCTCTCTCTCTCTCCTCTCTCCTCTCTCCTCTCTCTCTCTCTCTCCCCTCTCCCTCTCCCTCCCTCTCCCTCTCCCTCTCCCTCGTCCCTCTCCCTCCCTCCCTTCCTCCCTCTCTTTTTTTTTAAATAGTCATCTTTCATTGGGATTATTTCTGTAGAAATCTAATGTGGTAGGTATCTCTGTAGCACTATTTACTTTCATGTCATTTGGCTCCTAAAATATTTCAAAGGTCTAGCAAGACTTTGTTGCTTTCAAGTTGATCATACACACTGTCCAGTTGAATAAATTTGAAACACCTGTGGTATTTCTCTAAACTTTAAATTTGTTGCTGGTGGCCTCCCATCCTTCCACACTGAAATGACTGCCTAGCTCTGCCCCAGATTAAGCACCAAGGATCTTTCTGATGTTCTGAGTGGCACAGCTCTTTGATACCATGAACGTTATGCATCCTCCACCCTGCCCAACCCCCCACCCCACCCCCATCAGCTAACGGTAAATTTTCTGTCTGGCAAGAGACAACTGCCCTTCTATGCCCTTAGGGCCTGCAGTTGGGGTTGAAATCCAGTGACTGTCACAGTCTCAATCCAAGCCCAATTTTATGACAGCGTGCTATTTTAAGGTATTCCACAGAGCACCATTCCAACCCAGCACACAGCAGCATGGACAAGTTTTGTTGTAAAAGTTTTATGTATTTTAAAAATACTGATGAAACTTCATTGACTTCTATGGTCCCCCTGCATCTTAAGAACATTGATTGATTCTGTATATTAGTATCTTTCCAAAATCTATTTTGTGATTATTTAAACTTCTCTTGTGGTTTTCTGTTTGTGAACTTTTGGGAGGTATTTATACGATATGTAATAAACACCCAGTAAATGTTTTATAAATGTAGATACACATTTATGCTGGAGTTAGGCCTGTAACTGTCGTTCTAAGGCATATAGATAGTTCTTTTACTATCAAACCTGGAGTATATCATGGTGTTACTTGGCTTACTCACATGCTAATTGAGAAAGAAACTTGCCCCGGTCATGTGGTCATCCTGGCAGATCTGGATTTGAATCAAGTCTGGGGCTCAGGAATCTATGTTCTTTACCATTATACTATAGCTTTTTTAAAAATATGATTTTGAGAAATATATTATTTTTATACTCATGCTTAAAAACCCTCCCACTGCCTTGCATTCAAGATGATTCAATAAATATTTTATTATTTAAAAAGCAAATGTTTCAATAAATATTTTAATATGCCGGCCTACCTAGTCTAGCCCAGCACACATCAGCCGTTTGCCGTCTTTGGATACTAACAGTTTTCCTTCGTCAGTGCGATCCCCTGCTACGTGTGTTGAACTGCATCCTCCTCTGCCTGGAGCTCACGCCTCTCCCTTCGGCTGCCTTCCTGATGACTCCTGTCTCTGAAAGTGTCATCACTGCTCATCGCCCTTGTCCCTTTCCAGTGCTCTCCTAAGTTCGTTCTAGTTCTTAACACTTACAGCACCATGTTGTAAACCGGTGGTTTCTGTTGTTCTCTCGATGAAACCGCCTGAAACCGCCATCTCTGAGAAGAGCACAGGGTCCCTCATCTCTCTGTATCTTCAAGGCTAGGAAGCGTTACCTGGCACACAGGGGTAGCTCAGTAAGTGTTTGCTAAATAAATGACTAAGAACCATCACTTCATTTATTATTCTAGGGACCATAAGACTTGCTTACTACAGTGGCTTGGTGAATTTTTAAATATGCCTGTGACTTATTTTGTAACAATGAAAACTGTTATAAGAAGTGGATGTCTTGAAACATAGCGTTTCTTAAGATAGTTTATCAAAGCTGGCAACATTGTTGCTTATTTAGTTATAAGCAACATAGGTTCTATAATTGTGTGTTATTTAAGAGCAGTTCTGTTCACTATTCACAGAAAATGAGTCTTTGGTGAAAAACTAACCCAGTTGTAATTATAGATTAAGAAGAATGCCCAGTCTGGCTGTATTGATTTTTTTTTTTCTTTTTTCTTTTTTTGCTTTACTATTTTTCTCTTGGAAATATTTAACAGCAATGTATCTCATTCAACTTGTAGTTCCTAGTCATTACTTTGCGACTGCTTTTCAGTTATGGACTCAGTTGATAACATACTAACTAATTTTATCAAAGCCTTGCTCATTATTCACTTACCAACTAGTGTAAATGAGTGCAGATAACCATACCGAACATGCATGTCTCCTAGGCAACAGTTTTTTTTTTTTTATAAAACATATCAAGTGTATCTAGGAGGGTTTTGCCTTGTTTTCTTGTTAGTGCAGAAAAAGTAATTGTCCAGCACTGGGGAAGGGGGGCTCCATGCTCCTTCTACATTTTAACTCTTGAAGTGGAATGAGGAAGTCAGAGTGGCGAGTGACTTGCTGCATGCAGCCTGGTCGGCTGCTTCCAGGCTGGCAGCTGAAAGTCAGACGTGAGGAAATTGCAGAAATTTACAATTCAATGTGTGTTTCATCAGGGAGAGATCCACAGATTGTTTTGACACTCAGTTAGAAATTCAGCATGAAGATGGACGTCTCATGAAATTTGCAGCTGCTGATTGAATTTATATTTCCATAAAGGCCATCAACAGTAGAAGCCTGCAGGGAAAGAAGGGGGAGAAATGACAAAAACCGTGAGGCCAGCGTTTTTCCTCAGTGTTAGAGCCGCAAATGACTGGTAATAAGGGTTTACACTGACCAGGATTAAAGAAAAATATAGACAGCCAGGAGGGAGAGACTCCTCAGTTTAATTGATTTTAACTAAATATGTCTACGTTTGATATCTAAATATGTATTTGTTCATCTATAGAAAACCTACTATATACTTAAAAGTCAGTCTTTACTATTTAAACAAGAAGAGTGAGGCAGTTCTTAAAGCTGCAGAACTCTTTATGTAAGGTTGTCTTTATAGGAATCTTCAAAGATTTGGGTAGTCACTCAGAAGAACCGAAGTATTTTGGAATAATTGATTGGTATTCTCAGGTGAATCGTAGGTTACTGTAAGAACGTGGAATCGTTATTTCAATCCCATAGAAAACAAGCTTGTCTTTTGTTTCTGTAATGTTTACCTTCATTTTGAAAGGGTTCAGGAAAACCCTGTACAGTCCTGTATCTTTAAGAACTGCTTGATTTTTCTTATTTATGGAGTAAAGATGAACTACCTGATTTTAAGTATGTGCTAAGTTTTCTACAGTTGAATAAATACAAACTTAGATATCAAATGCAAACATGGGTAAGTCAGTTATACTGAGAAGCTTATTCTCATTTTAAAGTGCTTTTTAAAAGCAAAATAGACAAACCTCATTTTTTTTGTGTTTAATGCTTCTTTTGTAGCGAATTCATGTTATACTCTGTTGAAAAATACTGTGGGCTGTAGAGAACTGTAGAATCTGGGGTTGCTTCATTGTTCCTTCAGGGTTCTTTCTGTGGATAGCCTTAATGGTATGTGAGGGTATACCCTCACTTAGCTTTTCTGGAAAATTAGAATTTATACAACTGTAAGTAAAAAATAGTGTCATCACTGAGTAAAGAATTACGTTTAATTAACAATGTGGCCTCAATCTATAAGTTTACCGAGAAAAAATATATATATGTCATTATTGGAGTTTATTGGCATACTAGATTATGAATATCAGAACATAGAAAATGATTCCAATTGTTCTGTTGTGTGGTTATATCTGAGTGTTTCAACTATTCTAATTTGAAAAGAACAGTATTTCTGATATCTGTACTTTGAAGCACACATTAGGCCTCCCCAACCCACCCTGCCCCAGCTCAGAATTGGCTTTCGGTGTCAAATAAGCTCTTCTGGGTCAGATGGTAGGAACTGCGTATTCTGCTGGGAGGCTGTGATTGGCTCCTTTTTCAGTATCACCGCCTGTTGTCTTCATCGTCGTCGTCGTCGTGTGCTGATGGCCAAATCTTCTAGCTAAATGTATTTTTATCTCTTTTTGAGGTTTATCGATTGAAACTTTATATGTATGCATGTTTTGTTTGCATGTATGTCTGCACCACATACATTGCAGTGCCTGTGGAGGCCAGAAGAAGTATGATTTCCTGGAACTTGAGTTACATATGGTTGCAAGTTGCCAGGTGGGTGTTAGGAACCTAACCTGGATCCTCTGGAAAGCAGCCAGTGCTCGCTCTTTCTCTCTCTCTCTCTCTTTCTCTCTCTCTCTCTCTCTCTCTCTCTCTCTCTCTCTCTCTCTCTCTCACACACACACACACACACACACACATACACACACACACACACACACACACATTTTTTTTTTTTTAGTGTTTAGTTCCGTCATGCATTTAGAAATGTTATTTACTGTTTTGGCTTGCTGTCTCTATCTATGAATTGTAACTCATGCATTATTTATATAATAAGCATTTACTGACCGGTTTCTGTGTAGCAGAGACTATTTTAGATACCGATACATCAATAACAGCACAGAATTTCATTCGTGGACTTTGCATTTTAAAAGTGAAAAAGGCAAACAAATCAGTGACTGGACAGTACTGTGTCAAGTAGGAATAGGAGAAACTATGAGAACAGCATGAGTGTGGTAACTAGAGGGGACGTTCCAAAAGAATTCCTTTTCCAAATAAGACAATTGAAAAGAAAGAGTAAAGTGATTAAGACACCACTAAAGGATCCTCAGAGTCCCGTCTTTGCTGCATAGCACAGGCACTGCCTCTCTGATCCTGCTATCTGGGTGTGATTCCTCTCCTCTGAGCCGCACCTCTTGTCAGCTCCATATCTGTAGTCCCAGCAGTGCTTCTGTGGCTCCGATGACTCTCCCTTGCTCATGTGATTTGTATACTGATGCATAAATACACACAGGTAAGATTTGGAGAAGTGTTTACTTTATACACAACCACAGTTATCCTAGTTACCTTCCCTCTCATTTGTGTCTGTTACTCTGCAGCAAACCAGGAAGGCACACAACTAAGTTATTCTTTTAAAGCTGAATGGCTTTTCTGTTTTTATTCTTTGACAATTTCATGCATGCATGTAATGAGTTTTAGTGTTCTCCCCAATCCTTCCCATCTTTCATCCACTTCCTCTCCAGCTAAAACCAAGTCTCCTGAGTTCATAACCCTCAGAGTTGCTTGCATGCGCATGGGTGGGGTTATTTACAGGAGCATCAGCAACTTCTCAGTGGCTAACCACTGAAGAAAATGACACCTCCCTTTCCCTGTCTCAGCAGCCAGTAACTGCCAGCAGACATGAGAGTGCTCCTCTCCACAGCCTCACCAGTACTGGACTTTCTCTTTTTTAAACACATCTGTCATCTTGTCTCTCCCATGCTCCATGTGTAGGTAGGTATTCTAAGCGTGCAGTGTGCATGCTGCACGGAACTGCTGTGTCTATATAGAACCGTACAGACCATTTCCAGCAATCTTACTATAAATATTACCCACACTGGCCCCCAACAACTAATGATATAAAGCCTGTCACATGGAAGGAAGCAGTTAGGTAAATACTTGCTTTGGAATGGAAGGGCTGCGCATATAGAGGGCTGAGTTGAAATAGAGGGGATTTCTGCATCCCACTCTCTATTGGTCTATAAAACTAAAACAGCTCAGAGGAAAGGCTTTCAAAATGAAGTGAAATAAATGTTTAAGACTTTAGACTGCTGGTCCTACTGGTTTCTTTATCAGCACAGATAAGCAACAGTTCACTACATTTCAAAGCTTTGCCTGAAACATCAATGCATTCCTTTAAGGATGGCCCTACTACACTTTGGATTTAAAGGAGACATTTGTCTTAAGTGGCACCTTACTGTGATCAGGATGTAGTTATATTTGTCACATTTCTGCCAACTCTTATGTATCTTCTTTCTGACTCTGAAACCACATGCCTGTTCTAGGCCTGTGCTCTGAGTTTCTTTGGAAATAACATTGTGTGCTGCAAGTGTCTTCACCCTGGTGTGGGATGTGCACTGTTGACCAGAGGTCAGACGGGAGGAAAAGCTCTTTGCTCTGACAGCCTGTTGGTTGCATCCAGGTCAAAGTATATTCTTTTCAGACTGAGAGGACAGTCCGAGTCCTGCCCTGGTCTCAGCCAGCCCTTTTGTTTCAGAGTCATCATGCTGAAATGCTTCACTTGCCGTAAGCCTTTCGTTGGTTCCTGTGCTAGCGCCAGTGCATCTGGGCTCCTGCCTTCCTTTACTCAGCAAGAACCTGGGAGAACGTGGAAGTTCCATGAGCAGCAGGACTCTAGAGGACAGCCTCTTACATAGTTGTGACCTCATATGGAGTAACCGAATTTGGGATTCATAACAAAATACGGCAGTAGTAAAGTTTTCCGAATACATGACAAGCAAGATAAATTCAGAGTGAGTGCGTGGTAAGTCTGAGGTGCTGCTGACAGCGTTCGGCAGTGTTGCGTCCACGCCTTCACTGTAGCCTTGGTTCTGAGCACACGTGCATTCCATACATAGTAAGGAGGAGTGCTGCCTGATCCACCTCACTCAAATGACACTCCTGTGTGTTACGTGATGCATTGTCTTACTGTACATAAAAACCTGTCTCCTTTTATAGAAACAATGGATTAATTGTGGAAAACTAAAATTTTTAATATTTTCCTACTGTTATTCCTTAACAGTCAAGTATAAAACTAGTATAACTTTGGCTTATATTGTGTTAAAATATTTGATTTTAAAAGTTGCTCTTTGAGTTTCATTTAAAAAAAAATATTAAACAAATTTTGGCTTGAGGTTAGGACAGAATTTCCAACAGTTTCTGAAGTGCCATTGTGTGCTATGTGTTTAGGTGAGGCAGACTTCTCAGCATTGATGATTATAAATCAAAATATCAGTCAACCCTGAAAAACACTGAATATGCTGAACATCTGACAGTATCAATTTTTCATCCAAAATTTAATTTATCACATAAAAGCATAGAAGCCCATCTATCTCGTTAGTATGCACATTTCCTTTCATCTTTCATAAATGGTGAGATTATAAATATACCAAGGAATTGTTTCAAAATAAATTTTTTTCATGATTTATTACCAGTAAATGTTTTATTGTATACTCTTAAATACCTATATAACCAAATTAATGTAAAAATTTCTCATTCCAAAATTGACTCACAAGTAGAAGCTTAAGAAGCCCTGCTCTGGAGCAAAAGGAAAGTGACTGTGACTAAGCTCCAGTGACTGTGACTAAGCTCCGGTTGACAGAGATTATGCTCTTAATTGGTGGGGAACTGGTTTCTGGGACCTGGCAAGAGTGTGGCCTTGGGCCCAGGGTGACAGTCAGTCAGTCCATTGAGGACCAACAGAATCAATCCCCTTAAGTATTCCCTCCTTCCCTTCAGTTTCCCGTTGGTATTCCCTATTGAATTCCACTAGACCCCAGGGTGTAAGACTGCCTGTCAGTGCAATCCATCCATGTTCCCTCTGGGGGTGGGGCAGGCTGGATCTGGAAGGGGAAACAAATATTTTCAAGGCCATGTTGATTGAAAAGCTGTCAATAACGATGGGGCTGGTTCAAAGTCATGCCTCTTCCTTTGGGAGTCCTGCTTTCTGAATTAAATCCAAAGGAAATTCTCCCAACAGCTTGTGTCAAAGTAGACTTTGAATGCTGCATGAAGAATTAGATGAAGTGCAAGTGTGTATGGTTGGACAGGGTGCTGTTAATGCAAGATGCACCCTTGGGAAGAAGCAGAACTTGCATTTGGCTATATCATGGGTCGACAGATTCAGAGAGAGGAATGGGGACAGAGTTATGAATGATAGTGTGCATAATTGCACGAGTACTGTGCCTTAGAGTTAAAGGTGAACATTCATGTAAATTCACAGAATTAGAGGAAAGAATAAAAGTCGGATTAGCCTATACAGAGCCATAAGGAGCAAACTCAAAGTTTGGGCTTTCTAAAAACTGTCCTGGTGTTCTGCAGTAGCTTACGAAGTATCCTGGCGTGAGAGGGCTCTGCAGTGAAATATCTTTGTGAACTGTAATTCCCACTGTGGATACACACAGTGTACAATTAGCTTACTAAAAGCTCTGAACATTTTTGCTGAGAAGAAACTGCTTTTTCAGCCGGGCGGTGGTGACGCACACACCTTTAATCCCAGCACTCGGGAGGCAGAAGCAGGTGGATCTCTGTGAGTTGGAGGCCAGCCTGGTCTACAGAGCTAATTCCAGGACAGCTAGGGTTGTTACACAGTGAAACCCCATCTCAAAAAAAAACCAAAAAGAAAAAAAGGAAGGAAACCACTTTTTCTGTTAACCACTTATAAAAAGAATCTACCCCACTTCCCCTGTTTTAAAATTGAAACAGGTTAAAATCCTGTGAAACTGATATTCTATAAAAACATATTTTGGGAAATGCTATGGTTAATGGAGAGCCTTTGAGCAGCTGAATGGATGGAGGTTATTTAAGGAGCTTACCATGACAAGATGGATTGGAATGCAGATGCCCTTTAAGCCGTGATTGGTACTGCAGGCACACATCACTCAGCTGACGTGGAGGGCAGTAGGTGAGTTGTAAAAAAATGATGGCTTTTGGAGAGACAGAATGACTTGACAGTTGGTTGCATATGGGGGATAAGAGCAAAGAAGAGGCAGGAGAGAGAGACGACAGACAGCTGGATGGGAGATAGTGAGAGAAGTTACGATTTTTAGGACAGATTTTCCAGTTTCCTAAGAGTTTGTTAAGTTCCAACCTGTGATATACATCAACCATCAAGAATAGAATATTTGAAAGACATTTGAGAAGGGTGAGTAGGAGCAGAGGAAGAGTAGCCTATATGCCTCCCCTGAAAATGAGTTTGAGAGAGCAGGGCCTCTAGGTGTGTGTTGTCACCCTTTTCAAGACCGCAGTGTCCCCAATGTCCTTCCTCACCGCAGCAAGCCAAAACAATCATTCTCCCATGAAAATTCTCCCATGAACTTCATTTCCTTGCTTATTTTCACACATGCACCCTGTTCCAGCTTTCCCTGGGTTTCAGCTCCGACTCCCCTGGATGCAGGGAGAGAGACTGTTAAAACGCCAGGAGTGGCAGTACAAACCTGTAATCCATGCTGAGACGGGGATTACAGGTTCAAGGACAGCCTAGAGAATTTAAAATTAAAAAGGGCTGGGAGTCTAGCTCACTAGTTCCACTTCCCTAGCACACGGGAGACCCTTGGTTCCCTATCTAACAAAATGGAAAAAAAAATTTTTTTTAAAATAATAAAATTGGCCGTGTTCTGAACAAAAAAGGTTAACTCAGACCATTGGGGATTTGTGTGTTTAGGCAACTGGAGCCGTGTCTCTGGTGGGCCTGCAAACACAGACCTTTTATTGTCTGCCCCTCGCCCAAAGGGAAGTTTGGATAAGGTGCAGCTGTGTTCTCTTTCATTTGGAGGATCAAAGTGATTGCTAAAAAACATTCCTAATCTCTGTAGTTTGCCCCAATTCTTCTTGAACCAAAGTGATGTGAAAAATGAGCTGCATGCATAAGGTTAGTGTGGAGCCACACGCCATGACAGCAGCTACTGTTGGACAAAGGAGATACTAGGGAATCCTCCTTAGATTCCTTGTCATGAAATCATAATTGACAGAATTAATCATTCTGAAACTAAAAGGGAGGGAAGCCAGTAGCTCTCCGCTATTGTTTGGGGTCTTGTTCCTTAATTTACATTCTCTATGTTGCTGTGGCTTTTTTTTTTTCCATATCATATGGTGGTTGTCATCTGCCCATTTCTCTGCATGTTATACTTCTTATATTGTGGGTTTTTTTTTTTTTGTAGAAGATGAAGTAAAATGTTAATGCTTCTTCCTTATTACTAAGTAAACTCCTTGCTTAAATCCTAAAGCCCCATTTTAATGTAGTTTTGGATAAATTTACTGAAAATATTCAGTGCTTATATTTTCAGTTTTGAATTTATTCATATTGTGACAGTAATTGGTAGAAAACTGTTTCTCACAGCTGACAGGCCAAAAAAAGGGGGTTGAGGACAAAGCTACCACATGCCAGAGTGCTGAGGCCCATGGCATGTTTAAGGAATGGGATTTGCACTTGCAGTATTTAAAGTACTATTGAAAAAAGCGAGAGAAAAAGACTGTGTTTTATCAACCATCTCATAAAATTTATTTTCTAAATACTTGTTTTTTAAAGAGGTCTGATACTTTATAAAGTACATAAAACAAATAGACTGAATCTTTTGAAAAACAACTGGAAGCCACCAATGCTGTTATATGAATCTTTTTTTGAAACGCAGATGTTGTTTATTTTTTACTCTTTTGGGGGGTCTGCCACCCAGCTCCCAAATAAATCACACAAGGAGGCTTATTCTTAATTACAAATACCTGCCCTTAGCTTGGCTTCTTTCTTGCCAGCTTTCCTTAACTGAAATTATAGCATCTACCTTTTGACTCTGGGCTTTTCCCCTCCTCTTACTTCTGTAAATCTTACTCTTAATCCATGGCTTACTGTGTAGCTGGGTGGCTGGCTCCTGGAGTCCTCCTCCTTCTCTGGCTCCTAGCTCTCCAATCCCTCTTCCCAGATTTCTCTTTCTATTTATGCTCTCTACCTGTTGGCCACGCCTATCTTTCTCTTCTGCCTTGCTATTGGCTGTTCAGCTCTTTATTAGATCATCAGGTGTTTTACACAGGCACAGTAACACAGCTTCACAAAGTTCAACAAATGCAATGTAAGCAAAAGTAATACACCTTAAAATAATATTCCCCAACACTCAAATGCTTCTGTCATTTAGTAAAATGGTTAAACTTCCAATGGAACCTTAGTCAATGATGTTATCATTTTCTACCACAAAAATACTGCTTACTAAGTCATTATTTAGCCTCTGTCTTGGGAGCTGGCCCAGATTATTGTCAAAGTGTGGTTTAAGAATCCTCCAGATTCCAGGCATAGTGGCGCATGTCTCCAGCACCCAGGAAGCAGAGGCCGGTGGATCTGTGAGTTTGAGGCTGAGAGACCCTGCCTCAAAAAAAAAAGGAAAACCCTTGATGACAAAATGGTGGTCTTTTGTTTTAATGATCATGTGATCATGGCTGTATTTCTGTTACTTCTGAAGATAAATAAGTGTACCTAGTAAAAGAAAATCACAGCATCTCATACATATTTCATCAAAGAGAAAGCTAAGTTTGTCCTGATGCTCATCGGGTGTCCTGGGTTAAGTAGGAATGGATTGAACATTCACCTCTGGCTTCTTATGTTGTCTTTAATATCCGGCAGGTAATCTTGGAGGAGGCTTTCATATAAATGGGAGGGTAATGATGCTTTGGAAGCTCGAGAGTATTATATCCTATCATTTGAGATTCTTGTTTAAATGGTAGCTTATAAACTCCCACGTGAGCGCTTCTGTCCTGGGATTTTTGTGTTAGGTCTCCTCAGTCTGATAAGCATTTCTCTGCCTTTCCCCTCCTCCTGCACAGCCAGTTCTTATTTCTAAAGTAAACTTATTTCTAAAGTAAAACCTCAGAGGATGGCTTTGTCTGGAAACAGGGCCCTTTTCAGGCATAATGAAAATGGTCGTCATCTATTGACTAGTGTCTGTCCAAGGGAGAAGGAATGCATAGACCATGTACAGGGAAGAAGGCCATGTGAGGACGGAGGCAGAGTTCGAGTGATGCAGCTACAAGCCAAGCAACATAAAGAAAGGTGGCAGCTACTAAAACGGGGAGGAGACACCCATCAGAGCAAGCATGCTCAGTCTGAGCCTTCGTTTAGACTTGTGGCCTCCAGAATGGAAACAAGGACGTGGAGTTGCATGAGCTGCCTAGTACCCTTGGCTATGGCAACTCTAGGAAGTCTGCACATTCTCCTATGAACTTCATTTCCTTTTTAGTCTTTGAGATTAAAATTACTTCATTTCCCCATTCCCTATCCTCCCTTCAAATCCTTCTATATACCCGCTTTGCTCTCTTTCAAACGGAAGGCCTCTTTCTTCATTGTTGTTACATGCATATAAGTACATGCATATCCACATGTATTCCTGAGTATAACCTGCTCAGGCTGTATAATGTTACACGTATATTTTCAGGATCACTTTGGATTGACTCCCCAATTGGTGTGTTCTTCCCCAGGGACGACTTTTTCTCCCAGACTCTGCATTCCTTACTCGCCTCTGGTTTTTGTGTAGGAGTGAAGCTTTTCTAAACATTCATGGTGGCATGTCTGCTGTTGTCTTGTTTAGGCAGTCACGTTGATGAGACTTTATGAGTGTAGCTTCTGACAGTCCTAGGAGACACACTCACACAACAGACTCCCTGGTCCTCTCTCTGGCCCTCACAGTCTTTTTGCCCTGGCTCCCACAATGTTCCCTGAGCCTTAGGGGCAGGCCTTCTTTGTAGATGTATCCACTGGGACTGGGCTCCACAACTCTGCATTTTGATTGGTTGTTATTTTCCTGTTTATTTTCATGCATTATTCTTATTCATGAAACTTCTGAGTCCTTGAATGTGGAAGTGTCATGCTCAGTCTGTACCCTCAGCACATAGTTCATTATCCCTCAGATACTCATGATCACTGTGACTGTGTAGACATTCTCAGGGTTTAAGATCCATGTATTTGAGGAGGACTGCAGTAAAGTAAATAACCACAGGCTATTCTATATGGAAAAGGTTACAACTGCTCTAAGGCTTGGGTTTCTAGAGTTAACAGAAGCAACTGTTGTTACCACTTTTATGTCTCATCCAGATGACAGATAAGATCCAAAGTGTGTTTTAAAGCAGCAACAGAAATCTCTAATGGGCTTTCAATCTGAATTCTTGAGGGAATATTAAATGTTCAGTAGTTTTGCTCTCATATTATAGAGCACAGCTGAAAATAACTGCTTAACTATCAAAATTCTGTCTGAGGCCTAGATCACTTATAAAAATGAACATTTTAGTAACAAGAGATGTAGTTTAAAGTTTAGTAAAAAGACTAAAAAGTGTAATTTAAAGTAACATTTTATTTTAGCGAAGTTGCAGCTAAGTGAATATGTAAAGATTTAAATTCTTTTATTTAAAGACTTGGTAATCTACTAACTTCCTGATGATCATTAAATAGTCAGTATAAACAGCCCCTGCTTTGCTTCCTTCTCTCTACCGGAAGTAGTTTTAAAGTATTGCTTTGGATATTTCATACAAAAGCTGGAGTTCTACTAGTAGAAGTACATATATCTACTTGGCATGGTTGTGGGTGTTTTTACCTGTCCTACTGTTTTCATGAATGTTAATATGCAAAGATTCCCAGTGTTCATTAAATTCTTCACTCTTTTCGCAAAGACTGGGGGCAGAGATACTGTTTAACTCATTCCATAGACCAACACTGGAGCAAAACAGTGCCAGATTTGAAACTTGGCAGCCTTGAGTGTGTGATTCTCTTAGTTACAGAAAGCATTGACCTATGAGTTATAAGCAGATTTATTTTATCCAACAGAGTGAATGAGCATTGCTTGTAGGTGTAAGTCTTTATATACCCATGAATAGACATGAAAATTATCTTCCAGTAAAGAGAAAAGTGATATTTTTACTTGGTAATATTTTTTTTTTCAGACTTGTATTCACTGAGCTTCCTAGAGGACAGGGAAGATTTTAAAGATTGCTTAATTATTTTCTTTTTGCTCCTCAATAATGATTTTACATGCTATAAAGCAAAATAAAAACCAATGGGAAGCCATGATAAACCATACATGCTTAACATGGCATGTAGAGTGAAGCATATGGACAACATTGTTGATAGCTCATAAACATCCAGCATGACCAAATAGATTTGTCACTAATGGGCCAGAGTCTTTTAAATAAATATATTTGTGTATTTGGACTCAAAACTACTATTCAGAATCCTGAACAAACAATAATTTTCGATGTGTTTATGTGTGTGGTGTGAGTACAGGCACATTTGGGGGGCAGGCACAGTGTGGTGATATTTTATTTGTGCTCTAATAAATAAAGCTTGCATGAAGATCAGAGAAAAAAGACAGCCACTATATTAAACACAGAGGTCAGGCAGTGGTAGAACATGCCCTTAATCCTGGCATTCTGGAGGCAGAGATTCATCCAGAGCTTTGTGAGTTCAAGACCACACTGGGAACAGAGCCAGGCCTCATCGCACACACCTTTAATTCCCAGCACTAGTTAACCATAGAGGTCTGGAGGTCTGTATAGACAGACAGGAAGTGATAGAGCTAGGTGAGAAGAGGAAAGTGATGTTGCTGTGCAGAGAGAGGAAGTAAGAGGGCAGGGATAGAAAGGCATATAGGCATGGGTACAGGAAGTAGCTCTATCTAGAGGCTGAGGATTTGGTGAGGTGAGGTTGGCTCTGGCTTGTCCTATTCCTCTGATCTCTCAGTTTTCACCCCAGTATCTGCCTCCGGGTTTTTAATAATAAGACCGTTTAGCAATTCATCCTACAGCACACAGTCATGACCATGTATGTGGATGCCATAGAAGACATTCGGTGACCTCTACTGCACTCCACCGTATCCTCTTCAGCAGGTCTCATTGAGCCTGAAGCTGGCTGTTTAGGCAAGGCTGGCTAGCCAGTAACTCTTGGACCCACCTGTTCCCACCCGAGAAGCTGAGGCTGCAGGCACACGTGGCCATACTCCGCTGTCGTGTGGGTGCTGGGAATTCAAACCCATGCCCTTGTGCTTGCACAGCAGGCATTCTCACCCACTGAACCAGCTTCCCAGTTCCTCACACAGTGACTTTGATGGAACTGTTTTAACCACAGAGTATCATTTAGCTTTTATTTGGAATGTGTTGGTTCTTCTTGCACAAATGAATAGATGACTGTAATTTCCAGTTTCCTTAAGTCCAAGTACTCATTCACAGATGACCAGTTGCATAAATTATCATACATATGCACAATAGATGCGACTGTAAAAATAATAAAGATAAGCTTTTGTGTTAATAAAAGCACATTTCTACTATACACTATTATGTAACAAAAGTACAGAGCAATGTTAAAAGTAAGCTATTAGTGGAAAAGCAAGAGAGGGATGTGTTGTGATATAAGCGTATTCTTTTTTTTTTTTTTTTTTTGGATTTTCGAGACAGGGTTTCTCTGTGTAGCTTTGCGCCTTTCCTGGAGCTCACTTGGTAGCCCAGGCTGGCCTCGAACTCACAGAGATCCGCCTGGCTCTGCCTCCCGAGTGCTGGGATTAAAGGCGTGCGCCACCACCGCCCGGCAAGCGTATTCTTAATTGAGTTTATGTGTACAACAGTGATCTATGGAAGGATAAACTCAGAATGGTTCTGCTAGGTGTGTGTGTGTGTGTGTGTGTGTGTGTGTGTGTGTGTGTGTGTGCAGAGATGGAACCCAGCACACAGGACTGCATTCAGAAAGGCTTTCTTTCCTGTATCACTATATGCTGTATGTTTGGATTATGTGAATAGATTAGTCAAAAATAAAGATAGGTTGACAGATAATGATCTTAATAATAAATGAATGTTGATGAATTTTGCTTTAAGACAATGGAGTGTAATTCAGTGTCAAAAAGAAATACCCTATCAAACTATGAAAAAATATAGGGGGAAGCTTAAAACGTATTACTAAGTGGGAAAAGGCTGCATACTATATACCTCCTCTGTGACATTTTAGAAAAGGCAAAACTAGGGAAATAATGAAAAGATGGGTAGTTACCAGTTCTTGAGGAGAGATGAACAGGAGCATGGATTCTTGGCGAAGTGTTCTCTGACAGTGTAATGAGACTGGTAATTGTTGTGGAATATTAGTTGAAGGTGTGTTACCATTTGTTTATGCTCTGGAACATTTTGTTTAATGATGCAAAGATTTGTTACATTCTTTTGTTGCATTTGTTTAACTCTGTGAAGCTGTGTTACTGTGCCTGTCTAAAACACCTGATTGGTCTAATAAAGAGCTGAACAGCCAATAGCAAGGCAGGAGAAAGGATGGGTGGGGCTGGCATGTAGAGAAAATAAATAGGAGAAGAAATCTGAGAAGAGAAGATCAAGGAACGAGAGAAGAAGGAAGAGGACACCAGGAGCCAGCCACCCAGCCACACAGCAAGCCATGGAGTAAGAAGTAACAAAGGTATATAGAATAGAGAAAAATAAAAGCCCAGAGCAAAAGGTAGAAGGGATAATTTAGGAAAAACTGGCTAGAAACAAGCCAACTTAAGGCCAAGCATTCATACGAAAGAATAAGATTCTGTGTATTTATTTGGGAGCTGGTTGGCAGGCCCTCAAAGAGCAAAGAGTAAAACAAATAAAACAACAACAACTACGGGTAATTATAAGCTTATCCAAACCCATAGGATATACACCACCACACATGACCCTTCATGTTGATGAAGATGGTGTGCCAACTCATCATTGGTGCAAATGTGCTACTCAGGAAGAGACATTGATAGTTGGGGAATGTTCTGCATTAGTAGGAACTAGGGGATGCATCTCTGATGTACCTTCTGCTCAATATTGCTCTGATTTAAATGGCTCTAAAACATAATATATTAAATGATTGTATTTGAGGTTGATGAGTATTAAACTTATGTAAGGCTTCTGCTGTGTAGAGTTGTCTTGGTAGGTATTGTTGCACTACAACAAAAAGATTAAGGGGGAACCAGAGCTTCTTGATGATGTACAATGCTTACATCACAGAATTTCCTTGATTTTGTTAAAGGATTCTATGTACTATGTCTTTGAATCATTGGTGTGTCTACTCTCCTTGCTCAGTTTTCCAATCTCTATTAAGTTTGTGGTTCTTCTATGTAGATGTAGATCCTAATTATATATCATAGTACTTACTTCCCTCTGGTTGATTTCAATTATATTAATGCATTTTCTAAAATCTAAACTCAAACATATAAACAAATGCTGTAGCTTGTTGTAATTAGCCTGGTGAATATCTTTGTAATTTTATTAGCTTTGTAATTGTATTAACTTTGTCCAACTATTAATAACTTTGACAGTTGGATCTGCTACTATACCACGGGTAAGCAGATATGTTCCATGAAGCAGCAACAGCAGCCATGTTTAATTTCATGAGCCATGTTTAATTTCATGAGCCATGTTTAATTTCATGACATTTTCTCTGTTTTCGGCCCATGTTCCTACAGTAGAAATACCCAATATTATGATTTTGAAATATTCCTCCTGTCCAATTTTTTCTAGTATGAAACATAGGACATTCTTGTAAACAACGCTAGTTGCCCAACTCTGTTTTCCCAGTGTCTTGTTGAGCTCAGCTCTGGCTGATCCCCACTAAGCCTCCCACCGAAGCAGGTGAACTGAGCTATAACTCAGATAAATAGATGCCTCTGTTACCGAGAAGTAGCTGGATAGGCTCTTAGCATTAACTGAAGTTGGCTCATTGGGTGTGTCATGCTCAGTACAGAAAGTTAGGCTCACTTATAGCTCATGTGGTAAACCTGTCTGTTTTATCTTTGGCAATGATGTGTGATTTGCAGTGATTCATCCTTCCCTGAATTTTAACCACTTTAATATGATAACTTATTGTGGACTTCAGTGGTTTACATCTGCATCTTTATACAACCATGATTTTAAATGATAGTTTCACCAAATAATTGTTACTCATGTTTGTACTTTGAATATCACTATTTCATTTTATTTATTAACTTAACCTAATTTAGTACTTATCATAAATAAAAATAGCACAAAATTGAAATATTTCATATAAATATCAAAAAGTCTGCCATAGCCTGGCAGTGGTAGTGCATGCCTTTAATCTCAACACTCAGAAGGCAGAGGCAGGTGGATCTCTGAGAATTCAAGTCCAGCCTGATCTACAGAGTGAGTTCCAGAACAGCCAAAGCTACACACAGAAACCATGTCTTAAAAAACAAAAAACCAAACAAACAAAAAGATCTACCATAATCCTTATCCAACTTCCTCAAACAGTAATTTGTGATAGATTTATATTAGGGTGTATCATTATGCTGTAATGTGAGTTGTTTATTTTTACGCCATACTTCCAGTTAGGAATAGAGTGGAAGTGAACTTTATAAATTATCTGTAATAGCCGTGGAGTAGCCACCATCATACATATGCCCTGTTGTTGACTCAAGTGTCATTACGTGGTATATGGCTGTAAATGGTCTGGTAGCCATTAAGAAAATTAACATTGTTAAAGTGCCCACATTTTCTTAAGTAATCCAGAGAATTGAGTCCCAAAGATAAAGAAATAGAAAAAGATTCTGCCAGTGGAGCAGACCAGAGCACCCAGCAACAAACTACCTATTTCAGCAAAGATGCCAGGACAGTGTGATGGAGAACAGACAGTCCCTTCAACAATCAATGCTGGAAAACTTAGTTCCCCTTAAGATAGTGAATTAGACCCCCACCTAACACCATACACAAAATCAACTCCAAGTGAATTAAAGACTTAAATGATAGACCTAGAATAAGACAGGAAAGAAAGCCTGGGGCCTTCATGGTGGTTTACTATGACACTGATAGACTAGTTTACAGAAATGAACAGGATGGGATTACATCGAGTTAAAAAGCTTCTGTGCGGCAAACTAAGCAGTCATCAGAGTGATGATGTAACTACCAAAGGGAAGAAACTATTTGCAAGCCAAGTCTGCTAGCTTTCCATTGTTGTAACGAAACGCCCCACAACAGTGGATATTGAGGACAGGCCAATGTTGGCGCAACGTCTCATGGGTTTCATTCTGTGGTTGGTTGGTTTCATTGCTCTTCAACCTCTGGTCAGGTGGTGTACAGACTATAGTGCTGGGTGGACTGAAGCAGCTTCCGTCATGAAGTCACTACCCGGGAAGTGAGAGGAATGGGAAGTGGCCATGGTTCTCCGGTCACCCTCACAGCTGCACCCCGAGTGAACCTACTTCCACTAAGCCCTGCCTCTTAAATGTTCTCGTCCCTCTTAAGAATGCTACAGCTTGAGGAACTGAGCCTCAGCAGGACATTGCAGACCCAAACGATAGCACCACGCATCCGAAAAGATGCTAATATTCCACAATATATTGTGGATTCTACAGCAAGGCAACAACCTGCTTTGAAATGGGCAAAGGACCTATTATGGTTTGGATGTGTCCCCAGAATTTCATACATTTAAAACTTAGTGCCCACATTCCTATGGTCTTCCAAAGTGAAGGCTTTGGGAGATAATTAAGATTAGATGAGGTCTTGATGGTGATGTCTTGTGGAGGCATCCATGCTTTAAAAGATAAGGGAGAGAGACCCAGGCTGGCATGTTTATTCTGTCTTGTTCTGTGATGCTGTCTGCCATGTAATGATGTGGCAAGATGGTTGTTCCACATGCGGGTGTCATATTTGTGGACTTTTTAGTCCCCAGAGCCATAAACAAAACAAACCTACCCTTTACAAATTACCTAGTATTTTGTACTATCTCGACAATCATATATTACATAGTTACACCTTTGGTTTTGATTGAGTGAATTTATTAAATACATAGCCAACGTACAAGGAGACAGAGACAGAGACAGACAGAGAGACAGAGATCTAGATCCAGTTTAAATTGACTGATGAAGCCCCTTTACGGAGGCCAGCTGGAGTTCCTGGTTGAGTTCTTGGCAGAGCAGAGTGTCCCCCACAGGTGAGATTTCAAGGAAAAGAATAACAGCTCAAGGCAGCATCATCAAATATAGTTCCTTGCAAAAGAAACTGACCTGGAAGTTGAGGCAGCCAGAGGGAGTTCCCACCTGAGCTTTCTCTCCATGGATGACCTTCCCATGACTGAACCTCCAGCTTCTCTTTCCCACTGTAGACGCTTTTATATCATGCAGTAAACAGTTGGAGCCTCTCTTGGAAATGGTTCTCCTTCAAGGGGTAATGCTTTCACTCTCAGGCTGTTGGCTGTTTTCTCCCTGACAGAGTTAGGGGCAGGACATCCCCTGGCAAGGGATTTTTAGAGAAGGACACTCAACATAACATATTTGGGGACAACCCCACTTGGGGAGCCAGCTTCACAGTGAGCTCAAGCAGCAGGTAACAGTTTACCATTCTATCTTTAATATTCTGTTACAGTAACAGCAAGCAGACTAAGACATGTGGCTTTTATTGTGTTAATGTATACTCCTCCAATAACTAATTATATGTTAAATTTGGCCCGGTGCTTTCTCTTCTTGTGGAAATGATTGCCTCTTTCTATTCCCTGTTCTACTAATATATTGTATCTCTTGATTTGCATACGTTGGCCATCCTCACATCATAGAGATAAATCCCAGTTGATCATAGTGAATGCTCCTGTTTTGTTGAGGTTTTTACCATCCATGTTCAGCATCAATCTTGACCTGTAATTTTCTGTTCTTGTTTGTCTTTGCAGCTTTAGTACCAGGGTAATGCTGGTGGCATTGCCAAATGGGTTGTGAGTTTCCTCTTAATTTTTTGGAAAAAGTTTAGAAAGATGAGTACAGTCGTTATTTTCTTGTTGCTATGGCAAATGTCTGGCAGAAAACAACCTAAGGGAAGAGAACGTTTATTCCATCTTAGAGTTTAGGAAGGACGCAGCCCATCATGATGGAGAAGGCATGGAGTGGACTGAGACCGCCTGTCACTTGGTCTGCAGCATGGGAACGGAGGAAGGGGGACCATGCTGTAAACATCAGTACCCACCCCCCCACACACACCCGTGACTCATTTCCTCCAAGGCACGGCCGCTTGAATTTCCCACAGCTACCGGCTGGAGACCAAGTGTTCACACACAGCGGCCTATGCAAGACATTTCCCTTTCAAACAACGGTATTGGATAAAATTCAGCAATGACGGACGCCATTTGGTCTTGGGTGTTTTCTTTATAGGAAACTTTACTACTCGTTCAATCTCCACCCTCATTATTGGATACAGATTTTTCTGTTTCTTCATGATTTGATGGTTTATATATATATTTTAAGCTACTATCTACATAACATCTCTTCTATGAGACTTCAATAACAGGAACGTATCTGGGAATGAAGAAACTAATAATTTGGATGTGTGTTTTGTTTTTTGTTTGTTTGTTTGTTTGTTTTTGTTTTGTTTTTTCGAGACAGGGTTTCTCTGTGTAGCTTTGCGCCTTTCCTGGGACTCACTTGGTAGCCCAGCCTGGCCTCGAACTCACAGAGATCCGCCTGGCTCTGCCTCCCGAGTGCTGGGATTAAAGGCGTGCGCCACCACTGCCCGGCTTGGATGTGTGTTTTGTGAATGGACTAGAATTTACCAAATTCAAGATGACATTGGGACATCATATATATATATAGAGTATATGTATACGTATAATGAAGCAAACATCACTATAGTATGCTCTCCAGTCACCCAGTGCTTTAGAGTCATGAGTGCTCTGCTCTATGCCCTAATTGTACCCCACCCCATACTCGGAGGTACTACTGTGACCCAGCGTGCACAGCCCTCTCCACATCTGTCCAGCTTCTCTCACTGCCTGCCCCTCCCCAATGTTTTGCTCCTAAAGTCATCAGCAGTTTCCAGGCAAAACTGTGCCTGCAGTAAAAGCCACTAAGGCTGCCCTGACCTTGGTAGAGCTTCTCGGCCCTTCAGCCACAGAACTGCTGGGTCTTCACCATGATTTTATTCTACACATCAAAGTCTGTCCCGTGAGGGTCCTGTATTCTACCCTGTGGTGAACACTGACACACACACACACACACACACACACACACACACACACACACAAATAATACAAAGCTAAAACATGTAACATTTACCAAGTACTGGGCATTGTTAGCACTTGAGGAGAATCCTGTGGTTATGTTTTTTATGTTATTAGCCCTATTGTATAGGTAAACCAGGACACAGGAGGTTACATAGGACTAAAGAAGATGGGCTGGTAAGGACAATATTCAGAGAAGGCACAGAATTGTGTGTAACAGAAGTGTTAGGACACTGAGTAAAACATTCTAAACAAAGGTGCGTGTCGGGCTCACCGAACGGCTGCAGTTCTGGAAGTGATGCTGACAGTTTTGGTCGTCGATTGCAGGTTAGCGCAGTGGAAGCTGACCTCCGCCGTGTCATGGTCGTAGATTGCAGGTTAGCGCAGTGGAAGCTGACCTCCGCCGTGTCGTTGCCGTAGCTCTCAGGAGTCGGTGTAAGATAGCAGCGCATCTCATCCATCGTGTCCACAGATCCCGGAGTGACCTGTGTGAAGGGCACGGTCTGAGCTCCACGGCACGAGGCAAGCATGGAAATGCACTCAGGACTGCTGTGCCAGCATTCTGTTCCTTTTTGCTTTGGATTTCATTCTGGAAGACTTAATGCTTCCATATGTTTTAATAATATGACAAGTTCCTAACCTACAAATTAGTTGAATTCTAAAAGTTCTATGTAAGCAGCTTATTTAAATTCAACACATTTTCCATAGAAATTGTGTTATAAATTGTAGTTCAGTTTTCAGAATAATTCACAGATCTCATTTAATCTATAATGTATCTGAATTATTGCATATTAATAAAAGCATATTGATTAGCTGTGAAACCAAGAGAGATGCAATAACTTCACGTGTTTTAAGGAGAATAAAGAATATATACGATACATGTTTTTCCAAGTGGGCTTAGCTCAGCCATAATAATAAAGAGCAGAACAAAAAGAAAGCTCAAGTTGAGCGGTCGTTTTTCTGAGGACTCGGGAAGTGGGTGCTGAGATTTTTTATTTTTCCAGTCAGTCAGTGCTATTGCAGGATGGTATAAAGAAAAGGTAGGGTTGGATATAGGTGTGCAAAGTTGGGTTTTGTTTGTTTGTTTGTTTGTTTTAGGAATTTGAAAAACAGAGGTAAGAAAACAGGGAGACAATGAACCTGATTATATGGACACTTTTGTAGCATAGGAATGGCTATACTAGAATGTATTCTTAAATCCATTTGAGAATTCTGTATAATTCCAAACACTATCCCTCAATGATGAAGGGTTTTGTTTGGTTTATTTATTTATTTTGAGCATAGTTTTCCTCAATTATAAACATGAAGATTGTTGCAAGAATTAAAGTAGAAAACTAACACGTAGCAGAACAATATATGCAATTGTCACTCTGTAAACAGTGCTGCCCGCCTGCAGACCAGCCAGGCAACAATGACCAATCACCCACAGTAACAGCGTCGTCAGTGTGTCGCTGAACTACGCTGAGCTATATCCCTTTAGACCTCACAGTCTTACAGAGAAGTAGCGGAGAAAGTGCCTTACTTACACTGAACATAAACATGTAGTCCGATGTTTGTGTCTTGGTAATCAACCCACTACTCATCCGACCAGTGCACAGGGCAAGAGGCAGATTTCATTCCTGTGTTCTGAGATTCCCCGACTCAGTAAGAGCGGGTCTTCTTCCTCTTCTGACTGCAGCCTTTTTCTTGCTGCTTTCTGGATTTGGGTTTTGGGGTGTTTTGTGACAGGGCCTCACTGGTCCTGTTCAGTTGATTCTATCACATTCCATTATCCGATTATGTGGTCTTTCTTACGTCAGAATAGATTTCCATTCACTAATGATAAATACTGCTTGGTGTTTAGCTACATTAAATAGGTTAATGAAGGGTAGTAGTAATTTCATGGATTGATAAATGTAATTTTTAAGAAATTAAGATTAATGTACCAATAAATGTACTCTATTTTCATTAAACCATTTGTATTTAAAAACTATAGTCTACCTGTGAACTAGGAGCAGTAACCAGAAGTGCAGCCCTGGATTCTTTCATGGCCTGGATAAATAACCAAATCCTTGATTTCTATGAAAAATTTTGAGTCTAGAAATCAACTTCTAAAAAATTGTTTTGAGTCTAGAAATAACATAATATCTATATTTACTACATTTTAACCCAAAGCAAAGTCTGGGCTAAGCTTTACAAGTGTTGTAATTTTAAAATTCTCTACATTCTAGTAATTGCTACTCTTTTTTTGGTTTGTTTGTTTGTTTTTGTTTTTGAGACAGAGTTTCTCTGTGTAGCCCTGGCTGTCCTAGAACTCCCTTTGGAGACCAGGCTGGCCTCAAACTCGCAGAGATTCACCTGCCTCTGCCTCCCTAGTGCTGGAATTAAAGGCATGTGCCACCACCACCCAGCGCTACTCTTTTTTTTTTTTAAGTTGAAAATAGTTTTTTTTTCATACAATATATTCTGATACAGTTTCCCTCCTCCAACTTTTCCCAGGTCCTCCCTATTTCCCCAAATACCCAACTCCATGCCCTTCTCTCTGTCTTTAGAAAACAGGCAAACAAAACAAACCAGAATAGAAAGAAATAAAGAAAAGCACAAAAAACACACGCACAGACATAAGAACCTGTACAAAGACAAAATCAGAAACCATAATATACAGGCAAAGAGTCATAAGACAAAAAAAAAAATGCCCAAACAAAACAAATGAGACAAAACATCTCCAAAAACACCACTGAGTTCGTTCTGTGATGGCCTCTGCTGCTGGGCCCGGGTCTACCGTTAAGTGCAGCTACCACCCCCACCAGACTCTGCTGGAGAAAACTCAGTTCTCCTTTGCAAACGGCTGTAGATTGGAGATAGCTTCTTGGTTAAGGGTGGGAGCTCTGGAAAATGTGTCCACATCTTTGTCTTAGCACCGGGTCCCTGTCTGGCTTGAACCTGCGCAGGTCACGTGTATGCTGCCCCTGTCTCCAAGTTCACTTGTGGGCCAGTCTCGGTGTGCCTGGAAGACAGTGTTTCCTCGGCGACCTTCATCCCCTCTGGCTCTCTCCCTGGTTCCCTGACCCCTGAGGGGAGAGGTTTGATGGAGACGCCCCTTTTAGGACTGAGTGTTTCAAAGTCTCTCACTCTGCACATTTTGTCCAGTTGTGGGTTCCTCTGTGTTGTTGAATCCCATCGACTGCAAAAGGAAGTTTAAATTAATTAAATTTAATTAATTCCCATTTCTCTTTTTACTTCTTTAAGCTTCACAGTACTGTAATTTTATATCTCTCCAAATCTAGTAATATTTGCTACCGTTTCCATTAATTCCTGCCATTCCTCATTTTATTGCTCTGTTAGCCATCCCAAGTGTTCCAGTTAGATATTCAGTGTGATAATCAAATACTTAATTATGCTCACTTGTACTTCACTGTGAGTATTTGCTGAATTTTGAGATGGGGTAGGAGATTGGTATTTGCTTCCTTTTGCTAACAAGCTTTGGTCTAGAACAAAACTTTTCCTTCACAGTCACACATTTCCTCTTATTTTAAGTCTTTTTGCTGGGCATAGTGGCACACTGTTTGTTTGTTTGTTTGTTTTTGAAACTATAGTTTAATCACAACATTTCCCCTTTATCTTTCCTCCAAACCATCCCATATGCCCCTCCTCACTCTCATTTGTCATAAATGGATAGGTTAAACCATGTTACAGCAGGCATTCAGAACAGCCAAGCTCTGTGGTACAATTTCTTTCTTTCTTTTTTCTTTTTTTTTTTTCTCCCTGAAATGACCTGAGGTTCCTTTTGAGGGACCTCTAACTATGGGAGACCTGATACAGTTTTACCTAACACACTGACCTCATAGGTGGTCTTAAGAATTCAGAAAGCATAGCTGCAAGGCCTCTTTAATTGCTTTTTAAATGTCTTACCTGCTGAGACCTGCTGAGATAGTCTCCCAAGCTCACATAAATATGTGTACCATATGTCAAATTATAGAATCATCAAATTTCCAAGCAGGAATGCTTCATGTAATCACTATAGGAAAATAATAGTTTATGATAGTTGTTAGTAAATGTTAGTTTTCAGCTGGATATTTGTAATGATTCCACATACAAAATTTGTAAATACTGATTTTAAAACCTTAAACAGAACATGCTTATGCTTAGAAACAAGAGAAAGGCTTCCATTAAAATGTCTGCTATCTTTCTATACTGGATGTGTCTTGGTATTAAGTTAATCGCTCAGCCTCTTTCATCTGTAAGAAGTTATTTTAAAGAGGAGATGCAATATATGAAAGACAGTTCTGCATTGCCTAGTGCATGGCTGTCACCTAATAAATAGATGCTGTAACTTTAGTCAAAACTACTGTAAGTCATATGTAAAATGGTTTTCAGTCTAAGAGTTCCTATTTTGGTTCTTATAATTATAATATATAATTTCATCATTTATAATGTTTCAGAATGTATCAAAATTTAGAGGTTCAAATCTAATATCTGTAGTTGAGGTTCTTGACTTTCCAGTAGGCTTGACTTTCATACATTATGCATTGATATTTCTAAGCCTCCTTTTATATGCAGAATTGAATCTTTTATAGTTAAAATTATCAGCTGGCTGCACTGCTTGCTGCCCCTGTGATAAAAGGCCAAAAGTCAGTGAGACTTGAGAGATCTTATCCTGGCTGTCCTGTCTACTTCATAACCATTTCTCCAAGCCGGGAGCTCCTATCGGACATCAAAAGCTTGGCGCTTGCTTACTGACAAGGGACAGCCACCTCAGCTATGTCAACCTCGCTCAGCCCAACCTCCCTTTGCAACCAACCCTACCTCGGCTGCGGCTACCACTCAGCTCTCCTGCTCTTGGCTGCTTGGGGAGGAGTGGGTTAAAAGTAGACAGGTGAAACCCTCCCATGCTCTATCTCTATCATATTGTCCATCTTTCTCCCGCTGCCCCATAACCCTTCATACACATCCTCCAGCCAGGGTCTCACACCATAATCCAGGATAGCTGGAACTTACTGTGTAGCCAGAAAGAGAAATGTGTGGGTTAGGTTTTTTGTTCAGTTTGATACAAACTGGAGTCATCTGCAATAAGTCAACCTCAATTGAGAAAATGCCTCCCATTGACCTATAAGTAGGTCTGTGGAACATGTTCTTGATTGATGATTGATATGAGAGGACCCAGCCTACTCTGGGTGGTTCTACCCTGGGCAGGTTCTCCTGGGTTGTATCAGAAAGTAGACTGAGCAAGCCATGGGAGCAAGCCAGTAAAAAGCGTTCCCCCATGGTCTCTGCTTCAGTGCCTGTCTCCAGGTACCTGCCTTGAGTTCCTGCCCTGACTTCCCTCAGTGATGGACGATAAGCTTCAAGATGAAATAAACCACTTCCTCCCAAAGCACTTTTGGTCATGGTCTTCATCACAGAAATATCTCTGGAGTTCTGAAGCTCTGATTAAGGATTACAGACAACTCCAGTGTCTGCCCTGGCCTGTGAGGGTGGAGAAAGAAAGGAGTGGTGGTCCAGGAAAAGATGCAGGAGTCTGCCTTCATTCCTTAGGACCACTGGTGCCTCTTGCCACAGGGATCTATCTGTCAGTAGTCTTGTTCACTTACAGGGTAACTAAGGCTGTATGAGGCAGGATGTATTGTAACATTCAGCATGGATTCATTGTAGAGAACAAGGGTTTCATTGTGGCGGATGGATATGTATGTGTGATACACTTCAAGTGCAATCACTCCTTGTAGTACTCTAGTACTCTCTGCCCTCCTACAGGTCCTTTTCCTCTTTCCAGATGTTCATCTTTACTACTTTAAAATCTAGATTCTGCAAATGAATGAAAGTGTGTGTGTGTGTGTGTGTGTGTGTGTGTGTGTGTGTGTGTGTGTGTGTGTTTAGTAAGCACAAGCAAGGGCGTCTCCCTTCAACTCCTGGCTCTTGGCCATTCAGTTCTCTCTGGTGGCAAACCAGGGTATGTTTCTGAAGTATTCTTCCGAGGTAACTTTTAGCTGTACAAGCAAACATGTAGGAGGATTTGGGGATGGAGGGATGACACAAATGATAGCGGGTGGATCAGACTCTGAGCACATTGCTTTTTTCTCCTGTAGTAGCCTACCTCGGAACTTCTTACACACGAGCAGAAAAAGACCTGTCACCATTTTGTTATCCAACCTCGCACCTTTTTACTTTCTTAAATTCTTTCACATCAGTTTTATTATATTTTAATAGACCTAGAATAGTACAGAGAATGGGTGCAGCATAATCTTTCCTTCGTTTTTATCAAGGAATATATATGGAGTTCCTAGCCTTTTGCCATTATAAACAGTGTTGCAATGAATAACTTTGTCATATCTTTTCAAGTAAGTGAGACTATATAGATAAAATTTCCAGAATTTGCTGGTCAGGTTGAACCTGCATTTGCAATTTTGACAACTATTTCTAAACTGTTGCCTATAAAAGTCGCTGAGTTTGGCTCCCACAGTGGGCACTAAATTGCCGTTTTTTGCTCAGGCACTTGGCATTTCATCCTCTCTGCCTTTGTCCTTCTTTTCTCGGGATTATCTGTTCATGTCCTTGGGATATTTTTCTGTTTACTGTTGGGCTTTTCTTAATGACCCTTAGGAGCTCTTTTATATATTTAAGAATGACTGTATTAATAATACATATGCATGTGAGTATTCATTACAGCATTAGCTGCAGTTGCAAAGTACTGGAAATGACTTAAATGGCCAAGCCTCATAACTCTCCTGAATACACAGGGGAGTATTCTGGGAGTTACATGTGTAATATACCACCATACTGAATTGTAATGCTTATATGAAAACACGGCTTTTAAATTAAGCCATCTGTATTAGACTTGTATACATTTTCCTTGTCATTATTCCCCAAACACAGCACAACTGTATGTAAGTCTGGATGGGTAGGAGTGGTGGGAAACCCTGGCTTCTGGCTTTGGATGGCCATTGAACTCATGAACCCATAGCAGCTAGGGTTGCCTGCCTAAGACATGCATAAGATTGTGCCCTTCAACATTGCATCACAAATGGTGAGGGACCCATGCATCCCCACCCTAGCTGAGGAGCTACTGTCAATTAATTGTTGCTAGTGGTGAAGGTACTAGCAAGCTGCCCATGAGTCAGTAAATAATCCCAACCATTCCCATGCCAGCAATCGTAATTAAACTCAGCAGGGCACGCATGCACCACACAAAAGACCTGATGGGGTGATGGGGAGTGTGATAAAGATACATTGTATACATACACAGATTGTTAAAAAATAAATTTTAAATTTTTTTAAAGATCATTTCCGGTCAGAATCAATGGAGCTGAAACGGTAGCTCAATGGTAGAGCACTTTGCCTAGCAAATGCAAGACCAGGAACTCCTTTAGGAAAATATCCTGAGACTAACAGTAAAGTCTATGTCCTGAAAATAGTGCATGCAATCATAGAAAACACCAGATCTTTCCAAACAGAATATTCTGGCTACTGTTTTATGGATCTTTATCCAACAATAAAGGATCTCGGCACTTTCAACCTCTGTCAATGGGTGTGGCTTGTCATTTCAGACAGACAGACACACACACACACACACACACACACACACACACACACACACACACACACCATGGAGGGTGTGCCTGATAATTTCAAGGAATTTATGAAAACACTTTACTATCTCTGGTATTCCTTTCTCTTTTGAGTCATAAAATAAAAAAGATGAATGGCAGGCTGTAGGGTAGGGGACATAGAGCATTGTTTTGCTATGGTAGATTTTTGTCTCACAGAAGAGAGAATTTCTTTGGTGACCAATCTGCTAAATGTATTATTGCACTTTATCTCTTCTTCCTCAGGTCTTGAAGTTGCGCCTCAATTTGCAAAACTAAATTTTAATAGCATACGTGATACATGTTCTTTAATTGACATAAAATTTCCTCTAGTATTATTTTAACTTACTTTATCGGTGTTCTGTGTTTTAAATATGTTTTCAACTACATCAGTTTCACCTCCTTTTCCTTCCTCCAGCACTCCCAGGTACCTTCCCTTGATGCCGTCCCATGTCTCTCCACTTGATGCCGTCCCATGTCTCTCCACTATCAGATTGATAGCTTGTCTTTTATTATTGCCTCATACATGTGTATGTGTGCACATGTATGTACGTATGTGTGTGCACAACTATATATAAACAGAACCTGCTGAGTCCATTTTTGTTGTTTGTGTGGATATGGTTTCAAGGATGACCACTCTGCACTGAACAACCAATAAGGAGCTCCGCCCTGGGAGAGGCTACTTCTCCTCCTCCCAGTAGTCACTGGTTGCCTGAGGTTTTTTGTCTATAGGTGCAACTCCATGAAATTTCTCCACTTCTACATACACATGTCCATGGATATTGCCGCTGTTCCAGTCTTGTTGATGCATCCATTTCTAGGAGCGATCATCTCACAGCAGACTTTCTGGTTGGGGTAGTTTGAATAAGAAGGCTCCTGTGTTCTAATACCTGGTCCCCAGTTGGTTGACCTGTTTGGAAAGGATTAGGAGATGTGGCCTTGTTGGAAGAGGTGTTTGCCTCCGTCATGGTGTTTTGTCACAGCAATTGAAAAGTAACTAAGACACGGGTGTTCTGGCTTGTACAGCCTTTACCTCTCTTTCAGCACAGCCGTAGGTGCCAGAGCTGTGATGTAGATGTACCCTTTAGAGCTGGGCTCCCCGTGAAATGCTGACCTCTGTGTTGGATCCTGGTGTGTTTGCATTTGCTGTAAGGAGAGGCTTCTTTGAGGGATGGTAACTACATGTAACCAGGAAAGGTGGCTTGCGCACAAAGAGCGTTCACAAGTCATGGGTCTGGAACTCAGCTTGTGGGTTTGATTGCTAATTCTTAAAGCAGCAAGTTTTATTTTTATCTTCACATTTAAAATACAACAGAGGGGGAAATGTTAGCATACTTATAACAGGAGCTTCCTTTTCATCAAAATGTCAAAACATACTCAGACTGGATAGAGAGTTTTTTTATGGTAGGGAGAATGACATCAGAATTTTCACATTTTCTGCACCAGGAAACTCCTTCATGAATATGCCCTTATCAGCACATGTGTGTGTATATATATCTGTCTGGTATGTGTATATACATAGTCTATTAGGTGTTAGCAATAGGCTATTTCAGGTGATGGGATTTTATATGGTTTTTATTTTCCAACAATTGCCTGTATTCTGCAGCGAATGTTTGATTACTATCTTAACTGACATAAAGGATGTTTTTTCCATTCTTACAATCTGCTGGTAAAGGGCAGTGGGTTTTCATTTTTAACTGTTTTAGAGATAGCCGTTACCTTGCTTTTAGCTTAGCCCTTGCAGTTTACTAGCTGAGACATGCAGGTCTACAGATGAACAGTTAGAGATGCATTAAAGTTCACCAGAAGGGCTCCCTTCCCTCCTGGAGCCTGTTTGCTGGTGTTTTACCTCAAATCAATGAATTACGTTCTTGTAGGCCCCAATGTCTCTATTTATAAACTAAAGTTATGGTGCTTCATGGAGCTGTAACGTGTGAGAGGAAAGTGTGAAAGGCCTGCGTGTGAGAGCTGAGGCCTTGAGATTGCTGGAGGAAAATATAAGAAAAGCACTTCAGGGTGGAGGCATGACAAGGACTTTCTGAGAAGACATTGCACGGTGACGAGCCCAAGAATTGGCATATGGGATTAAATGAAATTAAACACTTTATCATAGCAAAGAAATCAACCACCAGAGTGAGGGGACAGCTTGCAGATGGGGAAATAAATAAATGCCAACTAGGTCTCAATAGGGGACTAATATCTAGAATATATACAGAACTGAAAAGATTAATAATCCCCTAAATACAGATCATCCAATCAATAAGTAGATTTATGAACTGAATTGATAGTTCTCCAAAGAGGAACTACAAGAACCACTAAGTATTTGAAAAGGTGTGTAATATCCTTAACTGACGGGGAAATGAAATTCAAACTCTTCATCTTCCATCTCACCCAAGTCAGAATGGCTGTCATCAAGAAAACACATGAGAGAAACACTGGCAAGATGTGGGGAAAAGGAAACCTTACACACCGCTAATGGGAGAGTGGTGTGGCCAAGTGGACTCAGGTCAAAGAACTGAAATAGTAGCATTACGTGAGGGCCTAGCATCCTGGGTCTAGACCTGAAGTCAGCACACCACAGAAACACTCGCACATTTGTGCATACTGCCTCACTATTAACAATAGCCAAGAAGTGGAAGCAGCCTCGTTATCCATCCCTAGATGAACTGACAAAGAAAGTGTGGTACATGTACACCAGGGCAGCTTGTTGAGCTATAAAGGCAGATGAAACCACATTTACAGGAAAAGGAACACAACTAGAGATTGTGTTAAGCAAAATAAGACACTCAGACAAATACCACATTCTCTTTTGTGCATGCGTGTGTGCGTGCGTGCCTGTGCGTGCATGTGTGTGTAATAAAAGTGGAAAAGGAACCCTGAGAGGGAGGAAGAGGTCCTTAGAAAGGGGAATTGGGTGGGAGCAGAGGCAGGTAGACTATGTATCATGAAAGCACAAATGGAGACCCAACTGGGGGAAACGGGACCAGCCAGAGGGAGGCAGGAAGAAAAGGAGAGTTGTGAAGGAGATGAGTTAGAACAAAAGGCTGGATGTGCCCCAGCTGGTAGAGAGGAGGCAGAAGCAGGAGGATCACAAGTTCAAGGTTATCCTTGGCTGCATAGTGAGTTTGAGGGCAGCCTGGGATACATGATGCTCTGCCTCAGAATCCAGAACAAGGCCAGTGAGATGGGTCAGCTGGTAAAGGCACTTGCCGATACCTAGGATCCACATGGTGAAAGACGCATGATGACATATGTGTGTATGTATGTGTATGAAAATGCTGTAATGCAACCCAGCGCTTCTGGCATGTGGTAAACATGCCATAAATACTAGTTTGTATTCTCTTTTAAATCTGGTCATATTGGGACTCTGCCCTTTTTAGACTTATCATAAGATAATTGTACATAACACGGTGTTATGAAGTGAAGAGTAAATCCAATGCCAGCAAGACAGTGATGTTAAATCACACATTGCCTGTCCACAGACACTCCAGCCTGGTTATGTTGGCTCTTGTGCCCTTCATATGTTACTGACCTGTCTCGACAGACCAGTGAGTTCTGCAGTATGGTTACCTAAGTAGGTTCTAGATGACTCTTTGGACTATTTTAATGTATTTATGAACTAAAAATACAACAAGCATATGGATGGGGATCTTTTAGGAATAAGTAAAAGTGACTCCTAAAGAAAAGTCAACTTAATCAAGAATGTCAATAAGAATATTATAAAGTATGGCAAAATATGGCAAAAAAGATATTGAAGGGCAGGATTGGGACTTAAAAGAGGGACAGGAACAAACAAAATTGACGCTAGGTTTTGGACTTGGTGCTCTGAGGTCTCATCTCTGTGTCCTGGATCCCCGTAACCTTTCTGGCTTCCAGCCTAGTCAGAAAAACCTGACAAGCTCCAGGTTCAGGGACAGACTTTGCCTTAAAGAAATAAGGTACCCAACATCCTCGTCTGGCCTCTGCTCTCACATGCAAGCACACACACATGCACATACACGCCCCCCCAACACACACTGCATTTACATAGAGACAAATAAATCAAGTAAAAACAAGGATGCTCATTAACCACTCTCCCTGTCTTTTCATCCATATGCAAGTAGCTGTGACCTGTATTTTCAAATTATTTGAAGACCTTAGATGAAGTTTATAGACAAAAAATAGGAACAAAAGGCTAATTTTTGTGTCACAGATATACGTATCTACAGCAAATATTCTTTAGTGCTGCTCCTGGGAGCTGCAGACCTTTCTTCCTCCTGTGCCAAACTTAACTGAGGTACACTTAAAAGCTTATAAGGCACACGTGTTCTGTTTTGTATTTTAAATGATTGTTTTCCTTTATTTAGTTGTTGTTACTAAAAGGACATGCTTATGTCTTAGGTATAGATAATGACTATATGTATTCTGATTCTCAAACATTTTAGTAAGTGGTGTTCAAGCATAGTTTATAGTAACCCATTGCATTTGTATGCATCTTGGGGTCTTTGGAAGTGCCTTAGTAGGTAAGATGCCTGCCACATAAGCCATGAGGACCTGAGTTTGGCTCCCCAGCATCGAGTGAAAACCCAGTTGTGGTAGCACACATCTATCTGCAATCCCAGTTCTGAGAAGACAGATCCACGGAATCCCTGGTCAGCCAGCCTTGCCCAATAAATAAGCTCAGACAAAATGAGAGACAAATAAACAGACGAACAGAAGGTGGTGGGGAGTGGTAGAGAAAGAAAACCGATAATGGATTATGGCCCCCCCAAACGTGCTACCTTGATCATGGCCTATGATCTTCCTGGTTCCATGCATTTACTCAGGACCTCCCTGTGTTCATCAGGGAAATTTGCCTGTAGCTTTCCTCCATATTTTTCTTTACTTTCTGTTTTCCTACATCTGTCCCGCCACCTGTTCACTTCAGCTGTGGACATAGGTAAGGACAAGAGACTTCAGAGCAAAGCATTCCAAACCTGAAGTTTCCCCTGGCCTGCCTTATCTGAGTCTCACCAGTCTTTTTCTCTTGACCTTACATTCCCGTGAGGTCGTGAACCAGATGGGTCACAGAATCCAAATCCACAGAATCCAGCCCAGTGTGCTGTGGGAACAGAGTGCAGCCCTGTGTGCGATGGGAAGAGAGAGGCAGCGATGTCTTGTGGTCTCTTACATAAGGGTTGTGGATTAACTCCCTCGGGCGGTCACAGCAGCTGTTGACTCCTGTAATATATACACTGTGAGTTTTAGGAGTCGGACACTTCATTAGTATCTTTATTAGTTATTAGTTTCCTGCAGGACTAATTGGTTGTTCTCTTTAAATAGAATCTAGATTTGTTCTATAAAAATTAATTTCGCATACAATGCTAGAAAGTATTGCAGCTGTTTAGGAACTGCCTTCTGCACCGTCTAACTGTAAGCCAAATTTATTCTTTTTCCTGATAATTTAATGATTTTGGATATAAAGTAAAAATCCCAAGCGAAGATAGAACATGTCATGGTTTAGTGTAGGCTCATGTCAAATGTTCATTTGATCTTACAGGACAGACTATTCGAGAGAAAAGAATTATAGAAGCAGCAAACAGAAAAGAGCTAGACTATGAAGCAGGAGACATCCCAACAGAGTGGGAAGGTAAGTGTTCCCCTCCAGTAGGAGGTTCAGTGATCTATCAAATTAGTTAGAGGACCTAGAATTACTTCTCCATGGAAACACTTCACAACTTTGTTTCTGGAACGTTGCATTTATTTGAGATTTGTGAAGGTAGCAGAATTTTAGTAAGGGAGTGCTTGTATGGCACCGAGCTGTGCAGCTCCATCAGGACTGGGGTGAGGGTGAGGCAGGCAGACCAAGCTCCTGCATGTCACAGTCAAGGGCTATCTATGCTCATGCCTTGCGCTTGCACCTGCACAGCCCCAGACTAGCGTTCTTTTCCAGCAATCACTAACTCCTCAAGTTGGGAAAGTAACGTATTCTGGGTCTTCATTTTCTCCTTTATAACCTGTGGAGAACACTTACATTAGGTGATATTTTGGAGTATTTATCTAACTCACAAGGACCCTGCTAACTGACTTCATCTTAAATGAAGGATAGGTAACTGACCCCTATCTGAAGACAGAAGTTGAAATGGAAAGCTACATATAGTAGCTCTTGCCTGTGATTCCAGCAGGGGAATTGCCTGAACCTCGAGGCCAGCTTGGGCTATAGTAAATTTCAGGCTAGTCTGAGCTATAGTATGAGACCCTGTCTCAAAAACAACCTTTTTTTCTATAAAAGATCATGAGGACCTGAGATGCCACATAAAAAGCTGAGTGCAGCTACATGTGCACCTGTAACTCCTGCACCTGCAGCACTGCACTGCAACTGTAACTCCTGCACCTGTAACTCCTGCACCTGCAACTCCTGCACCTGCAGCACCTGCACCTGTAACTCCTGCACTGTAACTCCTGCACCTATAACTCCTGCACTGTAACTCCTGCACCTGAAACTCCTGCACCTGTAACTCCTGCACCTGTAACTCCTGCACCTGAAACTCCTGCACCTGTAACTCCTGCACCTGCTAACTCCTGCACCTGCAACTCCTGCACCTGACACCTGCACTCTGCACCTGCTAACTCCTGCACCTGCAACTCCTGCACCTGTAACTCCTGCACCTGTAACTCCTGCACCTGCAACTCCTGCACCTGTAACTCCTGCACCTGTAACTCCTGCACCTGTAACTCCTGCACCTGTAACTCCTGCACCTGCAACTCCTGCACCTGCAACTCCTGCCCCCCTGCACCTGTAACTCCTGCCCCTGCAACTCCTGCACCTGTAATTCCTGCCCATGCAACTCCTGCACCTGCAGCACCTGCAGTGCTGTCTGGAGTGGAGACAAGAGGCTCACTGGAGTCTGCTGCCTGGTAGGTAGCTCCAGACTCAGTGAGGAACTCTGTCTGTCTAAGAGAATAAAGCAGAGAGTAATAGAATACCCAGTGTCCTCCTCTGGCCTGTGTAAGTACACACATGCTGGTATGCATGTGTGTGCGCGTGTGTGCGCGCGCGAGTGTCTGTGCGCGCGTGTGTGTGCTCGCGCGCGTGTCTGTACACAGACACACACAAACACTAAACATAAAAGACTTGACTGAAATACCAATATCTATCTTCTACTTTGCTTAACACTTGCCAAGTAGTATATATATATATATACCTGTGGTAGACTCTTCCCCTATAGTCATTGTCTTGTTTGATCATAACAACAGTCCTGTAATTCAGACACTATATTTATTCATGTTTAATCTATAGAGCATCTAAGGTCCGGTAAGTTTGGTCAGTTGCTGGGATTATGCAACTTGGTACATATAGAGCCCTTGCTTCTTGGTGGTCATAACATGATAGCTTCCGTGTGGTAGCCATAAGCATTATGTTCCACTTATGGTAGCATGTGCCTGTAAATACCATTTCATGATACCCATTTCTGCTCACTGACTATTAGAACAGTAGGACTGTGAGAAAAAGAGCTACCTATGGGTAGATAACAGAGCTTGAAATGCAGTCTCTAGGTTGGCAACTTCTAGAAGGAACAATTGAGCTTTATTTTCCCAGATTGTCTACATTTGCAAATCTCGGGTAATACTTGTGCCTTCTTTATGAGCCTGTTTTGTCATTTTCCCAATAATAGTATAGAATTAAAATGTTTCTAGAAATAAATTAAGTTATAAATAAACAAATAGGTAATGGCTAATTTTTCAGCTTTTGAGACTTTCCGAGAATTGGAATGAAGTTTTAATGCTTTTTATGACTCTGTCCTGATTTGGTAATTTAGCATACTATCCCCATGGGGCATATTCTTAAAAATTATGAATCAGCCAAATACTGAAACACAAACACTTTTACAGTGGCACACATCAATTAAGGATAAAAAATAAGCACTTTGTGCCATGAAAATATTCACAAATATACACAACCCTATGCACAGGGAAGTGGGGGAGCTGTTGGAGTCATTGATACCAACACCAAATGAGCCTGTTTTCAACCCAGATGAATAAGAGCTGACGTTTTTAATTGTTAATATTAGAGTACTGATACCTAGCAGTTGCCTGCTGTCATACGGTAAGGATTAAATAGTGTGGCTTTCATTCATTTATGTAGGAAGCTATTGACTTCCTAGAGCAGACGTTCAGGAGTGGAAGAGAGACAAACCAGTTAAGCACTAAACTACATACTATGTTAGTGACCATAGCAAATAAAATGGGCAAGGACAAATGGGGTTCTTGGGAAGCTTTGCAGTTTTAATTAGTATTCAGAAGGACCTTTCTGAGAAGGTAGCTTATTTTGCCTAAAGAATGAAGAAAGATCTGTCTCTGCTGTAACCAGAGAGGGCCATAAGTAAGGCAAGTACAAAGGCCCTGAGACAAAGACTTGCTCTGGTGAGTAAGGAATATCAAGGAAGCCAATTTGACTGGAATAGAGGTTAGAGAAAGCCATGGGAGATAAGTTTAGAGTGTGAAGAGAATGCCCGATGTGGTGGGCAGCATTGTGGGCTATTGTAAGGACCCCAGCCTTTTCTCTCAGTGAATTGGAAGCCACTGAGAAGTTTGAGGAGTAGCCACATGCTGAGTTATAGTTCAAAGGATCAATCTGGCTAATGAATTAGAAGAACTGAGGGCGATGTCATCAAAACATGGAGACAGAATGTTTTCTAATACTAAATAAGGCAAAGAGTAATTGTGACTTGGACCAGATTAACAGTAGGAGTGGAAGGAAATAGATGCGTTCTGGAACAATGTAAAAGTAGAGCTAATGGGATTGTTGACACATTGGACACAAAGAATGTGAGTTATGATTCTAAGCCTTCTGGTCTCCCCAGGAGAACACGCAGTGGCTTTTAACTGTAACGGGGAACAACAGATTAGCAGGGAAGTGAAGCCAGTTTTGGAAATAGGAAGTTTGAGGTGCCCATTCACCATCGATTAGAAATGGTAAATTGCGAGTCAAGAATTCAGTGGAGCCAGGCAGTGGCTCCTTTAATCCCAGCACTCACTCAGGAGGCAAAGGCAGGCAGATCTCTGAAACCCAGGAGAACCAAGACTACACAGAGAAACACTGTCTTAGGGAAAAAGAAAAAAGAAAAATTCAGTGGAAATGTCTGGGTTGAAAATAAAAATGTGGAATTTCAGCGAATAAATGCTGCCTAAGTCTGTGAGGCCAGATGAAAACAGAGGCAGTGAGTCTAAGCAGGAAGTATATGAAAGACTGAAGCTGTGCCCCTCAGGTTTAGAACAATGGAGACAAGAGAATTGACAGGAAAATTATGAGAAAAACTTAAAGTGTCACGTTCTGGAAGCAAGTCATCAGGAGGGAAGATGTGATGAGCGGTGTCACGTATTAACCGGCTGCATTAAGATCAGACAGGCCTGTGCTAACCCTACAAAAACACTTCAGTACGCAGATGGCGCCTGAGAGAAAAAAGAGAGACTTTGAGGAGATAAGTAGAGATGGTGTTTCGAGGAGGTTATCTGTAAAGAAAGTTAAGCCGTGAGACCCTACCTACCTAGAGAGGAAGGCCGGGTGAAGAAAGGGTTTATGTTGACTGTCTTGGAAGCAGGAAATGAGAGGATTTTTCAGTAGTGATGATGACGATCCACTCCCCAAAGAGAGCATGAAAGCCCTTGAGAAGGGAAGGTATGCGAGCGCTGGTCCATGGCAGGAAGAGCACAGAAATTCCATCAGTAGGAATGTGGGACAGCCAGGGTGGGTGGATGGGACAGTGAGAACTTAGGTCAACTCCTGATTCCTCCTGCTGAGTCAAGGGTGCTTAAAACCTCCCCAAAGCTGACAGCTACCACAAGTTTTGAACTCCAGCCATGCCTTCTAAGTCTGTGACGTTTGTTTTCCTGTTGTCGGTCCAGGGATTGAACCCAGTGCTTTGGACAAGCAAGGCAAGGACAGCACTGTGTATTCAATTCTTTTATTCTACTGTATAGTGTTGTATTTAACCGCTTCAGTGCCTTGGCTAACACCTACTTTTCCTTCAGTTTTGGGATAGATGTTGATTCTCTTTGGAACCTTTCCTGATGCTACTCTCAGTCAGTCCCTAGTACCAGATGAAACATTTCTGTTGTTTTCACTGACTTCCTGCCTCCACATATACTTAGCACACTCCAGCAAATCTCCTGTTTGTTTTTCTACCTCTTTCTCCTGGACTTGAAGATTCCTTAGGCTGGAGTCCCGACTTGGCCATCACTGTATTTCAGAGCCTACCTTAACACTTTACATATAGTAAGATGGCTTCTATGATTATTTTCTTTGTATTGGTGTTTTAAGTGGTACATTGCAGACATTATGTACATTCAGACTGTTGTTGAAGCTTCAACACTGTTCATTTACAGGATGTTTTTCATCATTCCAAACTGAAACTCCCTCCTTAAAAATTAACCACCATCCTACCATTTGTTGTTATGAATTGGACTGTTCTAGACATAGCATATACGAAGAATCAGATTGTAATTGTCCTTTTGTATTTGGCTTATTTATTTCACTTAGCAGAGCGTGCTCATGGTTGTCTATGTCATAGCACACATCAGAATTCCGTTCCCTTCTCAGGGTGAACTGGATTCCATTGTACACAGTCACAGTTTATGCATCATCACACTGGGTCCGATGCTTCCATCTTCTAGTTATTGTGCACAATGGTGTTATGAATATACATTGACAAACATCTTTAGTTTGAAACCTAACTGTAAGTAGTTCAAATAAATTTAGTCTAGAAAGACCACGTGGAAGACAAAGCTTGTCAAAATGATAGAAAAGACAATTATGATGAACAATTTGACCTAATTGGCATTTAGAGAACACTCTACCGAGCAATTAAAGAATAGACACTTTTCTCTCACTTTGGATCACACGTTCTTTCTAAAAATGTAGCCACTACTGGTTTTTTTTTTTAAGCCCAGTTTATCCTGTTTATCAATCCTGATACAAAACAATCAAGAGTATGTGATACTGCAGACCAGAATCCCACATCCACACAGACACAGAAATCACTGACCCTGCAATCTATCAACAGAGAGCCAGATGTAGTACTGTATGCCTATAATCCCAGCCCCTTGGGAGGCTGCCTTGTTAGTCTAGTCAGGAAGATTGTGACTCTGGCCCTCTGGACTCCTAAATGAGACCTGTTCCAAATAAAAATAAAAAGGGGGCTGGGGAATAAGGCCAGTTGGTGGCATGTGCAAGCCTCTGCGTTTAATCCCCCAAATACTACCCACCCACCCCCAAGGATTAGCTCGTGATGACTGTGGAGTTAGTCTAGTGTGATGGGTTGTTTTACCATTAGAAAGCCAAGGCTGGGAGGATGGCTCAGCATCTAAGTCCTTGTTCTGCAAGGATGAAGACCTGAGCGTGGGTCCCCAGCACCCAGACGCCATGGTGCATGCCTATAACCCGGTGCTGGAAAGCACAGGCCAGGGCTCACTGGCCAGCCAGTCTGACCAGTCAGTGAGATACCCCATCTTAAGAAATGAGGTGGAGAAGGGCCGGTGAGATGGTTCAGTGGATAAAAGGCTCTTGCCACCAAGTCTGACAGCCTGAGTTCAGTCTCCTGAACTCACATGGTAGAAAGAGAGAACCAACTCATGCGAGCTGTTTTCTGACCGCCACAGACGCGTGCGCCTCCCAGTGCACACGCACACACACACACACACACACACACACGCGTGTGTGTGTGTGTGTGTGTGTGTGTGCGTGTGTTTAATGTAGAAGGTGATAGAGGATGGCATCTGATGTCAACATCACGTGTCCGGAGGCATGTAAATACCTCCCCCAACACACCTAACTTTTAAAAACTTGATACATTGGTTTTGACTTGATTTATGTCAACATGCAGTAAACCTAGAATTCCTAAAAGTCTTTTTGAACAAGAATAAGATTGGGAGATTAAACAGTGTAAACCTGTTTTATCGAGACAGTTTATAGCTGAGAAATGTTAGAATTTAAGAATGGGCAAAAAGTGAATTCATGTTTCACCATTGTAAATTCCCTCAACCTTTCGTAGGTTGCTGGCTGGAATATAAAATAATAGTAAAACAGCTTTGGAAAATAGTCTATCAGTTCTTTATAAATGTAAACATACACCCACCCCACGGCTTAGAAATTCTGCTAGGTATTTCCCCAGAGACATAAAGACATTCGTCTGTCTACCTAAATACTTGTCCCAAATTCTGAGTAGAAGCCTCAGTTAGCCAGTTTGTAAGTGACCAAACAAATTGTCCTATCTCCATGCAATGGAAGTAAGGCACAGCAATACCAGAATGAACTGGTGAGCGTGCTCTGTTGCTGGGGCTGTGTGTAAGTACATCAAACGTTAGCTACTCCAAGCAGCATATGCTTGTTACCCTAGAATTTCTGAGTCAGGAGCCCAGGCATAGCCTAGCTGGGTTCTCTCGTGAGGATCTTGTCAGACCACGATGCAGGTCTGACAGTCCCACCTGGGGACTCAGTGGCAGCATCAGTTCCTTGCAGTTTTAGGACTAAGCTTCAAGTTTTTGCTGCATATTTGAGAAGCCACCCTGAATCCTAAAAGTCACCAGGTAATTCTCGTATATCTGTAAGATATACTTAAAGTTCATTTACCAGAAAATGTAATATGAAACAAGACTCATTTCACAATATGTCTTTTGAAGAATTTTTCAAACTTGAAAAAAGTGTACCTTTATTTATTTTTATAAAGTGCCAGCTCTCAGAACTGGTGAAGATCTCTTTTTTTCTTTCTTTCTTTTTTAGGTATGAGACTTTATGAGTATCTTCCTTAAATGAAACAAACATCTCTTCAAAATTTATATGTTTTGGATGCAAACTGTTAACTTCTTTATCCTCTGATTTTGTTCACATACTAACTTGATGGTAGGATATATAATTTACCATAGATGGACGGAGGTGTTTCTAGAAGGATCCTAATGCCTGTAGAGATTTGAAGAAAGTACACCTCATGAAGTATTCTTCTTTCTGCTTCTTTTAGTCTCTCTACATGATTAATGGGAGCCTTAATTGCATGCTCACCTTTATACTCGGTATAGTTTGTATGTGCCGATGGGAATATTAAGGTTCATGCATAGTAATGAGAATGCAAATGAGCACTGATGAAAGACTACTAGGATCTCAGGGCTTTAACTGCCCAGTCCTTTTGCTGAATTCTCTTTGAACAATGGTAACATAAAGAGGACCAATACAGAATTCACCTTACACATATTTTGCCAATAGTAAGAACATTTTATGATTCATAATTGGATAGAGGTTCTGTTTAGATTGTTCTGAGATTTAAAAGTCATGCTTCAGTATTATTGCTTTTTCCATTCCCTCCTCTGCTGCCTTTTGCTGGCTCTCACCAGGACATGTCTGTGCGACCTGTGGTAGCTGAGGAAGTGGGTCTGATTGTCAGAATGAATGATCACATGGACCGTGTCCAGCTGTGGTCTTTACTGGATACTTAACAAACAGCAGTGCCATCAGCCATCATCTGAAGATGTTTCGGGTATCTGGTTTTTGAAGAACCATAAATGTACAAGCTTATTGCAGCAGTTAACATTTATATATCCATTTAAAGCAAACAGAGTTAAATGGTCATCTAAATGAAGCCTAGGGAAGCCCTCAGCCCTTCTTTAGAGAAAAGTGTGCCGTGCCAGTGACTAGGTGGCACTCGGCATCTTCAACTCATAAAACCAGAAAACACATGTTTCAATACAATATTATTTGCAGACACTGAAAATATAATTTTCATGTCATAAATGTTCTTTCAGTTTTTTTAAACTAACATTTAAAGATGCAAAGCAAGCAATAGTTTTCCCCAATGTCTTCACCTTTATTAAAACCTTTTAAAATGAGGAGTAGGTGTGCAGCTTGTGGTAGAGTGCTTGCCTGCCATACACAAGGCCCTGGGTTCAATCCCCAAGTACTGAAAAAGACAGAAGATTTTTTTTTTTTAATGCTTTGGGTTCATTAAAACATCTTTTTTCAATCTTGGGAGAAATCTGAAAATGCTGGCCTGTGGATTTGCCAGTAAAACAGTCATTTTGTGGTTTTCTCCTGATGATAATGTGCATTATGCCAGTGTACCTTTTCATCACAGTCTCATGCCCACTGGTATGGATTTACAGACTCTAGAATATACAGTATCATTAGTAAAATATATAATAGCTAATCATGAAGGTCTTTTAGGCGTTATGGTAGTGGTTTACATTAGATATATACTTGTTGCTGAATGGATTGTACTAAATGACAGCCCTGGGGTTGGCACAAATTTTCTTTAAAGGACCAGATGGTATTTTGGATTTTGTGGGTCATTTGGGCTATTACAGTTGCCCAATTCTGCCACTGTAGCCATAGATACAAATCAGCACGGCTATGTTTTGATAAAATTTTATTTATAGACACTGAAAATTTAAGTTACTTATAATTTTCATATGTCATGAAATATGCATCTTTTGACATTTAAGAAAAAGCCACATAAAGATGTAAAAACAAGCACTAGACTGGATTTAGCTTGAGTCTCAGATTTACTGAACACTGTCCTGGTGGGTGGTTGTTCTGAACTAAGCTTCTAATATGAATTAAAGCTGAAGAGTTATCTGAAACTTTTGAGAGGTATGGGACTTACACTGAATGATTTTAAATCAAACCTGTCTCCTGGGGGGGGGGGGAATTGACAAATATAAATAGCTTATTTGGCCATAAAGAAGCAGCTGAAAATGTTGTAAATCACTTCTTTTCCTTGACGGCATAGAGGAATTTTTGATGTTCCTAAGCCATTTTTTCTAATGAGCAAGAAGAACTATTGCAATGAATATATGTATGAACTGAACATGTGTATTCAGTAAGTATTAAGAACCTACTTTCTCAAGGCATTTGCATGATATAAAGATAAATTTACCATTGGTGCGCCCTGACCTTGACAGCCTATAGTCATAAAATCTATGCAAGTTTTGGTTCAGATGGACCGAATAGAAGCTAAAGATAGTAAAAAGAGAGTGCAGAAAAGAATCAGAAGTAGAAAAGCTCAGAAATGGAGTAGAGAGTACTGAACATGGAACCTGCTGGAGATGCACATCTGGGGTCAGTGCAGGAGAGCGCAGCAAAGGGGAAGTATTCCAGCCCACAGCTGAATGTCCATCTCCTTACCCACGACTGCAGAACTAGACTTTGCAGAAAGGTCGGTCCTGATGTTATCATGTGGATGATAAGAGGCATTTGGCAAAGCTAACTTGAAAAGCGGTGTCTGCTCAACTGATAGAGCTCTGCCTTCACAGCCACTTCACCATTTTAATACCCAGCCTGCTTCTCATGAATTGTATAGCCAGAAGCACGTTGCTCAGTCTGTGTGAGCCTCAGTTCCCGGGTGTATAGAGTGGGGTCGATGATTTGTCCCTTCTGACATGGGTAGGCCTGCAGCTAGCCCTCCTCCTGCTCTGGTGTCCTTTGACTGCTGCTGAAGGTTGACAGACTGCTTAGGAAAGCATGGTTGGTTTCAGAGCCAAAGACAGGAGCAGATCTGATTTGAATCCCACCATTACTACTTAACCTTCAAACCTGGAGAATTATCTAATTTCCTATAAAATAAGGATACTTCATGGTTTTATAGAGAAGGCTGAATCAACTAAACTAGAAAACGGTTTTACTTTTCTAAAGCAGTGGTTCTCAACATATGGGTTGCAACTCCTTTGGGGCCATTTTGGCCCTTTCACAAGGATCTCCTAAGATAGACAGAAAACACAGATAATTACATTATAATTCATAACGGTAGCAAAAATACAGTTATGAAGTAGCAACGAAAATAATTTTATGGTTGGGGGGGCGGTCACCACAACCTGAGGAGCTGTTAAAGGGTCGCAGCATTAGGAAGGTTGAGAAGCACTGGTATAGAGACTACATTACCCACAGTGAGGTTTTCAGAATCTCCTGTAAACCCTCATAGGACAAGCAGATGTTATTGGATTTTTGCCTTTTAAAATCACTTATAAAAATGCATAAGGCTGGGTGTGGTGCTGCATACCTTTAATCTTATCCTTGTGAGGCAGAGGCAGGAGGATCTCTGTGAGTTCAAGACCAGACAAAGCTACATAGTGACATCCTTCCTCAAACAAAACAAAACAGAAAAACAAACATAGGTGTATTGAATAAAATTGAATAATAAGAATACATTTATATTTTCATATGCTAAATAGTGAGCAGACTATACATGTAAATATAAAAATCATATGGCTTTCATAAACAACCATTCACTGCAGATACCATTTTAATTTCCATTTTACAGAAGAAAAATCTGATGCTTTGAAAATGAAATGAGTTACCCTGGGTACCATAGCTCGGAAGTGATGGAGGTGAAGGGAGAACCCAGAGAGTCTGACTCGAGAACGTGCTTGGTAGCTTTTCTGGAGGCAGCTGCTACACGCCCTTCCCTTTGACGCAGTGTCTACCAGGGGGCACTGAACCAGTGTCTGTCCCACCTCTGGAGCCTGCCTCCCGAGAGCTAAAGTGAAGACTGATGGTCTGCAGCCAGAGAAGGCAGCTGCCCACTAGAGCACATAAGAAGAAAAATTTCTGTAATAAAAACTTCCCTAAATCCTTGATAAATTGGGCAATTACAAATTCAAATTTCCAGAATAATATAATTTTGACATTGCCTTGAACTTTATTGTGATTTGTCCTTTATGCCATAGCCTAAATTGAATTCTGACGATTATGAGCTGTGATTTTGAAGATAGGAGACTGTCTTCCTGATAGTCTAGTAGTTTTTTCACAACACAGATCACCTGACATCTGTGTGTTTATTTCCTGTACCCCACTTCCCTAGTAGATAAGCTGCAGTAGACTGAGCCATTTCATCTGCTCAGTTCCTTGCTAAAGCTCCAATATTTAAAACAGTACATCATAGGTGTTCGAAATATCTTGTAGGCACGAGCAAATAGAATGTTTATGTATGTCCAGCAAGATGGCTCGGCAGGTCAGAGCTCTAACGACCAAACCTGACAGCCTGAGTTCCATTCCCAAACCCTACATGGTGGAGGGAGAGAACTGACTTTGGGGGGTTGTCCTCTGACCTCCACACATGCTGTTGGGTCCCCCATTAAAAAATATAAGAAAAATGTTTAATATGGGTAAATTATGTAAAACAAACATCTAAATGCTATTTTTCATTTTAGCATGGATTAGAAGAACAAGAAAGACTCCACCTACTATGGAGGTAAGAATACATGAGAAAATATTCAGATGGTTTATGATTGTAATACTCTGTTTGTCAGCTGAGAGCTTGTACTACTAAAGATACATAAATTCTTGGGAAAAATATAATACATCTCAGTATTAATTTTACTGTGTAAGAAATAATTCTCAAGTATTTCTAATAAAATAATATATTATTACAATATACTAGCATTGCATAGTAATATTGTGTGATAAAAATATGTGCACGTTTTCCTCATGCATTCTTGTAATTATAATTTTTCTTTATTCTTAAAATTTTCATGCCTGCATTCAGTGAAATAGGATTATATCCACTTTCCATTTCTCTTCATCAACTACCCATCTCCCCCTCTAATCATGCATGCCCCTTTTGCAACTTCATGTTTCTTTTGTTTTTCTTCTTTCTTTTTCGATAATCCATTGAGTCCTTCTAGCCCTGCCCATATGTGCGTGGACCTGGGCCCAGCCACTTGCACAGGAATCTTGCCAGTGGGAGCGTCCTCGAAAGAGAATGATTCTCCCTACCGCAGCATCCATCGAGGGCCAGTAGCTTCTCATCAAGGACTGGGGCCTGGAGAGCACACTGCCCGCCCATCCATGCTGCAAGTTGGGCTAGGTTGACCTTGGGCAGATAACCACAGCCTCTGTGTGCGCCTGAGTACAGTAGTCGTGTCGCGGCATTGTAAAGCGCTCCCCATCCTCCAGTCCCATCCTCCAGTCCCATCCTCCTTCTGACATTCACGGCATTGCCTGAACCCTGGAGTTGGGAGGAGGTTGATCAGTCTCCTGTTCGCAGCACTTAAGACATGCCGTGTCTCTGCCCTGACTAAAGCCACTGTGAAAAGAGTCTTCTTTGTCCAAGGTTGAGAGCAGCCTCGCTCTATAAGTATAAATATGAATATTTTAGAAGGCAATTTGGCCACATGACTGCAATAAATGCACATCTTATGGAATTTATCAAAAATATAAAAAACACATGTTAGTAGGAAAAACTACTTTCTAGGCCAGTTGCCTGCAATACTATCCACTCAGAATACTGAAGCAGGGGGATGGTTGGTTTGAGGCCAGCCTGAGAGCCTTGAGGACAGCAGTCTTTAAATTTTTAGAATAGTATATGTTTGAAGTAGCAGTTTGTTATAAACTCAAACACCATGACATTACTATTTCTCTCCTGGCCAACTTGAAGGGTGAAGGGATCAGTTTCTTGTACAGTTCTTGGGGTGCTCTGGCCAGCGGAAGGCCTGTTCCTCCCACAGCTTGTTGACTTCATTCCCTGACCTCCTTCTACCTGCTCCATTCATACTCCTTAGAGGAGCTCCTGGGAGTCTCTCGGGGTTAATGCTTCTTTCTGTGGCCGTCGGCTGACAGACATACCTGCTATGTTTAATTTTTTTTTAAAGGTTCATTAGAATCCTAGGATGCCTCTCTGAAGTCTTTCCTTGTTTCCTTCCTGCCTGCCTGCCTGCCTGCCTTCCTGCCTTCCTTCTCTTCTCTTCCCTTTTGTTCCCTCCCTCCCTTCCTTTCCCTCCTTTCTTCCTTCCTTTTTTTTGAGACAGAGTTTCTCTGTATGGTCCTGGCTGTCCTGGAACTTGCTCTATAGACCAGGCTTGCCTCGACCTCAGAGATCTGCCTGCCTCTACTTTCAGAGTACTGGGATTAAAGGTGTGTGCCACCACTTGGCTAACTTCTCAACTGCTTAACTCACACACAGATTTAATCACTTGTAGCTGAAGTTTTCTCCAGTCCTGCCTGGCCCACGGTCAGGACAAATCTCTCTCACCCACCAGTCCCGCAGCCACTCAGACCCAACTGAGTAAACACACAGAGACTTATATTGCTTACAAACGGTATAGCCGTGGCAGGCTTCTTATTGTCTAGTTCTTCTATCTTAAATTAACCCATTTCTGTTAATCTATGTCACCACATGTTCCGTGGCTTTACCTGCTGCCTTTACATGCTGCTCCCTGGATGTCAGGCTGGCGTCTCCTCACTCAGCCTTCCTCTTCCCAGAATTCTCTTCTCTGCTTGTCCCGCCTATACTTCCTGCCTGGCTACTGGCCAATCAGCATTTTATTTATACAGAGCGATACCCACAGCAATCACTCCTTTCTTGGGCACCCTGGCTTAGACACCTTATTAGGCCCTTGGAATTTAGTGTTCAAGTTTATAGTTTTGTTTATTCATCTTTCTGACGACATCATAACCACCTGGTGCAAAGCTTGATTTGTTTTTGTGAGGTTGGTTTTTATAGACAGATTTGAGTGATGAGCTTCAGTTTCTATCCACCAATTACAGATTAACCTTGTAAAACTGAACATACTTCCAAGTTGAACATTGCTTGCTCTGTTTTCTAAGAGGTTCACATTCAGTTACAGTACATCGTATGGCTCAGCACCTGATCTGTAGTGCAGGACGAAGTGAGCTTTAGTTCACAGAACCAATGAGCTAGACTTTTCCTGATTCTTACCTTATTGGAAGCCATTAGTAGCAAATATTTATAAGTATTGTTCTTTTTAGACTAACAGAATAGTTAGAAGCACAATAAGCTTTTTTTTTTTTTTTTGAAAAGTGGCCATGCTTTTTGCTAATTATTGGCAAAAGGCATGATGATTCAGTGATATGTTTATAGACAGTAAGAAAAGAAAACCACAATATTAGTGGTCTGCCTGCTTTATTTTCAATAGATGCTTCATGAAAGGGAAAAAGGAGTTCGAGACACCAATAAAGAAAGACCAGTAAAAAGTGCTTACAAATGGTGCTGGTGTAGTCTAGGCAAAGGTTGGGTAGATGTGTAGGAGCACTTATGGCTTTGGTTACTAACTGGACCATTGTCTTGACTCTGGGCTGGAAGCTCCAAAGACTCATTTTGTCCAGTGGTCATGAAATGGTTATGAGAACTCCGAGTACTGGTTTACAGTGGGAAACTCTCAAAGCAGGGGAAGCAGGAGCTTGGTTAGTGTTCAGATGAGGAGAAGCAGGTAAAACAGACACTTAACTACTCCGTACTTATTTAATGTTGCTTACTGCATCCACCGTACAACTGAGACAGTCCGACCCCCAGGGTGCAAGCAGGTGAGAGATTGTATGTTGTTACCGATATCTCTTCAGACACGCAGAGCCTTGTGGATGGGAACAGAAGATTGTCAGGTGCTGGTTCGGCTTCCACTGTCACGGACAGTAGGTATCTGGATTGTCCGCCAGCCTGTGTCTCTTGACCCCTTTCCTCTCTGCTCCCCTTCTGAGTGACACCCTCCTTTACTGTCATGGCTGCTGCAGTGTGGCCAGACGCTGCCAGCCCTGCAGCTTTTCTATGCTTTGCCGTTCATACTTCTGCTCTGGCCTATAATATGTCAATTTTGCAGCTTAACATTCAGAGAAGAATATTGCTTCTGAATTCTTGAGGCCTATTTCAGAGTTGTCTCCAAGTAACTGACAGTTATTGAGTTCTCTGTGCTCAGTATTATTAGGCTCATTTTATAAGTTCCCAAACTGAAAAGCCTTAATTTTGGCATTTTGCATAGATAGCCCTACTTTCCTCTTGACTTAAATTATTAAGGTAGCCGGGCGGTGGTGGCGCACGCCTTTAATCCCAGCATTCGGAGGCAGAGCCAGGCGGATCACTGTGAGTTCGAGGCCAGCCTGGACTACCAAGTGAGTTCCAGGAAAGGTGCAAAGCTACACAGAGAAACCCTGTCTCAAAAAACCAAAAAAAAAACAATTATAAAGGTAGACTGTGTTCCTTCGAAAAGTAGACACCCCTCCTACCCCAAATCTCATATTTTTAGGAATGTGGTAGAAACTTATAACAAAATTGTCACATGTTCACATGGGATCTAGCATCGTTAATTAAAAATGAGTGAAGTAGAGCTGATTTCTGAACCTGGGTAAATCTCAGACAACATGGTATCACACAAAAAGAGCAAATCACAGAGGATTCCGTACTGGATGCCATCCGTGTAAACTTGAAAGCAGGGAAGGAATAGTGGGCATGCAGTTAGGGCGGAGAGTTAAACACAGGAGTTCACTTTTACAAGTCCAGTGGAAGTGACAGCAACAATGTACTTGAAAAGGCAGAGAGGACAGCTGTGTTTGGAAGCTAGAAAGCACGCAGACAGGTGGTAACACCTTTAACACAACTGTCAGGAAGGAAAGGCCAGAGGTAACGCGGCTTAAACACAGAACTCAACACGCTCAGTAGCTGGCAGTGTCCAGACTGGTGCTAAAAACTAGGAACTGATTGGAAACTTTAGAGATAATTAGATGCCAGCCATTTAGGAGAAGAAAGAATAAAATTAGATGTTGCCATTTTCTTCTATCATCGTCATCATTGATTCAGGGAAGAGTCATCTGCAGATACTAAAACTATTGGTTCCTAGTCTTTGGAATAATAGGTCTCATGATCTGAAAGCATAGCCTCATGAATTACTTATTAATTATAAAAGGGGAAGTAGAGCTTCCTAATAGACAAACCTGGCAGGGAAAACCCTCGCCAGATGGTCAAATGTTTTGCTAAGTTGTAGAAAACTGATGTTTTGAGTGCCCCCTTGTTTGAGGCAGAGAACAAAGCATCACCCATAAAATAATCTTCCAAACTGTATAACCCTAATATAGTCATGAGGAAATGACCAGAAAACCTAAATTGGAAACATTCCATCAAACCTGTCATGTCAGGGTCATGAAAAGCTAAGGTATGTAAACCTGACATCTCAATTGTATAGTGCTTTGCTGTAAAGGATGGTTAGAGAAAACTGGTGAAGTCGAGACCTGTGCCATATATTAGAAAAATAACATATATCAGTGCTAAATCTGCAAAAAGGATGCTCTTGAATTCACGTTGTGGTAGTGCGCATCCAGGCAATGTCTCCTTTCTATCCTGCTGGAAACTCCAAGTTCATTCTCATGAAAGAGATAACAGTCTTGGCAAATCTAAGGAAAGGGAACATTCTGAAAACCAAGCAGTTGGGCTGGCCAGGTGGATCATCGGGTGAAAGTGTTCACCGTGCGAGCCTGCCAACCTGAGTTCAATTCCCAGATCCTCCGGTGGAAGGTAGGCTTGACTTCAGAAAGTTGCTTGAGACCCCCACACATGCCCTGTGGCACATGTGCACACACACACACACACACACACACACACACACACACACACACACACACAACGATAATGATAGCAACAATGAGGGTGATGGTGATGATGATATTGATGAATAAATTAAAAAGAAATGTTGAAAACAGAGTGATTAGATGAATATGTGGCATTGAAAATGAGACTCTAATTTTCTCACTGCTAAGATCCTAGAACCAAAATAAACAGGCCTTCATGCCCCATGTGGGGTACTGAAAGATCTGGGGTTTCTGAGCAACTGAGAACAACGTAAAACCTGAGTTAAGGACACTGAGTTAACAACCTCATAATGGTGTTATATAGATCTGCCCATCAGATTTGCATAGAAATACTCGTATCTGGGGAGTGTCTAATATGAAAGACAGAAGCCTACATAAATAAGTAAATAATCAGGGAAGGGCAACTTGGGTAAAACGAACTGCTTAAAAACCTTACTACGGTCCTCAGGGACCAAGCAAGAACAAAATGCTGCTTAAGAGAAGTAGTTTCATCACACAAATGGTTTGGGGGGAAATATCATCAATGAAATATTTAATGGAAAGATTAGAACTTAAATTGAAGGTGTTTTCTGTGAAGCGGGGCAAAGAACAGGTGGCTACAGGAAAGGAAATGGTTGGCGAAGCTAGAGACGGTGCCCTCGGTGCATAGGTGGGTGACAGCCTGAAGTGCTGTGCCCATTGTCTTTGACTAAGCCTGACGGTGGAAAAACATTTTTGAGCGTGGGCGGCCTTGCAGAATCGTTTTCCACAGACCCTTTGTCAGGAAGTTATGGAAGTGCAGAGATGACAGAGTTCAAGGGCAGCTAGACCAGGAGGTGCTGGGCAGTGAAGGCAGGGAGAGAATGCTCCCCAAATGGTGAAATACGTAGAGGATGTGACACATCAGAACATAGCAAAGGAGCCTCGCTTATAAGTCAGTTATGGTGATATTTTATTTGTGCTGAAATGTGATTTTATTTGTATGTTAATAAAGTTGCCTGGAGAGCAGAGTTAAGAGCAAGCCATTTAGCAGAAGTCCGGTGGTGGTAGCACACGCCCTTAATCCGATCACTTGGCAGCAGAATCTCTGTGTGTTCAAAGACACAGCCAAGAGGCAACCCGAACCTTTAATCTCAGTACAAACCATAGAGACCTGGAGGTCTGTATAGACAGGCAGTGACGAGGAAGTCATGTGGTTGGGTTTACAGCCAATGAGAAGGCAGAACAGAAAGGCAATAAAAAGACAGGATACAGGAAGAAGGTCTCTCTCTCAGGGGAAGGATAGCAGCGAGTGGTAAGATAAGGTGGTCTTAGCTCTTGGCTACTGCTTGATCTCTGGGCTTTTAACTCTTTATTGGGCTCTGTGTTTCTTATTTAATAAGATTGTTTAGAATTACATCTACAGTCAGTGTGTGCAAAACAGAATTCATTAGCTCCAGTAGAAGCAAAGCTTCTATAGGGTTTCTATTGCTGTGAAGAGACACCATGACTACAGCAACTCTTATAAAGGAAAACATGTAATGGGGTGACTTACAGTTTCCCAGGTTTAGTCCATTGTCATCATGGTGGGGCATGGCAGCGTGTAGGCAGACATGGCACTGGAGAAGTAGCTGAGAGACACAGACACTGGGCAGTATCTTGAGCATATATAAGACCACAAAGCCCGCCTCCACAGTGACACACTTCCTCCAACAAGACCACACCTACTCCAACAAGGCCACACCTCCTAATAGTGCCACTCCCTTTGGGGGCCATTTTCTTTCCAACCACCACACGTGGCTAGAAAGAGAAGTAATCCTAGTATACTACATAAGTCACTAGTTAAACATATTCATGCAGAATAATGTAAATATTGAATATTGAACTGTAACTGGTGGCTGTTGGAAACTATTGAAGTAACTCTTTTATTTCCAATTATAAGGAGTTAGTGCCCAAAGCTTAAATCTGAGAAACATAGGAGTGATTCACAGTTACATGGCGGCTGCAGAATGCCTGGAGCAGAGCCTGTTAGAGCTCCTCGGCAGTTCTTTGGATCCTTGGTTTGCCTGTGCTGTGACTATGAGTAGCAAGCGAGCACTGAGTGTGGAGCCCTGTGTGGAGGGGCCTGTGCTAGGAGTACTTTACCAGCACACTTGAGCCCAGTTTTCATCCCCAGTCCTGCAAACAACCATACAGAATCAAGTCAGATGTATAAAGTAGTTTCTTGGAGGGAAAGAGTGATAGTATTTTTCATGACAAATGTTTTTGTCATGAAAAACATTTGACTTAAAAGGGAAAAAAAATGTTTTGTTTTGAGAGACGGGGTCTCACACTGTAGCTCAGGTTGGCCCTGAACTCACACCGCTTTTCTTGTCTCCGTCTCCTGATTGCTGGGGTCTTAGAGATGAGTCCATACAGTACTACAGACTTTCTCAGCTTAAGCTTTGTAAGCCAAACCTTTCTGTAGTAGACCTGATAGTTACTGCAAAATGGGTCCGATTGTGCTTGTTGCCAACTCAACCACTAATCCGGGTTGTCAGGCTGTCTGCCTGTACTGCTGGCATGCAGAGGCTTCCTGTCCAGTATGCAGGTTCAGTAGCTTTAGGAAATCAATTTCCATGTTCTCTCTGCATGTGCAGTCTTTCACTTAAAAGAAACAAAACAAAAAAAAAAGTCTGCCTGAGAACTCCTGGCTTGCTGGTTTCCAACTGATCTCTAAAATTACTATTAGAGGTGTCAACTTTTCAAAAGGAAAGATGATTGTCCATGCTCTACCTGACTATGGGGCCTTGCTTTGGGGTTTAAAAATCTCCAGGCACCACAGACACCATTGAAGAGTGACTCTCACCTGAGGGAGAGTCCCTCGGCTGCAAAGCCGAGACAAAGCTTCAGTAAAAATGATCTGAGTAGCAACACGTTGTTTCTATTGAGGACACAAACTTGCAGCCAGTCTCCTAAGACAAGAGCCTCTCGGTCCACCTAGCTAGCTAGTTATCCACTTAGCATCCTAAAGTTAAAATTCAGAAGTGTGAAAGTTGTCATGGGGATGCATAGTAACAACTTTATTTGAATTTTAAAATTAACGCAGACTTTCTGACAGAGAGTAAGTCAGATCTGGCTGATCGGTTTTGACAATCAGGACTAGCTTTGCCAATTAAGTTATATGGTTATATCTTTCATAAATTGAGCAAGCTGAACTGACTCTGAGGCTTTAAAAAATATTTAAAGCCTGCATTCATTGTACAATCACTTCTGATGGGGGCTTTGCTATTGATTGTGCCGACTGAAATGTGATGTGGTTTGTAGAGTCTTAGGGCGTAAAAGTGCTGCTGTGGTTTATGGATGTGTCAAGATGCAGTGCAGGCATTAAAGCATGCATGAAAATGACGGGCAGCAAAGGAAACATGAGGCCATTGTTACTGGAGGAGAAAGTAGGAGAGGCCACTAGGGCGTTATTGTATCTGCAGAATTTAATCCATTCCATTTGATAGTGGCCACAAGGAGTATATTGTTAGCTATTTATATTTTTGTTCGTGAACTATTCTGTCTAAAAAGAATACCAAGAGGGCTGCACTTGTAGTTCAGTCAGTAGAGTGTTGCTTAGCATGCCCTGGGTTCAATTCCCAGTACTGCATAAACCAAGCATGGGGTATACCTGTCACCCCGATACTCTGAAAGTGCAGAAAGATCAAAAGTTCAAGATCATCCTGGCTACATAATAAGTTTGAGACCCTGCCACAGTAAGATAGATAAATAAGCAATGACTTACAATCACATCAAATTGAGCCAGGCAGTGGTGGTGCACACCTTTAATCTCGGCACTCAGGAGGCAGAGACAGGCAGATCTCTGTGAGTTTGAAGCCAGCCTGGTCTACATAGTTCCAGGACAACCAAGGCTACACACAAAGAAATCCTATTTTGAAAAAGAGAGAGAGATCAGGTTGAATCTCTAGTAGAATAATAAGATATTCTTTTTTTAATGCAGTATTTTCATACAATATAATCTAATTATGGTTTCCCCTCCCCCAACTCCTCCCAGCTCCTCCCCACCTACTCACTCCCACACCCTTTTTTTCTCTCATTAGACATTCTTAAACGAATAAATGAGACACTTGAAATTCAAACATACTTAAGCACTTAAAAGAATTTTCCTAACAACATACATAGAAAACAAATCAGCAGGATTTAATTTTTGAAATTCCTTCTGAAAGTCGTAATGCTTAATTTGGCTTATTATTTATTCAGTTACCATCAAATACCTCACATAGACTTAAAAGTTAATATATTTTCCCTGTAGACTTCTTTTGCATATACCAACCTGATCTAATTGCATTTGACATAATACTCTTAAGTTATATTTAGTTTCTGATTTCAGTATCTTTTTTTTTCCTTCTGTGAAACTGAATTAGTCCAATATGATAAAATTGCAAAGAAAAACTATTCACGTATCACGCTTAGAAATGGGGTCTGACTGCAGTCTACACAGGAGTGTCGTGTGTTCTGTGACAGTGTCACTCTGGGATCCTGTACCTACAAGGCTGGAAAGCTTACTCACTGGCCTGTTCTGGCGTTTCCATCACCCCAAGAAAAAAGACATGGATGACCCGGGTTACCGCCGCCGTAACAGACAATCTGGGCAGTCTTATGCTAGTCCTTTGACTTCCCTTATACCTCACTCATTTGTCTGTCTCGGGTCAGGTGCAAAGGTCAGGGCTGGTGCCAGCAGCAGTGCCTCCAGCCCTGCAGGGTACACACACACACACACACACACATACACACACACACACACCCCGCTGAACTGGTGTGCTGTGAAGATGTCTCACTTGGCCAGCACTGGGACTCTACCCGACTTCTCTGTTCTCTTATTAAAATGTTAGTACTAAAATCATATTACATCTTTTTTTTTTAATTTTTATTTTATTTTTGGTTTTTCGAGACAGGGTTTCTCTGTGTAGCCCTGGCTGCCCTGGATCTCTCTCTGTAGCCCAGGCTGGCCTCGAACTCACTGAGATTTGCCTGGCCCTGCCTCCTGAATGCGGGGATTAAAGGCGAGCGCCACCACTGCCCGGCAATAATTTTACTTTAAAAAAAAAAAACAGAAATAATAAATTACCCCCCAAACTTCTGGTAGATTCCACAGCTCTTGGTTTTTTTTTTTTTTTTTTTTTTTTTTTTTTTTTTTTTTTTTGTTTTTCGAGACAGGGTTTCTCTGTGTAGCTTTGCGCCTTTCCTGGAGCTCACTTGGTAGCCCAGGCTGGCCTCGAACAGCTCTTGGTTTTAACAAGTTAATTTACTCACACATGCAATAGTGCTTCATTGCTGTCAGGGAGAACTTGCCCCCTGTGTTCTGCCCTTACTTATCTACTACAGTAAATGAAAACACACAGGTACTGGCTGCAGCACACACTTAGCATTGGACAGGCTCTTTCTCCCCATGTGCCTTCTTTGGTGTTGACCTCCAGCTCTGTGAAAACAGCAAGGATGTAAAATTCACCTTGCTTCTTAGAGATCTGTGTAAAGAGATGAAAATTAATCCTAGGAGCATTTTGAGTCCCAATCCTGAGTCTGTTCTTCACTGCTAAGCCTGTCTGTCGCCCTGCCTGTAAGTATGTATTCATTAGTCCTTCAAGAGCTATTTGAAAATGAAAGCCTTCTCTTTTTCAAAACACTGGTTTTAGGTGAGTATTGCCTGGAAGCATCCTGTCACTTCCAAGGCTCTCGCTTTTTCCTGGTCAAGGGTGCTGCTCCCACATCTGTCTGTCTAAGCAGAGGTACGCATTTTATTCTTAGCACAGTTTTCCATCCATTTTGACCTTTATCTGGCTTTTAAGGAAAGGAATATAACAGAGTTTTTAAATAAGTTGTAAGTAAAGTGCTATTATTTGTTATTTTTAGATTTATTCCTGCTCAGATTCTTTGATTCATCAAAATGTAGTACGTACATATTAAATGGTGTACAGAATTAGTTCTGAATGGTTAACCTAAATCATATCAACGGTTACTAAGACAAGTCTCATTTAGGTTTGAAAGCCAGGCCTAGATCCAGATTGGGAAAGATTGAGGGAGTCCAAGTGGGAGATAATGTCCCTAAATCTACACTTTTCTTCTTGTTTCATCAAGATTCTTGATTCTTTTCACTCATCTCCATATTGGAGAAGTAATGATTTTATGTGATCTGAATTTAAAGAAAAGCATGAATGAGAATCACTTGTATGTGGTGTAAGCTTTCATTGGGAAAGACAGTGTTTAAAAATAATACACTGATTTGCATTAGTGATATGCCCTCTAGAAGGCCAAAGCATAGTTGATCACCCAAAGGAAGAGATACAAATGACTAATGAATATTTGGGAAATGTTCGGTGTTTACCGTCAGGGAAATGTAAATGAAAACTATGGAGATTCCGTCTCACACCAGTCAGCGTCATCAAGAAAGCAGCACGTGTTGACAAGGGTGTGGGGGAAGGGCAGCTCTGATACACTGCTGGTGGGAGCGGGAACTCGGGCAGCCACTGTTGAAATCAGTTTGGAAGTTACTCAAAAAAACTGAAAGAGAAAAACTGTGCAACCCACAGGAATCCAAGTCAGCATAACACAGAGATGCACGCACATCTGTGTTTACTGCTGCACTGTTCACAGTAGCCAAGATGGTCATCAGCATAAATGGAGAAGGCAGAGGTGGTATACATAACAGTGAAACTTTATTCAGCCATAAAGAAGAATGAAATAATGTCATTTGCAGGAAAGTGGACTGAACTGGAGAGCATCATGTTAAGTGAATTAAGCCACCACATACTACATGAAAGGGGGAAAGGAACTATAAGGAGGAGGGAATTATAAGAGAAGGTAATGGGACAAAAGAAAGACAAAAACACCACATTTTCCTGTATGTGCAGAATCTACATTTAAGCTTAGGCATATGCCCATGTTCACAGGACAAGGAAGCAGAAAGTAGGTTATTTCAGGGGTAGAAGGAAGAAAGGGATGGAGAAGGCAATGGGGGATAATTAAGAGCAAGGTACAAGCGTGTGCGTGTGTGTGTGTGTGTGTGTGTGTGTATAAGAGAGAGAGAGAGAGAAATCTCAAATGAAACCCACTATTTTGTACAATACAGCAATTAACTTTTAAAAAATTAGAATTTGAGTAAAAAGAATTTCCCTACAATGTGTGGGTGGGCCTCATCTAATGAGATGAAGACCTTAGTGAGAGAAGCCCTGATAATTCCAAGGGTGTCAGGACTGCTCCTGTGTGAGGGTCTGTCGGGACTGCTCCTGTGTGAGGATGTCTGTCGGGACTGCTCCTGTGTGAGGGTGTCTGTCGGGACTGATCCTGTGTGAGGGTGTCTGTCGGGACTGCTCCTGTGAGGGTGTCTGTCGGGACTGCTCCTGTGAGGGTGTCTGTCGGGACTGCTCCTGTGTGAGGGTGTCTGTCGGGACTGCGCCCATGTTAAGTTGTCTGTAGGTAGACTTTCTTTCCTGCCTACCATTTCCCAAATAACCAACTCAGAGGCTGAACATGAATTGTAACTGCTTAACCGATAGCTTAGGTTTGTTACTAACTAACTCTTCCATATTTCCTATCTGTGCTTTGCCATGTGGCTTGGTACCTTTTCTCAGTGTGGCATGCCCATCTTGCTTCTCTGCCTCTCCTCGCAACTCTCCTGACTCTGCCCTTCTTCATCCCAGCATCCTTAGTTTGGTCACCATGCCTATACTTCCTCGCTGGCTACTGGCCAATCAGTATTTAATTAAACCCGTTCCAGTGACAAGTCTTTGCAGTGTACAAGAGGATTATTTCATAGCATTTCTCCCTTTTTGTCTAATTAAAAAGGTTTTAATTTTAACATAGTAAAATTACATACAATAAAGATAGTTATTAAGTAAGAATTACAGTTACAATACTCAGTCTGTTTGTGTTTGGCAAAATTAAAGAAAATACCCCATTATCTGTCTTACTTTTGTAAGTTTTACATCTTACAGACTTTTCTTAGAAGCAGGAAATTTTGAAGGACTGTCTTATCTTGTCTTGGCAAAGTGTGGTAGTTGCTTTCTTTTGTGTCCTATTGGTCCAGTTTGGTCAGTAACTGTCAGCAGTTGAGGCAAGGGCAGTTTCTTTGCCCACATGGCTAACTTTTGCCATAAAGAAAACAAACTCCATATAGAGTTTCTTCAATGTCCATAATCCTCTTTGAAGTAATTTTAAATGCCATAATATGTAGGTCTTTGAGTGTTTGAAGATTATCTATCTATCTGAAATGTATCTCTGTATGACCTTTAAGTTTGCTGTTATAGATGACTATTAATCTGTATTTCTTAATTATATATTCCTTTTTTTAGGCGTTTTGTTTTGTTTTGTTTGAGACAAGTTTTCTCTGTGTAGCTTTGGAGCCTTTTTTGGAATTCACTCTGTAGCCCAGGCTAGCCTCAAACTCACAGAGATCCACTTGCCTCTGCCTTCTGAGTGCTGGGATTAAAGGCGTGTGCTACCACGGCCAAGCTTTTAATTATATATTACATTTTTAAATGAGCTGCATAAACATATCCTAAACAAGAGTAGAAACATACATACAGTATAACGAAATTTAATTTTAAATTTGTATTAATAAACAAAATCCATACCAGTGTAAAATATTTTAAGATTAATAGGTTTTTTTGGATTAAAGTAGATTTAATAATCTATTCTTTTTTTCCTTTAGAAAGATATCTTTGAATTTAATTCTTTTGTTTAGCCTTTTTTTTTTTACTATGACTAATAACAATTTGTAACCAACCCCCCCTTAAATGATAACAAACATCCATAACCAATATTTTGGGATGTGGGCATGGTTCTGTAGATGACTTCCTATTGTTTGGGAGTGCTGACATCTTTGGGGGAACCTTCAGAAAATCAGGATAATTGTTAAGTCTTGATTGGAGTATTCTGTGAGACTGGATCATTTCAGTCATCAACCTTGAAGCTGTTCTGGATGCTGGATCACCTAAGCCATCTGTTTTTATTGGTGTCTGGTCCCCTTGTTCTGAAAATTCATAAACTGCTAAAGGTAACATCCATATTACCTTTATTATGTATTAATACAAGTATATACTGTGCATTGTACACAAGCCTGCCAAAGATGATTTTTTGTTATATGTTTGAGCAGATAAAACATGCATCACATGTGTTGTAGTTTTTTTAGGTTTATTTCTTTATGTCTGCAGTCAGAAATTTCAGGGGGCTTCCTCAATCAAACTTGATTTTCTTTAACCCAGAATAAATCCACAGCCTCTCATTTCCTGTGGAAATAAAAGTATAACTTTCCTCCAAAGCCTTTTGACTTAAATTTTGAAGTCAAGATTTTTTTTTAAATATATAGGTTGGTTAAATCTAGCAGTTTTTATAATCCAGTGTCCCTTAGCAGCTAAAAAAAAAAAAAAACATTCAAAGACAACACAATAACATACAGGACTCAGACTGTCTGTATATTTCCCATCTTTATTAGCTTATTATATATAATATTACTTAATTCCTTTTTAAAGAACTTTATTATTTTATTCTTAAACTATTTTTTAATATGCCTTTTCTCTCTCCCAAGCCTATGTGTGTATTTTTAAACACACTGTAACCTGTTCAGAGGCTTTTTTTTTTTTCACTGAATCTGTCTTTACTGTGTATCTGTTGTTTTTTGATCTCATGAGACAAATCTTAAACTGCTATGTCAGCTACCTGTTGCTGGAGAGCTTCTCTCCAGGTTCCACCAAGCCCCATATGTAATTTTACCATGTTAAAGTTAAAACCTTCCTTTTTAAAAAAAAAAAAAGAAGAAAAGGGGAAGTGCTGTGGATATCACTCTATATAAATAAAACACTGATGGCCAGTGACCAGACAGGAAGTATAGGCAGGACAAGGAGAGAGGAGAATTGGGGAAACAGGAAGAAGGAGGGAGAGACACTGCAGCCACCGCCAGGACAAGCAGCATGTAAAGATGCCGGTAAGCCACCAGCCACGTGGCAAGGTATAGATTTATAAAAATGGGTTAATTTAAGATATAAGAACAGTTAGCAAGAAGCTTGCCACGGCCATACAGCTTATAAGTGGTATAAGCGTCTGAGTGATTATTTTATACGTGGATTGTGGGACTGCGGGGTTTGGGGAACCTGGAGAGAAGCCCTCTAGCAACAGCTACCAGCATTGTTCAGCTTAGCACATGGCAGTAGCTCATGGCAGGTGGGGACAGTTGTCAGGAGACGTTTTCCTGTACTGTGGCTGGAATGAGAGACTGCGGGAACCCACCATACAGCGTAGCTCATGGCATGCATGTGGCCAGCATTAGAGACACAGAATAGGAAGCCTTGCTTGGCTCTGTTTCTGAGCATTGAGAACTTTTTTTAAGCTTTTTCAGGTATTATGTGGAAATTCTTGCTGACCTTTTGGGCGCCATATGTAGGTGGACATTTCTTTCCCATCTTAACCACCGACTCAGGGGCTGAATATAGATTATAAGTGCTTGGTCAATAGCTCAGCCTTGTTACTAGCTAACTCTTACATTTAAATTAACCATATTTCTTACCTATGCTTTGCCATGTGACTTGGTACCTTTCTCATTATGGCATGCCCATCTTGCTTCTCTGCCTCTTCTTGCAACTCCGCCCTTCTTCATCCCAGCATCCTTAGTTTGGTTGCCACACCTATACTTCCTGCCTGGCTACTGGCCAATCAGCGTTTAATTAAAAGCCAGTTCCAGTGACAAATCTTTACAGTGTACAAGAGAATTATTCCACAGCAGGAGTCTGTCAAGACTGTGTCTGTGTGAGGGTGTCAGGGCTGTACCTTTATCTGCTTTCAAACTAAGGTAAGAGACTCCTCCAGCATTTCTCATTCACTAAAGCTCAGAGCCCAGAAATTTGAAAATTAGTCATCTTGTGGGTAGTTCTTTCATGTAACAAGTTAGTAAGTAAACTAACTAGCCAGAATAATTCAAAGTTAAAAATATTCAAAATGAATGATAACCACTATTATTTTATTATCATTTCTACTTTCTCTTAATGTCTACAAGAGGGGCTTGTGAGGAGGGTCAGTGAGTAAAGGCACTTGCTGACAGGCTTGATGACTTGAAATCAACCCCTAGGATCCATGTAGTGGGAGAAGAGAACTGACTCCTATTGGCCTCCATGAGTACTGCCACCACCCCAAATAAATGAATTGTTTAAAATGCATACATATATATTCCACAAGACATTGAATTTCATGTGAAGTTTACAGAAATAGGTCTAAACTCCACATTCATTTTTTGGTTTTTAGTGTACTATTATTATTGTGTGTGTGCCCACACATACATGTGTACTTGGGTGTGTGCACACCATGTGTGGGAGATCAGAAGACAACTTGTAGCAGTCAAGTCTTTCCATCCACTGTGACCCCTGGGGTTGAACTCAGGTCATCAGGCCTTCACAGCAAGCCCCTTTACCTCTGAGCCATCTCGTTGACCCTTGGTTCTCTTTTGGAAAGATCTGCATTCGTGAACAGTGCTATAGTAGTTTTGAATACTTATAAACTTATAGAAATAAACGTAAATTTCCTGGGTTTGTCTCCCCATTTGTATAGTCTAAGAGCTGCCTGTTTTCTACCTGTGATATTCAGATTAATATATTTGAAGTTTAGTAATAGAGCTACCTCCTTCTAGAGTTCAAGATGATTTTAAATTTTTAGTCCCAGTGGAAAGAGAAACAAGTGTGTGGTAGATGGTACCTGATACCTCATGTCATACCATTTACTCTGGCCCACTGCTCATGAATGTAACTTCACAGGGGCTCTGACAGCATGGGGTGTCTATGGGAAAGAATGTGACCCGTGAAAGAGTTAACATACTACTTGATTGGTCGGGGTAGGGGCTGAGGGGTAAATGCTCCCTTTCTGTCCCCTGGGCAAGCAGCTGAAGCCTGTCAGGCATTTGGCACACATTTGCCTCACCTGCTCAGAAGGCAGTGACCAGTAACAGCACATGCTGATCCAGGCTTCCCTTCCTCCCACTCTGCCATATTGTGCTCCTTTCACTGGGACCCCTTATTCAACATCAGCTGTATCAAAACCAAAATTGTCTCTAGCAGACGTGAGCTCAAACCAGCACTGGTCAGTACCAGGTCATTAAATTCAACAGGTCTACTCGTTCTGTAATCTGACTGCATGTCGGTTATGCTGACACAAAACAGTATGTTCACTAAGAACATGGCTGAAACCGTGTATCAGAGTGCTTGAAAGCTTGGTGACCATCTCAGGGAGTTGAGCTGGAGAGTTGAGAACTGGCCCAGGTACTTCGGATACCCAGAGGTTAATTTTCACTAACAACCCTGGTATAGCCTACAGCCGTCCAAGTTGATCTCGTGCAGGAGTTGAGTGATTTTTCTGTTCCGGTGAGTTGTGCTGTAGTTTACCAGTTGGCACTGGGCTCCACAACTCTGCATTTTCATCAGCTATGATTTTCTGTAATGAGTTTTGTGGTGGTATTGTGTTCCCGAAATATTGTGCACCCTAATAAACTTATCTGGGGTCAGAGACAGAACAGCCACAATATTAAACATAAAGGATAGGCAGTGGTAGCACACGCCTTTAATCTCAGCACTTGGGAGGCAGAGCTAGGCAGAAATCCATGGGTTCAAGGACACAGCCAGACATGGTGACTCATCACGCCTTTAATCCCAGAAAGCGAGTCTTTAATCCCAGGGAGTGATGGTAGAAGGCAGAAAGATATATAAGACGTGAGGACCAGGAACTAGAAGCATTTGGCTGGTTAAGCATTTGGCCTGGTTAAGCATTCAGGCTTTTGAGCAGCACAGTTCAGCTGGGATTCATTCTGGATGAGGACTCAGAGGCCTCCAGTCTGAGGAAACAAGACCAGCTGAGGATCCCGTGAGGTGAGGTAGCTGTGGCTTGTTCTGGTTCTCTGATCTTCCAGTTCACCCCAATACCTGGCTCAGGTTTGATTTTATTAATAAGAACTTTTTAAGATTCCTGCTACAGAGTTTCATCTGTTACAAGAGGAGTTTCCTTTATGAGGGGCGAGGAGTACACTTATCTGTGGGTATGAGGACAATGTTTAGAATGTAGTGAGGGATTATGCTGGTTTAGGAAAGTGACAGTTGTAGGTTCTCCTCCAAGACCCAGGATAGTTGTCTAGATTCCAAGACTCTTGTTGAGTGTGTCTTAAAGTCCAATTAGAGAGCTGTTGGTTACTGCCAAGTTATGTGTGCCGCTACTACACCCTTAGGTTATACCATGCTGGCCATTGTTGTGGTTCATAGATATCAGAGCTGGTTAGGACTATTGGTGGCTCCCCTCCTTTGGAAACTTGTATGGTGTCTTCTGGTACCATGAAAGCTAGTCCTTAGGGAAAAAGGCTTTCAAATCCAGCTTAGGGGTCAGCTCAGTTTGACTTTCATTTTTTAAGGTATTTTTTAAAGTGTGTGTGCACGTGTGCACATATATGAGTCATTTCTGATGGAAAAATAAAATAGTGCTTTTTGTTTAAAACAAATGCTATCATTCTAGAGATTTGCTCAGTTTATCTTTTTGTTAAAATATTTTTATTTCACTTGTACTCAGAGAGTAAAAATACATTTAGGTTTTAAATTTTGCTTTTCATCTTTAATGTATAAAGTTCTTGATGTGTAAATAAAATGCAGTGTTTTCTGAGTTGCACAATTGGATATAAGGTGAAATGTTCAGAAGGAAAAATGAAGTTTTTATGACAGGCCCTGTCTTCTTCCCAACTATTTCTAGCTTTTCTATAATTATGTATTTTGACAGTCTTTCTTTTTCAGACGGGTAGAAGGTATGTTTTCCAGAGGACTGATAAGCACATGGTTTCAGTAATTATCTCCCCCACAAAATTAAACTAATTGCATTATCAGCTCTCACCAAATTACATGGCAATTCATCATAAAAACACTTATTAGTGTTTGTCTAAAATAGCCTCACTAATGATGTCTTCTTAGCAAAATGAGTTCTGCATTTTCATCACCAGTTGGATATTTTTTTTTGCCACGTTTATACTATATAGTCATTTGAATGCAATAATTTTTTAAAGCTGCAACATTATCGAACTATAGTAATGCTTGTTAACAAAATTCATTTGTGTATTGGCAAAATATTTAGAGATAATAAGTTCAGTGATATATTAAGTAGTAACCTGGATTTACCTAAGGAAACATTGTTGTCTCTAAAAAAGCTAGGCCATCCTTTTCACAGGAGGACCTCCTCTAAAAATTAATTAATAAGTACCTAAACAAACATAAAATGTAAATGCTATTAGGCTACACTCAACCCAGCTTTGTTCAAACTAAAGGCTTTCTGATATCAAGTGTTAGTTATATGTATTAGAAAATTTTTCAAATAATAGCTTTGATAATTCCTGCTGCATTATAAGATACCTAGTGGTTTCTATCTGTGTAGTTTGTCTCTTCCTGCTAGAGTCTAAGCCTCGTGACAGCAGGTCCTGTGGTCTGGACGCTGTTGCATCTTCAGAATCTAGAGCGGGCCCTGACTCAGAGTGAGCACTCTGGATGCTGAAAGACCCATCTGCTGAGCCCTCTTTTGTCTTGTCTCTTCTCCTGTGTTCTGATTTCCCAGTGATTCGAATTTAAAATACTGTCGCTGTTGTTGTTTTAAAGGGTAGGGCACATGATGACCTGGCAGCATATGGAAGGCAGAGGGTAGCTTTGTGGAATCAGTTCTCTGTCTACATTACATAGGTTCCGGGGATAGGACTTGGGTCACCAGGCTTGTGTGACAAAAGTCTTACTCACTGAGCCACCTCACCAGCTCCCCATCAACCATTTGGATTCCCTCCCACAATTCCCATGAGAATTCTCACCTGACTTTGTTATTTCGTCCTCTTGTCTCCATCAGTAGGACATCGGGGACATCATCCCTGAGCCTCTTTTACTCCTGGCACCCATCCTGGCAGACACTCAGCTCCACTGATACCCATTTGCGCTTACACTTGGTTGCCTGGCCTTCAGAGGTCACTGTATCCTAATTAATACGCTGGCTTCTTCAGTTTCTCCGAGGAGAAGAGCTGCCGCTGTGTCCCTCTGCTCTTCCTTCGTCCCTCCCGCAGTGCCGTTTCAGTTTCAGTTAGTTTCATCAGATGCTGCCCTTCAGAGAATTCCACTTCTCTCCAGTCGAGTTGCTTCAGGGAGCCTCACTTGCCCGGCTGCCAGCACTAGTCACCTTGCCCTGGGCGGCCGCCACTGCCAAGCTTCTCTAGTGGTTGCCTGCCTGGCTGCTGCACCTCTGGGTCGTCCCAGATCACCATCTCTGACCCTGCCACTGCCCTCCCCATTACCTAGCCTATCTTCTTCTTCCTCTCTTCTCTAGTCCTATGATAGGGAAGGAAATGCCTTGTCTGTCTGGGGAGTTGAATATGGGTAGTGGTGGGTAGGTGTCCTGAGTTCCATTTTAAATGACTTAAGAGTCATTTACCCATGCTTTCCTCCTTCCTCTGCCTCTTTGGGAAAGTCAGTAGGTACCTGTCATTGTGGTCCCGTTGGTCTCAGGCACTAGGAATGGATATTGTGATCTGTCACGTTTGTGTTGTTATTGCAGATGTGCGATCCTGGGTAAATTCTCAGTGTGCACTGGGTACAGAATATAACCATCATTATAACCTGTTTCTCAGGGGTGAAGTATTTGGGGTCTAAGAAGTTGGCTGATCATTAACTTTTCCTACTTTAACCTAACGTTAGGAACTCTGTATCAAAGCCAAATACTCAATGATTGACAAGTGAAGAATATACAGAGATAGATTTTTTTCCCAATTTCAAAAGCATCATTTTTACCACATTTATTTTTAAAAACTAATATAAATTCCTAAGAGTATAAATACCTTTTTTTTTTTCCATTTTCAAGAATGTACAGCATTTTTGTCATTATGAAGAAAAGGCCTATAAATTATTTAGAACCACAATTTAATTAACGGTGAAATAAATTTATTCTTAATTGTTAGCTCTTTAAATTTAGGTTTGCACGTGTAATACACTGCAGCATGCGGAGCCCGAGTCATTCATTCAGCAAGTGCATGCTGGCTCGTCTTGTGTGCGAGGCCCTGTTCTAGGCACTGAATACGAGGGACGAAGGGAAAGGAGCCAAACAGGGCTGACAGAACCCCATCGCCTTATGGCCACCAAACTGCATATGCATTTGTTTACCTTCTGCCTTGGCAATCCGGCTTCTAGAAATCTACTCAATTATCAGACAAAAGCAAAGGTGTAGCCGCACAGGGAGGTTCCCGGGAACCAAAAGATGACAAAATGTAGCAGTACGAAGTTAGTGCCAGGAGAGTTTCTAGTGACTGAAGTTACAAAAAATTGATCCTATATGAATGCAAATGATAGATGAAGGATGGATAAATAATCTGCTTTTTTATGAAAAATGGAAAGTACGCAGAAAACCTGTTTGCTTTAATAAAAGATTAGCGAAGAAGGGTGTGCCTGGTATGGAAGAGCAACGGCGGAACATTAATTTTATTGGTGGCAAACAGTTACCGCGCAGCTCAGCCAGGGGCACTCTCTGTAGGTCGGCCTCCCTCTCCTTAGCCACCAGGCTCAGGCCATGTGACTAACTGGAAGAAAAGCCTTCCAGGCAGAAAGGGGCCCAGCCACTTGTCTGAGGAACCCAGAAGCCAGTGGGGCTGGAGCATGCGCAGTAGTGACTGGAGGGGAGGACCCCAGGTCACCTGATCCTTGTGGAGGTTGGTTGTTGGGGCAGGCCTGAGATGGAGGAGCAGTAAAAGGTGTCTAGCAGGTAGGCTTGAGAAAGAAAGAAGTAGTATCAGAGGACAAAGGGCAAAGCCCAACACTGATGGAGGCCCAGCCCAGCGTTGGCCAGCTCTGCGGAGTCCTTAAGTGTTTAGACTGCCGACTGGTTGCTGTGGGCTCGCTTTGTGTCCCGCCTGTCTCAGTGTGGACGGGCTGCCCTTAAAGCAGTAGTGAGGTGGCCCTCTCTGCTGGCACACATGCTAGCATTGGGGACATAGGGGTGTTGCCTTGTCACAGGCCCCTGCCACTGGAAAGGATCTCATGAGTGTTCTCTATCTGCCACATGCTCATCTGACGTAACTTCTAATAACCCTGAAAGGTTTGTTAGAGGAGCTGTGTGCCGTGTGAACATTACATCATGGAGGCCCAAGGAGACCTGTTAGGGGGTGCCTGTAGTCCAGGCAAGAAATGCTGCTGGCAAGAAAGGTGGAGAGAAATGTCGAGTTCAAGAAGCAACGTGAAGAGCTGGTAAGATTTAGTGCTGGTAGATAGATGGGACACAACACTGGCTTTGTAAACACCCACCATGATGTCAGGGCAGCTAAGTTATCCACTGCTGGTGAAGCACAGCTCCCTGCCATCCTCACAGCTCCCACTCACTCCCCAGCCTCTCTGACTCTTCCTACCTCCCCCTCCCGCCTCCACCAGCTCTTCATCTGACCCTGCCGGCTGGTATGGGTTTGATCAAGACAGAGCCTCTTCCAAGAGTGATCGTTAACTCTCGGGGCTGTCTGTGCATGATGTGGGTTGTTATGGTGGCGCTGCTCTGTAGTTGAGCAGGTGAGGATAGGGAAGAGGCCCAAGGAAACCAGACAGAGCTTCCAGGCATCAGGGAACACTGGAGATGGACAGAACGGCCCTGGTCCCAGCTGTATGCACAGCCCTGGGAGGGCCTTGTGAAGAATTTACCAGGCAGGGGCAGGTGGAAGCAGATTTCAAGTATAGGTTAGTGGTGTGACCTTAAGCTAGGCCTCTGAGCCTCTGTGGTCTTTGGACATGTTTAAATGAAGCTAAATTAGACACCCAAGTCTAAGGGGCTATGTAGTTTAACTTAAGATTCTGGATCTTGAGGAACAATCAGGGCTGAAGGTACAAATCTGAGATTGTTCAGCATATGGAGATGGTATTTAAACTTGCAGCATGGGAAACAATTATCCATGGAAAGAGCATAGAAAACAGGGCCTGTGCCTGAGCCTTGGAATGCTTGAGGCCAGAAGTGCTTGGAGATTTGGTAACAAAGGAGCTGACAGTTTGATACAAGAGCCCAAATGCTTTACAGGCATTTTCCTTTGGTATGTCTTATTTGTAGCACACACACACATGCACCTCTTTTTCTTACTTTGTAGTTCAAGATGGCCTCAGTCTCACCTGTCCACGTGCTGAGGATTGGCATGCACTCTTCTCTTCTCTTTCCATCCATGGCCAATCTCTGCAATCCTTTAGAAATGGGAGTGGTTCTGCCTGCCTTCCCCTCCCCATGCTTCATAACCGAGTGCCATGTATACAGAAGCACACGATCTCCATCTTTGCTTCACTGCCGTCGTGTGCTTTCTGACCTAATTCTCCCTGCTTGCATTCTGTAGTAACGCCCTGTCTCATTTCTGTGTTCCAGTATGTCCGCCCCTGCCTCCCTCACCTTTCAGTCCAATTTGCACAGTTGCTATAGTCATATTTTTAAAAAACGAAGTGAACATGGAAATCTTGTATTTATGCTTGCAGATTAAGCAAATAGAAATATAGCGTAGCCCATTAAACATTAATTGCAAATAAACAATGAATTTTAAGTGTAAGTTTGCCACATGCAGTATTTAGGGCACAAATACTAGGAGGTTGTTTGTTTATCTGAAATTCAAATTTACATAAAAAGAATACGTATTTTCTCTGGAATCCTGTTCTTGCTTCAAAGTCTAAAATGTTTCACTAATGCCTTCAGAATAAAACCTTCATGTCCTGAGACTGTACCGCAGGAGTCAGCATGTTCTGAGTCCTGTGTTCTCTGCGACCCCACTTGGGGTGTCGTGGACTCACTGCGCTGCTCCCCTCCTCAGCTCTGAACACGTGCGCACCTCTTCCTACAGTCTCTAGTTCCTCTGATTAGTGTCTGTAGGTTCGTCAAGACTCAAATATCATCTGCTCCAAGGAATCCTTTCTAACATGCTCGTGCTCTGGTGAGGTCAATATTAGAAGACTACCTGCTCTTCTGTATTTCTCAGACATTCTATTCTTAATAGCACTACAGAGCTTACTGTAATTTAGTACATTTGTGCTTAACTTTCTCCCCAGGATTGCTAGTTCTTTGAGCACAGGGGTAAAAACTGTATACGTTGCCAGGCATGGTGGCATACACCTTTAATCCCAGCACTCAGGCAGGTGGATCTCTGTGAATTCCAGGCTAGTCTGGTCTACAGAGCGAATTCCAGGACAGCCAGGGGCTACACAGAGAAACCCTGTCTCGGAAAACAAAACAAATTGTACCCTTTAACTGTACTCTGTGGCACATAGCAGGCGCTTCTTAATATATGGATGAACCAATGAATGGGAAAATAGGACCCCTAGGCATTGGGCATATGGTGGCCATTGGTGTTTGCACAGCTTTTCTGGGTCTTGACACCTCTCTAGATCAGAATTACAGCAAGGTACCCCTGTGGCTTCTACAGACACCAAGGACAGTTCCTAAGAACATAATGTGGATGTGCAGGTGCTCAGTCTTCATTTACTGAGTGCATAGGAGAATAGAAAATGCACAGTCTGAGTTGTCCCTGCATCAAGCCCTGAGAGTACAACCTGTGACCATAGCATCTTTGTTTCTGCACGACAGCCATCTTACAGCCTAAGCTGTGACCCCTGACTCTGCTTGATGTGCCCAACTCTTCTCTCTCCAGCAGCTGGCACATGACTCAGTAACTGTTAGCATCCGCTCACTGAGGGCACCTTCTCTTTTCTCCCTGGCTTTTGCTTCTCGGCCACATCGCTGCCTCACTTAGAAGAATGTTATGGAGTCCCAACATTGCCTTTTCTTCCAGGGATTATAGCCTTCCCCACTTTCACATAAGAGCAGCGTTTTCTTTGTCTCCTCCCAGAGTAGTTCAATTAAATAGAACTAAAGCTAAGTAACTTTAATTATATTATTTTCTATTAATGTTTAACTACTAAGTTTCTTTTTCCATTAAATGATGGTGTCTTTATGCTCAGAGGTTTTATATATATATGGAAGTTCATTTCTTTTATTAAAGGAAATGCCACCACAAAACTATTAATGACTTGAGCTCTGCGATTAGTTCTTTTTAGTGACATTTCAAGATTTAATTATTAATCTGGCTCAAGTTCAAAGACAGAAAACTCAGTGCCAGAAATTCCTAACCAGCAAGGAATATAAACAAACCTTACAATTGTCCCCTCAAATAACAAAAACCAGCTAGATCAGCTTCTTGTAATTAGAGATTTTTTTTGGGGGGGATACAGAAGGAGAGTTCAAGAAAGCATGTCAAAACAACAAAACTCAGGGCACATTTTCATTGCTGTAATTGATCAGAGGATGTTTGCAATGGATTTGAAAGTGAATAAATTAACTGTGACATTGATTTGGCAGAGGCACGCGAGTGATTGGCAAGAACACACAGCCGAGCAGCGTCTGCTGGAGCACAGCTCCCTTGACTGTTAATTTGTTTCTAATAGATGTCTTTGCAGCCGGTACTAGCCTTCTAACCTGAGTGCTGGAGCTTAGTTACTCCTTTACCCTTTGGGTTCATCCTACCATCTGGGCAAGACCAATTGATCTTTGATTAATATCTCAGGCCCTTCCTTGGGTCTGAACACAGAATTCTTTCTGAGGTTCTATGTACCTACCTCCCCCTTTTCTTTTCAACACTGAAAACGGGTGGACTAGTAATTCATTGTTTCATCCTGACAGTAATTAAACAATGGAACAGCATTCTCAAGCTCAGTCTTCATTTAGCACAGTATTTGCCAGGACTGAATTTGCCTCAGCATGTTACAAAATTGATCTCAAAAAAATTTCCCAGGTGGCAGGATATAGCACAGTGGTAGTGGTCAAGGCCCTGAGTTCAATTCCAACCTCCCCACATACCCCCAATGTGCATATTCAGCTTAGAAAGTTCCCACTATAGAAATGTTGAGGTTTGGGTCTCTGTGCCAAATTAATAACGTAATATGCTCACATCTTTGTGGCTGTCTGTAATAAAGCATTTAGAAACATTCTTCTGGCCAAATTTCACTTTTAATCTGTTGATTAAATCCTTTTGTATTTGTAATTTTTTTATTTAACTCAAAGGAAATATATTTATATGCTAAAATGTTTAATATGATTTTAAACAAAAAGTATCTCTCAACATGTACAGTTTAAATTAGGAAAGACACTAATGGAATTGGTAAAATTGAATTTATCCTCTCTATGGCATATGTCTGGTAAGAGATTAAAATATATATAAATTTTAGAGAGTGTACTTAGTAATATAAACATTTTAGAAATATTTCTTTCTCTGAGAACAAAAATTTCCTTATATTTTTTATCTTACATGTTTTCCTATGTGTAGTGCCAATAACTGTTGAATGTATTACAGTTTTAATTGGTAGTGTTTTATAAATTCCTACTCTTATTTTCTGTATGTAGTATAATTTTAACTTCATAAAATGAGTCACAGTTTTGTTCCTATAGAAAAACATAAGAAGAACCCCAGTAGTGTGCCTGAATATGACTCCTAAGTGTTATTTAGTCATAAATTAAGAAAGTTTCTAACAATAAAATGTTAAATTTATTTAAACTGTCCTGGTAGGTACATATACCTCTGGAACATGGAGCTTGAACTTAAGAATCGGGCTCTAATGTAAGGTACAGGTCTTTAACCTATATAGCTTTATTTATTTGTTTGTTTGTTTGTTTTCAGATTAGATTTCTAGCAATTTCAAAGCAAACTTGATAACTGCCCAATAAAAGACTGACCATTAGCCTGTCCCACCACTGTGCCTGTCTGTGAAAATGGCATGACTGAGGGTGTAGCTCAGTGGCAGAGAGCATGTTTAGCATGTTCAAGGCCCTGGTTCAGTCCCACGCTTCCGCCCCCAAAATAATAAAAGTGATTTTGAAGTCTGTTATCCTTGGAACCTTTGGAATTTGACATGAATATCATATCACCATCACATACGTGTACATAAAGCATTACAGAAAAAATCCTTGATGGACTAATTCTCAGTTGCTTAGTTTGAATTTTTTAAAACTAAAAACTGGGCTGGGTAGTTGGAATCTTGAATAATATCATGGAAACAATCATTTCTTTTCAGTATTCATATATCACACCCAAAATTAAAAGAAATTAGTGACATATGTCTTGCATTAATAATGAGTTGCTTCTAGCCTGAACACGTTGTATTTCTTTCCCTTGTTACTGAGTTTACTGCTAACAATATTTTAGAATGTTCTAGTATGGGTCCTTAAGCCTGCACTTAAATATTCAAGTCCATTTAATAGTATAGACTCAGAACTGTCCATTTGCACACCTTTTCTAGCTGTGATTTCTGAGACAGAAGGACGTGAAGGAGAAGACTCTGGGTAATCTCTAGGACTTGCTCTGATATTTCTTCGCCCTTCCCTGTTCCCAGAACCCATCAAGTCATGGAAACCTTCATCCAGTCAAGGACAGCTTCATCAGAGAGCACGCGTCAGCGCTCTCCCTTCTCTCAGATTTTAGAGTTCTGTTCCAAGGCTCTGCTTTACACCATCTTTGTTTCTTTTCTCTCTCATGACACGTTTTTGTGGGACCTTTTATCTATTCTGCCATTTGTTTTACCGCCCTTTAACAGTCTAAATTCCTGTTTGTTTTACTTAAGATTTTCTACAGCTCTGCTGTATGATAGAGATTTCCTCAATGTTGTGGAAAATGCCTCTGAACTAGAATTTCACATAGAAGATTGATAGAGTGAGATAACTATCCTGATTATATCATGCCTAATGTCTGTGACTGAACTATATGTCAGCATATTAGTAGAGTGCATATTTAAGCCTTTAAAAAAAACTTTAAAAGCTTTTTGGCATCATGATTCATGTATCAATTTGCAACATTGAGTATAGCTACCCAAAGGACTCCTAGCAAAGTAATGGCATTACAAAGGACTTGAACACCTTTGGGGAGCTTGAGTTCACATTAATGAGTCATACCAGGAGAACAGCCGTTGTAGCTTTGTCTTATGTGGTGAGCATATTTTGAAGGCATTCAGGCAGTTTCCTTTTGCTTTTGTATCTCATCCTCCACAATGACATTTAATGTTATAATTTTGGCATGTAAAATAATCTACAAATTGAAACAATAGGAAGCCCTCTGTCAATTTTCACCAAAACAGGGCTCCATAAACAAACCCAAACATACTGGCTACAGCTGAACAACTTCTGCTGCCTATTTAAATGAGAGCTATCACAGATGCTGGTCATTCCTAAACACATTTAAGGAACAACTTGATGTTCAGATTTTGACTGAGTTCACTCTGTCTCCATTGTCAGTATAGTTTCTTCCTTGAGCTTGGTATGGAATAATATTCTTCAGCTGTTCACTCCATGGGACTCCATGTCACTCTCAGAATGGGGTTGACCTCACACGTGACTTTGTGATTATTAACTCCATGAGACTTGGCTTCATACTGATTCAAAGGAGCATTTTGATACACTCCTCAATGCTGTAGAGCACAGAAGGCATGATAAGCAGGTGCTTTTCCTTGGATGGAAGTAGCAGGGGCTTAAGGTGGTCGTTGTGAAATGTCCCCATAGGCATGTGTGCTTGAGCACTCATCCCTCGCTGGTAATGCTGTATTGCAAGAACAAGGATGGAGTAGAAATAAGTGGCTAGGAATGTGCCCTGATGGTTTTATGATCTAGCCCAGCTTTCTGACTGCCCTCTACTTCCTGTTTTGCCAAGATGTGAGGAAACAAGGCGTCCAGCTGCACACTCTCACCTCCACGATCCTGCAGCCATGGCTTCCCCACTGTGACGGACAGTGTCTCCTCACTTGGTGCCACTTTTTAGAACTCCCTTCAGGTGCTTCTTGTTGGGTGTTAAGACATGGTGTTGAGAAATGTAACTAATCCAGAGTGCTGTTAGTCTGAGGGCCACATATGGGATTAGCAGTCCTCTTGCCCTCCAGGCTGGGCTTGTACTGAACTAGGTCTACAGAGCTTGAGGACTTGCTGTAGTAGGAACTGGACCGTATTCTGATGGTCTTCATATTTTTTGAGAACTTGAAAGGAATAGACATCGAATTCTAGGATACCCAGCATGTAGCAAAGTATTCAGAAACCCTGTGAGTTTCTCTGCAATGAAGTCCTTCATTCTGATCCTTCCCTGTGGGCTTCATCCTGTTGCATGGGTTCAGGTTTCTGTCTAGAGAACTTTCCCTTAGCTGAAGTATTTGCTCTAATGTTTCTTGTATACAGATTTGCTTGTGATCAATTCTGCTTCTATTTGCCTAAAAATGTTTCTTTTATTCCTTTATTGAAGAACCTTTTCACAGGATATGGAATTCTATGTGGCAGTCTTTTTTTTTATTCAAGCACTTTAAATCATTCTCTTGTCTCAGAGCACCCACTGTTTCTAATGAGACTCAGTAACATTTCATTATCTCATATTACTACACCCCTTTACTCTGAAGAATTTCTCTTGCTTCTTAGTTTTTAGCAGTTTGATTTTGGTGTGTTCTGGTTTATGAAGAATTGCTCTTGTTTGTTAGTTTTTAGCAGTTTGATTTTGGTGTGCTCTGGTTTATGATTATCCTCACTAGGGGTCTGTTGAGCTTCTTGGATATGCAGGTTTGTGTCTGTAACCCCTTTGCATATTTTTAATCATTATTTCCTCTTTTTTTTTTTTTCTGTGTTTCAGTTACTTGTATGGTAAACAACTTGTTATTGTCCCACACTTCTCTGAGGCTTTATTTTTTAAGCTTTTTTAAATCTCTCATTTCAGTTTGTAAATTCTTTACTTTTAGATTCCTTTCTTAAGCTCTGTCTGAGTGGCCGCTAAACAGCTTTCAAATTTTCACTGTATATATTTTGACCTCTAGTTTGTTCACGTGCTTCTCTACTTCCTTTCTTTCCTCCTTGTGGCCTTTATAGCTGACATTCCAACAGCAGCTGGGATGAAGTCCTTATTTGTTGGTTCCGTCATTTCTAGGTCTGTTGCTATTGGCTGATTTTAAATCACTTTCTCCTCTTCTGGGTTGCATGGTGAACACTAAGGTTATTTATTTAGTGTGTGGAGTTTTTTGTCTTCCTTTCTACTGAAATTTGTACTCAAGAACCATTAATTGACATGCGAATCATCTCAAAGTCTTGGAGGATTATTTTTAAGTTTTATTAGATAAATTCTAGAACAGTATAGTCCAAGAAGAGATTCTGTAATGATGGAGATTTTATATCTGTCTTTTCCAGTGTGGTAGCCACTATACACATTTGGCTATTAAATACTTTGTGTTTTCTGAATCTTATTTATTCCAAATAAGTGAAATTCAAATAACATCCGGCTACCACACTGAACAGCACGGTTCTAAAGTAAACTCTGCTCTTAGACCAGTTTGCTTCCGAATCCTAAGTAGTACGAAGGTCTTTATGCTGATTGCCCCAGGTGCTCATGGGGTTCCTGTGGCCGGTAGAGCTTGAATGTCTTCTAATCGAGTGCCAGCTCCAGCAGCAGTTCAACTTAACAGCTCTGCAGTATTCCTTGGCCAGAAGTCTTCCTGCCTAGCTTTGTGGAGTGTCATATTACACATGCTCAGCTTATATCCTTCTGAACACTCAAGGGGGTCCCTGTGCAGTGTCTAGAACTTGACAATACGTCCAGTGTGTTCCATCTTCCTTAGTCTCTAAGCAACTGCCTCTATCACTTGAGCTTAGTGAGAGGCCATCCTTTGCTTGGGTTCTAGCACCCAATGTGACAGTCCATAATGTGTATCCAGGCAGAAATATGGAGTGACACAGGGTTACATTATTTGATCCCTCACCTTTCAGATGTCACAGCTGGGCACTGACCATTGCTAAGTTTAATTATGTTTTGTATATTTATCTACTCTGTGTGTGTGTGTGTGTGTGTGTGTGTGTGTGTGTGTGTGTGTGTAGTGCTAATTGCACTACCTTAGTCAGAAATGTGAAGATTACATTGTATCAACACCCTTCCCTGTTTGAAAAGAATAGGATAGGGTAGGGATGTAGCCCTGTAGTAGAGCATTTGCCTAGCATGCATGCACCCTAGGCTTAATCCCTGGAGTAAGAGTTTTTTAAAACAGATATAGGTAGAAGTCGAGTGATTTGGGTTTGTTTTGTTTTATTTTATTTTAACAGAGTAGACTAAACAGTCACTCTCTTTAATTCAGCCTGCACTTGTTAGACTGCCACCACCCAGCAGCGTTCCTGTTCATTCTTTGTTCTGTGCTTTTCAGTCTAATTGTAATATGATATGGACAGGTTCTTTCTAGTCATGTGCATCTGGATAGTCACATCATTCCCAAGATCTGGCATTGCTTTCCTAAACAGGCCACTTTGGAGCTCCTATCAGACGTAGACTGAGCCCTGCCAGGTGTTGAACAGTACAGCACAAGGTTGTACTCACTCGAGGCATGCACATGGGTGCCTCTGCTAGTCTCTGAGCATCAGCATTAAATGCTCATGTGCTCCAGTCTGTGCCCCCACACTAACAAACGTCCACAGCTCCCCTGATGCTCAGAGCAAGCCAGCCAACCAGTGAATCCTGTGCCAGAAAGGGGGAACCATAGAGCCAAGCAAGCCCTGCTCTCAAACATGGTCTCCATGGTAAACCACACCCAGCTGCTCTCCCAAACTACCTAACCCACCACAGTTCTCCCTTCCCCTCTGTTTAAATGTCTTAAGGGCTTTCTTGGGTGAACTCACCCCACCTCTTCTCCATGACTCTGTGGTTGTTAGGGTGTCCCAAGGAACCCTGAATTATAGCTGTCTCATGTCTTCTGATGCCCCGAGTAACTTAGTCCCTAACAACAGATCCCTTATTCTCCAAGTGACTCCTCGCTACAGCGCTTGTGTGGTGGGTTTCTTTATGAAAGCTAGTTTGCCGCAGAGGAGGGGGTCCCTTTCAGCCTAACTCCCTGTGACTGTAACTGCTGGTCTTTTGGTGTTTGGGGAGGCTGTCTACACTCTCCCAGTGTGCTTCACACTTCCCCTTCCAGGGAGCCAGTCTGGAAATGTGGGTGCTTCGTGCCTCTCTGGTTCTCCGCCCTCTGGCTTTCCAGTTGTCTTTCCTACCCTGGAAATCTTCTTCTCAATTCCTTGCACTCTCATTGCTTCTTGTCGCTCCGACTAGTTATGTGAAGGATGCTTATCCTGCCTCCTTACCCTACAGGGGTAAGGGTTAACACCCAGAAGGATTTAATTGCCTTTGCTGAGTGGTACATGTAATGATGCTCCTTAACTATGACAGTCTTGTATTCAGTGAAAGACAGTAGTATAGCTCCTAGATAGAGCAAAACTATAGAACTTACTGCAAACTGCAAGGACTGAGGAAGCATCTCCAGCAGTGAAGTGCCTCTCTGAGGCTAGTGTCTGGGACATGAACTTCGCTCCTGTCCCCTTCCACTGGACTACTCTAGGGAAAGAGAAGTAGGTAGGTATCTTAGAGTTTCTATTGCTGTGAAGAGACATGGCAACTCCCATAAAGGAAAGCATTTAATTGGGGTGGCTGGCTTATAGTTCAGAGGTTTAGTCCATCATCATCATCATGGTGGGAAGCAAAGCAGCATGCAGGCAGACATGATACTAGAGAAATAGCTCAAAGTCCTACATCTTGACTCAAAGGCAACAGGAAATGTCATGAGACACTAGGCGTGGCTTGAGCATATATGAGCATATATAAAGCCCACACCTCCTAATAGTGCCACTCCCTATGAGCTTTGGGGGCCATTTACATTCAAACCACCACATTAGGACTTGAATCTGGCACTGTAGAAGGAGAATTTAGCATTCACATTCCCAGGACACAAGAGTGGCAGGCTGGACTAGCACTCTAGGATACCCACACACATCTTCCTCTGCAGTGGAAAAGTGGCTACTGATACTGAGCCTTAAGACAGAAAGTAGTTGTAAAACCTGAAAATTTGGGGGAATGATTCAGAATCTTATGTAACATTCGTTTCACTTTTTGAGTGGCAAATATTTTTCTGTGATCCCTCAGTCTTCTCTTGTAACATAAAATAGAAAACATTTCAGTACTGATATATAATCAAAAGCCTTCCCAGCCTTAGCCTATGCATATCTATACATGTAATGCAGTATCTTTTAATATTTTGATTTACTTATTGCCATAAAATCTTTGAATTATTTAAACTAAAATTTTAATCATGTTTCCCAATTATATGTATGTGCAGGAAATACTAAAGAATGAAAAATACAGAGAAGAAATTAAAATAAAAAGCAAGGATTTTTATGAAAAAGATAGACTGGGTAAAGAAGCCAGCGAAGAGCTGCTGCCTCCACCTGCTGCAACGCAGATTAAAGGGCATGCTGCTGCCCCATACTTCGGAAAGGAAGAGCCCTCGGGGGCTCCCACCAGCACTGGTCAGACTTTTCAACCAGGATCCTGGATGCCAGAAGATGACAAAAGACAGAATCAGTGATGCACTATGGCAAAGTCATTTCATCTGTATGGATGTGGCTATTTTAATAAATAAAGGTTAAAAGTTGATCACTTTGCATTTCCTGTATGCCCTGTGTCCCATAAAGCTTGAGGTATTTATTATGTATAATGTGATGCTGTGAATATAGAAGCTTAAATATATTCAGATTTGAATCCTATACTTGGTTTTCTCACCCTTCCCCTCCTTGGATTACCATGCTAGCAAGGGTCATACCACTGTGAACACTCAGTACGTAAGGTCCTCAGGCTCAGTTAGGAACCACCACAGATAGACACTGTGAGGATAACAGTGGGCTTCCACAGCTGCTAAAAAGGGGGATGGGGGAGGGGATTTGTATTTCATGAGGAAAACTTGGATAGAACATGTGATTTTTTTTTAATAAAAAGTACTATTTGCTGGTAAGTGATGCAGGAAGTCATTTGAATCTCCTACATAATCAATATAATTTTGGCCTGATTATCATGTGCCTTTGGGTCCTGTTTTAGAGACAGTCTCACTATATACACCACACTGGCCTCAAATTCAGATACACACCTGCCTCGGCTGGCATGCCTCAACTGCCTTTCTACTTTTTAAAAACCACCTAGCTGTGAAGCATTTAAAGTAGAATTTAAATATTAAATAGCTTGCCTGCCACGTTTCATTTTTTAATTAGCTATATTTGAACATTTCAAAGTTTACGTCTCTTTCAAGACAGAATTAAACCTATTTTAAGTTTTTAGTCTCAAGAGTGAAAGTGTTTGCATTAATAAAAGAACATTGTGTATACCTGAAGTATAAGGTATACATTAAGAGCTAAATTCTTGCAGTTTTCTATGCCTCCGCTAAAATGTATGTGGTATATTTCTGCAATGATGGGCTTAACACTGTGCAAACTTTGAAAGCACAAAAATATAAAAACACAAAAATATGTTTCTGACTCCAAGGTTTAATCATATAACCTAGCTATGCCTGTATTTGCACACAAGTAACTATATTGGCTGAGCATGTTGTATTTAGGAATACATACACATACATACACACATATGTATGTATGTAACAAAGAAAAAGAGGCCGTGAATTTAAAAGAAGACAGGGGTTGGGGTTCGGGGGGCATAGGAGGGTTTAAAAGGAGGAAAGGGAGGGGGAAAATGATGTAATTATAATCTCAAAATAAAAAAATTAAGGAAATAATCATTACCATTTTTTAATCAACATAGAAAGCGTTCATTTATTTCTTAATTAACCTTGAACCAATTACCACTGTATTGATCTTTTTAAATGCTGTTTCATTAACTACATTACTTAAAATGTAACCTGAGTTTATTTAAGCCAAACTTTTTCAAACTGTTTCTATTCTTTGAAAAAAGACATGGAGAGGCTGTGGAAATCAAGAAATTATGAAGGAAAGAAACTTGTCCCTATTCCATTTGCATTTCCAAAACTTTGATATCTAACCATCTGTTACTGTGTTTGAAAATGAAGAGCTTGGCCTTAAATAATTTACTCCAATTAAGAAAAGACCAGTGATCCTATATCCAGATGCAAACATTAAAGGCAATCATTCTGAAGGAGAATCAGATTTCCTCTATTATTTTGGCAAAATGCTAGGACAGCTTGTTTCTAGCCTTCTACCAAGGGTGATGGCTGCAGTTAGTTTTCAGAAATTCAGAAGTGACAAGCAAGCATTTAACAAGGAAGATTCTTCCAACAGGAACATTGTTTCCCAATGAGAAAAGATGGAGTTTTCTGAAGAATTCCAAACTTGACAGTATTCTGCTTTACACACTGCACACAGCATGCCCTGCCATTATTTTAAATCTTTGTTGATCTCATGTGTACAAGGTTACTGTCAAACAGCTAGTCCATCAGCGCTCAGGAATCCCTGGATTCTTTTGAAACACTGCCCTATTTCTAGCACATTTAGCTGTGACTGAAATTCACATTCTTTTTTTTTTTTTTTTTTTTTTTGGTTTTTCGAGACAGGGTTTCTCTGTGTAGCTTTGCACCTTTCCACCTTCCCTGAAACACTCTCTGTAGCCCAGGCTGGCCTCAAACTCAGATATCTGCCTGGCTCTGCCTCCCAAGTGCTGGGACTAAAGGCGTGCGCCACCACTGCCCAGCGAAATTCACAATCTTTCGAAGCCTTAACCTGCATGACAGGTAACTTAAATGATTACTCCTCCCTCAAAAAAGACATAAACTCAAGACCTCTTTATAAAAACGTATCAAATTTATTTCCACATTTAGAATCATTTTTAGTAAGACCATTTGACAATTACCGTAACTTAAAATTCATTATCAGAAGTACAGAAAACATTAATAAGCAGTTAAATACTGTAGTGAATAAAGTTGCTGGACCATGCATGTAGAAAGCCATGTTTAATAGTCTCTAAGTCTGTTTTGCCACCGAAAGATCCCTGGCTTTGTACTCTTGCCATTTTATTGCAGTTCCTGTCATCACTGTTATACCCATGAAAAATTTCCCAAATTTAAACCTTTATTGGTTTAGTAAAGTATGACTTCATAAATTTGAAATTTTAATTTTCACTTTGATCCTGTATGAGTAAAAAGCAACAGGACATCGCTGCTATATTAGTTACAGACAGAATAAAAACAAAAGCAGTGTCTATGCAATCAGCAAATTATCTGGTGACATGAACTATTTCACACTCCTAGTGATTGTAAGAAAACACGGAACCGAAGGTTTCAAAAGCACATGGCATCTTCACTGTTGGCTTTAAGTCATGTTCTTCTTCTTAGCAAACTCATTTAAGAAAATGACAGTGTACAAAAATTCTATCCATGGTCAAGACAATGAGAAACCTATATAAAAAGAAGAAATGTCTGAATAATCACTAGCTGTGTTCATGGCTAAAGTCTTAAGAATGCAAATAGCCATAATCATTAATAAAATTTTCCTTTGAGAAAGTCAGTAATGCTTCCATTCCAAAAAATAAGCAATGATTTTAAAATAGTGATTAATATACTTTATCTCTTTTAAGCCAAAGTAAACTTTTCACCTCAGAAGATAATTCTTTTACATTCCTAATTTCCTTTGTCCAGAGCTGAATCCTGTTTTAAACTACCATTTAAACAGGATTCACAGTCTAAAACCATTTTTCTCTACATGTTTTTTACCTGAGTACATTAAGCTCCAAAATGGCAAATGACTGTCAGTTTAAAGAATTTTCACTACAGGTTAAGCAGACAAAAATGCTTAGGACCAGTAATGTTTTATTTATATTTTTCAGATTTTAGAGTATTTCATAATACCTTGAGGATGGGATCCAAATCCAAACACAAGGTTAATTTATATTTCTCCTGGCTTGATGATAATTTTATGGATTTTGAGCGCACCTGTATTTTGACTGCAACCCATCAGAAAATAGGGTGTTGAATTTTCCACTCTTGGCATGGTGTCTGAACACAGGTGTTAGATTTTACAGTGCTTTGAGTTTTGAATCTTCACATTAGGTATGCTCCACCTGTATGGTAAATGCTAACTTAAATACCTGTCAGTGGGTTCCAGCAAGCTTCTATTTCCAAACCTAAAAGTTACTACAGTATTGAGGTCAGAACATGACTCTTCTATACAGTCAGATTTAATTTACTGTATAATACTATCATGAAATTGACTGGAACGTTAGTGAGTCCTTCCAAAGCTGCAGAATTTCCCAGACAGTTTTTGTCCAGTTGCAGAGTCTGTTCACTTTCAGTCCTTTTTGAGTCGTTTAGCTTTTGCAATGTTTTCTTGACGTTTTTGTTTCTTCTTTTGCTCCTTCTCTCTGGCTTCAATCATCTTGGCCAGTTTCCAGGACAGTACAGCACTAGCTAGAAACAGTGGCGTAAGGGCCAAGATGACGGTCGTAAGGAAGCCATATGGGTCCTTTGCAGCCCACTCCACAACATACTCAGCCCACGCCTTTATATCAAGCATCTTCCAGCAAGCAGGAAACTGGGGCTTGGAGAATGGAGGGAAGGAAAAAAAAAAAAAACAGAAGGCTATATGGTTAATCAAATCCTGAAAGTTAGAACACTTCCAACTAAATCAGAATCCCATTATCATTCTGTTGTTTTTAAATATTAGTATTTTAATAGAGACTAATATCTCCATCTAGGAAAAAGTAGTTCAAATAGAGCAACACAAATAGTCAATTTATAGACAGTGAAGACCAATTCATAGAAGGTAAAGCCCATTTGGACTGCGTCCTATGGACGCTCTCCATGCCTCTTAGGATACTCAAGACAAACAAGGAGCAGACATGCAAGGATCTGGAGTTTCATATGTTCATTTCAGGAAGGAGCCGAATCCCGTCATTTGTTGACATACCATTAGTACTGCTAAGTACTAATTAACAAAAGTACAAATCAAACTCACGTCTGATTTCTCAAGCCAGACCATAAGAAATTCTCTCAGGGAAAGGGGAAGTAGATGACTATTTCTAGAACATAGGTAAGGAAACCATGATGCTAAATCCACATTAATATGTCCAGCAAAAAATGACTACTAGGTTACAGGCTTTCAGTTTTGACAGCCCCTAACTACAAAAACACAGTAAGAAATGTACCCATAAATAAGTGCTATGATTTGAGTTTTTTGGTTTTTTGTGAGTTGGTAAGAGGGTCGGTCATCTGGTAAAAAAGACGGTAGGACTTGAGAGGCATTTCCTATTTTGACCCAGTGGCAAACTGTGTTATTTCTATCAACCTGTATTCAATTACAGACTAAATTACAATACATGGAAAGGGAATGTTTATGTATATATACGGCTGTATATATATACACACATAAAATCTCAAGCTAGGATTTTTAAAAACATCTACCTTATGCTGGAGTAGTGATCTCTAATTTTTCCTCCGACTATCAGTGAGCCAGGCACAATTCAGATGACTGTTGCTTTTGACCATATACTTTGGAGGGGTTTTAATTCTACACAGTGGGTGAGCTGAAAAAGAAGAAAATTAAGTCATTAACTACTGTAAAATTATGAATGGGAAAAAAATCTAAATTCTCATAAAACATAAATGACAAGTAAAAAACGTCTTTCTGTGATACGGTAGCCCTTTAACACCTATCCCTTCTGAATTCACAATTGTGAATGCCCTGAAATAAAGTACTAATTGCTAGAAACCAAGTATTTTATGTAGCTTATTTGATTACTCTATTTTTAATTTGAATAGAAATTTAAAAAAACTATTTCCACTGACTTATAAAAAGACAAGTTTGTTCACTAACATGTTAGAGGACCATACCCATAGAGATCTTGAACCTTTCTTTGTCTATGTTGCTGGGGATCCAACCCAAGGCCTAGAGCATGCCAGGCAGGTGCTCCACTGATGACCAACATCCCCCAGTCCAAAGCCTAAACCGTTGGTACTTAAGAGTATTCAGTTATTTGTTCGATTGTGTACATTTATTAAGTCAAACACTGTGCCTTGCTCTTTAAAGGTTCTGTGGTCCCTAGTACAGTTAGTGTACCTTATAGGAAAATAAAGGCTACCAAAATAATGGTACCCACAACTCTGTCACATCAAGAAAACTGCCACTGGTTTTAACTTTCACATTCCCAAGCTCCCTTCCTATCTGTATTAGAAATAATGCCTCTACTTTTTCAACACGTTAAACTGGCTTGAGACGTTAACCATCCTGACCCATTTGGTAACATCCTCCTCGTCCAGCTGTAACCAGGTGGCAGGAAGGTCCAGGAAGGATCGATCTTTCTCCAACCCAGTAGAACACACGTTTCAGCGAAAAGCAAGTAACTTTGCAAATAGAAAAACAGCGCGACCGACGGGCATGGTTTGGGGCAAAGTTACCGCCCACAGGCCACAGATCTTGCGGGCACCTCAGTCTCGGACCAAAACATCCTCGCCTCACTTTGGGGCCCACTCCTCCACCTCAAAAAGCCCGGGGGGACCCGGAGCCGCCCCTGGCGGCACTATACCTACAGCCTGTCTCCTAACTTTCCCTCCTCAGGATTCCCCTTGCCCCGGGGCCACGTCCCCCGCCATCCCTCGGCCTCACAGGCACAGGGCCGTCTCCGAGCAAGCCGGGCAGGACGAGCCGGCCTGGAGCTCGGGAAGCCGGGGTGGCCCCCGCCACACGCCCGTCCAAGGCCGCCGCTGGGAACACGCACACCCCGGGGACTCCGGCTCCCATTTCCACTCACCGCCCGGGCAGGAAGGAGGAAGGCGGAAGCCGCTCCGCTCGGGGTCCCGCCCACAGGCGGGGCGGGGCGGGGCGGGAGTGCGGAAGTCGCGGGCAGGCTTCCGGCGGCGCCATGGCTGGAGCGGGAGGGCGGGGCGGCGCGGGGCGGAGCTTCCGGGCGGCGGCAGGTGAGGCTGCGCGCAGGCTGCTGTGCGCTGCCCGGTGGGCGGCCGCGACCCGGCGTCCTCAGTGGGACCCTGGGGAAGGCGAGGCGACGGGGAGGGGGGCCGAACCGGTGGGGTGTTCGGACTGGGGACACTCGGCCCGAAGAGCTGCGGCGAGAGATGAGGTGGACCCCGCAGGCTTCTCGGAGCCTTCTCGCCGGCCATCGGGAAGGCTCATTCACATCTCAGCCCGTGCATTATGGTTGAACAATAGTTAAAGGTTCAGACAAAGCAGCAGCCGGGCCCGGGATGGGTCCCGTGAACCTTGTTACCAGGGGGGGAAGTGCTGCCACGCTGTGGGAAAGAGGTTTTGTTGTTTTTTAATCTAAGAGCCTACCTTATTTCACAAAGGAAGGGGTCGATACTTGCCCAAAGTAAACTATCAATAATTAAACTGCCAGGGCATAGAGATTCCACAGAGGTACTTGTTCTTCCGATACATAAATAAAGGGCAGCAAAAGTCAACAAGCAGGAAGGGGTGCGTTAAATAGCTCTCCTAATCTACAGGAACTGGAAGATTAGCTCTGGTTTGGTTGCTGCTCAAATTTTGTGATTGCTTGCCTGAACTGCTTGCTCTGTTTGACTGCCTCTGGCAAATGTTGCAAGACCTCCTCACTGTTGTGTGCCAAATAAAGCAAGTTTTTATTCCCGAGAGACCGAGTGTTCTCTTTGAGGAGCAAGCCGAGACATGTATGACTAGTTAAAGTATAACAACAGTAACCATTATTTACCAAGAAGCAGACTTTGGCAGATAATCTAAGGATCTGAAACACTGCTCCTGGGTATATGCTAATGTTTGCATGTTGTATTGGCGGCAGCTGTTTTCTTATTCTTGTGTGAAAACCTGAAGGATGGCTTAGACCTGTTCTGAAGCCTAACTGGCCAGAAAAAGCAGACTCATAACTGGCTCGTATCAATGAAATTTTCAGTGGAATAGATGGTTTCTCACGAGTACTGCCTTCCAGTGTGCTTTATGTCAAGGTCCCAGGTTCCCCAGGAATCTTGGGGATGAAAAGGAAGCCCCTGAGGACTGAGGAGATTGTTCCCTGGCATATACATGCATAGTACACACACATACAAAGGAAAGAAAGAAGCAAGCCTCTTTGGCTGTTACCTATTGGAGACCTTATCTTCACCTCTAATTTTACAGATCTATCTTCTGGTGTATTAGGTAGGCTTGTGCAAATCCAAGAACAGCATAGAGGATGCCACAGAGTACAGCCTTACTGTGGTCTGCATTACCTTAACCAAAGATGATAAGTAAGATAGGCTCCCAAACCATGGACTGTTCAATGGATGAGGTGGAACTCATCACTATGAGCCTTTTCCTCCTGCATGTCTAGAAGGAATATATCTATAAGGAATCCTAGTTGACCTCCAGTTCCTTTGGGCCACTACAGATCAGTAGTCTGTATTTGACCAGTCCTCTGACTCCTTATCCTTTTTGAGAGGGAGGGAGTGGTAGTGGTTTTTGGGTTTTGTTTTGTTTTTGAGACAGGCTTGCTATGTATCCCAGGCTCACCTTGAACACCTAGATCCTTCTGGTGATGGGATTATAGGCATGCACCAACACAGTTGTCCTCTTAACTTGGTTTTTATTCTCTCCCAAAAGTCATTCAAAAAAGCATTTCTAGATAACAAGTAGTTATCTAGTTCTGCCTTGTTTTTAAGAAGTAAACTTTAGCCAGGTGTGATAATTTACACCTATGACCCCCCAAGACTTGAGAGGTGAAGACTGGAAGGTGAGGCTCCTGTTCAGTATCTTCCTCAGCACCCAGTGAGTTTGAGAACGTGTCTCAGAGGAGGTAGGGTGTTAAGGTAGTTCCTATAGGTGACCAGACTAGGAAGAGCTGTGTGTTCAAGATTAAAACGACACACCCACAAAAGGAACTCTGAAATGAAGGCAGGGCTGCACAGTGTTTGCTGTTACAGGAATCCTTAAAAACTGGAGGTTTGTTGTTCCGTTTTTCTCTTGAGAAGGTAATGCCTAGCCGACTCATCATTTGTTGGGTTTTTAGTCTTCTTACCTTTGTAAGTATAAAGTTAAATCTCGCTCTAACCATGTGAAAGGAGTGTGCCCTGAATAAGAGTCTACTGTAGTAATGTAATTATTTGCTCTGATTAAAAGGTGCTGAAAGGTCTCTCACCTGCACTTGGGCTTATTTCCCTACAGTAACTCTTTACATATTCCACTTCTTTTGATGGAATTGTTTTTTATCTGTGAGACTTTATTTCATAACATTTTATTTTCTTTCCTTTGCTTTTCATCAAAACACAATGCAAATGGATTTGTTAGTAAGCATATTTGTAACTTTAAGAATTAATTGTGCTCATTATGTTTTGAAGGGCATACTAAAGAATAATAATTTTTAAACATCAGTTGAGTACTTTCTCTGTACCAAGTACTGAGGTCAGTGTTTCTCAAATACTGTCACTAATCCCGAGACTAAGTCACTTGTCAAAGGTTGTGTTCTTATACTGATCTTACAGATAAGGAATCAGTAAAGACAGGGTTCTAAACATGCCTCACCAAAATCCTTGTTCACTCCTCACGCTCAGAGACTTGGCAAAATTGCCTTGTTCACAAAGTGATGTTTTTTGAGTCTGTCATTGTTAACTGATAATAACTAAAATCCCTGACTTAACAATTGCCTACTGCCCAGATGGTGGCAGCATGTCTCAAAGAGCTAGTGTGTGCCGGGGAAGGCTTTCCCAGCCTTGCTGGAAGTGCGTGACCTTTCCGTCTCCACAGAGCCCTTCACTGCTATAGTTATCAGCCCCTGATTCATCCTGCCAAAGCCTCCTCTTCTGGGTAGATCACACTCTGGCAATTTCTTTTCACTAGTCTTATCTATGAAGTATCATAATCTGTCTAGAAAACTCATTAGGACCCATCCAGTGAGACAATTTTATTTCAGGTGTAGTTATTTTTTGACCATTATTTGATGTTATTGGGCAGAAGTACTGAAAGTGTTAATATTAGCTAATATTACTAAGAAACGTTTGCTTAAATTAGAAGGCGTGTCTTAAACACACACATTAGTAAAGGCACTTACGAAAAACAATTAGTGGTCAAAAGAAGAGCAAGAAACTCAATAGGTATTATATATGGGGCCAGGGAGACAGTCGAGGGTAATGATGCAGACAGTCAAGGCTGAGCTCCAGCCCTAGATTCCCAACTGATGGAAGGCCAGACATACAAAGTAATGTTTGTTGTTGTTGTTGTTAATTAAACCTTTAGTTAAAATTTTCTTGGAAGATTCCATTTGTGCCTTTGAAGGGAACTTCCAAAACAAGTGCTGCCTCCCCACAGATGACTGCCATACTGCTGGTTATGTACCGGCGATGCTCTTGGCTGGCCAGTGGCCATGCCGGTGGAGGAGAGTGCTGGTTGGAAGAATCACAAGCCATGGTTACCTTTTTAGAGCTTTATTGGGGGGTTGGGGGAGAGAAGACAGACAGAAGGAGAGAGCAGAAAGAGAAGGCGGACGCACAGAGGGCTCGCCTGCCCGCCCGCCCGCTTTTTAGGCTGGGATGCTGACGCAGGCTGGTGACGTAATTAAGGACAGAATCCTTACACATACCCCATCACTTCTTCGCTTGCCACAGCTCTGGAGTCTGATATTTATTTTAACAGTGTATTGTCTTTTCCCACTAGAATGTAAACCACAAAATTAGTTGCCTCAAAAATATGAACATCACCAGTCAGTGGTAGTGCACACCCTTGATCCCAGCACTTGGGAGGCAGAAGCAGGCAGATTTCTGTGAGTTCAAGGCCAGCCTGGTCTACAGAGCAGGTTCCAGGACAGCCAGGGCTACACAGAGAAACCCTGTCTGGAAAAACAAAAACAAGAAACAAAGCAAAACAAATATAGATATGAACATCACTGTATTGTTTTTGCAGTCCTGGGTTGGAGGGTTGGACCCAGGTATGTGACACATGCCAGGCAAGTACCTAGACTTATGTGTGACCTATATCCTTAGCCCTTAGTAATTCAAGGTTTTTGTTCCTGTGTTTGTTTGAAACAAGCTATTTTAGTTTTTGTTCTGTTGATATAAAGAGAAACCATGACCAAAGCAAATTACAAAAGGAAGCATTTGGTTGGAGGCTTGCTTACTATTTGAGGGGGTGGTTACTTCACAATCATGGCAGGAACCTGGCTGCAGGCAGGCAGAGTGCTGGAGACGTAGCTGAGAGCTCACATCAGAATCACAAGTTGCAGGCTATGATAATAAGTTAGACTAGGCCTGGCTGAGCTTTTGAAGCCCCAGAGCCTACCCCCAGCGACACATTTCCTTCAATGAGGCCAGGCCTCTTAATCCTTCCTAAAGAGCCCATCTACTGGGAACCAAATATTTAAATATATGAGCCTGTGGGGGCTGTTCTTATTCACATCATCACACAGAGTATTGATAAGTTGGCCATCCTAATCTTGCACTTGGGGTTGTTTTAAATAGTTGATTTCAGGGTGTAATGTTACTCAAATAACTGGTAGTGTTGGAACAAATTTAATAAATTAAATCCTGGGTATTTGTGAAGGTTGTGTTAAAGTGCTGAGGGTTGGAAGACTTTGAAAGCAATAAGAGATGCCCGAGGAAGGGTGTTATGTATAAAACTTAATAAAGCTGTTTGTAGATCAATAAATACATTGTGGCTATATCTCATTAATGAAAGAAATGTAGTTGCTTAATGCTTTCCAAGTATGTAAAATTATCTACAGGAAGGAAAGTAGTGATTCATCATTTTCATTGATAAGATAAAAAGAATTAGTTCTAGACTGTAGGTGCTAAGATTTAAGATAAAAGCAGCTAGACCAGAGATCTAAATGGAGATATTGATAATGGGATGAGGATGTATATGCAGACTAGATGCCCTTTCTAGATATTTTTTAGCCTTACATTCTCAGTGCAGATAGCAAAAGAAACAGATAGCAGGTGCCATTCTTGATCCCTTGCCTGCCTGGACCATTTCCATGTATTTTGAACCAGTTGAGGGAGGGAGATTGATGTTTTGTTTTGTCTTTTTTCAGTCAGTACAGGTGATTGTATGTTGCTGCTTTGAGCCATTCATAGACTTTTGTTAACATAATACTGAAAAGTGGATGCCTGCTGTTTTTTGGGGTTTTTTTTGGGGGGGGTTGTTTTTTTTGTTTTTTGTGGGGATTTTTTTTGGTTTTTTCGAGGCAGGGTTTCTCTGTGTAGCTTTGCGCCTTTCCTGGATCTCGCTTTGTAGACCAGGCTGGCCTCGAACTCTGCTGTTTTTAACACTTCATAATGTTTAATTTCCAGAATGCCTTGCATATGCACATGTAAGCAAACAATTTCCTGTAGTTGGAGGACACCCTTTAGGATAAGTATAATGTTCTAGTAAATCCCTGCAATTCTGTGGGCTGTAATCCTGATAAAGCCTGAGAGACCTCAAGCTTTCTTCCTCAATCTTGATGCTCAGATATTAGGTCTAGCCTTTACATGAGTCAACTGGGTTGCTATGTCAAGGTGCCTTTTCATTTCTCTGTGGATTTTCCTGGTCACCAAACAGAAACTGCTCTCCCATTGGGAAAACCAATCCATGTATTAGAAACCTTTGATGTAAAGCCATTTATAGGAGCCCTGGCGTCATCTCCTTCACCATGTAGCTTTTGAACTTTAAACTTCTGCTTATAAGCACATAGCTTAAATATCAATTTTTTAAAATAGCTTTACTTTTTGAGTGCTGCTATCAGGGACATTTTAAAGTCCCATTTAAGATTTTTTGGAATGTGATTATAAGAAAAGTTTTTGAAGACTGCTCTTTGATAGAATTGTGCCTCGTTGATTTGTCAAGATACTTGAGCCAAATTTGAAATTCATATTGAGCATTCATCCTAACTTCAAATGTCCTAAGCGCATACTCTACCAGTGATCAACGCATTGAGCCTCCACATTTCTTTTTTAGAATGTTTTTTCTTAGAATAGGCATCCTGCGTAACGTTTGTTCATATAGTAAGGCAACATAAGTCCTTTGTTAAGTAAGGGGCAGGGGTATAGGTTAGCTTTAAGTGGTGTGAAATTCCATACTTTACAGAAACCCCTGATGTGTAACAACTAGTTACTTGCTATTCAAACTCTTCCATTGATCCTAATTTTTTTCAATCTTGTATTATAACCCTTAAGAACCACTTGTTCAAATTCTGAACTAAAGAACTGAGGAATCATAACTGCCTCCCAATATCTAATTCTGAAAGCCAGTCTGTGTCCTTAGCACCCCTCCCCCAGTGTGAAGCATATATTTGGAATCTAGTTATAAAAGTAAAGAAACATTGAATGGTGCAGGCTAGACCATTACTTGCAGACAAACATCCTGGTCCCAAATTCCTTCTTTGCTCAGTTCACATTTTAAGCTTTGGGACCTCCCAACTTAAAGTGAAAGAGTCTGGATTGAGAAACTCCATTTGCATGTGTTGTGTGTGTCCTCTTGGCGAATTATAAGTAGTACTATGATTTTTCTGGAGGCTATGAATTTGGAATTCTACATTATTTTAGATTTTCAACTTTTAATTCTGTACCTTTCTATTTTTAATGTTAGTTTTTTCCTGTGTTATACATAATACACAATAGTATCTGCCTTCAGACATATCAGTGCTCTTGAAATTATCTTTTCATGTCTGCTTTTGAATATCCTGTTGTAAGATTATATTTTAACTATAGGATTATATTGTTAATAAATACAGTTGCTTAAGTATCTGATTTAATATTTCAGCTTATATTTGTTCTCCTGTGGAGCAATGAAATAAAATATTTCTGTACCTTGGTTCCCATATCCATAAAACAATAGTAGCAATGCCTATTTTCTGTAAAATAATTAATAAGTAAACAAACCCTTTTTACAATAAAGAAATATTGCATTCCATAGAATTCCATTTGTGTGTTGGTTGTTGGATGCTTACACTGATCATTAAAGAGTTGATATTTACTGAAGTCGTCATTCAATCTGATGCATGCCTATAAACCCAGCACTTGGGAGGTAGAAACAGGGTCAGGAGTTCAAGGCTAAAGACCCTATCTCAAAACACGAAAGTCCTCTGTTAGGCTGTAAATACATACTTAACACAACCTAAATATAAAGAGGATCTCTGCAAAAAAAAAATTATTTCTAACACTTGTAAGAAAATGATTTTTAAAAATTTAAATCAGTTTTTTTATTGTTTTGTACTACAGTAAGATTTTTACAAAGAATATAGTGGAAATGAATTTTTATGGATTCTTTTTTAATTTTCAAATTTTTCCACCCTAGAAAGTATGAATGCTTAGCCACCATTTTCTGACCATTTTAGTGTACATGCAAGGGACACATCTTACTCTATAAGCAGTCCAGGAAATACTTTGTCTTGCATCTGTTTTCCAATCTGCTAACCCCTTTTATACTTCAGGAAACTAAAGCCACATATGGTTCTATAAATTATTCATGTGTATATCCAATGCATATGTAATTTGTCCATATACGTTACTCTGTAATGTGCCCCCCCCCAAACACACATACAATAGAATGAAATATCAAATCCTTAGAGAAACCTCAAGACTTAACAGACTGGCCAAGCTTCCATGTAAACTCTCAGGGTGATAGAGGCCAATTTACTGCAGACCTCTGCAGTTCTGAGATGCTTTCTAGGGCAGTGATTCAGAGTATAGACTATGGACCCAAACTACCTGGTTTGAGCTGCTCTTCACCGGAAGGATGGAGCTACTATGAGAACACACCTTAGGGACAACCAACAGCTGTGTTCTAAAATCCATCACTGTGTTTGTATCAAGACCTTGCTTCTCCAGCTCCATAGCTAGTCGTGACAAATACGGCCAAGCCAACCTGTTTCTAAACCTAAAATTCCTCTAATAACCATCTCAAACCCTTCGTCTTGCTAAGCCTTCCTTAAGCTACATGGTAGTCTAGGATACTCTACCCGACATACCTTCCCTGTCACTTGCACTTGAGGTCACATTTGAACTGTCAAGTGATAATCCACCCAACTCCTTCCCTGTCTCACAAAAAAAGACCTACACATGTAATCCTGTCTTGGCATCTCCTTGGGTAACAAAATTGAGACACCAGTTTTGGTGCATGGGGCATTTGTAGTCCCTGGCATAAGACTGCAGCTTATGTTGACCTGGGACAACGTCCCAGTGGAGACAAATACTGTAGTAGGTGTAAGGATACAAGGATTTAGAAAATAGAGCGGGAGTGGTGCCTACAAAGACAACAGAGTTGGCTGGTCTAACTTTGTTGGCAACCTGAAGAAATAAATGGCTGTGAAGCTATTGGTAGCTAAATGTGAGAAGCAGTGTGCTGACTTCTAAAGAGGCCTTTAGCACCTGAAGCAGGACAGAGCCAGCTGGACTGCAGCTTAAGAGCCCATTGCTAAGAGGCACAGCACTCCACCCACATCTGGGCATTGAATATTTAGGCAAGTCTGTTAATATGATGGTAGAGAGATGTAGGATCCTGAACACGGAATGAGGTCATCTGGTTGGTACCCATAGACTCCCTCTGGTTTAACTGGCATGTCTGATGTGCTAGAGAAAAGCCCTTGCTTCCCTCCTCCCTGAACTGCCCTTCACTTCACTTCTTGGCTGCCAGACCAGACCAAACATTAGGATTAAATCCCAGCATAACCTAACTAAGACAAGCTGGCATGTACCGCAGGAACCAGGAGAGTACAGTTGGGACTAGATGTTAATGGTGCTTGGTTCTGTGGATTGAAAGCTATCATGGTAGGGAGAGCCAAATGAAAAATTGAAGTGCCTCTTGTTCTGCCAAGATAGATCAGAAGCAAACGTGTGTGTTGGAGGAAGATAGAGATCCATGCCCCCATTTAAGACCTAAAGGATGGAGGAGAGTTGTTCCAGGCTGAAGCCATTAACTTGCCAAGCTGCTCTCTAAAATGGGATGGATCTTAGAGAATGGCTGTAGACGTGTGCTGACTTAACCAAGTAATAACCCTGATCCCAGCCTCTAGCCTAGACTCAAGCTTCAGCATATTAATACTACCACAAATACAAAGTATGCAACCATTGATTTAGAAAATGTATTTATTCTATTCCAATTGCAAACGAGGAAGAGGAAATAGTTTACCTTCACAAAATACAGACAGAGATATTAATGTGGAATGACTTTTGCCTCAAGCCTGTTAACTCCTCCACCCTCAAACAACAGCCCAGTCCTCTTTGTTGCCCACATTGTACTGATTGGATATGATGGACAGAAGATGCCACTGTGTTGAATGCCTTCATAGAGCATGTGCCCCAGAAGAAGAGAGCAAATACTAAAAAGATTAAAAGTCCTCCTACATTTTTGTTTGTTTGTTTGCTGGCGTTTTGCTCAGTGTGCATGCATGTAGAGGCCAAAGGCAACCTCAAGTGTCATCCTCAAGAATGCCATCTACCTCCTTTGAGACAGGGTCTCTCATTAGCCTGGAGCTCACCAAATTAGGCTGGATTGGCTGGTCAGTGAGCCTCAGGGGTTCTCCTCTCTTTGTCTCCCCAGCACTTAGATTATGAGTACATCCCACCATGCCTGGCATTTCAATGTGTGTTCTGGGGACTACACTCAGGGCCTCATGGTTGTAAGGCAAACACTGACTTGGCTATCACCCAAGCCTGAGCTCTACTACTTTGGAAAGGTTTTTAAAGGTCTCGTGCTCATGGAGTGTTAGTGGTGGTGTGTTGGTTAGGGTTTCTGTTGCTGTGAAGAGACACCATGACCATGGCAACTCTTATAAAGGAAAACATGTAATGGGGCTAGCTTATATTTCAGAGGTTTAGTCCATTATCATCATGGTGGGACACAGCAGCGTGGAGGCAGACATGGTGCTGGAGAGGTAGCTGAGAGTTCTACGTCTTGCGTAGGGGAACAGAAGAGGTCTGAAACACTGGGCATGGTTTGAGCGTATATGAGACCTCAAAGCCCACCTCCATAGTGACACACTTCCTCCAACAAGGCCACACCTCCTAATAGTACCACTCCCTTTGGGGGCCATTTTTTTTCAGACCACCACGAGTGGGGAGAGATGTGGTGGAGAGTTTGCAGAGATTCCAGTAGAAGAATCACAGCTCAAGCTTTTCAGATTCTGGAGCAGGGTGATGCCACCTGTAGCAGAGAACTGAATCACCATTAAGATGTCTGTTCTCCTGGCACTGAGTCCTATCGGGACAGACTAGAGTACATGGAAGCTTGCTCTTCCTATCCCTTATGTGAGTAATAGTCCTTGAACCATTCCAGAAGTATTTATTAGTCCACATTCTGTGGAAAGAAAACACTTTTCCTTCCTCTCATCTTTATCTTTTCATTTATAACATAATACACTTATGACGTTTGATCAACAGATGAAAACCCTCTATGATTATTTATTTTGATGTTCTGAATATCCCTGATTTGACCAATGGAAGGCCCAGGATGCCTGTGTCCTTTTCTTGTGCCATCGTTCATTTGGCCCTTTCCTAATTTTTGATACAAGAGGATGTCCCAGGCTCATCTACATTCCCAGCTCCAACCCTGGCACCAGCTGAGTTTCTGAGGAGCCCTGCTTATTTTCTATGACAAACAGTATTCTGGAACCCAAACCTCGGTGCCCGGTTGGCTCATGCTCCTGGCATGTCATTTCTTGTGGCTCTTCTCGGCAGACTACACACATAGCTCTAGCTACTTCAACATATTAAAAAACACAAGTGTTGGCCAGTCATGGTAGTACATGCCCTAATCCCCGCACTCAAGAGGCAGAGGCAAGCAGATATCTGAGTTCAAGACCAGCCTGATATACATCGTGAATTCCAGGCTAGCCAGGGCTACACAGTGAGAGTCTCTCTCAACAAAGCAAAATACCTCCAAAGTGTATTTATTCTACCCGCTCAGGGCCATATTAAGAGTGCTTTCTGGTTTTCTCTTCTGCCACATTTTGAACTCACCCAGCAGAAAGAAACCTGACTGCCATTAATTTCACTATTCATGTACTCCAGGGTTCACTATACAGAAAGTAATTTTAGAATTGCTCCCTGATATTATCATGCAAAGAAAACCTACTGGAATTTTAGGTGGCCTGCCTCTTGTCAGTCATCTCTCAGCTTCGTCACTGACGTGCCATCTGTGGAGTCGAGTTAACAAAGTTGAACTTGGGCCCCAAGGAACCGAGTTTGAGCCATGAGCAGGGGCCCAACACTCTAGGCTGTCTAGGTTACTAGCTTTAAACCTGTCTACTATAACTAAACATGCCTGACAAAAAAAACTGTTTTTTATTGGGCAATAGTAGCCGATCACGGCTTTGTCTTATGGGTCTTAGTGCTTATAATCATGTCAGTAGGAATTGCCACCTCAGCTGAATGAAAGGGCAGACTTCCCCCAGTGGTGCAGTTTAATCCGTTTAGAAGCACACCGTAATGGATTGCTTTTAAGTCATTCTGTCCGTGTAAAGTACATGAAGCTCAGTTCTCATTTGTGTCTTTTTATACCTTGCATTATAACCACATCCTTAGTACACACACACACACACACACACACACATATATATATATAAAACAAATGTTTTTGAACAAATATTTAGGAAATTATTCAAAGAAAAATGTGCTGTCAAAGACTGTGTTTCAAAATGGGAAGGCCAGTGCTCTCACAAAAAAAAAAAAAAAAAAAAAAAAAATCATCTTCAGGAGGTGGCGTGTTGTAGTTGGAATAGAAATTCAGAGACGAGGATTTTGTGTCATTTGCTGTCAGCAACAAGCTTCCAGAGGTCAAGGCACTGTGGCTTCATAACGGTTATGCCACAGCAAGGTCTCCTTCTTATTTGTGGTACTTCGTTGTAACTTACTAAGTACTATTAGGCAATTTTAACTTGCTGTGGTGGTTTGGATGAGAACAGGCCCCGTACACTCATTCATTTGAATACTAGATCACCAGTTGGTGGAACTATTTGGGAAGGATTAAGAGGTGTGGCTTTCTGGAGGAGGTACGTCAAGGGGCTGACTTTTGACTTCAAAAGCCTTCTACCATCCCTGATGAGTTTGTTCTGCCTTTGGCCTTCAGATCGAGATGTGAGCTCTCAGCTGCCCCTGCCATCATGCCTTCCGTTCATCATCATGAACTCTAACCCTCTGAAACCATAGCCCAATTAAATGCTTACGGTGTTTTACCACAGCAATAGAAAGTAACTGATACACGTGCCATCTTAGCAATAATCTGTAAGCAGACCAAACATGAGTGAACACTTTCGCACTGATAGAGTCTTTGGGGAAGGCTTACACTGTGGTTGTTAGCATCTGTGTTCATGGTCATCTGGTACACTAGCTTTTGCCTGAACATGAAAAGCATAGACTGACTATTTTCACCAGCCTGGTAGCAGTGCATGAACTTGCCTGTTTTCCTTGGCATTTTAGCCTTACTGTTAACTGTTTTCTCTTTACTAAAATCAGAATTTATGTTGTCTTTAAAGTGCTTGGCCTATTTTCTGTGAACTTGTATTACTAAGAAGATGTTAGGTTAGGGAGGTAAAGGAAAATCACTTTTAATCTTTGAAAAGCACATTGACCCAATTTATAAGGCCATGTGAAGGCTACTTCTCTATGAATGGACCTGCTTTGATGCTTTCTCACCTAAATGGCCTTAAATTAATCTATCCGTAGTTAAATAATTAGGCAAAATATGAATTTGTTATTACTGAGTTCACCTGTCTATTGACTTCCAGTTCATTTCTGTAAAAACCTTTAGCATCAGTTTTACATCGATGGCCTGCTCCTAGGATTAAGACAGTCTAGCTGGGGTTCCTTTAAGGGAGGTTAATTTTTAAACCAACTATTACTAAATGTCTAGGTAGGCGACTTAAAGATGAGCCCAGTCATATCCATGCTGTGATTTGTGCTCTTTTATTGTCTTCTCACTCTCCCTCTTCACCCATCCTCACCATTTCTTTTTCTCCTTTCTTACTTTTTGGTACAGAAGGTGTCCCAGTCTCATCTGCTTTCCCAGCTCCAATCCTGGGATCATCTGCTTATCTAGGAGCACTGTTTATTCCCGGTCAAGAACGGTATTCACAAACCACTCCAGAGCCTTCCCCTACCCTCTGGCTTCCACCCTGCTTTCCCTCTTTTAACCTCTCGTGGAGGAGTTATCATCCTCTGAACAGCTCCAATGAAAAGCTGGACGGCTAAGGGCCACCAGCCAGGGAGGAAGTGAATCCTGTCCATGGGAGTGGGTTTGGACATGCGCTCATCTTTCCAATGGAACCAGAGATGACAACCAGTCATGGGCTGACACACTGAATGTGGACTTGTGAGAAATATGTGAGCCAAAGGACCCAGCCAAGTTGTGTCTAGATTACTAGCCAAAATGTCCTGTAAGATAGCAAAACTGAGTGTTTGAAGTTGGTCAATTTTGAAGTAATTTATAATTAATTCATAGATAACTAATTGTCTTTTAAAAAAATCACAAAAGACCTTCATACTTCCCTTTTCCTTGGTACAGCATTGACTAGCATTTCCAGATAAAACAGGAGGTGTGTGACCCTGGCTACACATCAGACTGTCTGAGAACTGTCTACTCTCCACACTTTCAGCTGGAATTGGTCTAGGGTGGACGTCCTGTCTCCGTAGTCTTCAAAGTCCCCGAAGTATTTCTAATGGGTGGATGAAGAATCACAGGTTCAGCACAGGTGAATTTATCAAGCACTTCCTGTGTGTCAGGTATAAAAGCGATAATACAGATTAGGACATGATGCTCCCCTGCCTCCTGGGTAAAGAGAGCAACATGCAAAACAGATTTTATTTACAGCAATGGCCAATGTTCCAACAGAGTGACAATATGATGGGCGAGAAGAGGGGGCTGGACCCCCTATAAGTCAGCCTGGTATAATCAGAAAAGATTTTACGGGGAAAATGTTGGGCCCAGCCTTCAGTATAAAACCAGTCGGCACGAATAGAGAGGAATGAACACTGCAGAGAAATAAGGAGAGTTAAGATTCCCAGTCAGCAAACGAGCAGGGAGATGGCATGTACTTATTCAAATAAGAAAGTAGCGGGGGGGACTTTCTAGGGGTAGGGGATGTCCACAGAACAAACTCAAAGCTGGAGTTTGAGCCGTCTGAGCGTGAAAGGTGAGGACATGGCCTGTGGTGGGTGGGGGCAGAAGGGATAGGGTCCAGGGGAGATGGGTTGTTACTCAGGGGTGGGCGAGGATGGGCAACAAAAAAAAGCATCTAGGACTGGTCCAGGAGTTCCCGTCTGGTGATGCTATGGCAGACAGCTTGGGGCTGGCAGCTCACAAGAAGGAGGCTAAAGTCTGAGATTAAAAACAACAACAACAACAAAACCACTCTAATCCAAACTTCCTAAGCCTCCACATAAGCAACTGGCAACTGTCTGAGTCAGTACTTGAGATGAAAACCAAATTGTCAGTGCTGTTTGCTCGAAGAGCACACGGGAAGGGACGCTCTGATGGGTTTGGAAGAATCCAGAACGTGGCGTCGAGGCTTTGAGGCTTTTTTATCTCTGCGTTTTAGTGACCTGTACTCGGCTTTCAATAAGAGTCGGGAAATCGCTTTCTTTTTTCCCTTATGTATTTGTTTACTTATTTATTTTTCTTTTGAGACAAACTCAGGTGGCCCGGGCTGACCCTGCATTCCTGATTCTCTTGCTCAGCCCCCAGAGAGCTGGGGTTACAGAAAGGCACCGTCTCCTTCTGCTCAGGAGGACCTTGAGAAGTGGCTGTGTTGACTTAGAGGACATAGTCTGTTTCATGATGAGCGACAGACACAGCTTTGATCTCGATTTTCATCCACTGGCTGCCATTTACTCAACACTCTTTCTAGGTACCTTTGCTCCAAACTGAAGTCTTAGTTTCCCCAGCAATCAGTAGAATTTTGAGCTGACACTGATATCAGATTTTTTTTAACATCTATTGTATTTTATTTTTGAGGATTTCATACATGAGTTCTGTATTTACATCATTCAATTCTTCCCTTCCACGCCTATCCCTCCTATGTCCCTCTAACTCCCTCTCAAACTCATAATCTCTTATTATTATTGATTGTTATATTCATATATACTCATATTTATATATATTCATTATGCACACACACACAATCTGCTGAGTCCATTTAATGTTCTCATATGCACATGTGTTTAGGGATGGCCACTTGGCATTTTGGTTTTGAGCCTAACCTTTAGTGGCTAAGCCATCTCTCTAGCCCAGGCTGGCCACTTAGGGTTAGATAGCCATTCAGGGGGCTCGTCCCTGGAAGAGATTCATAATAGCCATTAACTGCCTGTAGCTCCTCATATCGGGGTGGGGACTTGTGGGTGATAGTGTTCATCTTTCTTGCTAATGATCTAGCCATTGTTTTTGTTTCAAAGAGCAATGCGGTCCAGCACACCCAACTGCCTAAGACATTTCTGCCCTGAGTGTCAGAGGGAGCGTACATTCTTACTGTGGATCTGTGACAGACATGGATGCCTACTTCCCAGCTGCAGTCTGCTCACCTGTTGTGTGGGAGCTTTTCAGTTTTTATGGTGTGGTGAAGACACTTAGTATTCCCATTACTTATTCTTGATGCTTTGAACTTTTCAAGCTGTTTTTCTTTCTCCTGCAGTCTGGATAGCTGCTGTGTCCCCACAAGAGGAGGAACAGTCGCAGAGAAACATAACTGAACCTTACTGTGGCAGAAAGAAAAAGAAGAAACAATTACAAGGTCTGGACATCGAGCCTGAGGCTAGTGTTAAAAAAATTAAAAAAAAAAAAAAGATGCTTTTGTCTGCATAACTCGACCTGTATCTCTTTAGTAAATCAAACCAGCAATTCCACTTGGCTGCCTCTGAGACACTTAGATGTCTGCCAACGAGAACGTTAATGAACTCAGTATCTCACGCAGGTTTGTTCATGCAGAGCACACGATCACTTGGTCTTCCCTCCAGCTGCTGCCTGGGCTCCATCTGATGAGGTGGAAGCTGGACCAGGTCATCATTTCATCCCAGGATACTGTAGGTCATGGTCTCCAATTCTTCTGTCCAGTTTCAGGATGGCATGGCTTTGAAAAACCCCCTGGTGGTAATTCTTGTCATGAAAAAAACTTTACAGAGCTCAACTCCTTTCTGCCTTTGTTCCTCCTACCTTATGCTCTTGTGACAATAGTACATAATTTAATGATGTTGTGTTCTTGCTTTTGGATCTTTGTTTACCGCCACAGATTTATGGTCACGGGATTATTCCAGAACAAATAGTTCCTCCTTACATTTCTCCAAATGGTATGAGAGTATTATAAGAGACAGGCTAACGTTGATATGAACCTACTTTGTCAAAAATGTAATAGAATTATATATAGATCATTTGTTCCCAAACTTTTCTGTAGGCAGAGTCTAATGGAGGTCTATAAAGTTCTAATGGCAGGCCATGTTCCAGACCAATTAAATCACCACTTCTGAGGATGGGCCATAGGCATCAGTAGTATTTTGACTCTGCAGGTCATTCCCATGTGTAGACATGTTTGGAAACCACTGATCTGGACAGGGCTGTTGGGATAATTGTGAGGCGGCACGGCACAGCTGTGGCTTGTTCTTCTCCTCTGCCCGGCCCTGCCCTTGGTGCTATGTTTTTGGCCTTTTGGCATCTTTATCATCTCCAGCCACAGAGGACTCTGAGGGTGTGCGCCTAAGTGGGAACACTGGACCAGAGGGGAGCCCGAAACCGAAAGGCAGCAACAATCGAAGGGTCAAGGACCACAGGTGGATGTAGAACAGATTATTCAAACTTGTTTGGGGGTTAATGCCATTTTTTTTAAAGCATGCCGCTGATAACAAAGGCTTTTTTTTCCCTTGCAATTTCAGACACTAAGGGCTTCTCAAACAGTTAGTTTGTGAGCTTTGTTTAACAAGATACAGGTTTCTCATGCTGGAAGCTTTAGAATTCCCTGGCTTTGGTATTTCTTTGTGTTAGCTTTCTTTGTACAGCTTGGCAGTAAAGCAAGGAGCCCTGTGAGCAGTGAGTGAGAACTGTCCACCTGTCGTGTTTAAAGAATCCTAATCTGACGTAAAGTAGCTGTTAGAAACCTGACATTTCTGCATTTGTATGATGTGTATACACAACACATTACTTATTTATGTCAAAAAACTACTCAGGGTGGGAAATGAGGGGAATGTGAATTTTAATTATAGCAACAATTGTTTACTCATAGGTGAATTTACATGTCATAGCTCAGAGCTCTAGCATGGTACAAATAATTGCATGCTGGCTTAGAAAAATATAGAACTAGGCCGGCGGTGGTGGCGCACGCCTTTAATCCCAGCACTCGGGAGGCAGAGCCAGGTAGATCTCTGTGAGTTCGAGGCCAGTCTGGGCTACCAAGTGAGTCCCAGGAAAGGCTACACAGAGAAACCCTGTTTCGGAAAAAAAAAAAAAAAAAAAGAAAGAAAGAAAAGAAAAGAAAAATATAGAACTAATAGAATAACTGAGTTCTTTTGCTAGCTGTACCTTGAGAGAGATAAATTAAAATAAGTTTGTAATTGAAGTTGTTGGATGATTGCAATTATCCAAATAGATGTGGCCTTGGCTTTAAGGAATTTATAAAAGTTCACTATATTTCACCATGTTTAAGCTTTATTCAACTTAGAAACAATGGATACTTAATTTCTGATCTATTGCTTAATTAAAACCTTCTGGGCTAATATGTAAGAGTTCTAGACTTTGTGCTTATTTCATCCTTGGCTGCTACCACTGAGGAGTGGAAACCAAGACACATAGCTGTAATCTAATCATTCATAATATCTGCAGGGAAAACATTTCGGAAACAGTTCTGATTGAGAAATGTATGTTTGATTTTTCCCCCTCATATTTTATTCTGCACGTCATTGTTTGGAATGTATTAGTGTAATGCAATGACTTGCACAGGGTACTTCTGAAGCAAGAACTTAGCTCGAAGTTTGTGGCAGCTGAAAGTCCTGACCCTCTTGCCTGACTCTCCTCGTGGTGATGGGCAGATAGCAACAGCTGGAAACACATTAATAGTTACATCCGCACCAGAGCAGAGAGACCAGGCTTATTCCTCTAAAACCAGCTGCTAGGACTCGACGGAGGGCTCAGACAGATGGCTTGGTGGTTAGAAGCATCGGCTGCTCTTCCAGAACCCATGTTGGAGTCCCAGCACCCACCTGACAACGAACAGCCAATTGGAACTCTAGTTCTGGAGGATCTGACCCCTTCTTCCAGCCTCTGCAATCAGTGAACATGCATGGTGCACACACATACACACATTTTATACAAGCAAAACACATCAGATAGAAAGAATAAATCTTTAAAAGAACACTCCAGTGGATCTAGATCTTTCTTTCCAAGGCATGCACCACGGACTTGCTGGATCTTAGAGTTCTTTGTTTGAGTTAGTCCTAGGCCTCACCTTTTAAAGGTGCCACCACCTCTCCATATGCTGGAGATCAGTCTACAGTATATGAACCCTTAAAAGGACACAAAACTAATTGAGCCACAGCAGGATGATAATGCACATCTACCTTATTAGAAATAAACTTTTGTCCAAGTTGTGAAAATTACTGTGGTCATTTTTTAAATGAAAATTTTAGCTATGTCATTGCTGGGGAAAGTAAGGATAGCTGTGGAGTTTACAAGTGCAGAGTGTGACACAGAGTACAAAGGCCTGCGTCTAAATTCCAGTTACTCTACTATCAAGGGGCATTTTATTTGTCTGTTGCTAAAATGCCTTTTTAATATAAAAGTATTTTATCCAAGAATGTATTTGTGCTGCTCCACAGAAAATGTCATCCCCTATCTACCATTTTGTTTTGTTTTGTTTTGGGGCTTTTTTGTGTTTTTTTAAATTAATTAATTAATTAATCTATTTATTTATTTTAGTTTTTTGAGACAGGGTTTCTCCGTGCAATTTTGGTACCTTTCCTGGACCTCACTCTGTAGACCAGCCAGGCTGGCTTCGAACTCACAGAGATCCACCTATCTCTGCCTCCTGAGTGCTGGGATTAAAGGCCTAGGCCACTGCAGTCCGCTCTATCTACCAGTTTTTAATTTCACTCCAATATTGCCATCATCTACATAAGCCAATAGTCACTAATCACTGAATACCTTGACTTTGGAATGAGCCTTGGAATTTGTATGTGAATGTGAACAATATTTCTGGAAATTAATTCAGTGATGTTGGGAAACAAGGTTACGAGTTAGGGGTGGCACTCTCCATCAGGTCACACATGCAATTCTATCTGGGGAAATCACCTTCGGCCCCCAGTATTTTTTGTTTTGTTTTGTCAAACAGTATACTATTGTTCAGGAGAGCAACATCATTTTTTTTTTTTTTTTTTTTTCGAGACAGGGTTTCTCTGTGTAGCTTTGCACCTTTCCTGGGACTCACTTGGTAGCCCAGGCTGGCCTCGAACTCACAGAGATCTGCCTGGCTCTGCCTCCCGAGTGCTGGGATTAAAGGCGTGTGCCACCACCGCCCGGCAATCGACATCATTTTTAAGCAATATTGTTTTATATCTGTCTGTTTCCTACCTACCCCCTCTCCCTTTGCAGGATTCTGGTTTATTAAAACACAGTATCAAAAGGAAACTGTCCTAGTTAGCTTTGATTGTCAACTTCATACAACCTACAGAAAGATAGGCTGGCTAAGTTTGAGTCAGATTGACTCTTTCATGTGTGTGCTTGGGTTGGCTCGGGTTAGTTAGTTAGTTAGTTAGTTAGTTAGTTTTTTCAAAGAAGGAGACTTTCCTAAGACAAGGATCAATAATGCAGAGAGAAGCAGGAACTCAGGGCTAGCCACCAGGCGGCAAAGCATAGGTACTTCTGTGTCACCCACTTAATGACAAGAAGATGGCCATGTGTCCCAAGCACTGTCTCTGTACAGTTGTGCCTCAATTTAGATCAGTAAGCAGAGGAGACTAGGAGCATAGCCATGCAAGTCCACCATCAGCCAAAGGGCCGTGCGTCTTTCTCAGGCTTTCAAACAACATCCACTTGTAACTGCAACTCTGGTTAAGAGGAAGAAGGGATAGGGAAGGAAGAATGGGACCACACATGAGAACCCTGGCAGAATAAACCCTATCCGTGCTTCTTAAGTATCCCTTTCTGCCTTTCCTTACCGCTCTGCCTCCCAAGTCATCATGCAGACACGTAGCTCAGACAAGTGGGGACCCTGCTTTCCATACTCCTTTCTCTGATGTCTTCCTTTGCTGTGCGTGTTGTCGAGCCCGGAAGCGGTTTGTTCATTTCCATTACTCCGTAGTGTTCTCCTGTATAAATGCACTACAACCTGTTCAGTCATTCTGTTGTGCTAGACATCTAGGTTAGTTATTTGTCCCTACTCCATTAATGTCACTGTGGGTATTCTAAATGCACCCCCACTTTTGTTTCTGGGTTTGTCTTGTTTTGTTTGTTTTTGTTTTTTTTTTTTTCCCTGAGATAAGGTCTTGCTTTGTAGCCCAGTCTGACCTTGAACTCATGGACTTCCTGCTTTGCCACCCAAGGGTGGGGATTACATGCTCAAAGCACTTTGCCTGGTTGCTGTGAATTATCTTCTGCCAGCTCTTGGTGATCATGGGAAAGCTCACATTTCTGTCGAAAGTAGTCTTTGAATCACTGATACACATACAACTGTTCCTTCGGTTATTCTAAGATGGCAGACGCTATCCGGACAGAGATCGATCCAGGTAAATAAAAACAGAGTGTCCAGGGGCCGAGCAGATGGCTCACGTGGTAGAGCATTTGCTGTATAAGCATGAGGAACCTGAGTTCCGATCCCCAGCATCAACCTGAAAAGGCAGATATGGTGGCAATGCCTGTAATCCTAACACTGGAAGGAGTGGGGGTTCAGACAGGAGGCTCCCTGGAGCTCACTTCCCAGCTAGCCTAGCCGACTCAGTGAGCTCCTGGTTCAGCGAAAGACCTGTTACAGAAAATTAGTTGAGGAGCAGCAGAGAAAGACGAACATCAGCCTCTGGCCTCCAACGTGCACATACGAAGTGGAGCACACAACATCTGGCCTCCAACATTCACATGCAAGCTGTGGCACACAACATCTGGCCTCCAATGTGCGCATGTGAAGTGCGTGCGCACACAGTATAAGTCCCTAACACTGTGGACAGCACCAAATGCTCTGCAGAGTTAGTTCCCTTTTGTTTTGGTTTCCCTGTGGCCCTGTGCCCAGGCTCATTATAGATTCACTCTCACAGGATACAATACTCCTTAATATGTTTTCCATGCTTATCAAAATGAACACTGTTAGCAAACACCAGAAATTGGCTTTTTTTTTTTTTTTACCACAGTGACTTTTATATACATTGTGTGTATGCACATTTATGTATTTATTTTGCATGTGTATGCATATATGTGAAGACACATGCATGCTTACTATGGCACACATATAGAGCGCTGAGGACAACTTGTGAGAGTCTGTTCTTACTGTCTACCTTGTTTTTCGGCGGGTCTCTTTCTTTTCTGCCACTATGCTGTGTGCATGCCCGTGAGCTTCTAGCCAATTCTGCTGTTTCTGCCTACTGTCATGCCATAGGAGTGTTGAGATTACAAATGAGTGCCACCACATTCAGCTTTTTACATGGGGTCATGGGGACAAACTCAGGTGGTCAGGCTTGGACAGCAAGTGCTTTTCCTCATTGAGCCATCCTCCCTGGCCTCCAGAAGACTCTCTGGGTGGAGAGAAGCTCCAGTTACCTATTTCCACAGGACCCCTGGAAGGATCATTCTGAATGATCTGTGGTGGTTCTATAGTATCTTCCTGGCAGCTTGTTTTTTTATTGATCTGGGGTACACAGTTGAGATTATTTTAGGGGCATAAATGAGATTAAAAATCAAAGAACTAGAAAAATAGTTAAGGAAAGTTGCCAATGAAGCATGGTGGGGCTAGGAACTTGTTCAGGCTGGGAAATGATGAAATTAGCAGACAGAGTCAGGTGTGGTAGCTCATGCTTGCAAGCCTAGCACTTGGGAAGCAGAGGCAGGAGGATCATCACAAAATTGAGGCTTGCCTAGTTTGCATAGCAAATTCTAAGTGAGCTATATAGCAAGATGTTGTCTCAGAAAAAACAGAACTATGACAGCAACAAAAAAGTGGAAACAGCCAGAGCCAAGGAGTCCACCGTTCTTCTGATGTTTATTCCAGACTGCGGCTGCCATGCTATGGTCTAAACTCCTATACGTACTACATGACATGAACACAGGAACAGAGGTGCTATGTTCTTAGAGTTAGAGTTCTTCAGTATTGTGCATCTCGATACTCCAAGAAGAGCTTTATATTTCAAGGGATGCTAGTGTTCCAAGGAAACAGATTTTTGGAAACAGTGAACTATAGAGCAGTCATCTGATATATTGGGTAAAAGGTCACAGGGGATTAGAATTTGTGCTTGAGCACCCCATAATAGGAATGGCCACATGGCTTTGCTATTGTCTGGGGTAGAATAGACAGTTATCTGTGTCCTTCTCTCTAACTATGAGACTCCATGGAGGTCGCCCTTGATGGGGTGGGACAGAATCTCAGCTGGGGTTTGCCGAACGTCTTTTCTGCCTCTTTTTTTCCCTTTCAGTTTGTAGGCAGGATGAATTCCATTGGCTGATTTTATAATGTTAAGCCAACTCTATTTCTGTAAAAATCTCACTTGTTTATGGTGCACTGCTTTGTGAAAGAATATTGTTATATTCAAGGTGGCAAGTCTTTGTTTGCAATTTTCACATCTTTGTTCACAGCAAAACATTGGCCTGTAAGCTATCTTTTATTATAACGACTCTGTCTGGCTTGTGGTGTCATTCATAGTTAGCTTTGGAGGATGAGTTAGGAGGTCCTTCCTATACTATTTTTCATGCCACTATACAATCTAACATCACAAGGTCTGTTTGGGGTTTATCCTTTCCATATTTATAACTCCCTGACTCTGGCAATGAAACCACCCCACTACTTTCTTTTTTTTTTTTTTTTTTTTTTTTTTTTTTTTTTTTTTTTGCTCCACTTACCTTTCTTTACCGGTGAATGCTTCTGTTTGTGACCAGCATTCCCCCTGCCGACCCTTCCTTATACAAATGTCCCCTTCCTCCTTGGGCTGTGCTGCAGCTACTAACTGCCTCCTCTCGCCACCCAGGCTGGCACACACCCTAGGCCAGACCACTCCACAGCCTGGACATGCTCTTCACCTTCCTGTTCCAACCATTTGTGAAACGATGCCTGCCAGCCAAGCCTGTTTTGTTCAATGTAAGCTCCACATTGTCTACACATAATGGGCACATAATAAATATCTAATCAATGAGTATTTTTTAAAACCTACATTTTAAACTAGATATGTGCTATCGTGGTACTGATGAAGACGTTTTTCAGAACTGTTTGAGTTTGCATTCTTGGCTGTTAACTTGCTGACCAGCCATAGGCAAATTAACTCTTTTAAACTTTTGCGTTAAGTGGGATGATGATAAAAAGTTGTAGTAGCCAAATGATAGCACAAGCTTGCTACTGTGTACCCTATGCCGTTCTAAAGACTTGGCGTCTATTAAATCATGTGACCTGGAAAACAGTCTTTCTAAGTTCATTCTATGATTATCTTTATCTTCCAGAAGAGAAAGCTGGTATTGAGGTAGGTGTGTTTATCTGTTTTGTTTCATAGATGGAGGCACAAAGTACAAAGACTCCAAGGTCATACTGCTGGATCCCAACACCACATCCCTGGAAAGAGTGATGCCTCCGGCACGTATGGGATGTCATAGCACAGTGCTTGTTTCACAGTGGACTCTGGCAAGTAATCACCATGTTTACACACAACCGTGAAAAATGGTCATAGTTCTGGCATTCCTGCCAGGTTATAGCACTGCACCGTCAGACTGAGGAGGGTGATTGACTCTTAGCCTGAGTATGAATAGGTGGCAATATTACTTACTACCTGAAGTTTAAAGTCCTTTCTGTTGGTTGTAGATGGGCGAAGGGGGCGTTTTATATAGAAAGAAGACAGACAGAAATAGATGATGACATATTTCAAACTAAAATGGAAAGATAGGAAAAGATACTTTCAATTGATAAAGAAAGAGGGAGGGACTAATGAAACTCAGAAGATAAAAGAATAAACAATGGGCACCAGAAGGACTGGAGAAAGTATCTCAGTGAGTTGTGAGAGAAAAAAAAAAAAGAAGAAGTTTGAGAGACATAGTTCCAGGTCAGGATTTAAAAGCAGCTGAAAATCCACAGATGCATTGATGTGATGAGCATACAGCTGGTGCATGATAAGTGCTCAACATACGCTTGTTGACAGTCTGGCAATCCTTTGAAAATGTAATTTGCATTTCCAGTTAGGAGTGCAAGCATAAGATAAAAGGAAACGGACAGAGGGTAATGTCTGAACAGTATGGAGGCTGGAAAGAATGTAGTGGGACCTGAGTGAGCAGAAGCCTAAATGGGCAGTGAGGAAAGCGGAAGGAAAACTCAATTTGCATTCCAAAATCCCCCAAGACTCTGGCAAGTGAGGGTGAAGATGAGGTTAAGGTCTCCCTGACAGTGTGTTAATGAAGCAATTATTCTTTTAGCCCTTTTCCTGCTTCGCGTGCAGCGACAGCTCTGACCCTCCCCGCATCCAGACAGCTCCCTGTCACACGCTCCTGGCAGAAAAATAGAAATCTGCTCTAGGGAGGGAAAGGAGTATCCCAACCTCCCGAGCTCCCTCAAGGGGTAGCCTACAGTCTTAACAGCGGGAACCCCCACGTGATGGGGCATGGATGGCTTCCGTCAATGAAGTGTATCCTCAGAGCTCCAAATCGGTCTTCTGACGGACAATGCTGGGGCCGAGCTAACAGCCAGGCAGAAGCAAAAAACGCAAGGAGACTCTCTGGTAGGACTGATTCCCAAAGACCTTGAAGGAAACAGAGTCCTTTCAGGGAGATGTCAACCACCATTGTATTCAAAGAATACTAGAGTTCTTCTTCTTCTTTTGTTGTTGTTATTGTTGTTTTTAAGCGATGCTATCAAAAAACAAAACAAAACAAAAAACAGATAAACACTTAGAGAACACAGAAAATTGATTAGTTTTTAGAAACTAAAATTATGCCAGCCATCAAACCTGAAACTGATTTAGAAGGTAGAATTTAGGAAATAGCTCAGAAGAGTGGTTTTTTTTTTTTTTAAGGCAGGGAAAGTGGGAAGAGAAAAGAGAAGAGAATTAGAAGACTGATGTAGAAGATCTGATAGCTGAGTCGTGAGAGTTCCCTACAAAGGAAAAAGAAAGGGGATGGAGGAGAAGTAATCTGAGAAAGTCATGAGATAAAGGCTCATTATTGCAAACAGCTAATTCGGGCTGGTGAGATGCATGGTTGCAAATACAAAGACCTGAGATCAAGCCCCAGAACCCATGTGGACATGTGTGCGCGCACACATACACACACATACTGCCATGATGGCTCTTGGTAATCCCAGGGCTAGGGAGGCAAAGACAGCTGGATTCCCTGGAGCTTGCTGACCAGTCAGCCTAGCAAATTTAAGAGTTCCAAGCACTGAAAGACCCTGTGTCAAAAGAAAAGAAAAGAGGCATAAAGTGTGAGTATGAGGTTGTCCTCTGACCTCCACGTACCTACACACATGTGCACATGCGTACCTATGCACACTCGTGGTGCACATCCACATGAAAAAAGAACAGCCAAGTTCAGCCCAATGACAAGTGTGTGTCACAAATGCTGTTTAATATAAACCCATGAACCTCAGTTTCAATAAAAACTATGTAGGAAGGAAATAAAGTCATCGTGTGTTACTCAGCACAGGAAGACAGCACTTAAGTAATGTAAGTATGGAATAATGAGCTAAGCACTTGTCACAGAGCCAAACGTGGAGACTCAGAGTATGCATCTGTAGAAGAGCAGGAAGCACATGACGACTAAATCCTTATTTTCTTTATTGGGAAGTCAGCAGATAATGTCTGAAATGGAAAAGTTGAGAAATTACAGTATTAATTAGAACTCGGAAGAAAACCAGAGTCTACAACCAGAGTTCAAAATGGCTGCCTGTGGGTGTGGTTGGTGGAGTTGGGAGGGAGAGAGGAAAGCAATGTTTGTAACAAGGTTGTTAAAGCTGTTGGACTCTTTACATTTACGTTTTCAATTTTAATTGGTTATGGTGTGTGCTTGTAGGATGTGGGAGTGGGCACATGTGTGAAGGTCACAGGACAACTTCCTGCCTGGGATCCAGAGCTGGGCCTTGGGTTATTTGGCTTTCAAGACCAGTGCCATCTCACCAGCCCCATTTGATCCTTTAAACCATTATAGACTCTGTACATTTAGTAAAAGTAAAAGCTACGAGTTAGTTTAAATGTGTTATCAGAAAGTAAAAATAAAAGAATCATACAGTAGAACACAGAGGAAAGCTCATAAATAAAAGTATTTTGCCTAAAATTTATCCTATCACTTATCTTCTGATTCAGCCAGTTGGTTTTTGTCCAGTTTTCTTGTGTCCCACCCCACCCCTATATTTTTAACCTTAGAGTCTCATTACACAGCCCTAGCTGACCTGGAAGTCACCATGTAGAACTTGAACTCACAGCGATCTGTTTGCTTGGCTTGCCGAAGGATTAAGGCATAGTTGTGTGTCTCTATGCTTAGTTTTTTTTTTCTTTTTCTTTTCTTTATTTCTTTTTTTTTGGGGGGGGCCTTTTTTTTAGTTAAAAAAAAAGTGGAAACAGTATGTATTGTTCACTTGCATGGGCTTTATTAGATCAATGTCTATAGTGTATAATCCTTAAGTTCTAAAAGAAGTTAAGCTTTCATAGGGAAATTATGAACTAAAAACACAGGTAAGCTACTGTTTTGATTCCAAAGAAAAGTTCAATAATAATTGCAAACATATTTAGGTAAACTTCAGACTAGAAGAAGTATTGATCAAATGATGTAACCTTGTTAAATACCATAAATAAATAAAGGTGGTAATTTTTGTAAAATATCACACACACACACACACACACACACACACACACACACACACACACGGACCATTCTGCATTTCTGGTTGAGAATATCCATTTGTTCAGGCATGCGTGATGAGTGGCTACTGAGGCTGAACTTTTCACACAGTTTCTGTTAGCCATAAACAGTGTGCCTTATCTTCTAGTTAATATGTATCGAGCTTGGCACTCACTCAGATATCACTTCCCAGATCCCATATGTGAGTATGGGCACCAGTCAGAGCTGTCTTCTTTGCCACTGACCTCTCAAGGAATCTGCAAGCATAGCTGTAGAAGTCCTGGCCACGGTGAATCGTGAGTTTGCACACAGCATTTAAAGTGTGTCCTTGTGTTTTACTAACTCTGAAATGAGAGTAACTGTGCTGGCTTACCTGTTGTGTAATTTCCTAAAAAAGACGTCCCAATGCCTGTCAACCACGGACAATAAATAAGTAAAATATTGGTGGTTACACATGACAGGACACAAAGAAGAAGTGAAGTTGAGTTTTAGGCCAAGGTAGGGACTGAATTGTTTCAACTTTTCAGAGAGTCTGAATGAGCAGATATCATGTAGCAAAAGAAAGTGGATACATTATATAAGTAAACACATACTCAAATCTTATTTACTTGATGCTGTCGCCTAACTCTTTGTCAAGAACAAAATATGCATTTTTTTTTTGTACTGTCAAAGGGCTAACTCGAGAGTTTAATTATGATTATTGAGCTATCTGCATTCAGCTCCTAGCAAAGTGAGTGAATACAGGACATTTTTTGCCCATGCCGTAAGCAACAACTTGACAGGCCCCATAAAGTTTCTGGTTGTGTGTTTTGAGTAACCACATTCTGAGTTACAGGGATTACAGATCTCATGGCCGTTAAAAGTTACAAGGCCCCCACCCGATTAGCTGTTGCGGTCATATCTAGCTTATTCATTTCTGCCTCCACATCGGGTAACGAAGGAAAAAATGATGTCACTACCGAGCCCTGCTCAGAAACTCCTCTGCCTAGGCCTCAGGTTTGGGAAGTCTGCATCTCCTGCTAGCTCCCACCTCTGCCACTGGAATGAACTCGTACAACTTTTCTTCTTTCCCAACACGCTGACAGGGGAAATGATATTCTGTTGTAAATATGACAGTGTATTTATAATAAATAGTACACTGCACTGTTTCAGGAAAAATCATTCCAAGGTGTGCTATTTCTGAAAAATCTCTGCATTTGTAGTAGGAGCTTTGGGATGTACAGTGGTAATATGGAACCAACTGTGTCACCCCAGTTCCTAATAATCTCACCAAGCTATGTCCTATGGACCTTGACCTCTTGACAGCATTCAGCACAACTGATTACTTTGTTCTGGTTTTTGTTTTTTTGTTTTGTTGTTGTTGTTGTTGTTGTTGTTTTGTTTTAAAGTACTGGCCCTCTATTGTGGTTTGAACTTGAAATGTCCCTCACAGGTTCATGTTTGGAAGGCTTGGTCTTCAGCTTGTGGTGCTAGTTGGATGGCTATGGAGTTTTCAGGGGGTGAGGCCTGGTTGTCAGGATTAGATCACTGGGGGGGGGGGCTTTGGAGTTTATACCCATCCCTGGTTCTGGGCTCCCAGAGCTCTGCTTCCTGATGTGATAGGACCTCATGCTGGTGCTCCAATTATAGCAGCCCAAACTTCTGCCACTACCCTCTCCCCACCGCAGTGGACTGAAACCCTCTGAATCCACGAGTCAGAATAAATCTTTCCTCCAGTAAGTTGCTTCTGTGAGGCATTTGGTCACTGTGTGAGGAAAAATCGCTGACAAATTCCCCCCCAAAGTAGAGCCCACAATAAACATTTAGCATGGAGGGGGTGTTATTTGGACAAAGATGCCAAGGAACTTTGGTGAGCATCCCGAGGGGTAAAGGTGAATGCAAAGTTATGGTTTGGAGGTGTCCACCATTACAGATGACTCCTGAAGAGGCTGATGTGCCTCAGAATTGTCTGTGAGGGGATCAGAAGGAAGTGGGTATCTAATAGGTCTTATCTCTCACACCTCTGGGACAGACTTACAAATGTCATCTGCTCAGCCCTGGCTTATGCATAAATGCTGGTGGATTGCTGAAGATTCCTACCTCAAGGTTAGAGAGGCAAAGGGCAAGACGTGGAAAGGACCTGATTTCTGCTAGGGGAAAGCAGGTACATGGCCTTGCAGCAGTGAATGGAGTTTAGATTGAACCAACATGAAAGGAAACACTCCACTTCCCCCATAAAGCTCTGGAGTAACTGACTAAGATTAGCTCTCACCTGCTAAAATTCTCCTTCATTGTCAATGTCAAACTTTTCTCCCACATGACTAAACACTGTCTCTGCCCATTGATCACTTTTTTCTATCTGCCAAATTGCTGGGTGTCAGCTACCTAGAAGTTTCTTTCCCTGCAGCTTTACATGGCAGGTTCTAAATTTTTCACTAAAATATATCTACCCAAAGATGCCTTCTCTAAGCACACAAACAAACCTACTTACAAATTCTCTTTCTGTTATGCATCTGTATTACTTATCTGCACGGCATTTATCACTGGCTGACATTTTTCTTGCTTACTGATTCTGTTGGGCTCTGGGAGAACGAAGATCCTATCTGTCTGAGTCGGGACACTGTTAGCTCCTACTGGGTACTATCAATAGTCCATTAAGTGAATTAAAAGTGAGAATTAATTTAAAAAAACATAAAGTAAACAAAAGTTTAAAGAGCTTTCTTATTGAGAGGAGATGTAAAAAGGAAATAGAAATTAAAATTTTGAGGCATGTCCAATACTTCACAGTTTTAAAATATAATAAGATGGAGAAGCAAATCTGGATTTCACCACTTACTATCCATGTGTTTTTGAACAAACCACCAAGCTATAGTTTGTTTGTTGGGTTAATTGGTTTATCTTTATGATGCTGGGGAGCAAACCCAAGGTTCCCACACATTTGCACATGCTAACCATCATGCTAGCTACAGCCCCTGTACCTAGTTTTTTAAACTTTCTGATGAATATAATGCTCATCAGGCTATTGTGGGGATGGCATGAGATAACGCAGAGGAAGTGCTGAGGACAGTGTCTGGCTGTCATGGTAAATGTTAAGTACATCCTAATCACTGCTTTCATCATCATCATCATCGTCATCGTCATCACCATCATCACCACTATCACCACCATCACCATCATCTCCATGCTCAATCTGATTTCTCCATTTACTGAAGTAGCACACTGAAACTCTCCAACAAGTGCTTGTTTTATTTTATTTTCATACTGTATCTCCCTCATCTCAATTTACAATTCAAGCTCATCTCAATCTGAGTCTTAAACCTTCACTTTGCTTCATCTCGTCTTCCTTCACCTTGCAGTCTAGGGACATGTGCTCAGGCAAATGCCCTTATCATAGTCATCACAGCCCCAGCATGTTAGTTACTTCTCTATTGGTGTGATAAGACACCATGACCAAGGCCACTTAAAGAAAAGTTTATGTGGGCTTATATTACAGAAGGTCAGAGCCCATGATGGTGGAGAGAAGCCACAGTGGCAGGGGCAGAAGCCAGGGCTCGTACCTTGAACAGCAAGCAAGAAACCAAGAGTGGGCTCAGAACGGCATGAGCCTTTGAACTCTCAAAGACCACCTCCAGTGACATAATTCCTTCAACAAGGCCACACCTCTAAGTCTTCCCAAACAGTGCCACCAACTAGGAACCAAGTATGTAAATGTCATAGCCTACAGAGACATTTTCATTCAAACCACCATACCCAGGTCATGAAATGGACCCAGGAGCCCCACCATCTACTCCTACAGTCTTACCACAGACCCAGGATTGACCATTCATTGACTTCTTCATTCTTGTATGGTATTATTGTCCATGTTGCAGTGTTTTTTTGTTTTGTTTTGTTTTGTTTGGTTTGGTTTGGTTTGGTTTTCTGAGACAGGGTTTCTCTGTGTAGCTTTGCGCCTTTCCTGGATCTTGCTCTGTAGCCCAGGCTGGCCTCAAACTCACAGAGATCTGCCTGGCTCTGCCTCCTGAGTGCTGGGAATAAAGGTATGTACCACCACCGCCCGGCACAGTCTTTTACTTTATAGTTCAGTCCTTACACTCTATAGTTTGGTCTGGACCAATTCTTTATAAGTCTTTTGATTGCCTCCACTATTAATCAGCTGAAGAACCTGAACCACTTTGAGTGTTTCCAATGCTCTAGTTTTGTCCGTGGCTAGTCCATCGTGATCCTCTGTCTGCTGGAGTCCTTGAAAACTGGACCCAGACACTTGACCAAACCCAGGTTAGGTCCTTTCTGTAACATGGCAGGTGGTTACGGTGTTTCTCTTTTGAAATGTCACCACTGTCTGCATGCATTAATTTATAGGGCTGAAAAATGGTGAAATGCAGAAATGCTTCTGCCATTTCATTTTCACTTATAAATCAGAACGATTTTCAAGAGATGCTCCTTTTCATCTATAATTTGTTGAGTCAGTAATACAGGTTATGCAGGAAGGACAAGATAAATGCTTGGGTTTTCCTTAACTTAAAAGTTTTTCCAATGATGTAACACGAATCTTAAAAGGTCTTATTAATAAAAAAAAAAGAAGAAGAGCCGGGCGGTGGTGGCGCACGCCTTTAATCCCAACACTCGGGAGGCAGAGGCAGGCGGATCTCTGTGAGTTCGAGGCCAGCCTGGGCTACCAAGTGAGTTCCAGGAAAGGCGCAAAGCTACACAGAGAAACCCTGTTTCGAAAAACCAAAAAAAAAAAAAAGAAGAAGAAGAAAACCCTCAGTGCCAGCTATTGGGGTAAGTTCTGAAAGATCAGAGAGAGAGAACAAGCCACAGCTAACCTCACCTTAGCGACCCTCAGCTTCCAAAGAGATCTACTTCCTGTACACCCACGCCTATATGCCTTTCTGTTCTGCTATCTCATTTGCTTTCTCTGTCCAGCTATATCACTTCCTCTTCCTGCCTAGGTCTATCACTTCCTGTCTGTCTATCCAGACCTCCAGACCTTTATGGTTAACTAGTGTTGGAATTTAAGACATGTGCCACCATGCCTGGCTCTGTTCCCAGTGTGGCCCTGAACTCACAGAGATCCAGACAGATCCCTGCCTCCTGAATGACAGGATTAAAGGTGTGTGCTACCATTGCCTGACCTCTATGTTTAATATAGTGGCTGGCTTTTTCCTCTGATCCTCAGATAAACTTTATTGGGGGACACAGATAAAATATCACCACACAAAGATGAATTAGTTCCTTGACATCCTAAAGTATACAGGTTTTTTTTTAAAAAAAGTATTATAAATAGATGACTATATAAAACTTGATAGGTCTCAACCCATTGAAATACTGATCCTCATTGAAATTCAAAATGTTCTATTTTCAGAATCTTGATGGGTTGGTTCCTGAGTCCATTAGACACAATGCTAGGGACTAACACAACAACACATTTTTGTTTTTTGAATAGTTCTTGCCCCAAACCTAGACTCAAATATTCTTTCTTCCTAGAAACTCTGATTTATTTCATAGTAAATAATGTTTCAAGACTATGCTTTTGGAAACTGGTCATTGTTTCTGGGCCTTTAAGGAAGCAGAAAATATGAGTATTAAAAATAAATTATGTAATATATAATAAAGTAAAATATATGCTTGAAGGTAAAATACCTCTTGAGTTTACACTGGCATGTTTGATTCAATTTACTGACTGTAGGAATTTTATTTAGCTTCCTTTATAGACACATCTCTTTTCTTCTACACCATGAGTCTTGGTTATCACAGATTCAAGAGATGAGAGAATAGGAATATCCTGCAATAGTTCACTTATTTTATCTTAGGTGTGCATGTCATAGTCTCAGAGCAACAACTCTAATATTACCACCAAAAATTATTACTAGAAGCAGTTAAAAGCATTTTTGTATATCTCTATTTGTACTTCTCCACTTACAAAAAGATTTACTCATTTTTATGTGTATCAGTGTTTCCCTGCATGCATGTATGTACACAGTGTGTATGCAGTACCTGAGGATGCCTGAAGAGGGCTTTGGATGCCCTGGAACTGAAGTTATGAATGATTCTGATTGCTATGTGAGTGTTGGGAACTGATCCCATGTCCTCTTAATGACAATCATCTTACCAGCCCCCATTCCTCCACTTTTAACCTATACTGTTACATATCGTATAATTAATACTTTTCCATCTTCAGTATTAGTTCCACATGTAATTATATGTTTGATGTGCATAACCAATCCATTTGTAGCTGTTTCTTGTTAAGCTAATTTTTAAAACATTATTACATTTCTTTTTTGTGTGTATAGGTATGTGCATGCAACAGTGCACATGTGGAGGTCAGAAGACAATCTGCAGTTGTCTGTCCTCTCCCACTTTGTGGGTCCTAGTTATTGAACTCAATTTGGCAGGTTTGGCAACAAAATTCCTTGATTCACCACACCATCTCATTGGCCCTGGGTTATTTTTGTTGTCTTGCTCTGTTGTCTTATTTAGTAGATTCCCAAAGAAATACTCATAGGAATAACATTCGAAGAGTTCTCACATAATGCTAATAGTTTACACACACTTTTTGTAATTGAAGATATGTTTTGCTAGATGCAAATCTTGAATATGTTCCTTGTGTAACATCTTAAATATGTGTTACTTATGTAAATCTGAAATATGCCACCCCATTTTCCTTTGCCATAGAACACTGCTGTCAAAAAATGTCTGATTGTGATCTAATTTTCTGTCCCTTTTGGGCTAGATGCCCAGAGAATTTTTTTTTTTCTTTTACTTAGACTGTGAAAAAGCTGGGTGTGGTGGTTCCTACCTGTAATCTCAGTACCGGGGAATCTGAGGCAGAAGGATTGTGAACTGTAGCTTGGGTTACATTGAGAGGCACTGTCTCAAAAGTGAAAGTAAACAATACAAAAAAAAAAAGAGTTTAAGGCTTCCAACATTTTACTTTAGGAAATTCCCTTAAATTCTAATTTTTCAGCGTTGGTTTTATTAGCCACTCTATTTTTCTTCAAGGACTTCTATTGTCCAGATTTTGGATCATTTTTATTTTTTTTTCGTATATTTTGATTTTCTCCTCCCTCAACTCCTTCCAGATTCTCCACACCTTCCTACCCATCCATCACACACTCTCTCCAAAAAAAAAAGAAGAAGAAGAAGAAAAGAAAAGAAAACCCCTAAAACAAACAAACAAAAAACCAATAAGACAAACAGAAAACCAACAAGGCAAACAACAACCACAAAAACAAAACACGAAGTTCATTTGTGATGGCCCTGGGGCCTCGCATGAGTTATGGTTGATGGACCCTGGGACACTCCATTGAAGAAAACTGATTTTTCCTTTCTCAGTTGGTAACAATTGTACAAATAGCTTCTGGGTTCAAGGTGGGCTTTGAGCTCACTCCCCCTTCTCTGCACTGGGATTTTGTCTTGTCTGAGCCTGTCCAGCTCTTGTGTGTGCTATCCCAGTCTCTGGGAGCTCAGTCACATCATTCCTGCTGTGACTACAAGATACTGTTTCCTTGGAGTCATCCATTGCCTTGGGCTCCCTCAGTCTTTCTGCCTCCTCTCCCCATGGATCCATGAACATTGAGATGGGAGGGGTTTGATGGAGTTGAAAGGACCAAGCAGATGCCATAACAGGCTGCTCCATCTTCTCTCAGAGATCGGGCCTCAATTTCAGTGTCCTGAGACTTGAGCAAGCAGTCTCTGGGAGGGCCATGAACAAAAGACATAGTCCTTGCAGTAGCTCCCTTTCTGCACGTACTCTGACTGCTCAAGGTTCAGCCAGATGTTTACTGTCTGGGACCCCTCACCAACTTAGAGCTACGTGCATGGGCCAATATGAACGTGCGAGGTCAGCCAGCCTCCATGGCAGCTCAAGGACAGAGCCTGGGACTTGTCCAGGCCTGCCCAAAAATGATAACTGTAACCCCAACTAGAAAATTCAAAGGTTACACACCCTCACCCAATCATATGACACAAAGGCTTGTACCACCCTGCTTGAGGTTTTTCCCTTAAAAAACCCCTCACCCTGAGAGCTCAGGGCCATTCTCCTCCCCCCACTGTGTCAAGTGTTGGACACAGACCAAGCTCGGGCTTGTTCTTTATCAATAAACCCTGTGTGTTTTGCATCGGGTATCAGCTCTGTGGTGGTCTTGCTTGGGGGGGGTCTTGTGATGCGGGCACAACAGAGACACCCCGTTAGGACTGAGCGCTCCAAAGTCTCTCACCCTCTGCACATTGCTCACCTTCTCCACTTGTCTGTAGTGTTTATCACTTAAAACATTTCCCCCCACACAACATTTTTATTGATTCTCTAGGAGTTTCACATCATGCACCCTGGTCACAATCCCTTCACAGTCCTTCCATGTTCAACCCCCTTATAACCTCCCCCTGCAAAAGAAGTTAAAAAAAATTAAAAATTAAAGAAGAGAAAGTCCACTTTGTGTTATCTGTATACTTGCTGGAGCATGGTCAAATTCTCTGTGGCCTGACCCTTTAATAGAATGGAGTCCTTCCCCTCCCACACCTTAGCCAGAAGCCATCAATTGCGGAGACCTAGTCCTCAGCATCTCCATCACGCTTTTTAAGAGTTCTCTTTGGTGGCCTCCTGTCTGGGCTGTTCCTTTTGCGGGGGGGGGGGGGGGGGATTGAGGTGGAGGTAGAGGGTGTCACAGAAGCCTTCCTCATCTCTCGATCTCAACTCTGTGTCTGCGGTCATTGATATCGCAGCAAAAGTAGCCTCCTCGCTCTTCACAGTCAGCAGGAGCACACATTGTGGGCCTCCACATGGTGTCTGGCTACAGCACAGACCACAAACACGGTCCCCTGCTGCAGAGTAGGACCACGGACCCATACAAAGCCCTCCTAGGCTGCTTGGGCCACGGACATTACACATGGCCTCAGGTGGCAGCCTAGGCCACCCACATCAATATGGCCTCCCTGTGACATCCACTTGGCCTTTGGTGGTAACAGTCCCTGGCTGTAGTAGGACCATGGACCCGGACAACTGCCCCCCCCCAGGTGGCAGCAAAGGCCCCGCACCGTGGCAGCTCAGGCCACTCCCTACAATGTGGCTCCCAGGGGCAGCACGGCCCTATAGACATTGATGTGGCTTCAAGCTGCAGCACAGTCCGTTGACTTCTGCATAGCCCTCAGTGCTAACATGTGCCACAGACATCATCCCAGCCCTGAGCAGGGCACAGCTGAGTGAGGCAAGGGTGGTCGCACAACAGGCAAACCAAGTTTACCCTGGTCAGGGCGCTCCCACGGGATGGGGGTGGGGGGCACTTAAAACGTTTTAAAAGTTTTTAGGCCGGGCGGTGGTAGCGGCGCACGCCTTTAATCCCAGCACTCGGGAGGCAGAGCCAGGCGGATCTCTGTGAGTTCGAGGCCAGCCTGGACTACAGAGTGAGTTCCAGGAAAGGCGCAAAGCTGCACAGAGAAACCCTGTCTCGGGGGAGGGAGGAGAGTTTTTACATTTTTGTGTTTCTTTTTTTACTTTTTTTTTTTTTTTAAATCAAATGCTGGTCTGGAGAGATGGCTGGGTGGTGAAGAGCACTGGCTGCTCTTCCAGAGGTCCCGAGTTCAATTCCCAGCACCCACGTGGCCACTCACAACTGTTTGTTCACAACTGTCTGTTCCAAGGGATCCGACACTCTCACACAGACACACATGCAGGCAAACACCAATGCACATAATAAAAATAAATCATTTAAAAAAGAAGGAAAGAGCCAGGAGGTGGTGGCGCACGCCTTTAATCCCAGCACTGGGAGGCAGAGGCAGGCGGATCTTTGTGAGTTCGAGGCCGGCCTGGTCTACAGAGTGAGTTCCAGGAAAGGCACAAAGCTGCACAGAGAAACCCTGTCTCAAAAAACCAAAAAGAAGAAGAAGAAGAAGAAGAAGAAGAAGAAGAAGAAGAAGAAGAAGAAGAAGAAGAAGAAAAAAAGAAATATAGAAATCAAGTGCTTGCTTGTTTTGCACTATGTAGAGCAAGCTCACCTGGAACCAGTGAATCTCCTGCCTCAGCTTCAACAACACTAAGCCTGTGCCACCACTACTCTCAGCTTCCTCTTTCTTTTCTTTTCTTTCTTTCTTTTTTTTTCCTTTTCGAGACAGGGTTTCTTTACGTAGTTTTGGTGCCTGTCCTGGAACTCACTTGGTAGCCCAGGCTGGCCTCAAACTCACAGAGATCCGCCTGCCTCTGCCTCCCGAATGCTGGGATTAAAGGCATGCTCCACCACCACCCAGCTTCCTCTTTCTTTTAATTAAAATAATAATGATAATAATAATAATAATAATAATAATAGCCTGTTCTTTTCACTTTCTGCTTCTGCTGGTTTATTCTTATGCTCCTTTTCATTTACCCTTCACTTCTAAAATGATTTTCCCTTTTATTTCGTATTCTTTCCTGAGTTCCATGATCTCATTTTTCTGGTTTTTACTTACAATGTTCTTTTATGTCACCATGCCTTGGTGTCTTCTAGATCATTCTGATGTCGTCAGCTGTGGCTCGGGCATCTGTGGGGATGTCATTCTGCTCCTTGCCCAGCTGTTGACGTGGTTAGCACAGAGTCTGACTTCGGGCTTTTCCCATCGCTTACTTGGATGTGAAATCCATTTCCTCCACTGTGAGAAGGCCCAGCTCAGACTTCCCCTTGTCGCTTTCGGTCCCTGAAGTGCTAACAACACAACATGATGGCATGCATTCTTAACTTCCTGCTTTTGTCTCCCTCTCTGGTTTCATCTGGACCCTCTCTTCCCCAGATCTCTGTTGTCCACGTCTTTCTCGCGTTTCATTCAGCCATCTTGCTACGGTGTCAGGCGCTGGACTTTGGGGAGCCCTGTGTGGACCAAGTTCACAGACTCTGACCTCTCTGCCTGACCCTGTACACCACCCGTCATCCACTATGGCAGCAGATAAAATCCTGTGGGCTTCAGCTGATACCTTCTGTTCCACACCCTGCTTACAGCTAGTGTCCCTGGGCAGTTTTGAGATCTGTCACCTGCTGTCTTGTCTGGGGGATGCCTATGGCTTCCCTCAGCCTCACCCTGCTCACAGGTACAAAGACTAGATACGTCCCTGGTAGTTGCTCCCTGCAGCAGGCTTTCTTGAACAGCCAGCCACCAAATCAAGACACAAGACTTATTATTAATTATGAATGTTCGGCCTTATCTTAGGCTTGCCCCACTAGCTCATTTAACTTAATTTAACCGGTTTCTCTCCATCTACATTTTGCCTTGGGCTTTTCACCTTTCTTTCATCCTGTGTGTTCCATTTTCCTGCTTCCTCCATGTCTGCCTGGCTAGCTGGCACCATGTTCTCCCTCTTTTCCCCTTCATTCTCTCTCGAGCTTAGATTCCTCCTCCTACTTATTCTCTCTGCCTGCCAGCCTCACCTATCCCTCTATTGCCTAGCTCTTGGCCATTCAGCTTTTATTTGTTTATTTGTTTGTTTGTTTTACGAGACAGGGTTTCTCTGCCTGGAACTCGATCTGTAGACCAGGCTGGTCTTGAACTCACAGAGATCTGCCTGCCTCTGCCTCTCAAACACTGGGATTAAAGGCGTGCGCCGCCGCTGCTGCTGCTGCTGCCGCCGCCGCCGCCGCCACCGCCGCCGCCACCACCACCACTACTACCACTCGGTAGTTCAGTTTTTTATTAGACCAATCAGGTGCCTTAGGCAGGCAAGATGAAACAAATGCAACACATCTTTACAGAGTTAAAGTATATTCTGAAACATAAACAAATACAACACATCTTTACAGAGTTAAAGTAATATCCCACAACAGCCCACACCATTTGTTTGCTGGAGCTCATAGACATCCCCTATTACCGTCCTTGGCTCTAGGGTTGGGCTCCTGGTTTCTCTGTTTCCTGGAGGGGATTTTGATCAACACTGCCATCCTGCTGTGGCATTCTCAACTAGTCATTTTAGGCAAATCAGCCAAATCTTTCTTTGCATTAATTACCTGATATTTTGATTGAAATGAAAAACTATACAGGTCAACACGATCATATTTTACTTTTATGATGGTAAAAACCAAAGGTTTTCCTGTTTTCTGCCAGTTCACATCTGCAACATTTTTCTTGGGGTTCTATTAAAAATGGAGCCACAGAGTGAAGTCTATTGCCTTTATTGCCTGTAACTCAACACTTTTCAAGTAATTAGATCACATAAATGTGCATGCCAGAGAGCTGACTGAGATCTTGTAAATCATTGTGCTAAATGTATATGGTTCAACCCAGTGCATTACTATTGTAGCAAGTTCAGTTTGTGACTTTATGCTTAGGTGTTAATGAATAGATACCTTTACCCATTGGCTAAAGAAAAATAGCTCCTCACATTTATGACTAAATAGACTAGAGAGTCTGAGAAATGTTACTTAAACCTTTGTTAGGCAGTCTCTTCAACTTCTACGTGGTAGAATTAATGATGCTCTATCTCTTGCACTAAAACAATACTCACCCAGAACAAGTGTCAAAACGAATTTCAGATCCTCTCACTAGGCAAGAGTAGCCTTACAAAACTAAATCATATATCTAATCTTTTTATAATTAAAAGAGAACATTTAGATTTTATTTTTATGTGAAAGTACTATATGAGATACTATCTTATTCTGCATCAAAGTATAAAATGTCTTCCTAAAAACTACATTATTGCTGTGGGATGGTCTGTTTGTCAAATTGCTCTGATTGGCCAATAAATAAAACACTGATTGGCCAGTGGCTAGGCAGGAAGTATAGGCGGGACTAACAGAGAGGAGAAAAGAAAGAACAGGAAGGCGTAAGGAGACACTGCCAGCTGCCACCAGGACAAGCAGCATGTGAAGATGCCGGTAAGCCACGAGTCATGTGGCAAGGTATAGATTTATGGAAATGGATTAATTTAAGCTATAAGAACAGTTAGCAAGAAGCCTGCCATGGCCATACAGTTTGTAAGCAATATAAGTCTCTGTGTTTACTTGGTTGGGTCTGAGCGGCTGTGGGACTGGCGGGTGACAGAGATTTGTCCTGACTGTGGGCAAGGTAGGAAAACTCTAGCTACACATTATCATTAATATAAATAGGATAGACATATAGATACATGATAGAACACACTTGGAAAATGTTAATGAAAGAATCAAGATAAGAGGTATGGAAATTTTTCTGTATGATTTCTTTAACTTTACTGAATCCTTTAACATGCTTGCAATTAGATGTCAGAATAAACACTATTGTAAACTTTAAATATCCATGAAAGAAAAATGGAAATCTAGAAGTTTCTTGTTTAAAATCAAACAGACTTTGTAAGACCTGGAAGAATTACATCTTCAAAGTTTCTTCATGTGTATCTATGTACATTTTAATCACTCTCAGAAAACGAGAGTTCCTCAAAAAACAGGTTGTATCAGTTCGTTCTTTACGGATGTTCCCCATCCAAAATAACTCCAGGAAGGAGGTCTCCTTGATATAGTCTTAAAATAAAAACCCAGTTTAAAAGACTCTGGCTGACTGAGCCGGGTGCCAGAAGACCCCGGAGTAGTCGGCACCTCCTCCTGACACGCGTTTGCCCTCCACACGACTCGGGGAGAGAAGGTTTTGGTTTCTGCACAGGCTCCAAGAAGATTTTGGAAGAGATGACATCATCCTGACTACTTGGCCCTAGAAATGGGCATGGACCCTCAGGGGTAGAGTAAAGGCCAATAACTAGAGCTCCAGGGCTACTGTGTGGCTTAGGCGACTAGGTGCCTGGGAAGGGAAGGAAGAGGCTGTGCTTCCAGTTCGGCAAAGATGTCTGGTGAGTGGTAGCCGCTTGGGGGACATCCTAGACCAGCTCCTTTGGAAGGGACATAATTGTTTTCAGAGGGAGAGCTTTTTGCAGACATCGTAATGAGGTTCAGTTAATGAGATTCATGAGTGATGGCCAGGATATCCAGGTGGGGAAGGAGCATACAGTGAAATACCATGCTGCTACACATCTGGTATTCTCTGAAGAAGTTCACTGTTTGAGAAGAGGTTCCATCAAAGCCCCTGAGGTAGAAGTCCCTGGTGGAGTGATTGTTCTTGGAAAAGAGCAGAAAGTGGATGGGATGGGGAGGGGAAGAAACCCCTCCGGAGCCTGAGGTCTCAGCTGTTCACAGAATAGGTCCCACCTTGAGGCAAATAGACAGATCTCCCATTCTCCATTGGTCATTGGCTGAGTTTTGCCCCTAACTGTAAGAGGCCCCTCATAGCAACTCCTTGGAGAGAAGGGAAGTTGTGCCTTAATGGTGTTTGCGTGGGTTACAAAAGGTCCAGGCATCAAAAGCATGCACCAGCGTTCTATGCTCTTTGGGAGATGGTTTTGGAGTTATTGTAATGAGCAAACCCATAAACACCACCCTCATCTTATAACCACGGGCTTGCGAAATCCAACATAGCAACCAAAAATTACTTAGCCTTAATCATGTAGACTAATCAAAATGTTCCTAAAGTAAGGCCAAAAATGGGTTAAATATTTTCCTTTTGGGGACTGCATCTGATTTGTCTATAATATTCATAAACTATACTCGTGATTAGAAATATGGTTTATTGTTGTTTTGTTTTCACAGACATTTTTCAACATTGAAGAAGCAGCAAAGAGGACCTGAGTTGGAGTTGGAGCACAGGGAATTCAGCCCTGTCTCCAACACGTCTGTGTCTTCACCTAAGTCTTTGAACATGTCTGGGCCCTGGATAAGGGACAGATTGATATTCATCCCAACCTTATTAACATTTAGTGTGTTACATTTATGATGTAACTGGGAACCAAGGAGAGTCCTCTAACAAGCTCATTGCCACATTGGAAAGCATCTTTGAGAAAAGTCATCTAGGACCTCTGTGCCTGGAGGAGGGAAGGACAAAGCATGGAGGTTTAAGGGTAGACGCAGTCGCTCAGGCTTGAAGGAGTATGGCTGCCATCTTTTACCAAACAAGGTAAGGGGTCCTTGAAGGTCTCCATCAAAGCACCTTGCAATTACATGTTTATCAACTGCATTTTGCATTGTATCCGCCCAGCCCATTCATCATCACATACCCAGAGCTGGACATAGGGTCCAGCAACTCTTTGCTAGATAAATGGAGGCTTCACATTAAATAGAGGGATGTCGTTAGACTTGGCAGATACTGGTGAAAAAGTGGCAAGTCTTGGATTTGATGGAAAGAAATATAAACCTTTGAGTACAAGACAATGTAGTTGGAAGAGTCTGTTTTCTATGCTGCAAAACAAATGACTGCCACCTACTAAAAACAACACACTGTTTCTGTGGGTCAGAAATCTAGGGACTGCTGAGCCAAGGCCCCTATTCATGATTTTGTGGCTAGCAAGGAAAATGACAGCTGAAGCTTCTGGTCTTCTAGGTGCATGGAGATTGTTGGCCAAAATCAGCAACTGAATTGATAGATGGGGGCCTTAGCCCCCAGAAACTGTCTTCTGCAAAAGCAGGGTGTGTGTTTTCCAAGACAGACAGGAGTTCCCCTCTTGCTTCCACCTCTTCTTTTAGATAAGGTCTGTGCCCCGTGTCGAAAGGGTCCTCAGAGTAGGTCAGGCCCGGGTGCAAGTTGTCTCTCTTTTGGTTAGATCACAGGCAGCTGATTCAGGGTTTTCTATCCACTAAATCCCTTCACCTTGACATCCTTCTGTTGGTTAGCAGCGAATCTCAGGCTCCGTTCACTGTTGAGAAGTGAAGATTTCCCAGAGGCTCGGCCACCGGGGAACCGCCCGGGTCTGCACGCCAGTCAGTCGGCTCAGGTGTTGTCAGGTGTGAGCATGAGTGGAAGATGAGAAGTCAAATCTGACTTACGGGTTTGACAGTTGATGATGTGGGAGAGGGTACCTTGCTTAGAGGGGGAAACAAAGGACAAAGACGGAGCTTAGGGGAAAAGAGGTTTATTATTAATACTTTTTTGTTTTCATTTCTGGGGATCAAACTGGGTTTTCATTCGCTAAGCAGGAACTCTACCAATAAACCACATGTCCTAGCTCTTTGGTTTTTGTTTTGTTTTGGAATGGGACCTTTTGGCTAGTCCAAGCTCACCAAGAATTCATGTTCCCCCTTCTTCCTCCTCCTGAGTTCTGGGATGACAAGTGCCTGCCACTATGCCAGGGAAGGTGTTTACTGTTTAGGCACAGGGGGGAAACCTAGAGAAGTTGAGAACGATCAGCACAGGGAGGAGAAAATGAATGGTGACTGGCCGTGGCCTCAGGAAGGAAGTTCAACCGCAGTGTGATTAACAGAAGCCAATGTGGCAGTGATGGAGGATGCTGGGAGGCTCCCGAATTTGACTGTGTGGTGACCTCAGTGGAAGATATCTGGCACACTGGTGACATCAGGTTAGAGTTGTAAGGTGTCACCTGGGTGGAGCAGGAATCTTAACAGGTCTTATTAATGAAATCAAACCTGAGGCCAGTTATTGGGGTGAATTCTGGAAGATCAGAGAAGGAGAACAAGCCACAGCCTCCTCATCTCAACAGTTCCTTAGTTGATCCTGTTTCCTCAGACTGGAAGCTTCTGTGTCCTCATCCCAATGGCTCTCAGCTGAACTGCTGCTAGAAAACCTGAAAGCTTAACCAGCCAAAATGCTTCTAGTTTCTGGTCCTCACATCTTATATCTTTTTCTACTTTCTGCCATCACTCCCTGGGATTAAGGGCTCACTTTCTGGGATTAAAGGCGTGTGTCACCATGCTTGGCTGTTTCCAATGTGGCCTTGAACTCACAGAGATCCAGAGGGATTTCTGCCTCTGGAATGCTAGGATTAAAGGTGTGAGTGCCACCATTTTCTAGCCTTTGTATCTAGTGGCTGTTCTGTCTCTGACCCCAGATAAGTTTATTAGGGTGCACAATATTTTGGGGGAACACAATACCACCACATCTGGGCACTATGAATGCAGAGGGGGGTCACAGTCAAGGGGCAGAGCAGCCAAACATCGCCCTTCTTCCTCAAGACGTAAGCTTCCTTGGACTCTCGTCAGGCCAGTTCCATCTGAACAGTCCTCAGTGACTTGCATCCTCACAGGTAGGACCTGGGTGGAGATTTGCATTGGGCTGTCTCATCCAGAAAGGATAAAATAAGACTTTTTCCACAAAACACATATCAGCTCCTAACTTGGGCAGAATCTGAGGTAAAAAGCCCTTCTGCTCTCTGAATAATTAAAAATGATCTCTTTCGTCTAGCTGTGAGATGAATTTTTTTAAATGATTATTGCAAATCTTTGCTCAGTTTCGTTCTGGCCAGGCCTCGTTTCTTTCAAGCGGGGAGCCCAGCTGCCCCAGCTGTTTTTTGCAAAGATCAAGGAGAATTTGGAGGAAATGAAATAGTAGGAAGGATGAAGCAATTGTTGGACCCGAGACAGACATCCAGAGGCCCTCGAAATAGCCAGCATTGCAAGGGAGTCACATTAATCAAGTGCCATATTGCCCTATAAAAGCTGGACTTAATTCTAATATAATAAATCCATAAAATGAGATTGTTCTCTTTATGTTACCTTCTCACCTTTCATGCAAAACAAACAAACAAAACAAAAACAAAAGCAAAAACAACCCTGAAATGATGTTTGTTTTATTATGAGAGCTGTGTGGTTAACGCAGAAAGTCAATCACAATTCTGTGAGTACGGCCACAGTATCAGCTCTATCTCCACTTTCATTATTAGTTGCAAATATCACTCCTGTCAAAAAGCAATTAGCCTATGTAATTTCACCATATTTTCTTTACTCCATCTTAAAAGTTTCTGGATATGAATGCTCTGTGTAGAAAAAACAGGATTCAGACCTCTGGCTCCGAGAGTTTAATCATCCCTGAAACCTTCCATGTATTCATCTAACATTTTAAATGGATTTTTCCATCATTCTAAACTAATAGGGTAAGCACTCTGCACACCTTCATAAAATATATTTCATAACTCACCAGGCATTTCTGTCTTTAACTCTACAATATATGCATTTGATTTAAAATTGTTAGCTGCTTAGCTGACAGGAAGGAAGGGCTGGAAACACTTCCTAGCAGAATCTCCAGTTTGCCGGGGACAATAGTTGAGGAAGAAACGAATTTTATGCTTTGTAGGAAGTTAGAAAAAGGTTTTGTTCTGTTTCCCTGGAGCGATCTTCTGGTAGAACCTAGACACCCAAAGCCACTCCACCTTCAGAGTGTCGCACTTTGTAAACATGCACGCCAAGACTCAAATGACCCCTTTGAATGTTTGCATCTGATTCCAAACTTCACACACAGACACACACACACACACACACACACACACACACACACACACAGAGAATTTCCATGTCGAGCAGCCCACACTGCTCATGCACACTGCTTTCTCTGACATTGCTTCAGCAGATGAAGCTGAGTTTGACTGGTTCAAAAAGAGGAATGCTTCTCGGCTCAACTGGAGGGATTCTGGGCTTATACTGCCAACTTCATTTCCCTGCAGAAATGTATATTCCCCATTATAAAATGTACTCATAATAGAAACGAGGCAGTTCCCAGGAGTGTGGTTATCCAAAGGTAATCTCCACCCAATCTGATTAGAGGCAAGTGGCTCATGCCTCAAAATGCTCCAGGGTGCGATTATTTTATGATAACCATGCCCTGTATCATGTCTTATTGATTAACTAATAAAGCGTCAGCATTGCCATTTAGAAGAAAAGCTGAGGAACCGGGTGGGGGCGATGACTGGGTCTCAGAAGGAAGTAATTCTTTTCAAAGACCCAAAAGGTCCCTTTTGCATCACCTCTTTATAATTGTGACTCAAGTCTGAAAGTCATCCAATCGCTATTTTAGTATTTCGTTGGAGGTAAGCTAATTGATTGATTAAATCTGATGCAATGTGTTCCATTTCAGTGTACCCTAAGTTGTTACCTGTGTTGTGGATCTTGCCTGAGGGCAAGGTAACATTCCTTTACTGTACATTCTTCTCATCAGCCAGGGGACTTAGCCACACGGGTCCAGAGAAATGTGTATAGAATCCAAAGAATGCTGGAACTACCTCGCCTGTGGGGGCCATGGTCATGTCACCTGGCATTTTGGTGAGAAGAACAAAGGATTAGCAGCAGGCAAGTACTTTGCAGGTAGAACTAATCAGGAGCATGTCCCTTGAGAAAATAGGCTGACATCTACAGTGTCCTCATTTCCGAAGGCGGCACTGAACATCTATAGAAGGTGGGGGTGAGGGAATCGAAGCAATTAACTTAGGTGCTTCAGTTTTAGGACCCACTTTGTCATAATTAGTTTGTTTTCATTGTAAATATAAGCGTATGGCCCGAGTGACTTAGTCATGACTTCAGTGTTCTGCTTCCTCTTACTATGCAAGCCCAGCCACCATAGTTACATCGGAAGATGTCCATGATTGTTTGTGTTAGATATCCTTTGTCCCTGTGATGACAAAACACCAGATAAACAAGGAAAGTGGGGAAGGATTTATTCTGCTTGTGGCTTCGGAAGCATCTGTCCGTCATGGTGACAAAGGTGTGGCAAAGTCCAACAGCTCACTTGGTGATGGAGAGGAAGCCAGAGAACACAGACAGGGTATCAGGCAAAAGACAGCCTTCAAGACACACCCTCAGGACCTCGCTTTCTCTAACTGGGCCTTACCTCCTACTTCACCTCCCAAAATTCCACCATCGTATCCATCTACCAAGGAATAAATCTGTTGATTAGGTCAGGGGCATTAGATTCAATCCCTTTTCCAAAGCCCATCAGCTAGTAAGCAAACCCCCTAATACATGATACCTGGGGGCCAGGGTGGTTGGCATCTCATATTCAAACCACAGCAATAGGTAATTGCTGTGGGATGGTCTGTATGTCAAATGTGTTGCTCTGATTGGTCAATAAATAAAACACTGATTGGCCAGTGGCCAGGCAGGAAGTATAGGCGGGACTAACAGAGAGGAGAATTAAGGGAACAGGAAAGTGGTAGGAGACACTGCCAGCCGTCACCATGACAAGCAGCATGTGAAGATGCTGGTAAGCCATGAGCCATGTGGCATTATGAAAATGGATTAATTTAAGATGAAAGAACTAGATAGCTAGAAGCCTGAGCCATTAGGCCAGACAGTTTAAATAATATAAGCGTCTGTGTGTTTATTTTATAAGTGGGCTGTCAGACTGCCGGGGCTTGGCAGGACCCGGAAAGAAAAAACTCCAGCTACAGGTAATCATGTCAGGTCTAAGTCTTGGCCCCTTTCATCCAATTTGACTTTCAGAGAAGCAGCATCCAATCAGTACAGTTACAGCTACTCAAGAGTCACCAGACACTAGAGTCAGGAGGTCCTCTCCCACCCCTCAGTCCATCTCTTTGACTCCACAGTATTGATGTGTCTGAACAGAATGATGCTTTGAGAAGATATGCACAGGGTTAGCTTAATTTATACATGTGTGCTCTAAGTCTCCCAGCATTCACAGAGCCAACGGTATTTTTAACTTCAAAATCCAAACCTGCTAGGATGGAATTTCTGTTAATTTTCCAAAGAACATTTCAGCAAAGCCTCCATCTTTAAGATCTAAGTTTAGAGTTTGCCACAGAACCCATCTGAACTGTTTTCAAAAGGCCTTTAAAGCAGAGCCCACCCATCCCAAGTGCAGTCCTCCCTGTTAACCCACAGCTGCTTCCCTTTCTTTTTAAAAAAAATGAATGTTTTACCACTTAGATCTTTTCTCTTGAGTAGTTCTGGGGTGTTGTTTTTGTTTTTGATTTTCCAGTTGTGTTTATGTTGTTTAGTAGTCTCTGCTGGGTAGATACAGTCCTCTTCAATTACCTCAGGCCATCTCTCCCAGCAGGCTGTGAGGATCCTACGAGATCCTTTCTGTTAAGAGAGTGTGGAAACCCCAAAGATGGAGGATAGCATTTGTGCTAAGAAGAGTTGTCCAAGAGCAGCATCCCACATTCTTTCCTTGGGGAGAGAAGAGTGGACTACTCTGCTGATTGTGACCTTCTCAGACACCCACAGCCTCTGTGATTGTCATGCTTTTCAACATGGGTGAGTGATGGTTGACATTCTCCTGTCTTCTCAGCCACGCAAACATACGTGACTTTTTCCTTTTTTCTTTTTTCTTTTTCCTTTCTTTCTTTCTTTCTTTCTTTCTTTCTTTCTTTCTTTCTTTCTTTCTTTCTTTTTTCTTCCTTTCTTCTTCCTTCCTTCCTTTCTTTTAAATTAAAGGAAATAACAACAGTCTATGAAAACATTAAAAATAAATGTCCTTCTATCTTCTCATTTCTAGGTCTCTGTCTGACGTTTTGGGCTATACGGGTTCAGTTGTTCCAATTTATGTTGGTGTGAGCTTAATGTTACAGTAGCAAACAACCTAAGAAAATAGGGCATTAAAATATCAATGATTTGTTCTTTACTCACATTAGAGATTCATTACTCACACAGAGCATGACTTCCACACCCCTTTACCCCGAGAGCAAGGCTCTGGGGGGCATGCCTATACTCTATAGCAGAAGGAAGAGAGCCAAGGAAGAGTCAGATGTCACAGCCAAGTGCCCCAGCCCAGAGTGATACCCATCACTTCTGCTCCCATCCAGTTGGCCACTGGGATGCACGTGGTCTATCCAACAATAATCACACAACAAGGACAGACAGCATATCATATCAGCAGTCATATTTCTGGAGTGGGGGAAATTGCAAATAATTCGCCAGCATGAATGGCTACCAAATGCACTGGAGTAAGATAACAGAGACAACTTCTTTCACATTATGAAGAAGCTCATTGACACTGTCTGCCCTATTACCTAGCAAGCTGTTACTGTATCTCAGAACCTCAGGTTGGGGGAGTTTCCATTAAATGTGAAGGCTTAAGGGACAGGTGTGTTCATTTTGCTCACCACAAACTTGATGCCCTAAAACTACATGCATTTCTTATCTCACAGTTCCCTCGCATTAGAAACAGGAGTAAGGCTTTTCTGAGTCTTCTGCTCAGGGTCTCAGTAAGCTGAAGCCAACTGCCATCCTAGGCTGAGTTCTCTTCACTGGCTTTGTGAGGAGCCAGCTCCCAGTGGTTGCCAGAGTCAAGTCCCCAGATTCTTAGTAGCAATTGGTTCGGTTCCCAGAGACTTCCGGCAGGGTCTTGTGGTTTGTCCTTCCTACGCATGTTGCCACATCGTCACTGCTTCTGTGACACTGGCAGGACAAGCCTCTCTTTCTCTGAATTGCTCCGATTTCTTCTAAGTGTTCCCATGGTTAGATCAGGCCTGCCTAACACAATCTGTCTTTTGATTAACTAGAAGTCAACTAATTAGAGATCTTAATTACATCTGTAAATCTCTTCTGCCATATAACATAACAATTACAGGCCTGGTGGTACCCCATCTTATTCACAAGTCCATCACATTCAAGGGGAGGGGACTACACTGGGTGTATACACAGAGTTAGGCTCTTAGGGGTCGTCTTGTCAACACGGAGGGGCCACATATGTGCCAACAGAAGTTGGCCAAGGGAAATGATGCAGTGGTATTAGGGACCACATTAATAGCTGACTTCACAAAATTTATTGGATTTTTTTTTTAATGAATCAACATTTGAAAGATGGAGACAGACAGACAGACAGAGAGAGAGAGAGAGAGAGAGAGAGAGAGAGAGAGAGAGAGAGAGGAGAAAGCTGCTGTGAAATGGCCTGATTAGCAGATGCAGGGAGAGAGCTTTATGAGGCAGGTATAAGATAATTCAAACTCCCGGATGCAAAACTACCAGCTCCTGGTCAAGCCATGATCTTTCTAGTCATGGCAACTGAGTGACCAGGGATGGTGTTTCTCCTTGCAGCTCCCTTTGGATTCCTTTATAAGTTCTGAGGACAAGATGACCACATTCTCCCTTTCTGGAGAGGACGTGGGTTCCTCTGCTTCTTGTTCAACTGCCTAAAATGGCTCATTATTCTGTAATACGTGCAAGATGGCCCAGAAGTAATTTTCCTTTTATTTTTGCCCACAAGGTGGAAAATTAGGGGTAAAATACAACTTTATTTTTTGCTTTTCCCAGAAGAGGTGACAAGGAAGGGTTTTTTTTCCTGCCTGTTTTTCCACTTGCCCTGAAATATTACATTGGCTGTAACGGCTGCTCCCTTCATCCTATTTTGGCAAAAGTTTTCTTGTTTATGACCAGAGCTCATCCCAGGGTCTTATGGGATAGAGAGGATTCCCGTCTCCTGCGCCTTGGGGACGTGATCTTTCTGCCTGTCACCACAGTCAGATGTCCTTTCACGTGCATTGGTTCTTTCTCTGGATTGGAGACCTTCTTCCCAACAGGTCTGCTCGGAAGACACTATTCCCGACTGCAGAAATGTAGGCGCTCTTAGGGGGACTGGAACCCATGTGGTTCTTCTTTCTTTTTGGTCTTCAGTGTGACTATATTAGTAAAACCGTTGGCCCAGGGGAATGCTGTACACGTCAGGAGAAATGCACTTCATCTGACTTTGTTTCATTGTTTTTTATCTTCTGCTGACTTTTAAAAATCAATTCTAATGTGATGGAAATTTTCAAGAAATTGAATAACAAAGAACCCCCAGGATTAGCCACTAGGTCCACTTTTACAGACTTTTCCTTCTGTTCACATTTAACTTCATTTTGTGACAAACTAATTTGTGAGTGAATGAATTTTTGTTTTCTGTTTTTTGTTTCTTTGTCCAGCTACAGATTTATTTTTATTTTTTAGAATCCAGAGTCCCAAAGCATACCCTCAGTATTTTTTCAACACAGATTCAAAACTCTGCCTTGAGCACTGGGACCTAAGCAAGGCCAGGCCTCTGCCCTAAGGAAGAGCCACTGACAAGAGTCTAGAATTAAAATCAGACAGACCAGGGTTAGAACGCCTTCCTGGCCACATGCTGGGTATAGACCATAGTGTGTGCCACGATTCTGTCTCTGATTCCTATCTGTAAAATGGGCATCCTAAACCCAGTTTCATTGGGCTGGGAATACCAAATGACCCCAGTCACATAAAAATATTGAATATATCATAACCAAGATGGGTTGATCTAAGAAATGAATCACTTGGTATTTTGAAATTTCATATATTTAATCTTGACATTCACCAATTATGAGAGAAAATCCATATGTCAATTTATACAGAAAAGGCATTTGAAAAACTTTAGTGTTTAATCCTGAGGAAAGCCGAGCTGCTTCCTAATGAACTTCCTTTGATAGAATGCCTACCAAAAACTAGAGTCTGCATCTTCCTTTTTGTGTGTTTTGTTTTCTTTTGTTTTGAGACACAGTCTCTTCATGTAGCCTTGGCTGTCCCGGAACTTGCTACATCAACCAGGCTGTCCTGGAACTCACAGAGATCCCTCTGCCTCCTGCCTCAGCCTCTGCATGCTGGCAATAAAGGTGGGTACGACGTTCTTAATGGTGATATTAGAAGAAGCCATTTCGAATCAGTTCTAGGGGCTGGAGAGATGACTCAGTGGTTAACATAATCTGCCGTGAAAAGCCGGAGAAGCTGAGTTAGAGTCCCCAGCATGCAGAGGAGCAGGCCTGGCCACGGAGGTGCTTGTGACCCCGGAGGTGCTTGTGGTGACCCCAGTGCTGTGCCGGGCACAGATAGAAGGATTGCTGGGACCTGCCGGTTGTCTGCCCAGCTGGAAAGAGTGAGCTCCAGGTTCAGTGAGACTTTATCTTGAGAGAATAAGACATGGACCAGTGATTCTCAATCTTCCTAATGCTGCGACCCTTTAATATAGTCTCTCGTGTTGTGGTGACTCTCAACCACAATATTGTTTCATTGTTACTTTATAACTGTAATTTTGCTAATGTTATGAATCGAAATGTAAATATCTGATATATGCAGAATATCTGATATGCGACCCCTGTGAAAGGGTCGTTTGATCCCTACCTCCCCCCAAAAGGGGTTGCAACCCACATGTTGAGAACCACTGACATGGAGTGATGGGACAGGACATCAAAGTCATCCTCTGGCCTCTACATACATGTGCATGTGTGCACACATCTACCAATACTTGTACATATAACATGCACATACAATTTTTTAAGTGATTGTATTATTTTTGTGTGAATGGGCATTTTCTCTGCACGTATGCCTGTATATTACATGTGTGCAGTGCCCAAGGGGGCCAGAAGAGGGCGTCAGATCCCCTGGGACTGGAGTTGCAGATGGTTGTGAGCCACTATGGGGGTGCTGGGAGTAGAAGAGCCCTAGAAGAGCTGCCAGTGTTCTTAACAGCCGAGTCCTGCTACAGCACTCCCACACACAAATTTTAAATTAGTCCTAAAAGAATAACATGCAACATTTTATATTCAATGTTATACTGGAATGCTAGTCAACATAACGGGCAATGAAGAAAAAAAAGAAAGAAAGAAAAGAAACCTGAAGAGAAATCATATATAATAAAATAAATATAATATAATAAAATAGGTTTTCAGCCTAGTTTAATATATGGTACACTTCTTTTTAATTTATTTTTTTATACGCGTTAGTGTTTTGCCATGTATGTGTGCCATGTGTGTGCCTGGCACCCACAGAGGTCAGAAGAGAATGCTGGGTCCCTGCAATTGGAGTCACAGATGATGTGAGCCACCATGTAGATGCTGGGAATTGAACCTGAGTCCTCTGCAAGGACAAGTGCCCTTAACCACTGAGCCAACTTTCAAGCTCTTGCTATATGATAAATTTATAAAAAAATAGATGGGTGGTGGTGGCGGCGGCGGCGGCGCGGCGGCGGCGGCGGCGGCGGCGGCGCACGCCTTTAATCCCAGCACTCGGGAGGCAGAGCCAGGTGGATCTCTGTGAGTTCAAGGCCAGCCTGGGCTACCAAGTGAGTCCCAGGAAAGGCGCAAAGCTACACAGAGAAACCCTGTCTCGAAAAACAAAAACAAAAAAACAAAAAAAAAAAAAAAAAAATATATAAAAAATTAATTGTGTCTGTATGCGCTAACGAAAAATAGCTGGAAACACATTTTAAACACTTTTCATTTATGGAGAACCTGGAAATTACTTTTATAAGGAATTCGAAAAATTCATAAAATCTGTTTGACTCCGCTCTTCTGTGATCCAAACTATAATCATTTAGAATCATATGCATATCTTCAAATCCTTAGCATTTCTCTTGCCCCGACACATTGGTCTAACTAAGCCCAAATCACAATTATATCCAACATTTATTCTAACCAATACCTGCATCCATATAAATGAATGCGGCTGGAAAAAATAATACAGAAATAATGACTGGTTTCATTTTAAATTCAAGATTGCTGATCTCAGTGGAGCCCTACAAGTGTTCCACAATTATATCATATTTCTCTTGCTTGTTCTTGGTCCATTCTTTTGGACTCATTTCTGCTAAGTAAATATACAAACAGAAAATTACCGTTACCATGTGATCCAGCAATTCCACTCCTGGCTCCATACCTACAAAAACTGAAAGCCAGGATTTGAATAGATATTTATTTACATGTATTTATACCAGAATTATTCACAATTACCAAAAGGTACAAACCATACGACTGTCCATCATCAGATGAATAGATGAGCCAAGTGTGATGTGTGCACACATACATATGTTTACACCCATAATGAACGATTATTCAACTTATAAAATGTAAAATTATTTATTTTATATTTTAAATGCATTTTTAAAATTATGTGTCCACATGTGTATCTATATGTGGGTGTGTGCATGTGAGTGCAGTTGCCTGTAGAGGCCGGAAGAGAGCACCAGATCCCTTGGAACTGGAGTCACAGGCAGTAACAAGAGTAACAAGCCATTGGACAGTGGGTGTTGAAAAGTGACCTTAGGTCCTCTGCAAGAGCAATACACTCTCTTAACCACTGAGCCATCTCTCTAGCCCATAAAATGAAAAATTCAGGTGTGTGCCATAGTATGAAGAAATGTGCATGGCATTGTGCTAGCTGGAATAAGCCGGTTACAAGGACAAACACTGTAAATCAATTCCTGTGAGGAACCCGGAGTGGTCAAATCCACAGAAACAAAGCATTCCAAAGATGATTGCTAGTAGTTAGGGAAGGCGGATGGATAGTTACTGTGCAAGAGGCATAGGATTTCATTTGGGACGTGCGCTGGCTAGATTTTTGCCAGCTTGACACAAGCTAGGGTCAAGGAAAGAGGGAATCTCAACTGAGAAAATGCCCCCATTAGATTGGCCTGTGGGCAAGCCTGTGGGGCCATTTTCTTGGTTAATGTCTCATTTGGGAGTGCCCAGGTCACTGTGGGTTACGGTACCACCCATGGGCGTGGGTTATATAAGAAAGCAAGCTGAGCAATCCACAGAGTACAAGACAGTGAACAGTGTTCCTCCAGGGTCTCTGCTTCAGTTCCTGCCTCCAGATTCCTGCTGTGACTTCCCTCAAGGGTGGACTGTGATCTGGAGGTATAAGACGAAATAAACCTTTTCCTCCTCAAGTTGGTTTGGTCAATGTTTTATCACAGCAACAACAACAACAACAACAACAAAACCTAACTAGGAGAGCATGGAGGACCGTTCCAGAGATGCGCAACCATGGAAATCCAGGCAATGCCATGGAATTGTATAGTTAGCCGTTAAAATGTTAATTTTTGTATGTGGTTATCATTCTTTTAATGTATTGCATGAGTGGATTCAGGCATGTGCAGGTCAGGGCACAAGTGTGGCGGGCACAAGTGTGGCGGTCACAGGACAAGTCTGGGGAGTCAGTTCTTTTCCTGCCACCTTGTGGGAACCAGAGACTGATCTCAAGTCACCAGGCCGGTACACAAAGGCCTCCAGCCACTGAGCTGTCACGCCAGCCTTTTTATCTGTTTATTTGTTTTACAATTTTTGTGGCTTGAGATCCAACCAGCGGCCTCACAGTCACTAGACATTTTGCTGCAGTTTCTAGGAATAAATGAACTGTGGAGACTTCCTCAGGAGAAACGTTAAGTAAGGACCCTTGGGAAAAGAAACTTTGTGCGGATATCTGTCACCCATTTATTGTATTTTTTTACATTTATTCATTGGCACAAGCATGCCAAAGCACACATGTGGAGGTCAGAGGACAACTTTCGAGAGCTGCTGTTCTTCCTATTGCATGAGTCCTGGGCATCAAACTTGGATGGCTGGGCTTGGCAGCAAGCTCCTTTACCCACTGAACCATCTCACCAGCCCGAATCACCAAATGCCATTTGCCAGACTCTTCTGCATTCAGGAGTTTCCTTTCACATCACGTCTCTTCTTTAAACAAACAAACAAACAAACAAATAAGACTATGCATATCATCTATTACGACTCTTAGTGTGTTGCATGGCCCCAGTGCCTAAGAAACCACATCAAGAAACAACCTGAAACATTGTTGTATGTGTTAGGAAAAGAAATAGCTCATTTGGGAGAGGGCCATGTCCCATTGCCGCTTAACTCCAATTCTCTGCTTTTAGAACAAGCTGAACAAGGAATAATTACATTGTTGCTGCCACATCATCAAAATTATTTTGATAATTGATATAAAGTATTTGTTAAGATAGTTTTTCATAATCTTGGGGTTGTTAATAAATAACTCTGAAGAGTTTTTTTAAAAAAAAAAAAAAAACCATTAACTTTGCTTTAGCCAAATTCTTCTAGCTGGTTATATAAGCGAAAGACATTCTTCCCAGTGAACGGCTTCAGGCACCAATCTTAAAATATCTAAGGATTAGCATTTTGTAAAATTATTTTAGGATGCATACAATCAAAGAAGTCAGGTAATGGCTGAGCTGGTTAAGAGGTTCATGTTTTCCCTTCTCTTCCCCAAACACCAACCTTTCCAGGTTCTGTCGGCACATGACCTTGCTTTCTGACAAGGAGAAAAATCAAAGACATGAAGAGAGAACCCTTTCAAACCACCTGCCTCACCTGCACACCCAGCGGTGATGGCACCTTCTCTCTGCCAGGCCGGACGGCTGCACTCAGGCTCCTCTCCTCATCCTCCTCCTCCTCCTCCTCCTCCTCCACTTCCTCCTCCTCCTCCTCCTAGCCACCAGCTCCCTCAGTTCTTGCTTGTCCTGGGGCAACAGCAATTCACTCCTCTCCCATTTTCTCCCTTTCTGCCGGGTTATTCCTATCAGTATAGAAACATGCTGTTATTTCTCTCCCTCTTGTACAACAACAGAAGCCATCGGTTTTGATCTAGGTTTCCTTCCGTCTTCCGTCTACTTCCCTCCATCCTTCTGAAATACATACATTCACCGGGTGGTGGTGGCGCACGCCTTCAATCCCAGCACTTAGGAGGCAGAGCCAGGCAGATCTCTGTGAGTTCAAGGCCAGCCTGGGCTACCAAGCGAGTTCCAGGAAAGGCACAAAGCTACGCAGACAAACCCTGTCTCAAAAAACAAAAAAACAAAAAAAAGATATACTGCTGGGAATTGGATTGTTCTATCATCGGGATCACAATATGGTGGTATCCCTTTGAAGTGAGCATTCACACAATAGTGATACGTTCACGTTTGTTAGCATAATGAATGCCCGTGGGATATTCCTACAGTATATTTCATAACAGTGGAGATGAACAAGAACCATGCACAGTGGGGTGAGAGGAGTCTTGGAGTAGGCAGATATCGGTTGAGTTTTGAAGGAACATTAAGAAAATCTAAATAGAGGTAGATACACTGTTTTAGAAAAGCTCAATATTATACAGAGCAAGTCTCCTCAAATTGACTCATAGCTCCCCTGCAACTTCAATGAAAATTCCCAACTGCTCTCTGTTCACTGCTACTGAACTGTATGCACAGCATGCCGCTCTGCCCCAGTTGGGGACAGCCAGTCAGTGAGTAACAGTGTGGACTTCCACTTCCCCTCAAACACAGCTGCTGACTCATCTGCTTCTGGTTTTATCAGAACCTCACCTCCAAAGCAGGCCGTGAACGTGTGTGTGCGTGCGTGCGTGCGTGCATGCGTGTGTGTGTGTGTGTGTGTGTGTGTGTGCGCGCGTGTGTGCATGTGTGCGTGCATGTGTGCGTTCATGTGTGCGTGCGTGCGTGCGTGAGTGCGTGCGTGAGTGCGTGCGTGTGTGCGTGCATGTGTGCATGTGTGCGTGCATGTGTGCGTGTGTGCATGCGTGTGTGTGTGCATGTGTGCGTGTGTGTGTGCGCGCACGCGCATGTGTGTATGCGTGTGTGCATGTGTGTGTGCGTGCGCGTGTGTGTGTGTGTGTGTGTGTGTGTGTGTGTGCGCGCGGGCGGCGCGTGCATAAGGAGAGAAAGGAGACAGGAGGATTCTGGACCATGGTTAAGATCCTGTTGGGAGGAGGAATTAGGGAATAGATGCAGGGATGCAGCCACTGAACACTCCTTCTGCGTCTCATGGCTGTCTCTCCTAGCTTACTGTAACGTCCTTGAGAGAGACTGGGTTAGAATCACCTCGGCGCTTGCAGCAGGATACCTGTCATATCTCAAGCACTCCAGATACACTGAACAAAGGATTTAAACACCAAAGACCTAACTGGTCAGACCAACCCAAACAGAAATCAGGTCAAGAGCCTCTCCTCAGGACCAACGTGCTGGCAGGAAAGCCTGGGTGGACAGACAGAGTGCGTGGCCATTGGGGAAGCCGAGCTGACTTAGTGGCGTGCTATACAGACACGTTGACCTTCACTGGGGGGTGAGCAGAGGCGGCAGCACTGAGGGGGCTCCTTGCCTTTTGGTGAGAGGGGTCCAGCAAGCCTCAGAAGCACCATCATAATAGTGCTACAGTATTTACCCGATTCGAAAACGCCCGGAAACAGAAGTCTGTCCACTGGCACTCAGGGTGTGACACATGGCTTGCTGTCCCACGGGTGCAGGACTTCTGGTAAGCAGCACCTCTCAGTAGCATTACCCAGGCTGCTCCTCGCTCCGGCCAGCCTCCTACTGGACTAGCTTGGGAGACACCACAATTCTCGTGCACCAGGCCCATGGGGTTCATTCACATATTGCCTCTGTTTAGTGGGCTAGCCCAGTTCTAATGCTCCCTACCTCATCAGCGATGGCGAATTCCCAGCCGCTACGTTGAAGGAAGAGTAGGGTAGGGAACTCAGAGAAAGCCAACAGTTTCCTGACCTGAAGGGACAGACCTAGGCCAGCGTGTCCAAGTATTTCAGGACTACAACCAGCCCTCGCTCTCACCTTCACTTTGGTTATTTTGAGCATTAACCTCAGGCTCCTTTGGTTGGCAAGGGCTGGATACAGGCTGCGCTCTGCACTCTACGCGCATCTGCATCTTCGGGGAGGGAGGGCGCTCTTTTCTTCTCAAAGAGTCACTTCCCGTTTGCCAAGCCGGGCTGTGTCAGCCTAGCAGGGGCCCTCAGCTAACTGGCACAGAAGTCCAGTATTCTCTTCCCATCCGGTCCCTAGGATGGATCCAGAAGCCTCGAGATTGTTCTTGCTCCAACAGGAAACATGCCAGAGACTTTCTTCCTGGCAATGAAGCTCTCAAGATGTTTGTCCACCTTGGTCCTGAGGGACACCTGATTCCCATATGGCCCATCTTGCCAGCCCATTCATGCCTAGCTGCACCTTTCCGGGCTGTGGTCTGTCTGCAGTGCATCCTCTAAACCAGCTGGCACTCTGCTGTGCGCAGGCCAGAGCTGCTGCTCAGCCTACCCTCTGCCTGCCCTTTGGCTCCATGCCTGATGGCTTCCTGGCTCACAGCTTGGCCCTGACCTCCTGTTTGCTTGTGCCTAGGCTTCTGCATTTACGACTATTATCGTCCCTGAATGCCGCTGGTTCCAGCATGCCTCAAGACTCCAAGGCTTAGTTAGAATTGACAGCCTTTGATCTGGACCAAAAAGCAATGGTTCTGTCTAGACATCCTTGACCAACTATTCCTGACCTAGGGGGTATGCACCCCAACCCCTCTTCACAGATAGACTCTGGACCCCACCCCACCCCTTATTCCACCACTCAACTTTGTTTTTAGCAATTGGGTCACAGGATCTCAGAAACACCTTTCACAGTTTGACCCAGTCCCTAAATTCCTCCCAGAATTATTCCTCTCCATTTCCACCTTACCCTTTCCTCTCACACACATGGCCTGCTTTGGGATTGGGATCCACAGATTATGTGGCCTCCAAAGCTACAGCAGGATGAATCAAAAGTCTAATCTGGGTGGGAGGGAGGGGTCTGTGCTAAAAGTCCACATTGTTGCTGGATTTCCTGGCTGTGTTCATGCCCTGAGTGGCATGGTGTGCCAGACCCAAGAGACACAGGCCAGCAGAACTGGACAGAAAGCCCGGGCTGGAGAGACACAAGACACCAGGAGCTATGGACTAAATGCTTGTGTTCCTCTCGTCAAATTCATGCATTGATTCCCACAATGTGTTAGCATTTGGAGGTGGGATCTTTGAGAGAGAATTAGCATTGGAGGAGGAGGTCATAAGTGGGATGTTGTGGAATATTAGTTGAGATGTGTTCCATTTGTTTCTGCTGTGGAATATTTGTTTACTGATACAAAGGTGTGTTGTGGTCTTTCATGTTACATTTGTTTAACTCTGTGAAGCTGTGTTACTTTGCCTGCCTAAAACACTTGATTGGTCTAATAAAGAGCTGAATGGCCAACAAACACATAGGCAGGGGAGGGGTAGGCGGGGCTGCCAGGAAGAGAGAATAAATGGAACAGAGAAGAGGGAGGATGGAGAAAAGGAGAAGGGGAGGAGGATGACAGGGGCCAGCTACCCAGCTACACAGCCAGCCATGGAGTAAGAAGTAAAGAAAGGTATGCAGAATAGAGAAAGATAAAAGCCCAGAAGCAAAAGATAGATGGGATAATTTAAGAAAAGCTGGCTAGAAACAAGCCAAGCTAAGGTCAAGCATTCATAAGTAAGACTAAGTCGACGTGTATTTATTTCAGAGCTGAGTGGTGGTCCCCCAAAGAGTTAAAAAAAAAAAAACAGTGTGGGATTTCCTGTGAAATTAGAGGTCTTCTAAAAAGAGGATGGGTCTGTCTCTCTATTTCTTTGAGCATTCACCAAGGAAAGGTCACATGAAGGCACAGCAAGGAGCTGGCCATCCACAAACCAACTAAAGTCTTTCCACTGATACCTTTCTGCCAACCTTGACCTTGGATTTCCCAACCTCAAACACTGGGAGAAAATCAACATCTTTTGTGATATTTCGTGATGGCAGTCACAAAGATGAACAAGATACCAAGGGAGGGCCCGGGAGGGCTTAGCAGGTAAAAGTGCTTGCCACACAATTCTGGTGACCTGAGCTCAGCCTCGGAAACTCGATGTGAAGGGTGAATGGAGAAAACCGACGGCACCAAATTTTCTTCTGACCTCCACATGCATGCTCACATACACTTGTCCACAAACATGCATGCATGGATACAAACATGCATACACAAGTAATAAACATTTTTAAGGGGGCACCAGGAGAGATGATTCTGTCAAAACCCTGAGAAGGAAGATGACACATACACACACCCAAAAGAAAGGAAGGAAGGAAGGAGAGAGAGAGAGAGAGAGAGAGAGAGAGCTTGAGTCCCATCATGCTTCCTGCTCCCTTCCTTGTCCCCAATACCACTTCTTATTTTGTAGCTTTTCTCCAGGTGCTGGCTTTGTAAGGCTTCTCTGTGGGCCAACTGGTGGCTTACTCTCTTGCTCCTCTCCTGGAAGTCTCAAATACTTCCTGTCTGGTCACCAGGTGTTTCTCTTTTTTTTTTTTTTGGTTTTTTTCAAGACAGGGTTTCTCTGTGTAGCTTTGCGCCTTTCCTGGAACTCACTTGGTAGCCCAGGCTGGCCTCGAACTCACAGAGATCCACCTGGCTCTGCCTCCTGAGTGCTGGGATTAAAGGCGGCGCCACCACCGCCCGGCCCCAATACCACTTCTTGCTGCAACCCTGAGGACCCCAACTCTGCTTGTTCCTGCACTTCATTCTTACGGCCCCCCATTTCAGCACATCATTGGATCTGATATACATTGCTCAGCCTCAACTGCTGCCTCAGCCACCTGTGCTGACAACCTTCCCCTGCTCTGTCCCTTGGTTGGCTTTCTCACACTTTCTCACAGTATTTGCTGGCTGATTAGAAGCACACTTTATAAAGTAGTGTTTTTCGAAGCTGCTATCAGGCCCCCTTGCACCAGTGGATGTTTGCCCTAGTTCAGATCCTCAAGTTTCCCATATACTTAATAAACTGGAATTTCTAGGACTAGAAATCTATCATTTGTGCCAGAGGTAGTAAAGGGGCAACCAGCAATTATTTGCCATTTGGCATTTCTTCCATAGGGAGATGGGCCCATTTCTACCCCCTTGAAACTGGCTCATGGGTGATTTGATCAATGGAGTGGCTCATGCCCATTCCAGGCTACACCTTGGCCTGGACGTCCTGATCCACCAGAACAATGTGGAGAGGCCAGAATGGAGATAGCAGGGGCTGATCCAGCTCCACAGTTGTCCTTCCAACCTGCCAGGTATGGGGTGCAGCCTTTTGAACACTCGGGACAGGATCAACTACCAATTGAATCTCATTGGATGATCCTAGCCAATCATATGAAGTGAAAGAATCCCTCAACAGGATCCTGACCCACGAAATTAAGAACCGCCACTAAAATGCTGTTGTTTTATTCCCTATATTTTGGGGTCATTTGTTATGCAGTGATAATCATAGGAAGATACCACAATTTGTAATTAATTAATTAATTTTCTCATTTCCATTTTATATGTATAGGAGTTTTGCTTGTATGTATGTATGTATGTATGTATGTATGTATGTATGTGCAGCACATAAATGCCTAGTGCCTGAAGAGGCCAGAATCGGGTGTTGGAATCTTTGAAACTGGAGTGACAGAGGGTTGTCAGCCTCCATGTGGGTGCTGGGAATTGAACTCGGGTCCTCTAGAAGAGCAGCCAGTGCTCTTAGCCACCGAGCCATCTCTCCAGGCCCTCCACAGATTTCTTCAGCTCGTACTTATAATGAGAGGCAGTGCTGAAAGAGAGCTGACATTTAATGAGGGAACTTTTGTATTAAAGGACAGAAGATATAATTTATGTTGTGCAGTGTTGTCTACACATCCCAGAGGAAGGAAAATATGGTAAAACAAAACCTCATCATTTATGTTGTTGGTTCTGATTTTATTGGACAGCCGTCTGGTTCTGTTCATAACACAAACAAGAGGGGGACTCCAGCTTCCCTGAACTCTTCTAGACAATCCAATTGCCACAGACAGTGTTAATAAACACTGTCACCCTAGTGGAATAAAATTCAGCTTTGGATTTAAAATGAGCGGGTCCTGACAGCATTTGGTTTGGACCTGTTTCCACAGTCTACGCTTCCAGAGCCAAAACTAAGATGATTTTTTTTTTTTTTTCCTGGTTCATCTCTTGGGAGTATATTTTAAGACTAAGCTTGCGGGTTTCTTTCAGCTTTCATAATGAAACCTTTAGGCTTGTCAGTCACGTGACTGACCCCTGCTTTTGCTATCACTTTGGATTAGAACCACAGGACCCTAACAAACCCCCACTGGGATTAGGGACTTTTGTTTTGTTTTGGTTTGGTTTTGTTTGGTTTGGTTTCTCAACAAGGCAGTTTTGGACAAATCTGTAAGATTTTTACAGACTCAGCAGAGATCTGTGTGAAACTCAGCATCTTCCTTGGCTGCATGGGCTCGGCTTCGGTGGGTTTGGATAGGCCCAGTGCTTAAAAATGGAACTCAAAGCATGAGACCACATGAGCCAAAAGGATTTTCCAAAATGAGTTTAACTAAAACTGAAACTGCTGGGATTTGTGGCCTCTCTGTACAGACAAGTAAATAGACCCCTTCCAACTCAGCCTCCAACTTGCCACCAAACATAGCCATCTGCTGTACACTGAGCTGAGCAGAGCTGCCCTTTAGAACAGAGCTCAGTCCTCTTCGGATGCTCATTAGGGGTAGAAGTGTGTTCCCAAAAACGCAGTAATCTAAATCTGGCAAGGAACCCATCTCCCCACTTATTTTAATTTTGTTCAGCAGGTTAAGTGTTGGTGGTATTCACCGAGCCATAACTCAGAGACAAACACCCTCTTCCTGTAAGCCAGGAGGTCCCTGGTGACAGGTCAGCCTGTGGCAGGTTAGAGTCAATATCACTTGAGGCTCTGGGTACAGATTTGAGTTCCCAGGCAGCCCCTTCAGCATCAGGAATTCTGGGTGGAAGCCCAGGAATCTTTATTTTTAATGAGTTTCTCAGATGATAGTACACATCCAAGTTTAGGAAACACTTCAGTGTTTAAAAATATGACACTTCTACTTCTGGCCAGGGCTGGAGAACGGGAACTGACTGTGTCTCTTCTCCCGTCTGGAGTCACCGAAACGCAAGGCAGGATGATTTGTAGACCACAAAGTTCAGGCAGCTCAGGGCAGTGACCCTGAGAGGACATCAAAGGAGTGAACTCGGAGAGGCCCCATACATCCCTGGAGAGTTTCCAAGCTGCAGTGCAGGATAGGGACCTATGTGAGCTCCGTGGTCTCGGAGATAAAACTGGGGTGTGGGGGTCCAGGGAACCAACATAGATGAAAATCATAGGACAGGTGCCAAACAGGGAGATTGAGTCACAACTCATATGTGCAAAATCAGTTTATAAAGACAGATCGTAAGAAAGGGTTTTACTCTTTTAAGTATTACAGAGTCAATGTACAAGAAAGTCCCGGCTGGAGAGATCATGACTGATCTTCCTTCCAAGGCCATGTTAGGCAACACTGGGAAAGGTGAGAGATGATGGAGGTGCTACTCTGGACTAAGCAAAGAGTAGAGTGGGACTTCTACACAGGTCCCTTTGTCTTAAAAAACAAACAAACAAAAAAAACCACGATATCTACATCTGTGGTGGTTTGACAGAAAATGGCCCCCAATGATAGTGGCTCTACTAGGGGATGTGGCCTTGTTGGAGTAGGTGTGGTCTTGTTGGAGGAAGTGTGTCACTATAGAGGCAGGCTTTGAGGTCTCATACATGCTCAAGCTACAGCCCAGTGGACAGTCACTTCCTGTTGCCTGCAAGATGTAAGACTCTCAGCTACCTCTCCAGAACCATGTCTGCCTGCATGTCTATATCCACAATGATGATGGTGGACTGAACCTCTGAAATGTAAGTAAACCACCACAATTAAATGTTTTCTTTAAGAATTGCCATGGTTGCCGGGCAGTGGTGGCGCACACCTTTAATCCCAACACTATGGAGGCAGAGGCAGGAGGATCTCTGTGAGTTCGAGGCCAGCCTGGTCTCCAAAGCGAGTTCCAGGAAAGGCGCAAAGCTACACAGAGAAACCCTGTCTCGAAAAATAAAAATAAAAATAAAAATAAAAATAAAAATAAAAAAAAATAAAAGAATTGCCATGGTCATGGTGTCTTTTCACAGCAAGATGTTCCATAAGAACCACAGTACATTTCTGTGGCATTTTATTGTCTCTGAGAACTGGAGATAGGTCTAACAACCTGAGATTAGGTGGAAGGAGATGTTTTCCCTGCATATTTATTGTTTGTTTGTGGTTATTGGGGAATGAGCTTGGGCCTTGAACTTGGTGGGCCTCCCAAGTATCTGGAATTACAGTTCCAATTGCTCTATGCATTTTTACTCTTAAAAGTCTTATAATGTTCATGAATTTCCTTTTTAATAAAAAAAGCTAGTTAAAATATAATATTAAAATAAATGAATCACCTTAAGGGTTGCTTTAAATATTTAATCAAATTTTATTTGATTTTCACAAACTTATAGCACTTTAGGGAAAAGGCTACAATAGGAAGCAATTGTTATAATAATATACACTCGTGCAATAGCTTATTCTGTATGTCATTCACAATTTAGTTTTATCTTTTATCCATCTGGCATAGAGCACGACACAAAAAAAAATAGCAAATTGCATTGTTACTGTGTTTCAACTTGCTTGAAACACAAGGTATTCTCTGTTCACTTCCAAAATATGAATTTAAATTTTTTTCATTTTAGAGAGGGGCCTGGCATGGTCCCACACAACACCTTCATCAATTATCTGCCTACACACACATCCCCACAGTCATTGAAATGTACAGAATTATTCTGTTGGAGACTTCCAACTGTCAAAGAGTAAGATACAGTTATGCACCTCATAACGGTGTCTGCATCAACAACGGACCGCATACCTACACAACAGTGGTCCCGTACGATTATAAGGAAGCTACCAAGGTCCTATCACCTAAGCGATGCCACAGTAGTCATGATATCACAGCACAAAGCATTAAGGCAGTGCTGGCCTAAACACACCTACCTACTGATTGCTTTACTATTACATAACACATGAAATCATGTACGATGCACGATGCTCAATAACAGTAGACAACTGTTACTGCCTCAGCTTTTGCTGTACTATACTTCTATTATTATTCTAGAGTGTGCTCCTTCTATTTAGAAAACAAATTTAGAGTTAAAACAGTCCTCCGTGTCCCATGGCAGCGGCCTCATACGTCTTGTAAGTTTACACAGCTTTTGAAAACATCGTTTCCTCTTGTGCGTGATCTGCTGTCATGTTGCTGGCTCATCACATCTCTAAGAATAACAGGCTGCAGTACACAGCCCAATACACATCCCCAAGCACTGAGCACACAGCCTGGGTGAGCACAGGGTATTCCATGTAGGTTTGTCTTGGTACAGAATGTTTGCACAAGAGCAAAATTATCTAGTGATGTGTTTCTCAGAAAACCCCCCACCCAGCATTCAGGGATGCATGACTAACTTGTGAAGGTACTCCTTTTCTCTATCTATAGGTACAAGACAAAGAGAAGCTATGCATGGGGACAAATGTCCTTTACTCTCTCTGGCCATCATCAGCATCCCTACTGTAAGAAGCAATGAGATAACGCTCAGACCTGGAGGGACCCTGGACCACCCTTGCTGTTGGGCTTTTGTTGTTGTTGTTGGGGGTGGGGAGTGAGTTCTCTGAATTACTTAGAATGTCGCTGGTGCAGACAACAAAGTCTTCCTTCAAGGAGAAAGAGATCCCCAAGAACAGGTACAATGGAGGAACTGAAGCAAAGAGCGCGTGTCCCAGGGCCTAAGTCACTGAGAAGACCTTCCAGTGCTTCCAAGGGGCCACCAACCATTATGCTTTCTCTGCTAGTGTATTCCCACCCTGTGCCGATTTCCTTCATCAGCTTCACACAATCCATAGTCACCTGAGAAGGTAGAACTTCAGTTGAAGAATTACCTCTACTAGATTGGCCTATAGGCATGTCTGTGGGGCTTTCTTGATTAATGATTGTTATGGGTGGACCCAACACACTGTGGGCGGTGCCAGCCCTGGGCCGGTGATTCTAGGTTGTATGAGAAAGCCAGTAAGCAGTGTTCCTCCTCCATCTCTGCCTCACTTCTTGCCTCCAGACTCCTGCCTTGGCGTCCCTCAATGATGGACTGTAAGCCGTAAGCCAAATAAACCTTTTCCTTCCCAAGAGGTGTTTGGTCATGGTCTTAATCACAGAAATAGAAACTTCACTAGGATTACAGTCCTGGACAAAATGGTCAGTTCCTCAACTCCTAAGTTCTTTCTCAAAAAGACAGGAAAATAACAGAATGTTTGTATTTGTTTGCATCGGCGCACACCTGGTAAATACACAAGAAACTAACAATGCACACACCCACAATGGTAAATAGGTAGATGAGGACAGACTTTTTGACACATAGACTTTTCTATTGTTCTGATATTGGGCCACATAAATGCAACCACCTATCCCTAGAATGCTATTTAAATCATTTCTCAGGATATATCTCATTCAATTCAAATCTTTACATAACAAAGTCTAGGCCAGGGTTGGAACAGATGGAAACAGAGTTGCAGAAACTCAGTCAAAACAGGAGGAAGCTGGACTCCAACTCACACCTCTAGTCAACTGAGATGAAAAGAGATCTCTAGGAAAGGCCGGAGTTCCTTCCCATCACCATTTTCCATGGCTCATGCCCGTTGAACCCATAGATTCTTAGAACATTTTAAAAATAAGGCACAGTTAGACCTTTTGTAGATTTTTCCTTTGGAGAATATGTGGGCACCTTGTTAGAGAATCACCTGTGTGCACGTTCAGAAGAAGTCACAGGAGCTGCAGAGATGGCTCCGAGGCTGCTCCTGCAGAGACCCTGAGTTCAGTTCTCGGCACCCACACGGTGGTTCAGAACCACCTGAAACTCCAGTTCCGAGGAACCTGACACTCTCTTCTGACCTCTGCAGGCACCAGGCACACACATGGTGCATAGACATAAATGCAGGTGAACACTTCTATACATAAAATACGTCTTTACAATGTTCTTTTAACAGAAAGAAAAAGCAGATTCCGAGGATCCTAGAAAACTGAGAGGGATACGTGTGCATGTCTGTCTGTGTGTGAGTAGGGACAGAGGAGGTGAGGGGGCAGGATAAAGAAGGATTGGATATTTCCCGGTGTAAACGTTACAGGTTTCTTTCTTTTTTTCTTTTTTCTTTTCTTTCTTTCTCTCTCTCTCTCTCTTTCTCTCTCTCTCTCTCTCTCTTTCTCTCTCTCTCTCTTTCTCTCTCTTTTTTTTGAGCAACTTTTCTCGTGAAATATAGCTGACTGTATTTAGAGTTGATAATATAATTCAGGCTCCTCTGGGCATTGTGGGTACACTATGATTTTCTTGGTTGCAATGTGCCCCCCCCAACCTCAGAATAGTAGGAAGACCGAATAATTTAATATTGGACACTTTCCCTTTTGGGGAATAATTTAAGCACTACCATATGTTTTCTTATTTTGTCCTTCTATTGTCTCTCAGGAATGGCTAGGCTTTGACAAGGCAGGAACAAAATAAACACAGAGAGACACTCTTGAGGTGTGTGTGTGTGTGTGTGTGTGTGTGTGTGTGTGTGTGTGTGTGTTTAAAATCACTCTGGTGATTCCCCAGTCACTGGGCCATGGTAATTATCCAGGAAGGTGTTTGAAGATACGCTCCGCTGAAGGAGTGATAACAACCTTCAGAAACTGCTGAATCCCTAGGGACTAAAACCAGTCTGATGGCGGCTGCACATGATGGAAACAAATAATCACTGAAATTAGAGCCACAGAAGAGCGCCTGAGGGGTGCTTGCCAGCAGCTGGCATTATCGGGAGAGCTGGGGTCCAGGCAGCGCCCCGCCCCAAGGCACTCATGGAGAGTTGATGTCTTTCTCTGGGTTGCATGGCACACTGCCCCACATCACAAGAGCCGTTGGCTCCTGGGAGCCTGGAAATCCGAGTCGGGTGTTTTTATTTATTTATTTTTCCCCCATTTCTTTACCTTTCCCCTTCACTGAGGAGTTATGCGGCTGACTTTATTTACATCTAACAGCTGTGGAGGTTAAAGTTAACTCCAATGCTGAGCCTTATAATTTACTTGAAAAGTGCAGTGACTCTTTTAAGTACATTTACTTCCTCGGTATTCAGCAACGCACATTATTCAGGGATCCTCTTGTCTCAGAAAGCTGATTAAATTATATACATTATCAAGACATTTATCCCAGAGATACTAAGAAAAAACAGGGCCCCCCCACACACACTCTCTGACATCCTCTCCATTCAAGACCGGCTGCTGAAGACTACAGAGTGGTACCCTGTGACCTGGAGGCTGGTTCAGAAAAGGTCACCCTGCTTCTTCTGGGTTCTCTGGGAGATGCTTGCTCTGGAGGAGGCTGGTCAGCCGGTAAGAAGCCTGACGGAGGGAGTCATTCAGGAACGTCTTCTGGTTCCAGCCTTCTGAGTCCAGCTTGGATGGTCCAATGGCCCGTTTTAGCCTTCAGATAGTGGCAGTCTTCATCCACAACTACTAGCACCTATGTGGAGACCCATGTGACTATTCGGCTTTGGTTGCTCCATTAAGTTTTGGGATCATCTGCTGTATATAGCATCAACGGGCAAGATTCTTCCTCTCCTTTTACGTTCTGACCATTCCCGCTGTTTCCTTTCACTGTGGGGCTTCCAGGCTGCTGCATTTTTTTTTAACCCATCTTTGAGTCTGACTTTTCATAGTCGGTATGTATGCCACAGACATACACACACAGAGCTCGGCATGCACAGTCACACCTCCCAGCCCATCACATGCCTGTTTTCACTTTCCTAGATCCTTTGACTTCTCACCGTTGCTATTGGGAGCTGAGCTTTGGCTTTGAAGGAGAACGGTTCCTGCCCAAGGTCACATGACTAAGCTGAACTAAACCCAGGTCTTCTGATGCCAGGTTTCATCGTCCTTTACCCACTTAATTACTTTAATTTCCCACTGACCTCATAAAAGCTAAACGGACCTAGCCCTTTCTGCTCCAAAAGCTGTAAATCTAGGGCGGGACACACAAGCAGGAGCCCCTGGTTGTTGTAGGGTCTCTCTTGGACCTCTCGGGTGCTCAGAAAGCGCCTGGTGGCTGGCCTGCTTCGCTGAAGAGGTAGAGGGGGAGGAGAGGTGTGCCTACTCCCTGTCTTCTTCCCCCGAGGCTTGCATTCTGAAGACAGAGTGCTAATTATGGTCAGAGTACAGGCAGGGATTCCTGAATACGCTGGGAAAATGCCAAGGTCTCCTCTCACGCTTCTGTGGTGGACACCTCTTACCAAACCCCCACCCCACCCCCCAAAAAAACTAAAGTATTTTTAAATGACATATTGCATATTTTGGAACAGGGCTCAGAAAAGATGAGTGACAGGAAGAAAAGAATGAGAGAGTCTCCGTTAGGACCTGGGCTGGCTCAACGTTGGGAGAAGTGTCTCTGCGTGCTTTATCTGCCATTCAGTGGCCTGGGCAGGCTGTCATTAATACATTCTCCACCGCCCACTGCCCCAGAGTTGCCCCAGTTTTTTCCCCCTAAGCCCTACAGCATTGTCATTTCATGTGTCCGGCGAGGGAATCAGAGCCCAGTGAATAAGAAGACCACCACCTCCCCCACCTCTCGGTAACGTTGTATTTCCACTCCCTTCAGCTATCCAGCCAACAAGCAAGTAAGTTCTCTCCCTCCTCCGTCTCCGCCTACTCCCACTCTCCTATACCGAAGAGGAAAAAGATGATTGTGAATCTTTTACATGAGGTGTGGTTTGGTTCAATATGTACTGTTGGTTCTGCAAATATGCCAGTGGGAGGTTGATTATTCATGTTATGTGCCATATGCCACTCTGCTGGCTGGCATGCAGTGGGAAGCCTGGAAAGCAAAGGAGGGAAATGGATCTGCTTCCTGCTTTTGAAGCACAGACTTTGATAATAATAATCAGAAAGCAAGAATTTTAGAGGGGAAGAAAAAAAAAATCACATAATTGCAGCTGTGTTAATCCTTCCTAGGTTTCCTTGTGCCCTGCGCAATTTCCTTCTCAAAAAGACCCAGCAGCAGATTCAATGGACCTCCTCAGACTCACAAAGCCATGCCCAACTGGATATACCCCTACATGTACTGGGTATATTCTGGAAAAGTCTGTTGTAAATTGAGTTTCTGCAAATCTCGCTATGTCTCAAATATTGTCAAGGTGCTGTGGATTTAAAATTGGTACCATTTTGTAAGGCAAATAATAATTTTGTAATGGAAATAGTTACTCCCTTATTTGTTTTGCAAGTTTGGGGTTTTTGTGTCTATATTTTTTCCCTAATAACAAGATATCCCTATAGTTAAGATTAGGAAAATAATAGTGATAATGACAATAATGTAAAGTTGTAAAATATAAGTTTAAAATGTAAGAATTTATATTCTTTTTAAAGGGAACCTTTCTCTGAAGTGAGTGGGACTTTGTGCCAATCCCCAGTTAAACTGTATAGCACCATACGTGAAGTACACAGGAGGCAATTTTCTCTGAGATAGTCTAGCGCCATGTAGCAATACACTGAACTTGATTGTGCAAAGGTATATGTGTATATATACACATGCATAGCATTGTTTAGACCAGCAAAAACTAGAGAGGAACATAGGTATGATGGTTTGAACGAAAGTGGCCCCCATAGGCTCATAGAGGGGCAAGTGTGGCCTTGCTGGAGCAGGTGTGGCCTTGTTGGAGGAAGTGTGTCACTGGGGTGGGCTTTGAGGTTTTAGAAGCTCAAGCCAGGCCCAGTGTCACTCTCTCTTCCTGTTACCTGAGGATCCAGATGCAGAACTCTCAGCTACCTCTCCAGCACCATGCTGCCTGCACACTGCCATGCTTCCCACCATGATGATAGTGTGTGTGCCAAACCTCTGAACTATAAGCCAGCCTCAATGAAATGCTTTCTTCATCAGAGTTGCAGTGGTCACGGTGTTTCTTCATAGCAATAGAAACCCTAAGAAAACAAGACAATGGGAACAGATAAGTCATACAAACACAGATTCTTTTTTTATTGTCGTGAAATATAACGCTACTATTAGGAAGGACGAAATAGTAACTGAAGAGTTACAGTGAGATGCCAGTGTTTACCTATCACAGAGGCAGCTAAGGATAATGAGTTCACCAGTAGTATGAATGAAGGCTGCAAAATACTACCCCTGTGGCTTTGATGGGGGCTGTGGATAACGTTGGGTGCCATTGGCTATTCCTCACACTCACAGTAGACCAAGCTGCTTTACTCAATATGATACGAACTTGAATTGTTTATTTACAAAAGACTCCAGTCCTTTTTTATGTACTTAAATTAAAAAAAAAAATTGGTGTTTTTTTTAATGTATATTATTTAGTGACCAGATACTAAATTTTTATTTTCCTCAGATGTTTTCACTAGAGACACCGCCTACTGGGTTGTATTGCTGCTACGCTGTGGCTGGCGGTTCTTGGGGTCAGATTCTAGTGACTCATCCATGATGGACAGGCTGTCCACCACTGAGCTGCAGTTTCCACCCCCTCCGTACTGTTTGTAAAAGGAGGAAAAGACATCCCCATTTGTGGTGGTTTGAAAGAAAACAGCCCCCGAAGAGAGTGGTACTATTAGGAGGTATGGCCTTGTTGGAGGAAGTGTGTCACTGTGGGGGTGGGCTTTGAGGTCTCATATGTGCTTAAGGCACACCCAGTGTCTCTGACCACTTCCAGTTGCCTGTGAGTCAAGAAGTAAGGACTCTCAGCTCCTGCTCCAACAACATGTGTACCTACACATCACTGCAAAACCCCATGATGACAATGGACTAAACCTCTGAAAATGTAAGCCACCCCATTAAATGTTTTTCCTTTATAAGAGTAGCTGTGGTCATGGTGTCTCTTTACAGCAATAGAAACCCTAACTAAGACACCATCTCCTCCAGAGTAAGTTCCAAGTAAAATCATATTCAGCTGGGCAGTGATGTCACATGCCTTTAATCCCAACACTCTAGAGGCAGAGACAGGTGGATCTCTGTGAGTTCAAGGCCAGCCTGGTCTACAGAGTACAGAGTGAGTTTTAGGACAGCCAGACAGATAAACTCTGTCTTGAAAAACCAAAAAAAAAAAAAAAGAAAATCATATTCTTTCTTTTAAAGTTGTATGTTAGGTTTGATATATATATATGAAGTGTATATAAAGTGTTGCCCATGTCACAGGGCTTCTTTGGGGACAAGGTTCCTTCTTCTTAACATCTACTTAATTAAAATACATTAAGCATTACTTGTCAACTCAAATGGAAGTGAACTGTTGTTTAAGCAAGGGAATGAAATGGAGAGCAGGAGAGCAAGTGTGTATGCCCAAGGGTGAGTGGAGGCTTCTTGAGTCACCATGAACTGCTATTTAAGAAACTAAAGACTGCTGGGTGCGGTGATGCACGCCATTAATCCCAGTACTCAGAAGGCAGAGCCAGGCAGATCTCTGTGAGTTCGAGACCAGCCTGGGCTACAGAGCGAGATCAAGGACAGGCACCAAAAGTTAACAGAGACACCCTGTCTCAAAAAACAAAAAACAAAAAACAAAAAACAAAGAAGAAGAAGCTAAAGACTCATTTGGTTACCACCCTTAAAGTTTCTCCATCTAAAGCACAGAACGTTGCAGGTAAGAATACTCACTGATCATCTCACCATCCCCATTTACTGTTAGTGGGGTGGGGGTCTATTTCCATCCAGGTTTGTTTGTTTTCAAGTTAGTATCTTTTTAAATATGCAAACATGCAAACCAGTCCAACAAATTATGTAATAGGACCCCTGTTTGCTTCAGTATGGCAGATTACATACTCTAACCATCCCTCCAATGCAAACAACTGATAATTCAAAAGAAGATATCAAAAGTTGGTTTTAAATGTATCATTGAGTTGATAGGAATGTGTAAAACATTAGAAGCAAAAAATCTGAATACAGGAATCTCTAGAGATTAAAATGTGTTTTGGATGTTGTCTTCTTCATGAACGCATAGGTAGATCCCTGATGACACCGATGTCACCTTCCAGTGGACATATGTACTAAAAGAGACAAGAGACCATGCCCAGGTCCCAACCAAGGTTATGTCTAAGAGTAACACAAAAGGCTAGGAACCCAAAGGGCAGTGCCATCGGGGTAGGGACAACCTAGCTACACACCCACCCAGGGACAGAGATAGTGTGTAAACTTACCTCGACTACAACACTGAACAGAAGTTGGGAGATTTTTTCCCCTGAAAATGTGTAACCATAGACAAAACTACACTGGAGTTTTTAACCCAAAATTTATAACTCTCTGTGAGGACCAAAAACCCTCAAGCTAAAAAAAAAAAAAAAAAAAAAAAAAGTCTGTTTCAAGTTATAGTTGCTACAACAAATGTGATCATCTCTTGAGAAAACCCCTTCAATCATATCTAATTTCCCCAAATCAGCTGGGTGTGGTGGCACACACCATTAATCCCCATACTTAGGAGGCAGAAGTAGTGGATCTCGGTGAGTTTGAGGCAGCCTGGTCATAATAGTGAATTCCAGGACAGCCAGGCTTATGTAGAGATCCTGTCTCAAAAATACTAAAAAAAAAAAAAAGAAAAAAAAAAAAGAAAGAAAGAAAAAGATAGAAGAAATTTATTCATAGGATTTGTAGGGAAGGAAAACCAAGATTCTAAAAGAATATAAGATCTTTTGTAGAATTAAGAATTTTTAGAGAAAAGACAATGTCAACAATAATTAGGAATGATTTTTTTTTTTAATGTGCAAACACGAGCACTTGAGTTTAGTTTAGCTCCCTGGCCTTGCATAAAAGCCAAGCATGGCCGCACCCGTCCAAAACTCCAGTGCTGGTCGAGTGTGGCTGGGGGTTGGAGACAGCCAGAGAGAGTATGCTCGCACTAAATAGCCAGTCATCCTAAACCCAATCAATGAGCTCCAGGTTCAATGAGACATCCTCTCTCAACAAATAGAGTGGAAGATACTGGACGTTGACCATGGCTTCCACATGTAAATGCATGCACTCTTATATGTACACATGCATAAGACACATACGCCACGATAATAATGTTAAATACAAAAGTGACCGAGTGAGTTAAGCAGAAACTAGGTATTGTTCTTAAACCTGTTTGCCAGAGTGGCTCTTTGTCTTTCGCTGGAGGACTGTAATGCCAACGTCCTTCCGACTTTCGTACAAGCTTGGATGTTCAGAGCAGAATGCATGCATGTAGCTGAGGCCTGCGTGGAGGAACTGCCAAGTGTCTCGCCCTCCAGTTCCTAAGCTTGCTATGGATCTTCTTTACGGTTCTATGTAGCCTGCTGCATCTAACAACCACGCCTTCTGAGTCTGCGCATCCACGCATTTCAAAAACGTTCAAGTAAGCCCTTTCAGAGCATTTTGAAAAGCTTGATTTTCTAGTATCAGGTCTCATGTTTAAATGAAGGCTTAGCTTCTTCTCTCCCTTGGATCTCCACGGAAGGATTAAACAAGGTCATGTGGCTTCAGGTCGGCCTGGGATGTATCAGGGATTTATGAATGACGAGCTGGAAGCAAAGGGAGTTGTGGAACAGTCATCCCAATCAAAAGCTTCGTGCGCCCCTTCCTCAGGCCGCGGGGTTGAGCGAACAGGGCACAGGAGGCAGCCGCATCTCTCTTCTCACATTCTCTTTCCAGAACCTCACTTCATGAAAATTCAGAGCTAGAGTCCCTTGACATTCATTCTCTCGTACATGATCTATACTCAAATCAAAGCTTTCCTGTTGTGACCTTGGCTATGAAGAGGAAGCAGGAAGAGAGGATGGACTCAGCTTAAGAATCAGAACAGGCCAGGAGGCCACCACAAGTTCACCAGCCCCAGAGACTGCCTCGAGCCCTCGCCTGGAGGTCCTCAGAAAAGCAAGGTCATGGGCCTGGTCCACCCGAGTTCCCGATAATAAGCGGAAAAATATGCAAACCAGTGAGTTCACACAGCAGTTCAGACATTCTTGGGGCATTACTGAGAATTATTTTGAAAGCATACAATCAGATTATTGAGGGGCTGGCTTGTCAGAGAGCCACAGCAAAGACTGGGAAAATGGGAGTCTTTCCTAAACCCCTGCGGTGGCCAGGGTCATGGGGAGACGCTTGACGCCCTATGACAGGGCATCTGTGCCTCCTCTGTCCCACTGCCGGGCAGCCCAGTCTGTCTTGCATGCCTGTAGGGCTGCTGCCACTGAGGCTACAGCCAGCAGATCCCCCAAGGTCATGTACCCTGGGTCCTGAAGACCCAGGTCTGCCTCTGTTCCATGACGGGCACTGCTAAAACCCAGGGAAGGGAGGGCACTTGTTCTAAAAGGCGCAGGAGAGACAGGGGCCGAGACACCGAGACTAAATGGCACTATGGGATAATACAAGTTGGAAAGCTTTTGAAAAAAAAAAATTCCAAGAGCTACATAAATAAAAGTTAACACTATTTCTATATAATAGCATGGCTTAGTGGCTCCACACACTGCAAGCACTGAGCCGTGGCTAAGCTGTCCCTTAAAAATAGAACCCAATCCTGCCATCTTTTCTCAGTGCTCCGCATCCGTAATTCGGCCTTGTGGAAAGGCAGCTAGACCTCCGTGTGGCAGGCAAAGAGAGTCCGGCATTTCTTTTCTTGACCTTGGCTCCTTCTAGATAAGAAGTGAGAGAGAGAAAAAAAAAAATCAAACAGCACCTAATTAATAGGCACCACTCTCGAGTTTTCAAAACATCTTTGCTTCCTAGCTTCCGAACTGGAGGAAATAGGTAGAGGTAGCCTGTTTTCTGGAAAGGAAGCAGCAGCTCAAAGAGGCCAGCGGAGGACGGCTGAGGGGAGCCCCAGGACTCTGCAGCCAGCAGCCGCTGTGGAAAGCCACACCCAGGACCTCATTCTGAACAGTGACTGCAGCCCCCGGGTGGGCGGCTGCGGCTGTCCTTTCCCTGCTCTGCTCCCTGTCGCTGCTGAGAGCCTTGGTGTGCCTGGGAGCAAGGAGTCTGCCTTCCCTCTCCCTGCTGCTCCTTCCCTTTCCAAGCTGGGCAAGGGAGCGCTTGCCCCAAGATCAGGGTGATTGCAAGCCGGTAGAGGTGAGCACACCTCAGCACTTTCCATGTAGATGTTATCTCGCTAACCTTCCCTGTGTCCCTGCAGGCATGGGGACTGGCCTCCGTCCACCTAGAAAAAGGCAGGGTTGTCCTGTGTCCCCTAGGACTAGGGCCTTAGATGCTTCAACTATTTTACCAGGGTTGGAAAGGTGGAAAGGTCCTTTATATGCGTATCCTTTAAAAGGAAATACCTGGAGTTCAGGAGGCAAATGCTGGCTATTGCTGAATGCTGAGAGCTAATATCAGATGGTCCTGATGGGTTTTTGGTTTTGTTTTGTTTTGTTTTGTTTTGTTTTGTTTTGTATTCTCTGCAAGGACCCTGAGTAATATATAAGTGTCTTTTGAAATGTCTATCATAAACAGTGTTAGCCCTCATTTTATAAATACCTTGCTTCAGAGACGGTGGTGTCAAGTGGCACAGTACGTTCTGTTCCCAGGTCTGGTTGGCTCTGGAGTCGACCTGTGAGGTGCCAGCACCCTGTTCCTCGTTCAGTCCTCGCAGGCCGAAGGGACAATGCGAAGGCCCCAACGCCACAGCCTGGTTGGCACCACATCAGCATGCAGAGTTCCTTTAGGTGCTGGAGGCAGGGGCCTGAGGCAGGCAGAGGAGCGGTCCCAGGGGAGCTCCTCCAGGCCCTAGGCCGCCCTAATGACAGCAGGGAGGTCAGTCCGAATGCTGACATTTTCAGGCCAGGGGACAGAGGGAGTCTCAAAACAGAGACAAAAACTGAGCATGGTGGTGCACCACCGTAATTCTAAAACAGACAGGGGATCAGAAGTTCAAGGTCAGCCTTTGCTGTATAGCAAGTTCCAGAACAGTCTGAAAAAATGAACGGTGGTGAAAGGCATGGGGGCATCCATGTGAGGACCAAGGAATGGGGGCCTGGGACTCAGCCCCAGCTGTCAAAACGGGCGGTCGGCTGAGGCTGTCTCTGTAAAAGCCTGGTGCCAGGAAGAAGGATTTGTGAAGGGATGCCTCATTTCAACACAGTGCACCACGTTTTAGCATTTGTCCTACCAATTTTAGAAGAAAAAAGAATATCCCAGTGACCATCTCAGTAAGACAAAGTCGCCCAGGCATAATCAAAACAACCATTAAAAAATGTTAATACGTCTTTATTATATTTACATTCACTTCGGGGGTAATGCAAAGACCAGATAATAATAGCATTTCTATAAATTGGTTGTGAGGGGAGAGATAGCTGTTGTTTCAGGTTAATTATGATCCAACTCCATAATTTCACAGCTAGTAAATCAACCTGCAATGCCATTTATTGGAGTACTTCCCTTAGCCCAGGTCTTGGACCTAGGAGCCTGTGGCCCCAAGCAGAGCTTAGCTACCCCATAGCAGACAGGGTTAGAGGAACAGACCAATGCCAGTTCTTACTCCTACATCCTAACAGAGAAAAGTGGACTGGGATCAGCGTCAGCCTTTCTAATAAGCACCCGGGAAATAACCAGCCACTGTCCCCGAGGCTACATTTCTCATGCAATGTCCTTGTTCTGTGCATGTGACTAATTGCCAAGCTCTGATAAAGCAGTGTGTGTTCAACGTAAATTATACACTGGATGCCAGGCTGAAGCTTCAGCCTGATAGTGTTGGAACAGGTATTTCTAGCTTTGCAAGGTCAAACCTAGAGCTTAATGATGCTTGTGGAGGCCTATAACTGATCCTTCTGCTTAAACTTAAGGAGCCTCTCTTCTCCGGAGTACCGTACAACTACAAACTACAAGTTATTGTCTGGTTATTCCTATTGCTTTTAGGTAAGTGAATCAATAAATGCTTTAGAGACTCACCGGCCCTGTCCTTGTCTTTTTCCAAAGGACAGAAACATCCTCAGTAGTTCATCTTACGTCTTATTCTTACAGGCAAGTTCTCCTTTAAATGTAGCTAATGTGTGCTGCCTCAATTCCATGTCCTTTTCTCTTAGGTCTTCAGAAGTCATGGAAATATTTTCATGATATCCTAGCAGTAAAACCTTCAGCCAGGTGGTGGTGGCACACGCCTTTAATCCCAGCACTTGGGAGGTAGAAGCAGGCAGATCTCCGTGAGTTCGAGGCCAGCCTGGTCTACAAAGTGAGTTCCGGGACAGCCAGGGATGTTACACAGAGAAAGTCTGTCTCAAAAAACTAAAAAAAAAAAAAACCTTCCATAAATTTGAAAACCAATTCCATGGCCTGGCTAGATGGCTCAGCAGATAAAGGTGCCACTTGCCAAGCCTCATGACCTTTTGTCAACCCCCAGAACCCACAAAGTGGAAGGAGAGAACCGAGAATTTCACAAGCTGTTCTCTGACTTCCACCTGTACAATGCAGCCAGTGTGCCTCCTCCTGAGAGACACACATACAGGCACACACACAGAGGCACAGGCACACAAGCACACACACACACACACACACACACACACACACACACACACACACACACACCACAAAGTAATACGATGTAATAAAAAATTTTTAAACCCCAAGTTCATTCATAGGTTTTCTCTACCGTAATGTAAGTTCTCTGGTTCCTTCTAACCTTTTTTTTTCCACTCAGTTTTTTTCTAATAGAAGATGCTTGACTCTCCTCTGTTTCCTCCTCGTATTAATTAATTAATTTTATTTCACTTGTATTAATATTTTTACTGTATATATATATATACAGTTTGTGCCTGGTGCCTCAGAGGTCAGAAGAGGGCATTGGATCCCCTGGATCAGATGGTTGCGAACCTCCATGTGGGTATTGAGACTTGAACCCAGGTCCTCTACAAGACAAACATGTGCTACTAACCACTGAGCCAACTCTACAGTCCCTCTTCCCCCCACACCCCACACCCCTGTAATCAGGGATTGTCTCTCATGACAAAAGTCTGCAGGCAGGGTGGCTTCTGTCCCGGTGTGCCGTCAAGATTCCCCTGTGGTCTTTAGTAGGGGTAGCTCCGTTGTGCTGCAAGATGTCTGCCATAGTTCCAGATACCCCGTGCAATATCATAATAATGGGTTTCTTTATGTGAGTCTTTCTGCAGTATAAGGAAAACCTTTTTGCCAAAGGTTTATTTAGTACCTTACTGGCTGGGAATGGGCCACAAACCTGGAAAATAATCGCCAAGGTTGGCTAGACCAATCACCCATTGCGTCCCTATGTCCTTTTCCTTAACGGGAAGTAATCCTAAGCACATGCTCTGACTAAAATGAGGACTCCACATGAAGTGAGGAGGGACGATGGTGGCTGTTGGGCAGGCAGTCAGAAGTGTTTGCCATAAGTAAGCCAATACAAGACCAGATCATTCTGAGCACAGTCCAATGTCTTAGCAATAATACAGCAAATTGGTAACTACTGACAGCCCACAAAATGTCAGGAGGTGCGAGGACTTGTTGGTACATAGAGATGAAGAAGATATGTCCCTTGGCCCACAGAGCTGTGTTAGGGGAAAGACCCATATAATGTCAAATTGGGTGATAAGAAGAGGTATGTCACAGTGCTTTGCAAACAAAGTCAGAACCTCCTAGCTCAATAGAAGGACTATGACTCCTGGGGACAGGACAACTGGACTGGCCATGAATCCTAGGAAGAAGTTAGGGTAGGCACCCAAGGCTTGGGAGAAACTTTGAAGCATCTCCTTGCGATTTTCAGATCTTTGTATGGTATCCTATGTTTTATTGTTATGGCTCATCTGAAGTTAATGAAACAGAAAGCCCTTTCAAGCTTGAGGGTCACTTCCCATGAGTTCATTTGTTCATGTTTTGTGTCTGGATAAAATCCATTTTATGATCAGTGAATTCCATATTTAAACAAGGAGGCCACTCATGGAGTGGGGAAATGTCTGCCGGAGACAATGAATGCCGTTCTGATTGTCATGATGTCATCGGCTCTGTAAGGGGCTTGTTTTTAAGGCATTAGGAGACAACAGCAGTGATTTAGACAGAGGATGAAGTCGTGAGGGTGAGTGAAGGTCTTAAAAGAGGCAGTTTTTATGAGTTTTACTTTTGTGTGCCAAAGACAGGAGAAAGAGAGTTGCTTATGGGGACTGGCTGATTGAGAACGATTTTCTTACTGTGTTCACTCTCTCTCTAAAAGTGTTCCTCAGAAGAGACCCAGAGAACAAGCTGTTCTACTCTCCTTTCCACAAGGGAACTTCAGTGGACACCTGAAACTGTTGGTAATACCCAACCCCACATCTACTCTGCGCTTCTTGGCTGTGACAACATTTAGTTTATAAACTGGGCACAGTAAGAGACTAGTAATAGTTTACCATGGCTCTTGGTGACTTCAGCATCTGACTTCTTCCTTATTGAGAACGTCACCTTTTCACTTAAAGGGAGTACTTCACAGCTTCTCACTAGCATACCTACACCCCCAGCATCACTACACATTGGAGGCAGTCATTAAGTAAAACAAGAGATACTTGACAAGGAGACTTCACTATGGCAATGGGAGTCCGGATAACTGAGAGGACTCCTATCTTAGATGGCCCCCAGAGGCTGTGTTGAGGGCTTGAACACAGTGTTCAGAGGGGAAGCCAGCTGGGAAATGGTTGGAGAATGAGGATTCTGATCTTATTTATAGATGTATTGTTTAGTAAGCCCCAAAGAGATGATGGAAACTTGGAAATGGAACCAATTGGGGAGTAAGTAATGGGGGTGTGCCTGTCAACAGGGAATTTTGCTCCTACCCCCTTCTTTCCCCCCCCCATTCTTTAAAATCTCAAGACATAGTGCATAAAGCCAAGCACAGAGCAGAACATACCTTACCCGTGTGCACACATATGGAGACACACACAAGTCATCGTGCCTTCTAGAAGGCCCTCAGAAGCTGTTACAGTAGTTATGATACTTGCTTGCCTTTGGAGCAAAGGACTACAGGTCAAGGACAGAAGGCCGACTTTGTATTGATAACCTCTCTCCGTGGTTTGAGTCTGTGAAAGAGATGTTTTATTTTAAAACATGGTTTTTAAAAAAGCATAGGTTCCTTCTTCGTGGTTTGATGTGAGAAACTATTACCTGCACTATCACAAGAGAAAGAGCAGGTGAGGATGTAGAATGGGTGGCAGTCATAATGCTAATGACTTAGAAAAGGGTGTGTGGGGATGGCTCAGAGAAGTGCCTGTCACCTAGGCTGAGGATCTGAATTCAGTCCTCTGTGGGATCTCTCTGTAGACTGGGAAAACTGACTTCTGAAGGTTGTTCTCTGACATTCCCAAGCACACTGTGGCATGCACCCCCTCCCTCCCACACACACATAAATAATTAAAAATAATAAAAAAATGTTTTTAAAGCATGGAAGAAAACTCAGCTGACTCAACAATGTGGCCATCCTCTAGGCAGAAGTGGCATATTGAAACTGTAGAATCTTCCATTTTCTCTGCATTGTTTAATTTTGTGCAATGGAAGTGAATGGTCAAAAAAGAAAACAAACTTTTTCAAACTGGAAAGAGAAGTGGGAGGGGGAAAAAAATCCAGTCCTGCCATTCCCTTTTGCAGGAATCCTTCTGTGTAGTCTATGCAAAAACAAGAGTTTGGCTCCATCTCTCACCTGGCTCCTCTAAGCCTCCCCTCACCTATTTCCCTTTTAAATCCCACCTGCACTGAAGCCTTTGTAGTCAGCCACAAGGTGAGATGGGTGAGAAATCTCACCTCCGATCCAACTTATCTGCCCTAGTCTGACCCAACTAGAAAAACTGGAAATAAAAATCCCAAACAGAATGTTCAAACACGATTCTGAAAACTAGCCTAACCTGTAAATGAAATCATACTTTACTACATACACCTGGGATTGGTGCTAAGCGCCAGCAGCCAGCTAAAGGAAAAGGAGCTTGGCCAAGGACCTCGGCCCTGTCCTCCCAGAGACCTCTTGTGGAGTTTCCATCCCCTTTGATCCTCCTTGTTTTCCTCATCTGCTGTCATGTCTGGTGCCCTCACTGGGGAGGCTACAAGCTGTGGGGCAGAGTGCTATGGAGATGGAGGATGATTAACCAATCTGTAAGCCCTAGAGGGAAAGGCTCAGATCATGGGTTTGTTATGAATATTGCCTAGAAAATTAGGAGAACCCCAGATGTTCATTAACCCTAATATGTTCTGATATTATTTGGAAAATACTATGGCAACCCAACCCCAGCAATGGCTCTTTTCATCTCAGGATTTCAAAAGCACTTAAATATCACTTTAAGTGTTACATGTGACTGTACAATAATGGGTGTGAGTTACTCTTGGGCAACCAATGGGATGTATGTTGACTTCTTTTCCAGCAGCTCCCCCAACTTTCATCAATAGTGGGGGGGCGCATTGTAGTCCAGTGGTAGAGTGTTTGCCTAGCATGCATAAGGCCCTAGGTTCAATCCCCAACCCCACAAAAAGTGGGGGAGAAGAAATTTTTGTTACAGGTATGAGACAGCATCACATAACAAAATAAAAGGCAACTCAAATGTGTCCCAGTGCTAAATGAGATCTCTGGCAAGAAAAATCCCAGTTTAAAGTACAAATCACATTTCTACTTTGTTCAGGGAAACTGGGGAGAGCTTTAAGCCCGCATGTAGAAGGGGAGGCGAGAAGCAGAAGCTGCAAAACACCAGGCTACTGTTTGTCCCACTGAGCAGCTCTCTGCCATTTGCTGGAATACACCAGTAATACAGTCACAGAACATCCCGCAGGCAGACCCGCAAACCAGAGATGTCTGTCTCCGGACACTGAAAAAAAGAAGCTCCAGGCGGACCTGCCGTGACTGGCTGAATTGTGTCTCCCCCAAAAGATACGTTAAGTTCTTAGACCCATACCTCAGCTAGGATTTTATTTGAAAATAAGGTCTTGACAGACGACATGACCAAGTTACAATGAGGTATTTAGGGTGGGTCTTAATTCAGTCTGCCTGGTGAGTTTTATGAGAGGGGAATGTTGGACGTAGAGACAGACACACAGAGGGGGAAAGACTCAGGGAGGAGGCCCTGTGGAGATGGGAACCAGATCAGAGCATCTCTAAGCCAGGAAAGCCTGAGGCAAGCAGGAGCTGGAGAGGCTGGGTGGAAACAGGCCTTTCTGTAGCCTTTGGAGGGCGCTCAGCTTGATGCACCTCCCCTGTGGACTACACTCTTTTTTTTTTTTTTTTTTTTTTGTTAAATAAGTATGCACCCTGTTTGTGATACTTTGTTACGGGAGCTCTAGGCCATTAATGAGCTGAAGTCTAGCAACGTCAGAAAATAGAGTAGGAGTAAACCTCTGTTTATTCTAGTGTGTGACCTTTACATGATAAAATAATAAGAGTTCATGGCGTCTTCTTTGTTCCAGAGATTTTGTTTGTTTTGCTTTTTTCTTTTTCTTTCTTCTTCTTCTTCTTCTTCTTCTTCTTCTTCTTCTTCTTCTTCTTCTTCTTCTTTTTTTTTTTTTTTTTTTTGTTCTCCAGAGAACACAGGGCCTGTTGGTGGTTGGTTGCCTTTCCATAGAAAGTGGAGAGCCAGTTAAATCCTTCAGTCTGTGGTTAAGGCAGAGGCCAGGTGACAGCCCTGGTAAAATAGGCACATGGTTGTGCCAGAGATAAATATAATGCCCTCTACCTACAGGACTCCTGTTCTCACCAGCTGGTGATTTAAAAAAAAAAAAAAAGTGACAGGCTCATCAGCCGGAGCCAGGATGAACTAGGAGTCAACGGCTGCCTTCACCAACAAACCGAACTGGCAAGACCCAAGCCAGCCCCATCCAGCCATGATTTTTGCTGTTGCTTTTATTTATTTATTTGGCCAGGATATATAAACAAAATCTGTAGATATTGTTAAGAAGGACCAAGAGTGCCCCTACACTCATGGTAATGATCCCCAGGGAGAGGCCAGAAGCTGACCTGGAAGCCCCTTGCCAGGAAGGACTTCCTGCTGCCTGGGGGTGGAAGCAGGGGTGGGGGGTGGGAGGGTGCACAGCCCTCACAGCCCCGACCTCAATGTCTGCTGAATGAGACAAAGGCCTGGGGCCTGGGCCTTTGTAGTCCTTCCTTCCACAGATCCTGAAACCCAGCTCTGCTCCCTTTGTCTGAAGAGGAGCCCAGGCCAGGCAGAACGGGAGGGGAGCTGATACCATGGAGGGGTCTCCACCTGTTGCAAATAACTGCGGGTGATTTCCCTGGTTTTTACCTCGTCCTCCAGGGAGTCTTCGTTTGTCAAAACAGATGCATGTGTGAAGAGAACCTGCTTATTGTTATTTTGAAGAATTTGAACAGCTAAGGTGTTTTCCTTGAGACTCCGGTTCAAAATCAACAACAAATGGGCAGCCCTCCTGAAAACGGAGAAATGGGGTCAGCTCTCTGGATCCGTCTTCCGCAGCAACATGGAAAGCGCCCCTCATTCCCCGCTGCCCCCCAATAATGCTTCAGAAGCTGTCCACCCCACAGTCCTCTCCCCGCTGCCCCAGGGGTGAGGAGGACCCGGCAGAAAGGTCCCAGTGTTTGGTGTCTCACTGTGACTGAGAGCAGCATGTTCACCGCTTTTAAAAACTTAGAATGGGGTCCCCACCTTCACCCCCTGCCCCACCAAGGGTGAGAGAGAAAGGAGCGAAGTGTCCACGTTGTTAATTGTCACCGATTTTTTTCTTTTCCTCTCTGGCACAATTGGAGTTGGAGCGAGGTGGGTCTAAAGGGCCCGAGGTGGTTATAAATATATTTGGAAGTCGTTTTAAAATGAACGCTGCCAAGGGCGAGGCCTAGGTAAGAGCCAAGCCATGGGCAGCGGGAAGTTTATTGGGAGGTGCCCGGCACCCTTCCACCCTGCTTAGCAGTGGGGATGATCAGGAGAAGCAGCAGGTACACCTCCCTTTCGGCCTGACTCAAGCAAGAAGAAGCTGACCCGGAGGCCCCCTGCTTTAATGGTGCCTGCTTTTTTAAGAGACTTCTGAGCAACGCTGACTGGGTGACTTTTAAAGACCAGTGTCGCTGGGCCCTCACCTTTATTTCCTCCTTCTTCCTTCCCTTTGTGTGGCTCCCTTCCTTGCTCCGGTGGAGGCCCTCTGTGGCGCAGGGGATGGGGAAGTCATTGGCCTAAGTGAGTGTCCCTTCCAGGGCAACTGGCCACCTCCATCCTTCCAGCATGGTCCCGCCTCTGTTTCTTCAGCAGGCTCCGGCGGGAGAGGATGTCTGGTCAAAGGGCATCGAGATGGGAACGGGAGGAGAGGAAATAAGGGGCCAGAGATAAAGAAATGCGAGCCAAGGAGGAGAGAATAAATAGAATCAGAGGATGAAGAGCACCAGGTATGCAGCAGACAAGGAAGAGGCAGAAAAAGGAGCAAGACAGAGACCAGGCACTTGTCTTACCGAAAGAAACAATTCAAAAAAATAGGAAAATGTTGAGAAACCCCCAAACAAACAAACTCAAACTCGTGCGGGAAAGCCAAGGACCAACTGGACGTAAGAAACAGAACGCTTTAGACAGGAAGGAGTCTAAATGAGAAACGCCAGCGAGGAAGGAGAACAGAGGGGCCTTTGTGACCAGTTTGTAGATTAGAGAGAAACGGCAGAACAGAGAGAAGCGCGAGTGTTTACTCCTTGCACTTGGCCAACAAAACATTCATTATTTTTTAATCATGGAGGACACGTGGAGCGTACTAAGCCTTTTCGTTCTCTCCATCTCTCTCTCTCCCTTCTTCGCATCCCTTAGGACTTTTTAAAAGCATAAGGAAACGCACAACCAGGAAAACCAAACCTACATCTACGTTATTTTTGTAGAAGGCTTATCTTGTGGAGAAGTCGTGTCGTCCTTAGGGTTCAGGCTGGGGTACCTGTCCCCGATGGCAGTTGAGCTCCGGCTTCCTATTCCCCAGCAACCCCAGCGAGACCTCATGGAGGTCTATCGCTCCCTTAAACATGGGCATTAAAAAAGGAAATAGTTATTTGTATGACTCACACTTCAGAATCCTGCCTTACCATTAATAAGTTAGAGGTTGCCTTGTAAGTTTAAATAATTTAACAAATAGAGTAATAAAAAAATGTAAGTAAAGCATACCCACGAGAAGTAGGGATTAGTTATCTTATTACTGCAAATTGCTGTTACTAAACATTATGATAAACTACCAAAAAGGTGCCTCGCTGCCCCTTTCTGTAATTTTAAGTTATTAATATTATTCACACACGAGTATGTCTCCTTATATTGCCTCTCTTGCCCTGTCTCCCTAATGAGGAAATGGAGGGGGGAACACAGTACATAAATGTACCAACCATGACTGAAGCAAATGAAAAAAGATATCAGAAACAAATAACATTACCAGCTTTTAGTTCCATAATAAGCTCTTATTTATTTAGACCCTATTAATTTGGAATTTATAATAACTTGATTGGGATCTGGGCAGGAATTTTCCTTCATTTAGCAAACGCTGTCTGGATAAAAAGCGCAGAAGAATAATGTAAATGAGATTATAAGGGGAATGCTTGAAATACATCTTGGAGCACTTCAGGCAACCCCTTCTATATGAATAATTAATATAAGAATACATATTATTCTTATCCAGTAATTATCTGGTAATTCAGCAGGAATTTGTTAGGTCACCCTGCAGAGTAAGGCTTGCCGCGAAATAGCTCTATGACCATCGGCAATGCTCTTAACTTTATCAGCCCTTATTTTTCTTACCTGTAAGAATAGATTGATAATACCAACTCTGCGTAGTTTGAGGGCTTGTAACAGGCACGAAATAAAAGAGTGGGTGGGAAGCCATTTTGAAATCTACACATAAGGTAGCAGGGGAAGAAACCCTATCATATTATGAGCCTAAATTACATACTTTCAAGCCAGGTGTGACTGTAATGCTCATATAACTCCAGCACTTGGGAGACTGGGACAAGATGATCGAGACCAACGTCAACCCTGTTTCAACAACAATGACACAGAAATGAAATTTCATACTTTCAATTAATTCAACATGACCTTTCTTCCAGTAGTCTATGCTTCACACAGTTTCAGGGAAAGAAAACTCCCTCATGAATTGGGTATGTATGTGTGTGTGTCCCAACAGATTGGTATGTATGTGTGTGTGTGTGTGTGTGTGTCAAGAGATCCTCGAAGTCATTATTTGTGTTCTAGGTATATAAAATACATTTGAGATGGTACAATTGAAAAAAGTTACTGTGCACAGATGAAAGAGTCCAATGTTGGAGTCTGATAGTTTGGGTTCAAATTCATGAGCCTCCACACAGATTTTTTTTTTTTTTTTAGCTAGAGCATTTATATCTGAGCTCATTTCTTTATAAAAAATTGTGAATTTCATAAGAGTTTTTAAATATGAAGACTAAAAGAGAAAATGCACAGAGCACAATGCCTAGCTCAGGGTGGCAGATGTGACTCTGGGCATGCAGAGTGATAGGGTGATAGACAGAGTGGGCATATCAAAGTGATGATTACCAACAAGAAAAGATAATTATTTTGAAATGATATATGCATTAGAAAAATATCACGGCTTCTCACCTCAAGTATTCCATTACAACTTGGCTCTCAAAATATAAAGTCAAATAGAGAGAAGAGGCATTTTACACACACCAGCCTATGCTGCTGTGGGTGAAATATATGTTGCAAAGTATAATAATAACAACATTCCATCCATTCAAGGACACCTGCTTTTCACATTTGAATATTGTGGAAACCAGAAGGAGCTTAACTGTTACACATGTGCTGATCAGGCAGAGGGCTACTTAAGAGGGACTATCATTTGCTACAGTGGGTGAATTTAGCCAAAGTTTTCAGAAAAAAGGATTTTCAAGGGCTAGAGAGAGAGAGAGAGAGCCCTGTGGGTATGGCTTCCTTGGCATAGGCAGAGGATTCGAGTTTGGATCCCCAGCACACACATTAAAAGGTGGGCACAATAGAATGCCTCTGCAATCTAGCACTGGGAAGACAGACAAGTGGATTCCTGGGGTCTGCCGCCCACAGAATCAGCGTGGTGAGCTTCAGTTCAGTGAGACACCTTGTCTCAGAAAATGAGGTGGAGAGTAACTGGGGAAGACACCAAATGCCATCCTCTGGTATCTACACGCTCAAGCCCTCGAGTACACCCCCCACACACACACACATACACACACGCGCACACACACACACACACACATCTATATGTGCACACACAGAGACATACACACTTCTACATGTACACACATACACTTGTACATGTACATACATGCTTCTACATGTACACACACACTGTATACACACATCGCACACACATAGTGTATACACTTATTGTACACACATTGTCACGCCACGGATATATATTGTACACATACATTCTATACACATGAGCATACACAGTGTACACACTGTGTACATGCACATTGTACATACACATGCACACACATATACAAAGTATCAGTGGAACTGCTTACAATAGGTAATTGACCAAGGCGGGGGGGGGGGGGGGGAGTTAAGATTCCAAATGAGGAGTGCTGGACACTCCAAACACACAGAACTGTTACAGAAGCGTCATTCTGCTTGAGGACACAGACTCCTCAGAGTGGGTTCAGATAGTGGATAACAGCATGAGTGGCATGCACGCTGTTTAGGGGCAAAACTTGTGTACCTTTTTATCCTGTGAGTAAAGCTATCTTTTAATTAGACAAACGAGCCTCCTTCCCTTTGACTGACAGACTCCTCAGAGAAGGCATCTTGTCCTTCGAATTACTCAGAAACAAAGTTAAATATAAATGCAGGCGTAAGACGTCTGTACTTGGTGATAATATGTTCCATTTTAACACAGCATTTAAAAATTATGAATTTGTGTATCTGTAAATTTAGCTTAAAGAATTGAATGTACATGTCAAAATATAGCCAGTTACAGATTTCACACTACTGAATGAAAACACTGACAGGAATACCTTCTTGACACATCCTGAGCACTGTACACCTGATGTTTAATGATAACAACGGCAATTATTGAGCACTCACAATTCGCTACTTATCTGCTAGGGATACACCAAGCAGCTCCTTTGATTTTAAAAGACTCAATATGACATTGCTATCCCCCAACCCTATAACATTTTATTATTATTATTATTATTATTATTATTATTATTATTATTATTATTATTTACAAGTGTGGAAGCACAGATGAGACACATATCAATTAATTACGAACATGAAGTCATGCATCTGGGAAGTCATTGGAATTAAGTTAGGATCCAGGCAGTTTAACCCCAGAGTCTTCACAGACCTCCTCTAAAGCAGGCACCTTTTACGTTTGTATTTTCCCTGCTTCAGAGATGAACTCCGAAACTCAGAAAGATGGAGTGGTTGGACCGTGTCGCACGGTTTGTAAGCGGCAGAGCCAGGATTCCTCACGGGGCCTGCATCCAAACCAGCTACACGCTTTTTCCTTAAGACGTGACTTGGGTGGGACCACACAGCAGCAAAAACCGAGAGTACAAGGGGTACAAATGGGGACAACTTGGGGGGGGGAGAGGGAGGGGACTCTGGAACGTCTCAGCTGCTGGAGGACTGACAGTGACCTTCAACCTGGGCCAGCCAGAAACGGGGAATTTTCCACCCGCAGTCACCTCTTTCAGCTGTTATGATTGTGAGCGCAGTTCCCAGAGACATTGAATGCACACTGCCTGACATATTGTGACATAAATTCTCTCTAGCTTGGATGTGCATTTTTTTTCCTTCCTCTTTTCATTTCTGGCTGGCCTCGACACACACCTACCCTCCTTAAAGAATGAAACACAAGCAGCAGCAGCAGCAGCAACTACTAGTACTACCATTGCACACATGTACACGAAGACTTTCAGGAAGCATGTTCCTCAACCTGAAATATGATAGGCCATCAGTCTTGGGGCGGGGGATGGAGGTGTGCCCTTATCCATGCCTGAATGGTTAGGTCTATTTTCCTTTTCCATGTGTTTTGTTACTTATAAATTAATGTGATTCATTCTGGATTCCAACTATACAAATTATATATATATATATATATATATATATATATATATATATATATATATTATATATATTATAATATGCTACTTTCAACAATCACTAACTTGGAGTCATTTCAATGGCTGCACTTTTCTTTAGGAAGTACATGTTATGACTGGGGTCAGTTCTGTTGTCTATGAAAGAAGCTCTTACACTCCATTGTCTCCTGACAAAGCTGTCCTAATGACGGCCGTGGCACAGGAACTTGGGAATGTGGAGCACACTGGGGTCAAAGGTCACTTGGTACCCTTTCCGGTGCACTAGAGCGGAGCACCTCTTCTGGAGCACTCTCTTCCACTCCTTTAGCTAGCTTTAACTATGGTGTCCATACTTGAGTTCAGGCTCCCTAGCTGACTAACCATATCCCAACCATCTATTTTATGTGTCCCTGGGTACCTCAACCGCGGCATGTGGAAGCCTGTCAACCCACGGTGTTCTCTCTTTCAGCGGATAGCTCCGTTATCCACCCGGTTCCCTAAGCCAGACCTGAGTTCCTCCTGCCAACTTCTCCTTGCCTCGTCTTCACACAGCTGACCTTCTGCTTGACATTTGAATCTGTCCCCTCAGCTCCAGCCATCATTTTCTCTGTCACTTCTCTGGATCTTGGGCTGAGCCCCATGCTTCCAGCCTTGCTGCTCAGTCCGTTCAACACACCCCTCCTTTGATCCGGTTTTCACGACAAATTCCAAATACCTTAACGTGGTTATGAAATCTTGCACGCCATGGCCCAAGATCCAGGCCTACGTGTGGTTCACGTTTTTTTTTTTTTTTTTTTTTTTGGTTTTTTTTTTTGGTTTTTCGAGACAGGGTTTCTCTGTGTAGCTTTGCGCCTTTCCTGAATCTCACTCTGTAGACCAGGCTGGCCTCGAGAGAGGCCAGCCTGGTCTCTGCCTCCGGAGTGCTGGGATTAAAGGCGTGCGCCACCACCGCCCGGCTGCGGTTCACGTTTTTAACACCTTCTGTCCTTTCTTACCTCTGCTCCCAACTGCCTGCAAAATCTCTTCTTCTCTGCTTGACCTCTACCCATCCTTCAAGTCGCAGCTCAAGCCCGACTTCTCCTGCACCTCTGGCGTGATCTCCCGCACCTCTGGCGTGATCAACACCCCCACACCCCACCCACAGCTAGATGGTCTCACAGCCCAGAGAACCTGTTCTGTACCCCAGCAGCCATTGTCCTGTAATGAATTGCTTCTTTAGTTTGGACTCCTTCACAAGTCTGAAATTTCAGATGGCGTTTACACCCTCCTGAATAGGGCATGCCCCTACCACAGTCTAGGCACGTGGTAGACACCAAGTAATTGTTGCCCTACCTGACGGGTGCAAGGCCAACTCCTGAGTTGTGATGGCTGTTAACAAAGACACATTGGTGGCACATCGCTGCCTTTGTGGGACCATTCAGGAAAGCTTCTGCCAAGGGAACTCCATCCAATGTATGACTGCAATTGGAGCTACTTTGTTAGAACTCCCCTTGTGTGCATGATATATTTTAAAATTTAAAGAACGCTTCAATGGTACATGTCTTCATCTTTTCATTGTTATTTATTTATCTTATTGTGGGGACAGGCTGGCCTTGAACTCCTGTGCTCAAGGGATACTCCTCCCTCAGCCTCCAAGTAGCTAAGATTGTAGCTGCTCTCCCACTAATGGAGATCTGGGAGTTTTGTGCTACAGATAACTCAGGGCTTCACGTGTGCTAAGAAGTGAGTTACACTCCCATTCTTGTCTGTCTTTCTGGAACTTTGTGTATGTGTATGATGTATTTACTCCAAGATAAGTGTATCAGTATAGTGTACTGTTATCTATCTACTGTGGATCCTGACTGTGAAGGTGAGTAGTGCTGACCACACTCTGAGCAACATGCTCTTATGTTGCATGAAGGCTTGTTTATGTTGTGTTGCCATGCATATGTGGAAGCTTGTCATGTGGGAACAAAGTCAGGTGTCTCCCTCCATTGTTCTCCACATGGTTATTATTATTATTATTATTATTATTATTATTATTATTATTGACAAGATTCTCTTGCTGAACCTGGAGCTTATAGATTCAGTGAGACTGGCTGGCCAGTGAGTTCCAGGGACCCCTTTGCCTCCATCTCCCATTACTGGAGGGATTAACAGCGCACACACACACACACACACACACACACACACACACACACACACACTGCTGGGTCTGGCTTTTTTGTGAGATCCAAACTCTGCTCTTCATGCTTGCTCAGCCAGAACTTCAGCAGCTCTGCTTCTCTCCCCCCAGAAGACTGTTCTCTGGCATGCTTTCCAAGCATCTATTTTGAAACAAGTATACTGTAAAATCGCTTTTCTTTTTCTTTTTCTGAGCCAGGGTTTCTCTGTGTGGCCCTGGCTGTCCTGGAATGAGCTCTGTAGACCAGGCTAGCCTTGACCTCAGGGATCCCACCCACCTCAGCCTCCTGTGTGCTGGGATTAAAGGTGTACACCGCCACGCCTGGCTAAAACTGGGTATTTAAAAAATACATTTCAAGGGCAGCTAGAGACTTTATTGTGTAAGACATTTTAGTATGTAGATACCTAAAATGTACTGTTGAAATAAAGTGATATATACATTCCTGGGATCACTGAGATCAGGGTCAGGGTTAAGAACGTCAGTTGGCAGAAGAGGAAATGTTTGGGAATCAGAGAATATGGCTGTCCCCTCAGGTTAGTTTTGACAGAGAGGAGAGTCGATGGGTATGCAAATCTAAGCAGTCTGCAGCCAGACATTTTTCGGAATGCAGTCAGAGTGCAAGTAAAACCTCTAGAAACTGCAAGAATTAAACACCAAGTTGAACAAATAAATAAAGCGGGCATAGAAATGCCTAGGTTTGGAGCCCAGAGCCTCTCATGGAATTCCCAGGAAAAGAAAGCAAGAGAGCCTGAGGGGAGGGTCAGAGCTGTGGAGAAGACCCATCCTCCCCATCTCACAGCGGGCCCTGGGCTCTGGAGCCCCACCCCACCAACCACTACAGAACCCCAGACTCCCCCCCAAACTCCACCCAGGGGCCTTGTCAGTTCTTCCTGATTGGGAGCGTCCGGGTCTGGTAAGGCCAATACCTCGATACCTAGCTGCCAGCCACACAGGCACTCTCGGGATTGGTGGGTAAGGAAGATCCCATGCGGTGGTGAGGAAGTGTATGCTCTGCCTATGAACTGTTGGGAGTCCAGCCTCAGTCTTCTAGCACACGGGACCCCACCAGCTCAGGCTCCATTGTCCGCTGTCTCAATGCCCTCTTCAGTAGAATGACCGAGACAACGGCACGTGGCCCACGGTGCCTGCCGTATGAGGATTAGGTGAGATCTTCTGTGTAACGCTCACGAAACAACACCTGGTTCACGGTAACAGCTCGGTGAACATGAGCTACTGTGACTATGATGGCTCATTCTCTGCTCTCTCTCTTCTTGTTCCTTTCTTTCTCTGTCTCTCTCTCTCTCTCCTCCGCCTCCCTGTCTCCCTCCCTCCCTCTTTTCTCATTGCTGGAACCCAGGGCCTAATACTTGCTGAATGAGTCCTTGGTAGCTGAGCCCCAGTCCCTTCCTCCTTGAAACCCGTTTTCCCAAAGTGGTCATTTCAAAGTCAACCTCGTTTCTAACACTTCCCCTCTAAAAATGCTTGCGAAGTGCTTAGGGGTGGCTTTTAGGAGCAGCCCAAGTCCTTAAAAAGGCCTCACGGATAGGCGTGCACTGACTGGGTCCTCTGGCCCTAGCTCATCTTGCACCGTCTGTCTGCTGGACTCCAGACTCTCTGACCTTTCAATTCTCCAGACTTAGGGACTGCCCTCCAGCCCCATGCTTTACACAAGCCGCTTCCTCTGCCTGGAACACGCCAACTCATCCTTCCTGTCTGGACTGGAGCTGCATCACTTCCTCAGGGAGACTGTGCCCAGCTGCCCTAACTAGGCCAAACCTGTCCAGGGGCACCAAGTGCTTCATGGCAGGACTCGGGGTTAAGATCCGACATACACTTGTGAGGGATTAGTTTGCCACAGTGAATGAATGGTCATGAAGGCGAACCTTGCCTGTTTGGGATTCTCCTCTCCCCTCCATCTCCCTACCTCCCCCACTCCCACCTCTACAGCCCAGCACAGTGCCTGATAGATAACACAGTAGGTGCTCAGTTAATAGCTTTTCAGTAAGGGGTTGACGATGCAGGCCAGAGTCCTAGCTGTTCTCAGATGATACTCTCGTGAAGCTTGGCGACAGGCGCCATCTCAGTACATAGGTCCTGTATGCTCGTCCCACTTTAGTTTATTAAGGCATTTCATTACCAGGCTGATACTTGTTTTCCAGGAAAAAAAAATGGTCATTATGGTAGTGTCATGCAGCTTTGCCTCTGGTTTGGAGATGGTCCTTACCGTCGTGGATCAGAGCAAGCTGTGCCTAGCTCCATGAGGCTCACACAAAATCGGGCCTATTAACATTCTCTCCCAGAAGGAACGGAAGGCTCACAAGTCTCCTCGGCTCATGGGGTTACGCACAACTTTTGGGAAGAAGTCTTTTGTAGCATGATTGCCTGCACACTGCACAGGGGAGACCCCAGTGGTCCAGTTTTTCTCAAGTGGTCAGTGCTGCAGGGAAGATTCTCCAGGGGTGTAACTGCCCATAGGTTACCCAGAGAACTTGCAGGTCTTGTAGCTGCCTTGGGATCAACCATGCTCCTGTAAGTAACTCACTGGTCAACTCACTGGTTCGCCAAGCTTGAGTTGGGCATCATCTTTTTGTTGCCTATCAATGACCTTTCTGGTCATTATTTTAAGTTTCCCCAGAAAAAGCCACAGAGCAGACGGTATTATAGAGTAACCTTTGGATGTGGGTTCTGGGTTTTGTTTGTTTGTTTGTGCAGACATTTCATGATCCCAAGAAAAGAGGAGAGAATAGTGAAGCTGCAAGGGAAAAACGTCTACCCAGTCAAATCTAAAAGTGATTCCTCGGGCCATCAGATCAGCATGCTCCCTGCCATTTATGCTTCAAATTGAAAGACTGTCACAGGAGGGGCTCCAGGACAAGCAGAAGGCAAAGGACAGAAGGAACACGGGCACAAAGCTACCCCAGGATCACTGTTTCCAGCTTTCTGGAGAAAGCCCTCAAAGTGAAAGTAGATACATGAAGGACAAATTTCTTCCAAAAGAAAATCTCCTAGTATACAAGTGCGAGCCCACCAAAGAAAGATCGCCGATTGGAAGGACCGTCGTCACCTTAACCCAACTCCATTCCTTCATGGAGAAGACTACTGAAGGCTGATGAATGTGAAGTTTTAGGGAGGTCACCAAGAAGGCAGCTGGGGGCAAGGAACAGCTTTATCGAGTGACTGTCCCTCTGAGCTCCTCCCCACAGTTCAGGTATTTGCGTCCATTTCGTTTTTTACATATCCGTGTGAAGTAGATCTCATTCCCTACGTGTCACAGAAAAAGACTGAACACTCGGGAAGGCCTGGCCCAAAGAGGGAGAAAACTGTTCAGTGGAAACCTGCCTCAGCTGACCCTGCCAGGTGTTCTGGCTCAGCCAGGTCTTGTACAAGCTGACATTGTACCAGAGCGCCCTTATCTGTAGGGTGGCCACACACTCTGGCTTGCCACAGTCAGACCCGGTTTGTACCTATTGCCCCAGGGTCATTAGTATCAGGGACCTCATTTCTCACTCAAAGGCATTCCAGCTGAGATAATGAGTTTATTGTACGGTTGTTTAACTGTCATAAAATGGGGGATATTACTATTACCAAGGTCATAGAGAGGGGTCACCGAGGAATTAGTGAGACTTTGCACATAAAATCCACGACATCTGGTATGCAGTTAAACACTCATTGGAAGTTGGGAGGCAGCAAGGAGTGAACCACACCATCTCACTGACAGTTCACCACCGTCTCCGTGAATGGTGGTCCCTGGACTTACGCAGTGCCAGCCTTAGCCCCTTCCGACTGAGCCAGCGTGGGGAGCACCAGCCACTTTAGATTAAAGCCATATGGGGTCACTAGGCTTGCGGTTCCCACCTCTGCACCAATCAAATTTGCCAGCTGCTCCTCCTGCCACATGGCTCAGAAGGAATTTTTCCCCCCACTCTGGCTGGAAGGTCTAGAGCCCAGATTGCTTAAAGAGGAAAAATATGAAACCCACTGAATCCTTCAGAGGACCAGCGGGGCCCTGCCCTGAGCCCAGGCTAATTAAGAGAGGGACTTAAGGGAGCTGCCTCCTCTTCAAGATTAAGAGGTGGGTGTGAATATTTTCCTCTGGCCCTGGTAAATGTTCTTGATGGCAGTCATAAAAATGCTAAGCTCTGTTGCCTCTTATTGGAATGAAGGCTGTCGAAAACCCTGCTTCCCTGAAGAAGCTAATTGTTGATGCTAGCTCACCTAAACAGGTGTTCTTCCAATTGCTTTTTCTAATGCCTTTTCACCGGGAAGATCAATTTAAATGTTGCTTTGAGCTAATCAGTGATTGCTTTTGTGTTCATCCACATTTATATCTTTCCTTCTGTGTGCTAGAGGACACACACTGCCTTCAACGTCTGTACATTCAGACAAGATTTCTAAATTCTTTGTCCTCTTCTATGAATTCCATATTTCATATGTAATTTATGTGAGGAGCTGGGGAGCTGACTCAGTGAGTGAACGGCCTGATGGGTGAGCATGAGAACCTAAGTCCAGAGCTCCAGAGACTGACAGAGAAAGCTGCCGTGGAGGCACAATCTGTAACCCCAGAGCTGGTAGGCAGAGACGGGCAGATCCCAGGAGCTCGCTGATCCATCACTCTAGCCAATAATTGAGCTCCAGGTTCAGTAGGGATTCTGTCTTAAAGGAATAGAGAGTGGCAAAGAAAAACAACAGGCATGACCTCTGGTCTCCACATACACATGTGTGGGTGTGTGTACCTGCACAAACACATGCACCTGCATGCACATACCACACAGAAGCACTCAACTGTATATAAAACATAAATATGTACTTCTTTTATTACTGAAAATGTTTAGTTAAAATCTGTATGAGAATGACTGTACAGACGCATCTCTAGATGCTCTGTATCATTGGTGTATCACACAAGATATGCGTTCAGTGGATGTGTGTGGACAAGATAAATGAATACCCCAACCAGGATCACAGACAAAGTAGATTTGTTGTCTCTAGGCATTTGGATTCAGGAATTCCTCAAAAATCTGAATTTTCTGTTCAGGCATCTGTGTTTAGTTTATTCTTCCTACCTAGGCATCCCCTTGCTTCATCTTTATCTTTGGCAACCTCACCATTCACTCAAGTTTCTCATCAAATGCCAGTTTTTTTTTTCATATAACCCAACTTGTTATGACTAAGAAGATATTATGGGGTTGGTCTTAAAGAAGCTAGTATAGGCCACATCCAGTTTTTCAAGACATACCTTACTCTGGCTCCCAATCACCTGTCCAGTGGGGATTTTCACTATGTCTAGTCACCCAGTTACAGAATATGAGCCTAGCACCTGCTAACAAACAAGTTAGTAGTTTTGGAATGACTTTTTTTTTTTTTTTGAAGTTGGGTGTATCCAATCATAAATGATCAATGTAGATTTTTAATTCAAGACTTTAAAACATGGAGTTTTAGAAACTGGAAGTTGTCTCTTTGGACTCTTATTTTTGTGAGTGAAGACTTATCAGTGATGTGTCCATTAGGGTCTTGTTTGAGGTCACCTGACTGCAGAAGAGCAGATTCCCTGTGTGCTGTGACAGACGTTTCTTCATAATTTAACCCTTACCGGTTCATCCTGGAGTGGAAAGTGTCCCAACTGAACACGGGTAATTTTCCTCATACCTCCCCACCCCCTCCCTTCCAGTCCCATTTCTGAGCAGCAGGGCTGTGGTTCAATGCCACAGAAATCCGGAAAATATGAAAACCGGGTGCCCAGCCACTCTTGATGAGTGAACTATGTCCCTAAATTATCATTGCCTAAGCAAAGCCCTACGCTCTGCTGTTCAATGCATATATCTTCACGTGGGGGGAGGGGGAGGGGCGGATCATCAAATAGCTGGGATTTCGTATTGCACACTGTCAAGCAGTGAAAAATTGTCATCCTTAGAAATGACTGACAGCTTCCATGCCTCATTTCTGCTACACTGAGCTAGGTAAAGTGAAAAAAAAAATCTTCAGTCTTCTTATGCATTTCTTACTGAAAACATGTGACAGGACCATACATTTTCACTAGGAATTGATGGGAGAACGGGTGCTTCACAAGTTCTGGAAGTCTTTGAAAAGTGTCCCAATTAACAGAACGTGGCTAGCACCTCAAAAACAAAGTCAACTGAAAGTTGCAGTGGGAAAGAATGCTGCTTAGAGCTCTGGGCTGTTGGCTGATTGCCCGGGGAGAGCGGCAGCAATGGCTGGCCAGCTGGCTGAGCACGCGCCTATAAAGGATGCGGTCAGCTTACACCTTGGCAAACCATGCTTCTGATGGAAATTGTGGAGGTCAGCATCCAGGCCCTCTCCCTGGTGAGGGACGTCAGCTCAGGCCACTGCTTTTGTCTGAGTGAAGACCATATCTAGATGGCTAGGAGTAGTAGGACTATGTCAGTATTCTGCAAACCAGAGTCCGTTATTGGATCCGATAGACAGATCCTCCAGTGGAGATGCAGGATGTAACTGAAGGTGGCGCACCATCTAATGGTATGGAGATGGTCACGGTACCAAAACACACCCACTGGCTTGCCGACAGACACACCCCTGCTCACCATTTCCACTCAACAACCTTGTTTTGAAGACTGAGTTCCAAAGTTACTGCCGTCCTGTCTGCCGCTGTTCATGCAGCTTGAATGGCTGTTGTTTTGTCTTTTATAGGTCCGACAGCAGTATCTCCACAATGGCTTCTTTCTTATCTATCTATCTATCTATCTATCTATCTATCTATCTATCTACCTACCTACCTACCTATCTACCTACCTATGCATCCATCCATCCATCCATCCATCCATCCATCCATCCATCCATCCATCTATTTATTTATGCTCTTCAAGACAGAGTTTTTCTGTACAGACCTGGCTGTCCTGCAACCCACTCTGGAACTCAAGAGATCTGCCTGCCTCTGCCCCACCCCCAACCGCTGTTTAGTGCTTTTTCAAAGAATGAAAGAACTACAAACACACACACACACACACACACACACACACACACACACACACACACACACACAGAGTCCAGTCTGTAAATGAGAGCTATTTAAAAACTGTTACCAAAAAAATTGGACAAAAACCCTCAGTCTCTCAAGTTATTTATTTATTTTTTTTTTTGGTTTTTTAAGACAGGTTTTTCTCTGTAGCTTTGGAGCCTGTCCTGGAACTTGTTCTGTAGACCAGGCTGGCCTCGAAACCACAGAGATCTACCTGTCTCTGCCTCCTGAGTGCTGGGATTAAAGGCTTGCACCACCACCGCCCGGCCTTCAAACGGATTAAAAAAAAAAAAAAAAAAAAAAAAAAAAAAAAAAAAAAAAAAAAAAAAAACTTGTCAGAATTGATTCAAACACTTATATTTAAAAACAAGCATTCAAAAAATAGCCACAAAGTGAATAAACCAAAGACAGTAGAAGAAACACTTGCAATACTGAGTATGAAACCAATAGAAAGTCAGCATCCTTACTACCTGAAAGAGGACTACAGAGATGTTCTGGGAATTTAGAAAGGAAGAAATGGCATACAGAAGCATTTTCTACATCGCTAGTATCAAAAATAACTATGGCAGCCAGTGTCTCCTTCCATCTTTCAGACAAGAAAAGATAGCTATTCTGAATAGTCATTTGATACTTCCATACATTGCCCATGTCAATGAAAAAAATGAAACCATGATTGCTGGGGCAGTGTGTGTGTGTGTGTGTGTGTGTGTGTGTGTGTGTGTGTGTGTGTATAAATATATACCTGCAGAAACTCAACTCAAAGGAGCTCTTACTGTATAAAGATGATGTATGAGCAAACTGGACAGACTAAACATTAAGAACAATACACGTTCACCAAATTAAGCAAAATATATCCATACTATTATACAGTTCTTAAATTAGTTAGCATGTGGTCATATTTTTTTAAAAAATGTGTGCATATAGTTAAACACATGTCTACATGTATGCATATACATGCATACATAAATGTACATAAATGTTTGCATCTGCTTCATGCCTTCTCAAAGTTGTTCTCATTAGAAAAGACTGAGTTTAGCTGTCTGGTAATAAAAATGAAGGCTTTATTCATACATACTTAAAAAATGTTTAAAAGCACAAACTTAAGGGACTTGATATGAAGAATAGAAGAACAAACTGGAGTATGTAGAATGGAGGTTTTACTAAAGCTTGTGTGAATAATATTGAATAATGAATTCATTAATTTTCCTTTGCCAGAGATTGACTTGAGTTAGGCCTTTAGACTTAAATATTAGTGAATCTGAAATATCATTTTACATATTTTCATCTACTAACAGAGAGGTTGGAGCAGGAGAAACACATTGGGAGATCTATGCTTCAGATCTACTACATCCCAAGTACATCCAGGCAACCCATGACTTGTACCTTAGTTCAATATTGGGGGGTCATTATAAGTCTAGAGTCTATTGTACAGTTTCTAGTATGTGGGGGAGGAGAAATTGATGAAAGATATTAAAAAAGTAGTTGAGGAAAAAATTATAAAAAAACAGCAACAGAGTTTTAACTGTTATAAAAATTGGTTGGTATAGGATAGTTTAAAATTGCAAAAGTTAAATATAGTAAATCAAATTAGCATTAATATTTTGTGAATATATAACTGTGAAAAGATGGGCTAAATGACTAGCTAACTGCCTTTTTAATAAGACTATTGGTAATAGAATCAATTATGGTTCATTATTAACTATATTAACAGAAAATTAGGCTTTCCTAGCTATTCCAAATATGCAGCATTTTAATAGACCATGGTCCCTTGTCAACCTATGTGAAATGTAAAGGCTTACAAACCAGTTCCTTTCCATGAACTAAACTAGATTAGATGATCAATTAATGGGTAAAATGTTATTATATCTCTTTTTAATATTTCTCGTTGAAAACTTAAATATTCTTGATTCAACTTGTGCTTCTATGTGTGCAATATAATTTGGTCATAATTGGTTTCATTTTGATTTTCTTTACATTGGGGGTACTTATTATCTTTTCTCTCACCCATTGGGAATGCCAAGTACCAATTTTTGCTATTTAGCAAGTCAGCGAGGAGCTTCCTACTGAGCGCTTTAATTATGGTTAATTGAATATTGTAAATGGTTTTCAGGGCCGCCATCTTGGCAATCCACACAGCGTTCTTCTCTACAGAAGTCAAAGCACCGAGAATCCCTTCTGCTCCTCCCCACAGAGTTACTAAGTCAAGTGTCAAGAGTGGTGAACTCCTGTAGAACCAACCTCTTTTCTTCAAAAATGTTCCATCACATAGATGCTTTGCATGATGCTTAGAATGTGGCAGCCATTCACTGGGTATGGAACAACACCTGGTCTTTAAACAGTGATTCGGGTCTGAGGCATCTATCCTGTTTTGTTTTCCAGGCCACATCATCCAGCACAGCCTGTCCATTTGTCTCCGATAGACTCTTCTCATTGTCATGGACCAGAACCAAGGTTCCAAGGACTTTTTGCTGCCCCATTATCAAAAGAAAGAAGACAAAGGAAATTAGTGAATGGAGAGCCTCAGAAGATCTGAGGATGTCAGCAATGTTACCAGCAGAAACCAAGAAAAAGGAAAAACCATTCGGCCTGCCTTCTCCTGTGCTTCATGTCTTACCACGCAAAATAAACAGGAAGTGAAGAAGTTATGGTTTTAGTTACATGAAATGTTGCCTTCTTAATCATTATTTCCTGACCCATAACTATCGTTATGAACTGAAGACCAAAAGATGCCTCGAACTATAATCTAGTCTCCCCTTCCTTGTCAAGGCTGTCCACAGAGTAAAACATCAAGAAAAGACCCCATCTCTGTTGAGGGACAGGTTTCCTCAGTTTTGTCTCATGACCTAGCCTACTGTAAATGGCATTTTCTTCCAGGACTTTCCTATTGTATGAAGCCACTTGCTATTAAACTTGAGGATCTCAGATTAAAAGAAACAAATTCAAGGCTCACTCTCTTAGTTCCTAACCACAGCTGCAAAAAACTTCATGCCTTAGGGCAAGTAATTCATAAACAATAGAAAATTATGGCAACTGGTTCTTGAGGCTAGAGATTCGATGTCTGGTGAGGCATCCCTCTCTCCTTCAAAGAGGATGCTTTCTTGAGCATCCTCCCAGGGAACAAGGGGCAAACAGGATCCTGGTGGATCCTCCATACCAACTAATTCATTTGTGAGAACTCTGCCCTCATGACCAAATCACCTCCAAAAAGGTCCACTTTGTGATACCATTACATCTGGGAACATAAGTATTTGTGAGGTACAACTAGACCATAGCACTTACCTTTAGTCATTTTCCAAGTCTGGATGGTAATATACTATATATACTAATTTTTCTCCTGTCTCTTTTTCTTTCCCATTTCCCCTCCTTTGTTTGCTTGGATTTTCTCAACTATTTGATCATCATATATTGAATACAGACTAGTATATCTCTTTAAATCTTTTGTAATAGGGTTTGTATCTGAATGAACCAGTGATTGAATGAATTCAAATTTGTTAAAAGTGAAACAAACAAAAAGAACACATCCTCAAGCTGCATTCTGAAAGCACCTTCGATGGTTGCCATGATTACTTAACAGAGACAGTAATCAGAGCATATCAACACTCCAGCCCTTTCTGATGAGAAATGCCTTGACCACACCATTTTACCTTCCACCTCACATTTGCTCTTATGAATACGAGCAGGGCTGGGCAGCTGACCAAAGAGTAGCCATTACTTTGGCCAGACAATAGTCTGTGATGTAACTTGACCCCAAAAGGTGAATCAAGCCAATGAGAATTTAAACTTCAGCAAGCTGGTGGTATGTAGCAGGAAGGCTGGGGGATCTGAAATAGAAGAGTCTTCATTAAAGAGGGCGTGAGAAGCCGCTGTGCTGTATGGGGACCTGATCATGAGGTAGCAGAAACCATTGGGAAGCCGGGGAACTGGTTAAGAAAGAGAAGAAGATGTGCCAGCTGGGAGCATAGCCACACTCGGAGGTAGGTGCCTCTGGTCTTGGATGCCTGCTTCTGCCTCACCCGGCTCACACAGATGCTCCTGGTACATCTTCCTGTTTCCCACAGTGACTTAACCAAGACTGTGTTGTTTGCAACCAATATTGCCAACAGGTATTAAAGCTTTTCTTTTTGTTCTGTTCTTGCTGACTTGGGAAGTTTTTATTTGGCCACTTAGGGAATTTCTTTTTTAAGATTTTAAGATCTTCTTAATAAGATTTAAATTGTTTTCGTCTTACAGAACTATATTTTGGAGTAGAAGTTTAGTAGAAATCAAGAAAGTAGAGAGGGATAATTATTGGTATTCACTCGCCTCTAAGTAAGCACTATATTTATAAAAAAAAATTCCCAATGCCAGCACAGTATTAGAGCATTTTCCTAGCATGTGTAGATCTCTGGGTTTGATATCCAGCCAACACCACACACACACACACACACACACACACACACACACACACACACACACACACCACCCCACCCCACACACACTACACATGTACTGGCTAGTTTTATGTCAACTTGATAAAAGCTAGACTCAACTCATTTGGGAATAGGGAAGTTCAGTTGAGAAAATGTCTACACTAGATTAGTCTGTGGGCAAGCCCGTGGGGCATTTTCTTGATTGATGGTTGAGGAGGGAGGGCCCAACTCCCTGATCTGGTGACCTTGGGTGCTATTAGAAGGTAGGGTAAGCAAGCATGAAGACCAAGCCAGTCAGCAGCACCCCTCCATGGCCTCTGCAGCCAAATTCCTGTCTTGAGTTCCTGCCCTGACTTCCCTTGGTGATGGACTGTGAGCTGGAAGTGTAAGATGAAACAAATCCTTTTCTCCCCAAGTTGCTTTAGGTCATGGTGTTTCATCACAACAATAGCAAGCACTCTTACATGCACATGCCCCATATATCTATGGAAAGAGATTCTCTAATTCCCTTCAGCGGCTTTTTTTTTTTTTTTTTTTTTTTCTGAGACAGGGTTTCTCTGTTTAGCTTTGCGCTTTCTGGGACTCGCTTTGGAGACCAGCTGGCCTCGAACTCAGAGATCTGCCTGCCTCTGCTTCCTGAGTGCTGGGATTAAAGGTGTGCACCACCACGGCCCAGCATATCAACTCACCTAACGTGGGGCTCGAACCCACGACCCTGAGATTAAGAGTCTCCTGCTCTACCGACTGAGCTAGCCAGGCATCTTGCCTTCAGCAGCTTTTTAAATGTTCCAACAGAGAATCATCTTTGATGAAGCTCATATTTGTACAAACTGTTTTCTCTTTCTACTTATTTTGTGTAGAATCATCCAACTTTCGGCTTCTCCCTGAGACACTCCTGGTTCCACTGAATAGAATCCTTAGGCAAGAGACTTCCTTCTCTAGAATTTGAATTCCTTCTCTAGAATTAGATAAATGGCTGTTTTTCTGGGGGAAGGAGGGAGATGGCAGATGTTTCTAAGTGGGAGGAGGCCCATTCTCTTGCTGCAGCTCTGACTAGAAGTAGGGGAACGAGGAGGAGAAAAGAAAAGACTCAAAGCATTTGGTCATCCATTTTCTTCAAGAGAAAACATGGGTTCTGCCTCAGTGACGTGTCTTGGGTTGCTGTGTGAGGCATTCTTCTTTATTGGTCAGAGCTGTCTCTAGATTTAGAAATACACAGTTAAAGACCTGCAAATACGCACTAGTTCTTCATTTCCATTACATTTGTGTCTTTGGGGCCTAGACTATCTGCTAGGAAAAAGTTCGTAACTTTTTAAAAGTCATGAATTTATCAATGTCTGGTTTCTTTTGTGGCCATCTTAATTGCAAAATTGACTATAGAGCAAACCAAATCAACTGTGCATAATCCAATTCAGTCATCAACTGAAAATATCAAGACTTTCCCCTCTGAATACATGTGGCCACGGATGTGCCAAGAAACATAATTCCGAGTCACGGTCTGCTGCACATGGACTGTGGTTAATTCCCAGTCATGGTAGCTGGATTCGCCACATTATGTTTCATGGCAGGGTCAGCTTATTCTTAACGTTGTGAGCACTTAACATCTCCTCTATGCGGGGGCTAGCTGTGTTCCCATCCCCATTACTTTCCGCCTCCCACCTCGGCTGCTTAATGGTGTCCAGACAGAAAACCACTCTGCGCATGGCACCTCTGTGCGTCCCGCCATGCTTTCATTCTACCTAGCTGGAACAGTCTCCTGTTTTTGTGGGTCTTTCAAAAGCCTATGTGAATGTCCCCTCTCTTCTGAATTCTTCTCTTACTTTCCCAGACTTCCTTGGTGTTCAGTTCTGGATGTTTAAGCCTCATCTATTTCAGCAGGTTACCTCTTTATTATTTTTTTTTTTAATTTAAGTGTATGTGTGTGCCTGTGTGAGTCGATGCGAACTACATGCATGCAATTGCCCACAGAGGCCAGAGGGCATCCGATTCCTTAGAACTGGAGTAATAGGTGGGTGTCCTCTGATGGGGGTGCTGGGAGCCGAACTTAGATCCCCTGTAAGAGCAGTAAGCACACTCTCAACCGAGCTATCTCTCCAGTCCCTTTACCTCTTTATCATTAATGTGAGCTTCAGTGGATTGTTCCCTGCCCTGCGGTCGGCAGCCCCTCAGTCAGCTCACATGCTTTGGGATGGAACTGTAGCCACAGCTTTTACCGTGGCTTTATGTCACACATTTTTGCACGAGCACATCCGTCTACACATGCACACACACGGAGCGGGGATCATCAATTTCCGTTCTGTTTTCTTTGCATATGGAAAAACAGATGAGACAGTTACCACTTGCGCTGTAGGGAAAGCTAGAGAGAGCAGAAACTTTTCAGTCATTCTAGAGAAGAGCTCTCATTTCCCCCTAGGAACTGCATTGCAGGAAGACAGTGTGGGGGGGAGAGGGCAGCCACCCAGTTCTCCAGATCCCCATTTCCTTAACTTGTTCTGAGAGAATGCGCAGATGCTCGACATGGCCACATTCAGACACAAGGATCTAAACCTGTGCCACAAGGAGACCCACATGATTGGTCTCATTTCTCTGTGGGGGTATTGTGTCCCCCAAAATATTGTGTATTCTAATAAATTTATCTGGGGTCAGAGAACAGACAGCCACTAGATACAAAGGCTAGAAAATGGTGGCACTCACACCTTTAATCCTAGCATTCCAGAGATAGAAATCCCTCTGGATCTCTGTGAGTTCAAGGCCACATTGGAAACAGCCAAGCATGGTGACACGCCTTTAATCCCAGAAAGCCAGCCTTTAATCCCAGGGAGTGGTGGTAGAAAGTAGAAAGATATATAAGGCGTGAGGACCAGAAACTAGAAAGTTTTTGGCTGGTTAGGCATTTGGCTGGTTAAGCATGTGGCTGGATAAGCATTAAGGCTTTGGAGCAACACAGTTCAGCTGAGACCCATTCCGGATGAGGACTCAGAGGCCTCCAGTCTGAGGAGAGAAGACCAGCTGAGGAAATGGCAAGGTGAGATAGCAGTGGCTTATTCTGTCTCTCTGACCTTCCAGTATTCACCCCAATAACTGGCCTCAGGTTTGATTTTATCAATAAGAACTTTTAAGATTCCTGCTACATTTCTCTTCTGACAGTGGACAACCGAGCAGGGGCCACTCTGGAACTAGCTGTCGGGAGCACTCTGGGGTCACTATCACCGCCCTCGCAACTTACCAGGAGGAAAAGCGGTCACAAGCAGAAAGGAGTCTGTAAAGATTTGGGTTGTGATGTTACCAGAAGAGTCTTATTTTCAAATTCGGCACAATCTGGGTGTCACCGGTACAGAATCCCTTGGCCTGTTGCCGCGAGGTGGCTCCATGGATTTTTGCAGTTAAGATCGCCGTGGTATATTTGCTCACAACCAAGGAGGTTGGAACTTGTAAGGCAAGCCCTATTAAGACCGGCTAATTTCCCTGAAGCCCCGGGACTGCAAATTAGGTTGCAGCCACCAGGGGTTTCGCTTGACTCAACTGCTCTCCAAGCTCGCGCTCTCTTTCTCTCTGCTGAGGCCAAACATTTAGCACACAATGCCGTCAATACCGTCAAATGAGATAATGAATGTGAACAGGCTTGGTAAGAGTCCCCCTCGCTGCAGGGGACCAAAGGCTGACAGCGCTGATGGGGAAAATATAGACAGTTGCAGGCTGAGCCAGCCTCAAGGACCAGGGGAGAGAATTACTCCAAGACCTTAGCTTTGCTTCTCTCTCTCTCTCTCTCTCTCTCTCTCTCTCTCTCTCTCTCTCTCTCTCTGTGTGTGTGTGTGTGTGTGTGTGTGTGTGTGTGCCAGTAGTTGGGACTGAGCCCAAGTTTTTGCACACTCTCTCCAACAGAGATATATCCCCAGATGGTTTCCCTCTGGGCAGCAGGAAACAGCAGCTTTCTTGTACGGAGACAGAGAGTGGGCCTTGCAAGTCACCTAGCCCACAAGTGGGATGGACAGACAAGAGCAAAGAGGGAAGGCCAGGAAGTAACCACATCCCGGAAGGAGGGCAGCAAATAATAAAGCTGCAGGTGCAGTCCGGCTGAGGGGGCCTCGGAGACCCAGGCTAAGAAACGCACAGACTCTGATGGGCCGAGCCACTGCAGTCCAGAGCTGGTGGAAAGCCCTTTGAAGGCCTGCAGGGCCACTCGCCCAGGGGCACATCTGTAGTTAAGAGAGCACAGTTCAGAGCAGCCTGCCTGCCACCACATGCCTGGAGCAGACACATAGGAAGAACTAAAGAAATGAAGTCAGAAGTCTAGGATTAATGTCCCGCCACAGAGGTATACAGGAGCTGGTTCACAAGAGCCGCAGATTCAGTCATGTCAGATTTGGACCAGATGTTGCTGGAATGCACCCCAGAACTGGCAAATGAGAGGGGGCTGGTGAGAGAAGTCAATGGGCAAAGGCACTTGCTGTCAAGGCCGAGGACCTGAATTCAGTTCCTGCCACCACATGGTGGGGGAGGAAACTGGTTCCTGAGAATGGTTCTCTGACCTTCACATGCGCGCGCGCGCGCGCGCGCACACACACACACACACACACACACACACACACACACACAGAGCAGAGTCCTAACCCAGCAGTTCAGATGTTGGTGACCACATACCCCTGTCCGTCCAGAGTCCCCTGCTCCAGCATCCTGTCTGGGTTAGCTTTTACTCTGCTCTGTTTCATTCTCATGATGGTCCTAGTTTAGAAGACATATGATGGCTACTTGACCCAGGTCTGCTCTCCCTGCTCAATTGTTTCAGGTTGGCAGCCATCACCCCAGAGTATCCCATGATCTGTCTTCCTCTCCAGCTCCTGAGAGCTCCATCCCCTTCCCAGGGCACATCACAAGATGGCTGTATCAGCTCTAGACCTCATACCCTCACACCACTCCCTCCAGGGGGACAGAAAAATTCTCCCCACCCCACCCCGGCGTCTCCAACATAGCCTCTGCACCCTCGGAGTCACTGTCTATCACCAATCCCTTGGCTGTCCCGTGGCCATTCTACTTCGAAAAAAATGCACTGGATGGTGGAATTAGTACTAAATGCTCCAATAGTAGGTGGGAGGCACTTCTACACAAATGGAGCATGGAGAATGAGGAAGGGGTAAATGTCCCATGGAAAAGCGAGTATCTGTTGGCACCGGCAGGGGAAGGTAGCTAATGGTGTACCGTATGGCACAGTAACAGAAACGCTGGAGTGGAAACTGGTCCACCTGGCCGTGAGCTCCTCCGCTAACTAGTGTTTGAAGGGTAGACTAGCTGTTGCATAGTTTCTGCCTCGGTTTCCCCTTAGGGAGAGTGGGATTTTAGAGTCAGTTTCCCGCTGAATGTTTGATGTGTGACTATATTCTCTCAGTCCTCAGGGTTACCAGTTCCAGCCTCCCTTCCCCCAGGTTTTCTCTCTAAGGGAAAGACAACTTACCTTGGCTTGGTTTCTAATGTTAAACAACCTTGCAACATCAGTGGGGGTTTGAAATATGCCATTGTTCCTATTATGTCATATTCTTTAACTAGCCAACTTTCCCTACAGTTTACAACTTCTGTCAGACCCCGGGAAGATTTGCTTTTAGATTTTTTTTCCCTGTGAACAAAACAAGTCATAAAACCAGATTTATATTATGGTTTCCTTACAGTTGCATTTCACCCCAAGTTTCTTAAATCAAGGAATTGACGAACATAATGGCCGAATGAATGAGACGCGGCAGCGATGAATGACTGCCTTTAGCAAACCGAGAGGAGCCTTATTATTTAAATATTCCTGGGTACATTAAGTGGAGCGAACGGCTTGGAATCAAACGTGAGAGAAACGGGCGGTCAAGTAAAGAAAATGCCACCAAGCTGTAAATAAAATATGAAACTGGCTCCGGAAGGAAGCATTGCCGTGAAGTCAAACACTGATATATGGTCCATAATTGTGGGACGTTTGTAAAAAGGTGACATGACACCTGTCAATTACCCACAGCAGCCAGGAAATGTAGATTACATGAATAATTCAGCAACCCAGTGCCCTTTGTTGCTAAGCTGTCTAAGCCCAGATCCATAAAATAACTACCGATATGAAAGAGAGAAGGATGTTTCAATTTTAAGAACCTTCCATTACACGCAGAGGGTGTTTTGAGGGTGGTTTCTTCATACAGCTGTGCTCCAGCTCTGTACTAGCGGCTGAATAATTAACAGATGAGCCTTTTTCATGTGGAGCAAATGCGGGGGCTTGGGCTCCAAAAACTTTACACATCCTACAAGAATCTGCGGGATCATAAATATATTATTATGTACCTCATCGTCTCGTCCTCCCAAATAGCGTGTGTTCTTTTAAAAAGACTATCTCAGGACTGGGTGTGATGGTACGTGTCTGTCATCCTATCACTCAAGGGATGGATCACAAGGCAGAAGGATCACAAGTTCAAGGTCACCTGCTGATAGTGAACCCATTTCAAAACACAAACAAACAAACAAAAGAACCATTAATTGTGTGAGTGTATGAGGTGTAATGTGATAACAATATTTGTACTTAATAGGTAATGATCACGTAAGAGCTTTGAAAAGGGCCAAGTTGGAGTTTTTATTTTAGATTCATGCTAATTGTAGAATATTGCATTTGAAAGGTCACTCAGAGACAGCCTAGCGGTGGTTTCCAGAAGCTAATGAGAAAAGCTAATGGCGCAGCTCAATGTAGAACACTGATGTGCTTAGCATATTCAATCCCACCCTTAGTATACAAGGAAGGACAAAGCTACACCAAGTGTCTTGTCTAGAAGGCAACAGAACCCTGTAAGAAAACCTTAGGTGAATGTCCAAGCAGGAAAAAGTGACATTGTCTTCACTAATTCTAGGGGTGCTGTTAGAGTTATAGACATCTAGTCAACCTACTTAGTGGTCCCTACTCGATAACTTACTCCCCGCCTTTTGAAAGTATCTACATGATGCAAACATTCCATTTCAAGGATGAGGCAAAACAAGGACCCTGAGAGATGAAGGAGCTTGCTGAAACTCCAGAACCAGGTAGTGGTGGAGCTGGAAGGGGAAGCCAGCCTCAGACTTGCAAGCAAGACACACGAGCATGTACAGCTTGTTTACATGGCCACACAAGCATCCAGGATTTGGAGACATACCAGTTCTGTGGCTCTCAGGACCTGACAAGAGAGCTAGAGGGATGAGAATAACTGACTTCTTCCATGTGTGACTGGGGCCTCCTTTCTTTCCTTTCTTTCTCTCTCCTCCACAGCCATGTTAGGCACAGGGTCAGAGGTCACAGTCCAGGTTGCAGGTGAGGCCTTCGGATGCCCAGGGGACCAGGCAGGGAGTGACAGGGAACTGAACGGAACCTTTCCTCTAACCCACCTGCTTCCCTGGGCTGCTGTCAGAGAAGCCTCATTGGAGACAGCAGCAGAGGTGGCAGATTTGGGAGCCTGCCCAGCCAACACCCTGGGGACAATTTTCCCACCTCCACAAGGATGGTTGATTCTTCGTAGCTTCCTTCTAGCAGATAAAGAGAGCCAAAACCTGGTTCCATTTCAGAATTTGTACAGAAAAAAAAAAAAAAACCCACTTCATTACTACGTATAGCCATCCCCATTTTTCAGGGGCCCATGACTTTCTCCATTTTCTTTCTCCTCACTTTTCAGGTGAGGTCTGACCCTCTTTAGGATGCGCTTTCAGTCCTGTGTGCGTCCACTGATGCTCTGGCACAGGCTTTCTCTAATGCTTGCCATTTTCCTCTCAACTGGTAGCCATTTTCCTCTCAACTGGTAGTCTATAGCAGTTCGGCTTCTAGGAAGCTAACCTGTGAGAAAGTTCAATGGCTATGCCAAGTGCAGGGTACCTACACCTCGAGCCTTCTGGATTGATGTCTTTGCTATCAGTCACCACGTGTGGAACAGACATGATATGAGTTCTGCATAGAGATGATAGTGCATTTCGTGTTTATTGTAAAGATCGGAGGTTGAGAGCTTTCTGCTTTAATTCTGACGCTCTCAACTACAGGAAAGCAGGAGATAGCAAGCATCTTGATGTTATCCTGCCTGGAGACCGCTTCTCTCAGTCCATATGTCGCAGTATCCTTTTGACGGCAAAGCTGGGAGTTTCTTCCAACAAATGGAGGTAGTTATTAAATGAGCCAATGATGGTCTAAACTAATTAATGCCATTCTAATAATGCTTAAATGTCTCTCAAGGGGAACCTGGAAAGCTCTTTCATAGAAAGAAACTAGAGGAGCGTAAGCTGCGAATGAGAGTCTTGGTAATGGATTTACCTTCCTGAACCTCAGGCTCATTGACTGGGATTTGGGTTTTACAATGAGGGAAATGGTGTCTATCTATGGGAAAGCTGTGACAAGATAGGTACCTTGTTTGCCTGGCAAAGCCCTTGCCCAGCTGTGTTACAGCCTGGAATTTCAAGAAAACTGGGATGAAATAAAGGCTTATGTCTCAGGTCTTCACTGTGTACATGATGCCAGAGCTGGATGAGAGTTAAGCAGGGGAGGAGGAATGTCCCAAGCAAGACAGATAGATGGTCAGGCCACTACTTAGGACCGCCATACTGAGAAAATATAAACAAAACACTCAGTTAGTGTGCTGGATAGTTTTATGTCAACTTGAGAGATGCCAAAGTCATCTGAGAGGCGGGAACCTCAATTAAGAAATGCCTTCCGAAGATCAGGTTGTAGTCAGACTGTAAAACATTTTCTTAATTAGTGATTGAGGGAGGAGGTCTCAGCTCATTGTGGGTGGTACTATTTCTGGGCTGGTGGTCCTGGGTTCTATAAGAATGCCAGTTGACCAAGACATGGGGAGCAAGCCAGTAAGCAGCACTCCTCCATGACCTCTGCATCTGCTCTTGTCTCCAGGTTCCTGCCCTGTTTGAGTTACTGTCCTGGCTTCCTTCAATGATGAACAGTGATTTGGAAGTATAAGCCAAATAAACCCTTTCCTCCTCAACTTGATTTATGATTATGGTATTTCATGGCAGCAATAGAAAACCCTGACTAAGTTAACTTTCAATTTCAGGTAAAAGACAAAGAATTTGTTTAACCATACCAATATGCCATGTGATATTTTGGGTTGGCTGGCATAAAGAAAGTATTAGTGGTTTGTCGGGAAATCAAAGTTAACTGGGTGTCAAGTATTTTATATGGCATCTCTGTTCGTGCTTGCAGTGATGAATCGTTTGATCCTGTGAGACTCTCTGCAAAGTCTTGGTACTGACTCATGTATGCCAGCATGTTAGCTTCTTGAAGCACTTCCGGTCTGCTCGGGTTCCTATTCGACCTGCAGCGCTAGATGAGGTGCTGCTGCTTGTGTTTTTTGCAGGAGGCTGGTCAGAACTGACAGCAGACAGATACCAAGGGGCTTTAGGAAGAGTGGAGTCTGTGGCCCAGAGCACCAACCTTAGATCTGGGGTGTTTCAGCTTCAATCCCAGCTCTGTTATTTACTCCAAAGGCTTTGGATCTCAGTTAACTCATTCAAAAAAAAAGGAGAAGAAGAAGAAAAAGAAGAAGAAGAAGAAAGAAAGAAAGAAAGAAAGAAAGGAAGGAAGGAAGGAAGGAAGAAGGAAGGAAGAAAGAAAGAAAGAAAGAAAGAAAGAAAGAAAGAAAGAAAGAAAGAAAGAAAGAAAGAAAGAAAGAAAGGTGGATCTCTGAGTTCAAGGCCAGCCTGGTCTACAGAGCAAGTTCCAGGATAGCCAGGACTACAGAGAGGAACCCTGTCTCAAAAAAAAAACAAAACAAAACAACAACAAAAACAAAATGGATACAATAAGACAAACAAACAAACAAAACCACTCACATAGAATTCTGATGTGAATGAAAAACTCTTAGGGAGTTCTTGAGGCAGCCGGAATATCTGCTGTAGATATCCCAACCACGGCAGCTTGGCAGACTCATATGCCTTGAACACCTGGTAACTGCGCTGCCAGACTTCGATCAATGCTTAAAATACATACATTTTCCCCATCGTCACCTCGTCTATCTGGTTGTTCTTCAGCACTGGTGAGAATTATGTTCTGCTTTAATTATGCTCTTTTACATAATCAGGAGGAACCCCAGGTTTTCTACGACCCACTGAACACGTGGCTCCCCCTTCAGAAGCAGCTAGATTCCCTGAACTTCTCACTTCTCTTTTTAGCCGGTGTCCTCCACCTGGTACCTATGGCCCACTCAGCTGGACATTGTTCTTTGACATCACGGTCCTCCTGTGCATCCACAGTGTAGCAAAATCAAATCCTTCTTGCTAAGGGGACTACAAAGTCCACTACAGCTCTACATAGCGAGGCTAACTCTTTTGGCCCAGTGTCCATTTTTTAACTCTTCAAGTAGACTTCTGGAAATGCTGATATTTGAAACCCAGCTTCAAATCCCAAATTCCTGAAAGATTCTGCTTACTGGAGACATTTCCCTCTTCACCCTCTTATTCCCCATAGTGCCAGGAGCTGGCTCCTCAGTGCTTGTGTTGGGGCCATGACAGACTTTAGCTTCAGCCATAGTCCTGAACCTCCTCCCCTTCGTGTGTGTGTGTGTGTGTGTGTGTGTGTGTGTGTGTGTGTGTGTGTGTGTGTTTGAATGGAGAAAGAGGCCCGAGAAACCAAATGTGCCTAAGGCCGATAAAAATCTTAATGTGGTTCTGATTTTGAAAGAATAAGTTAAATAAATGGGTAAATACATAATGATTGTTAAAAAGTGCTTTTCCAGTGACAAAGTGCATGAAAAATGTGGCTTATTATTGAAAGCTGACAATTTTATTGCTGTTGTACAATTCTCCTGCTCTGCAGGACATTATACTCTAAAGAGTTTACATTATTTTTACAAATGGAAAGATTTTCTTGGTCATACTCACATTCCTTCTTCTTTTGAAATAGAACCTTCCAGTGGCTTTACCTGAAAAAAAAAAATGTGTTTGTGTGAATGGGAAGGGCACAGTGAATATCCTAATATCATACATAACAACCTCCCACCTCCCACCCCCCAACCCCCAAACCCCACTTTTGAGAAGCTGGATTTCCACAGAAGGTAAACCAAAGTGACCAGTGGTGGTTTTTTGTTTTTGTTTTTTTTTTTGGTTTAACTTTCACATTTCATCATTGACATCCTACATCCCTGACTCACCTCCCAGAAGTGACCTCAAGCGGTCCTAGTGCTCTCTGACACTGTCTCCTGGAGTTGGTTGCTGGCAAATGAACTCAATTTCTCTGCTGGAAGGTGTTGATGCTGGGGACACGCTGGCTCTGTGCACTTGCTAGGGTTGATGGCCGTGTTCTGATGCACCTCTCACTTAAAGAAGTGGTACTCTGGGTTTCCTTGTTGGTAAGGAGGATCCAGGTGCCTCCTTTCCTTGACGCTTTTAAGAGCCTAACCAAATAAATGGATAGTCTTTGTGTTCTCCAATCACCCTCAGTTGAATTCCTCTAAGATGTGAGCTCTTTTAAACTCTGGGGCTACAACATGAACATAAGTGCTAGAGTTAAGGAAAAGAAAGGTCTTCAATTCTTCCTTTTCTTTCTCTTGTATGTTTTCCATGAACTGGGCTAGATTCGTTTAGCAACAGCAAACGAGTGAGATGCACAGTTTATGAGCCCTGAGCCCTGCTCTAAACTATTGATATTCTCTCCTAGTTAGGTTTCTATTACTGTGATAAAACACCGTGGTCAAAAGCTACTGGGAAGGAAAGGGTTTATTTCAGCTTACACGTATCACAGTCTATCTTCAAAGGAAATAGGGGCAGGAACCTAAGGCAGGAACTTGGAGGTAGAAAATGAAGCAGAGACTATGGTTCCTGGATTGCTCTTCATGGCTTGCTCAACCTACTGTCTTATATACCCTAGGACACCCTGCCCAGGGACAGCACCATCCACATCAATCATTAATCAAGACAATTATCACCACAGACTTGCCCACTGGCCAGTCTTACCAAAGCAGTTTTCACTGAAGATTCCCCATTTCCAAATATGTCTAGGTTTGTGTTAAGTTGACAAAAAAAACAACACGATCTCATTTAAGAAGAAAATTAAACCTGATGTGATTTGTAAAGACTGCGCCAAACTATCAAAGAAGACGTAATTGTTCTTCTTACAAGATTAAGACAAAAACTGTGACGGAGAAACCTGGCACAGGGCTCTGTCCTAGTTCAGCTCTTCCATTACACACGTGGGTTAGTCCTCTCCACGGCTTGGCTTTCAACTGAACAGAAGGCAGAGAAGAGAGCTTGTGAAGATGGACCCAGGGCAGGGTGGTCATGAGTCAAGATACAAGAAACAGTCAAAGAGCCGATAGTAAGAGGGTGAAGCCTTCCAGCTGTGAGGACCACCAGTTCGTATGTGCACCCCGGCAAGTGCCATTGTAAGCACAAAGAAAGGTCACGATGGACAGCTTTGGGGGGAAAAGGCTTTTCTGTGCTGGGCACTATACCAAGTGATTGGATGTATATGAACTGCTTTAATCTTCCGGTGCACCAATAGGGAGCAAGGTCTCATTTTTATTACTCTCATTTGTAAGCAAAGTTACCCAGATAAAGAGGAGTTCAGTGCTGTGGTTTAAACCAACCACAAAAGGCACATACAAGCTGAATCCCAAAACCCAGAGCTTTGGAACCTAAGGCTCTTATCAATGCTAAGAAGTAAAGGCTCCTCTATGTCTCCACTTCACTTGCAGAGAACATGAGATTTAGATGGACTAAGGAGTGTCCTCGGGGCTCTTGAGTAGGTAAATATCAGAGCAGAGAAATTTCTCCTAGCATCTGGCTTCTGAAGCAATGCATTAGCTCATTTCAGCATGCAGGCTTCCATGTTCAGTGGGTGCCTCCAGTCTGTGTGCTGATATAATTGTGACAGAGAAGCTGGGGAGAGAGATCAGTGGACAAAGTGATTCCTGTGAAAACAGAGATCTGAGTTTGGGTTCCCAGCACCCATGGAAAATGTCAAGTGTGGCCCTGAGCATCTGTGACCTCAGTACAGACAGGAGACTCCTCAGAGCTTGCTGGCCAGCCAGCTGAGCTGAAGTGCTCTAGGTTCAGCGAAGAGATCCTATCTCAAAAAAAAATGTGGACACTTGGGAGCAGAGGCAGGCGATCTTTGTGAGTCTGAGGCCAGCCTGGTCTACAGAGCGAGGTCCAGGAAAGGCACAAAGCTACACAGAGAAACCCTGTCTCAAAAAATAAAAAAAAAAATGTGGAAAGCAATAAAAAAAAATATGGAACACAATTGAAGAAGACATCCTGATATTGACTTCTGAATCAGAGTGTATGCATGAGTACACATTCCTGTAAAGCACGTGTGTTGCCACAGAAACATGGTCATGTGCATCACACACACACACGGGGGGGAGGGAGGGGGAGTGGGGAGAGAGAAAGTGTGTGATGAAATGGTATGTGTGAGGCAGGGTGTGGAGCAGAGAGGAAACACTGTAAGAGAGAAAAAGGGGGTTTAGCTCTCAGCTCTGTGCTTTATGGAGTGGATGGACACAGCTTTCCAAGACACAAGAAGAGAAAACAAATCAGGAATTAGGTAAGGCAAAGAGGCTGAAGGCAAGCAGGGTGAGTGCTGAAAGGCAGAAAGAAGAACAAGTGAGGAAGCTGTTGAGGTAAGCCCCAAGCCTCCAGCCCAGAAGGCCAGTGGTGGGTGGTGGGCGACAGACAGCTTATGGCATGCCCAAGACCGCCTGCTGTTGGTGCAGATGATCACAGGCCCCCGCACCAGGAAGGCCCTTTCTCCACTCGGGTGACACAACACACATGTGAGGATTTTAAGACGAGGCCCTCAGGGCTCTGTTCACAATGACAACATTGTTTGAGCCCTTTACACATGACTCAGGGTGCATTGTACATCTCACTGAAAAAAAAAAAGATGAGCTTTTACCTACAAGCACTAACGTGTTGGCCAAGTTGAAAGCGGTGCACAGTTACATAAGAACTACAAATACCTGGGGAGCAAGCACCTTGTATGGGACAGGCTGAACTCCTGGAGGCAGAGTGCCAGCGTCTCGGTTGCCAGCCGAGAATCGTTGTGGTTGGACTGGGTGTTTCGTTTTGTTTTGACCCTAGATTTTTGGCAGTGAGTCCTGAATGCCAAGTGGGGCCCCTGAACCCTGCCTGACACTGGCCTGTATTTTATAACATTATTCCTGTTTTTCTCTGTTTGAAAAAGACGGGGTTTAAAAAAAAAAACTAGGAGAAAAGAAAGAGTAATTAAAACATGTTCTGTGCAAAACACTTGTGTGCTAAGCCTATAAGAGGTGGTGTGCAAAAAACTTGTATCTAAATATAGGTTCAAGTCTTGGCTCCATCATGTCTTAGCTGTGGGCTCCCTGATAATTGCTCAGTGTTCCTGAGCCTCAGTCTTTTTTTTTTTTTTTTTGTCTGTAAAATAGGCACAACAACATTACCAACCCCTAAGAGTTCAAGGAGAACATGTGAGACAGTCACAAGAAATAACTTGGCTTCATACCTGGTGCCCAGAGCCTAGCAGGTGCCAGCAAGTATTATCCATGTAAAAAGAGAGATGACCATCCCCAGTTCCCTCCAGGGATGCTAAGACTGACATACGACATCAGCAAAACAGCTTTTCTGAGCAGTCTCCATTCCCTACTACGTGTGGTGTGGTACAATGAGAAGGATACTGGACATGGAGTTGGAAGACTCTAGACTCTCGTCTTCTGACCACTTAAGACTCAGCGAAGGTAGCATCCCATTCCCCGAGGCGCCTTCCCTTCTAGCCCCCATACCCCCCCCCCAATGCCACTTTCTGGCTGCAGCAAGAAGGTCGTGGGAGCGACTCCTGTTTCCACTGGCTGGAGATCCAGCAGACTAACTTAGCAAGGAAAAGAAAGATTGTGATACACTCCCGTCTCCTGTTATCCCACACGTGGGAGCTGAAGCCAGAGGGTCAAGAGTTCAAAGCTAGCTTAAGCTACATTGTAAGACTCAGCCTCAAAAGAAAAAAAACTAGGAAGAAGAGAAAAGAAAGAAACAAAGGAAGGAAAGTACGCCCCAGATATATTAGAGGAAAAGGGTAAATCCCTGTATTGTTTGACCTGAATACTATGAGCATATTGTTTTTTAATATTGAAAATAATTAAAATAAAAAAATAAGTGTTGAAATTGTAAACAATTTGGAGGGAAATAGATTAAAAACTCATTCATCAATCCTTACCTATAAGTATTGCTGTTAGCATTTTAATTTATATATTTTCCTGTTTCTTTTTTCTCCCCCTGGATGTTCACATCAAGTAAAAAATATGTAATTTTGTATTTACAAAATACAGCCAAACAAGCATGCTATCTTATAACTTCCCTCACTTGACAATCTCTTGTTTATATTTTTCCACATCATTAAAGTTTCCTCCATAATCTACAGCTTGATTTTAATGACTGCTTGTTTTTTCTACACTCTACAGAGCCAAGCTTCTATTGCCGCACATTTTGGCTCTTCCTGGTCCCCCTATTGTAAGTATTGACAGGCTTTTGGAGAATAACGCAAGGCTGAAATGTTTGGCTTGGTTTCTCCCTTTGGGGAGAGTCGGCTGTTGAGTCTTTTCTTCTCCCTCTTTGTATCCTTTAGCTTTTGGGCGGAGGCCCAGAGAGCTCCACAAGGGGTAGTGTGTGTTTAAGAAACTCAGCTAAAGAAACAAACCGATTGCAAAGCGCTCTGAACTCGGAGTGCTGGGAAAATGCTGAACATTGTAATTGGCCTAACGCTGCTCCTGTGAGAGATGCCATCTCCCTTGGCCTCCAAAGCCCTGGCCTGGATCGTAACTTTTTGCATCCAGCTGATGCCAGATAACTATTCACTACTTCAACAGTTAGATGCAACCCCCAGGATATTTCCTCAAGCCTTTCAAACACTCTTTGGATATACTCACCGGGTCATCCTTGGAGATGAAAAGCCAAGCAGGATGACGCCAGCAAAACAGGACTGTGGGCTTTAGGTTTCGCGTAAAACGACGGCCTCCTTGGACGAGGCTGAAGCGTCCTCCCTGAGCCAGGCTGCGGGTCAGCGTTGACTCAGGAAGGAATGCCCCTGATGAGCCACGGGCATGCCAGAGAATGGCGCAGTGCATGCCAACGAGTAACCTCATACGATAACCAAGCACGAGCCCATCTGTGGACGCTTTGCGTAACAGCATATTTGGATTTGGGGCTTAGCTTTCAGGGCTTGTATTTCACGTTTGCCTGAGCATACTCCCAGCCTCCCGGGGCCCCTCCTGGGTGCCCTGTCTCTGCTTGCAAAGGGAGAGAGCAGCATTTCTAAGAGCTGGGACTTGGCTCTCCCCGGCAGGTAACACAAAGCTCGTCCAGGGTTCAGCTGTCTGGCTGAAACTCTTTCTGGCCTGTGCTACTTCTCCGTACATCCTGATTCTTGCTGATGGCCCAGCAATGTGGCCTAACAGAATTCTTAATAGGCAGCCTTGGCATTGTCATGACCTTGGAGGCACCTTAACAATGAGACTTGTTGACTGACAGCTGCCGATATGACAGATTCTGTGCAGTCACGGCTATAGTAACCGGCAAAGTATTATTGAAGCAGCAAGTATGTGGACAGCCGAGAGCTTCTGAAGGGACAACAAAGAGGTTTATACCCTTGCTAAGGTCCCTTACTCTTGACTGGGCCTTTCCTCTACAGATATCCTCCTACAAGCCCAAGTTGTGTGATCTTATTTAGGACACACATGATGGTGATGCTTTCCTATGAATAATCACTGCAGAATGATTGCTGTGGTCAGGGCTCCCTTTGAGTTTGAAGTCAAAGACCTGGGCGGTACTATGGTGATATTTTATTTGTACTGAAATGTGGTGATTTTTTTTTTCATGTTAATAAATAAAGTTGCCTGGCGGTCAGAGCTAATAGCAAGCCATAGCAGAAGCTGGGCAGTGGTGGCACATGCCTTTAATCCCAGCACTTGGGAGGCAGAACTAGGCGGATCTCTGTGTGTTCAAGGATACAGCCAACAAGGGAGACACATGCCTTTAATCTCAATACCAACCCTAGAAGACCTGGAGGTCTGTATAGACAGGCATGTATAGGCAGGTCTGTATAGAGGAGGTCATGTGGTTGGGTTTACAACCAATGAGAAGGCAGAACAGAAAGTCAATAAAAGGACAGATACACAGGAAGTAGGTCTCTTGCTGAGGGGAAGGACAGCAGCGGCAGTGAAGGGTAAGAAAGGTTTTAAGTCTCAGCTCTTACTGCTGCTCTGACCTCTTGGGCCTTTTAACTCTGCATTTGGGTCCGTGTTTCTTATTTAATAATAAGACTGTTACGTCTACACGGTACACCTCATCTGCACTGTCTCCAAGGTTATGGGTGTTTGTATAATGAAGATGGCAATAAATGAGTGTTCAAACAGCAATACCTGTGACAGACAATGGCAAGCTGGTGACTACTGAAGAGCCTCCCAGTGAAGGAATCATTTATTTACATTCAAACTCTCAGTGAAAAGAAAGTGTTTCCTTAAGGTAGGGCCAGTGCTGCACTAGGACTCTGCATTTCCCCAGGAGAATAGGGTTGAAAACACAGAGTGCTCAACTAGAGGTACCAGAAGCTAGAGCATCACTCAGCAGCATCCACACTGGAGGGACACAAAGCCTTTCTGACAATCAAGGGACAAGGACCCAACACTTAAATATATCACTTTACAAAAGAAATGAATTGTGCTGTCTTAGTTACCTTTCTGTTGTTGTGAAGAGACATCAAGACCACGGCAACTTACAAAAGAATGGATCTCATTGGGGGCTTGCTTACAGCCCCAGAGGGTTGAGTCCACAGTCGTCATGGTGAGCAGCATGGCAGCAGGCAGGCAGGCATGGCAGTGGAGCAGTGTCTGAGAGCTTACATCTGACCCACGAGCAGGAGGTAGAGAGGGAGCTGATACCGAATGTTTCCAGCTTTTGAAACCTCAAAGCCCATCCCCAGTGACACACCTCCTCCAATAAGACCATACCTCCTAATCCTTCCCAAACAGTTCCACCAACTGGGGACCAAACATTCAAACATATGAGCCTATGGAACTATTCACATTCAGACCACCACAGGACGGGTGGATATGCAGCTTGGTGGTAGAGAACATGCCTAACATGTGCCAGGATTTAAGCTCCGTCCCTGGTACTGTGGGGTGAGAAAGAATATCTTTAATTCAGTGTCCCAAGAAAGGCTGACATTTGAGGCTAGTGAGATGTGTCAGTGGGTAAAGGTGCTTGCTGCCAAGTTGATGACCTGAGTTGTGTTCTCAGGACCTACATGGTAGAAGGAGAGAATCAGCTCCTGCAAGTTGTCCTCTAACTTCCAGACATGAGCCATGGTCCACACACACACACACACACACACACACACACACACACACACAAATTATTAAAACATCTTAAAGAACCTGGAAAACTAGTGCAGTTAATAGTAAGACCTCATGGATTTTTTTGGTGTTCTCCAGAGCAGATGTAAAGAAGAACTAGATGTCTCTCACTCCCATCTGTTAAAGGTTACCTACTGCTAGTTCAAGAAGAACTTAGGGTTGATATTTGAAAACCTTATAGAATGTGCTAAGAAAAATAAAACTTCTTTCTTTCCCCAGAATTAAAAAGAGTCCCTCTAATACTTTCTAAATACAGAAAAACTCGGACTGGGTGGGAGCCTTACTATGGCTCTATTGTTATCCAGGGATGAGAGGAGAGGGTGCCCAACCTAAGGGATGATCAATACTCTCTGTGCCACTGAATAGAGGCGAAGGCCAAAGCTGTCACTGAGGTAAAAATCCTTTCATAGTAAAACATAAACTACTTGTATCTTGTAAGTGCAAGGATGAGGTATATTTTTTTCCCCTCAGCATTTTATTGGTAGTTTTAATTTCCACAAATCTCAACAAGTTGATCCTATACCACCTCTGTACAAAGACATAAACTGAGGAAAGCGGAAATGGGGTACGTTCTCTGCATAGTTCACTCCGGAGATCAGTCACCCCAAAGGTCTCAAATTATAATTTGGTCTAAGAGGTTTGCTTTTAAGAATTATTTCTTTTACATGATAAAGAAAAAAAAAAGCAGGGTTTGAAGACATACTATCTGTAAAACTCCCTCAAATTTGTGATCATCAGGAAGCCTGCAGAGCTTGGTGTGGGAGCTACCTGTGCATGGCAAGGAGTCATTCTCAGACCCCAGGAGAACAGGGGAACATGGCAGCAGTGTGGCCCTGTTTGGCCAAGAGCAGTTTGCTTCAGCTCCTGAACACTGGCTGCTCAGCTGGGTCATTCCTGCGTCCCTTACACAAGGAACTCCAGCAACAGCTGGGCCTGTGTGGAAGAGGTGTGGATGCCCAGGCCACCTCCCCGTCATGGTTCTTTGTTCACCTTGAGGACTGCTGTGGGGGAGGGGGGCTATCAAGCCATCTCATTTCCGGTGTCAGTGTCTTACCACTCCGTTTAACCCTGCCCCTGTGTGCTGAACTCTTATCGACCACGGTGCCGCGTTGCCTCTTGCTTCACTGTTTATCTAGTGGTTGTTTTCCCCTGGATTGCCTTCTGATGATCGGGGAATCACCCTCGTTCTAGAGAGCCAGTCCTTATCACGTTTTCCCAGCGTAAAGACTAATAGAATCTCTCTTCCGGAGAGCAGAAGCAAGATGCACTTTCTCAACTCAGCCTCCTCAAGAGAAAGAACCTGCTGATTTATGTACACAGGGTCTTACTTGCAAACTTGCACACACACGAACGGAGAGCAGCACCCCACGCCAAGAAGGCCATGCTCCATAATTGGTGTGAACTGCTGGATGGAATGACTGACTGATTTGACCAGCCTCTGGTTAGCCAATTGTATGGGAGAAAGCACCCGAGTGAGTGAGTTACAGTAGACCAGAGGTTCTCAATCTTCCTGATGCTGCGACCCTTTAACACAGCTCCTCACGATGTGGTGAACCCCAACCATACAATTATTTTCGTTGCTACTTCACAGCTGTAATTTTGCTACTGTTATTGAATCGTAATGTAAATAGTTGATATGCAGGGTATCTGAGATGCACTCCGAAGGGGTCAGGACCCACAGGTTGAGAACTTCTTCAATAGAGGGCTTCCTAGTTACTTTAGAATACTGGCTCACCTTGACGCTTTCAGATGGTATTCGCTGCAGCACATTGCTTAGCGACTCTTCCCTGTCGGGGGACGCATACATGGCTGGAACCCTGCTTCTTCCTTTTTCGAGGTCGTCATTCTGTTCCCCACACCTAGGATTCCTTCGCTTGTCTAAGGTAAGTCCTTCTACAGAGGAGAATGAAAATCACCAGTGAGTAGGGAAGGGGGACAGGGGATGGGGGTGGGGGTGGTGGTGGTTAATTATTTCATTGTCGATAATTCTTCTCTGGAGTTGGCTGCCTTCTGTCTGAGTGACATGGAGGATGTCTGTGTTTCCACATTTCATCTGGACAGTGGGGAGAATAATAGGGTTAAGCTGGGGAAGCTGGGGACAATAATAAGGTTACGGCTCGCTGTGTGTTCAGAGCACTGCTTGGCACGATGTCAGCGCTCTCAACGTCCTCCTCCTCCTCCTCCTTTCTTAACGTGGATGGATGTTTTGCCTGCATGCATGTTTGTGTACCACACACATCCCTAGTGCCTGCCCAAGGAAGGCAGAGAAGTGCATCAGATCCCCTGAACTGGGTTATCAATGGTTGTGGTGCTGGGAAGGAACCCAGGTTCTCTGAAAGAACAGCCAATGCTCTTAGCCCACTGAGCCATCTCTCCAGCCCCCAAACCCCTTCTCATTCATCGTCTTGGCACGGAGAAGGCTTCTTTATATTTATTCCATGTTACCTTACAAGGAAGGCTGTGTGGGCAGCACCATAGAGCCAACCCCATTGGCGGAGGTGCGGGTGAGCCAGCCCTGAAGTTGTTAGCATGGGAGAACTGTCTCCATTACCCATCTGTCATGTGGCGGCATGGGCAGGGAAGAGATGCCCCCTCCCAATCCTCCCACCCCCTAACACCCCCCCCACCGTGCCCATCAATGCCTGAGGCCAGTGAGAGAGCTGGCCCTGAGGTCCTAAGTGCAGGAGAGCTGCCCCTGCCCACCAGCAGCTACAACAATTGGGAGAGCAGGCCCTGCACCTTGAGTGAGCAGCACAAAAGAGCCAGCCCCATTGGCAGAGGTGTGGGTGAGCCAGCCCTGACGTTGTGAGCATGGGAGAGAGCCGTTCCCATTACCTATCTGTCATGTGGCAGCATGGGCAGGGAAGAGATGCACCCCCTCCCTCAACATCTGAGGCAGGTGGGAGAGCTGGCCCTGAGGTCATAAGAGCCAGAGAGCTGGCCCTGCCCCTCCTCAGCACTCAGGAGAGTGGCCCTTACTCCACACCTGGGCAACAAAGTAGAACTGACCCTGAAGGTGTAGGTGTGGGAGATCCAACCCAGAGGACACGAAAGCAGGAGAACTGGCCCCGCCCCTTGCCCATCCCTGCAAGGGGTGAACTCACCAGAACCGGGCAGGAGCGCTCACCCTGGTGGTGAGGACAAGGAAGAGCGGGCGGCCTGACCAACCCTGCAACTACCCAGGCCCAGAACCAGGGTCATGGGTTGGCCCACCCCAACATCCACTCCATCTGTGATCTGCTGGAGCACGTGAAGGGACCCGTCCTGCAGACTCAAAGCTGCAGGATCTCCACAACACAGGGCAACAGCAGGCTAACCAAGAGGAGTTCCAATGAGGGCCCAGCATTGATAGTGTAGCAGAAACCAGAGGAGTCGAACCAGACCCACGACTCTCTGCAATAACAGTTGCTGCAAGAAAAGATATACGGATTAAAGGGTTAATGTGTGACTCACTGTGTCACACTACAGCTTCCATGATGAGATTGGTTTTTCCTTCTCTCTCTCTCTCTCTCTCTTCCTCTTAATTAATTAATTAATTTATTTTTTATTTTGGTGGAGAGGTTGCAAGGGCAGAGGGTGGATATGAAGGTATGGGGAAGTGAGTGGGACGGAGATGCATGATGTGAAAGACACAAAGAATAAACAAAAAGAAAGAAAAAAAGGTTATGGTGTGGATGGGACTAACTGCAAGCCCTCCCTCTGCTTTTCCAGTGGTGTCTCCTCCCTCCCTCCAAGGCCCACTATCTCCTTCTATCTCACCTAAGCCACAGACAACTCATCACATCACTGCTCCCTGAGGCCTTTGTATTTAAACAAGGGCCACAGCTGGGAGCCAAAGCGTCACTTTTTTTTTAAAATTTCCTTACGGAGGTGGGGGATAGAAGGGTGTTTCCTGGACCCCTTAGATCACACCCCATAGACGATTGCTTCCCTGATTGCTTCCCCCACATATCGATGATGATGCAGTCTGGCAAGGAGTCATTTGTACTGTCACAAGCTGAAATCTTGTCATCACCAGTCTCAACAATCTGAAAGAGAAAGCGTTCGCTTGGAGCGATAGCAAAACAAAGAGTGAACGTCCAGCAATGGGAGTTGAGCAATCCCCCTGCCCCAGGTACTAGAAGGAAGGTTCTGTGCATACTCAAGTGGAACGCGCAACCTGATCTTTGTCTTCAGGAACTTCACAGTTGAATGGAAGTGACAGAACACATCAGATGGTGATAAGAAACGTGTGTGAAAGGAAGACAGAGACATCCTGAGGAGCCTAGAGAACAGGGACCTTGCTCAAGGACTTGAAAGCCTAGGTTTTGAAAGGGCTGGTTGTCTACTGCCTTGGGCGTAGGTATGGGCGTGGGAAAACAACTGGGCCCAACCCTCTCTGGCTGGATGGCCCCAAGGCTGAAGCAAAGGGAACTTCACAGGAGAGAAATGGGAGCCTGAGCATCGGTAACTTACATCTACTTGACATCATCTTTAAGTTTTCATTGAACTTTTCCATTCTGCATCAGTCCCCTCAGTTCTTGGGTGGTCTGTCACGCCACTTCCTGCTACTTTGCTGTTGATGATGGGGAGGCTACTGGATCTTATTTCAAAGGGAGAGGATGAAATTGAAACCAGAAAGGCTTTGTTATCACCAACTTTAAGAGTATCTCTATCCATCTCACTGTGTGTGCATCTCTGTCTGTCTCTCTCTCATAGTAGTGGTCGTAGTTACAGCTTTCCCCAGACTGGCATTTCTAGCTTGGAGCCTGTTTATTGGTAGTAGTGGTGGTGATAATGATAATAACGATGATGGTGGTGTTGATGATGGTGGTACATGTGGTGTGCATATGTGTAGTAAACATTCGAAGTGGAAGTCTTCATAATTCAATGTAGATATGCAAACACAGCCCATTGATGTTAACAAATAGAGACCAGATGCAAATAACTGACTGAAATATAACATGGAATAACTTGCCTGAACTAAAGGAAACTCTCCTCACCACCCTATTACATCATAAGAATTCCTTCCACTTGGAAATAAGCATTAGGAAGGATGTAGGAATGGTACTAATAAGATGTTTCAAGGAGTCATAAGTGACAACAGTAGTAGAACTGCTTGGGTTGCTCGAAGATTGCCTTGGAAACGACTGAAGTGATTTCATAGTATTGTGAAATCAGATGTGAATCCCTAGCAAACGTTAGGTGCCTCCAACCTCAGGAATGTGCGCAACGGGTAAAAATTAATTACAGCAGAAAATGACTCCACATGGAAGCCAATGACTCTGTGACTCACAGCCCAGTGCTCCCAAAAAAACTGGGTTCTTCACAACTTGTTGAATTGGGTGTCAGTGAGATGGTGACGCTTGATGCTGTTCCCTGGGGCACTGGGTATTAACTGTTGGGCACAGACACCCAGGCGGTTGTTGAGTGAGGTGTGGTGGTGACTCCAAGAACAGCAGTGAGGCTGCCCCTCTCTGTGGACTATGAGGTTCCAGTGAAGTCAAAGAAAACAGAGGATATGGATTAGCTCACAGGAAGTCTCCAAACCTCACAGGCATCTTCTGCTGTCGTTTCCCAGAATGCTATTGCCTTGTGAAGGGCTAACAGAGAGGCTGAAGACGTCTTCGCGTGTGTAGTGGGCCAGATTTTCTACTGTTCGAATAATTCATAATTTTAAAAGCTCCCCTCCCCACTCACTTTTGCTGACTCGGGACTGTGAGTCTTGCGAACCTTCACAGGAAGCTGAGAAGAAAAGGAAAAGCAGTGGGACTCAGGCATTAGAATGCTTGCCTAGTGTTTGTGAGGCCTTAAGTTCGATACCCAACAAAGCAAAAGAAAAGAAAAGAAAATTATAAAGAAAAAAAAAAAAGAAAGAAGCTAACTCTGAGTAAAGAAAAAAAAATGCATACAAGTTAGGAAAGCCAGACTCTAGAGAAGAATTTGGGGGCAAGTTCTCTGACTTAATCTCTGGAGTAGAAACAGGAAACAGGACATCCCTAGAAGGTTTTGCTGCCAGCAGCAGTGGAAGGTATGCAAAGCTTCCTCCATGAGGCTCTCCAGCATGTCCATGTTATTAACAGGAAGTTCTTCCTAAAGCCAACCCTAAATCCCTTCTCTGGTCGTTCTGGCTCATCCCTGACTTCCTGTTCTGAAGTGAAACAGGCAGGAATCTAATATTGCTGTTCTTACCTCCTTATTAAGTTTGCACCTATGAAGTCCTACCCTCAATCTTCTAGTTTGTGGACTATATAACCCCCAATTTTGTAAGCTTTTCCTTTTTTTTTTTTTTTTTAACAATTTCACATTTCTTAAGAGTCACAAACTTTTAGGAATAACTTCCGTATTACCATATAGATGGAGCTGTGCTAAGATAAACATTGTACCTGGTTCATAAAGCCACTGCCTCATTCGGAAATTCCAGCATCCTGGGCGCTCAGTCACTGGCAGTGTGGTAAGCTTCTCTCTTTTCTTTGGAGTCTGGAAGCGGGTGATAGCTCATGAGGCAGACTAATAAGATGCGCCCTTGTACTGATTAAACGTCCATTTTCTCCATGAAATGGCCGACAAGAGCCGGCTAAAGCTGCGAGGGAGCTTGGAGCAATTTCACAAACCTATCTCTTCCATTGAGCTCTATTTGTGGGCTTGGAGCTATTATTAGCGAAACAATGACTGGAAAATGTACCTGGGAGAAAATTAAAAAGAAATGTCAGACTTTTTTTTTTTATCTTAAGAGAAAGATTTCTTTTTGAAAGTTTTTTTTTTTAAGACTATCCTCTTGGGGAGAAACAGAACTTCATAGTAGCCAGATGGCTCCATCCCCTGGGTACCCGAGGAGGCAAAGTCAGCAGAGTTGTGCCTCAAAGACCTGCCTGTTGGCTTCTGTGTGGGTGACAATGGCTGTGCTAGCCAGGGTTCTCTACAGGACCACAAGTGATAGAATCCACACACACACACACACACACACACACACACACACACACACACACACGCATACACTCACACACACACTGGATGTAGTTCGGGTAGTCAACAATAGCTGTGTTGTCATGGAAAGGTCGCGAGTCTGGTGTTTGTTCAGCCCCCGAGGCTGGATGTCTCAGCAGTCCCAGTCTGGGGCTGGAGGAGCCCCAGGGGACTCCCGGAGTCTACATTGGAATCTGAAGAAGCAGGTTCTAATACCTGCAGCAAAGGCATGTCTCAACAGCAGGACAGATGAACTTGCCAGTGAGAGCGAGGGGAAGCAGGCAAACAGAGAAAGCATCCTTCCTCCATGTCCTGTGTGTGGGCTGTCCTAGAAGGTGGAGTCCAGACTGAAGGTGAGATTAAGAAAATCTATCCCAGGCATGCCCAGCAGCTCGGGTTTCAGCTCATTCCAGATGTAGTCAAGTGGACAACCGAGAGGAGTCCTTACAATGGCCAAGGCAGCCAGCAAGCTTAGGGACCTCTGCAGGGGACAATAGCATTTAGCAAAACATCTGAGTGGTCAGGCTTAGCATCCCTAAGTCACCCATCAATAGCAGTGTAAGTAGATGCCGACAGAGATGCAAAGGTACCCAGGAGTGGAGCAAAGCATGCATAAAAGTGTCCTCCTGCCTCAGCTTCCAAGGTTCTGTGACTACAGACGCAAGCCACTACACCTGGCTCCTCCTTGTCATCCTTCTGTCCACCCAGATCTCTTTCCAGTTCAGTTTTCAGCTGGGCCTGATGGCACAGGCCTAAAATCCCAAGTGCTTGGAAGACAGAAGGAGAAAGACAGCAAGTTCTAAGCCCCACTTAGGCTACAGAGTGAGTTCAAGTCATTCCTATGCAAGTTGGCAAGATCTGGTCTCCAAGTAGTTTTTTTTTTTTTTTTTTTTTTTTTTTTTTTTTTTTTAAAGAGAACCAAGAACATAGTTCAATGGTCAAGCACTTACTTAGTGTGGTGAGGCCTTGGGTTTAATCCCCAGGGCTAGAAAAACAAAAATAAAAATAAAAACTTATCCTCTTTGCCCACTGAAACCTAGTCTTTCAAAGGACTTAGCTCAGTGGATGTAAGACCAGCAGAAAGAACAGCAGGGGTTTGTGTTTTGGAGGGGGGCGGTGGGTGGCACAGGCCTATAATCCCACCACTGTGGAGGCAGAGGCAGGAGGATTGTCACAAGTTTGAGGCCAAAGTGGTCTACAGAGCAAGCTCCAGGCTAGCAGGGTTACAGAGTCTCACAAAAACACAAGTAAAGTAAACCAAACAAAAAATGTCAAGCCACAGGAAGGACCCTGGCGAGGGTTATGCTAGCCTGTATAGTAGCAACCAGTCACGTGTGGTCCCTGAACTCTTGAAACATAGCTGGCTGAAGTTTAAAACATACACTGACCTTCAAAAACTTAATATAAGAAAAGTGAAACATACCATTAATCATTTTTTATTTTGACTACATGAAACAATAATATTTTGGATAGACTGGGCTAAATAAAATAACTCTATTGTAATTCATGCTATAACACGAATAAACCTTGAAAACATTGTGCTAAGTGAAGGAAACCAGACGCAAAAGGCCACACCTTGTATGATTCTGTTTATATGAAGTGGCCAATGGGCAAATTCACAGAGATGAAAGGCAGATTAGTGTCAGAGGGTGTTTTAGAAGACAATCATGGGTAAGTACTAATAACCAGGTTCTTTCATTCTCTCTCTCTCTCTCTCTCTCTCTCCCTCTCTCTCTCCCCTTTCTGAGACAATGTGTCATGCATCCCACACTGTCCTCTATCTCAAGTCTATTTATGATATGTATATTGATAAATTGCACATTTTTTTCGTTTGTTTGTTTTTTGTTTTATTTTCGAGACAGGGTTTCTCTGTGTAGTTTTTGTGCCTTTCCTGGAACTCACTCTGTAGACCAGGCTGGCCTCGAACTCACAGAGGTCTGCCTGTCTCTGCCTCCTGAGTGCTGGGATTAAAGGCATGCACCACTACTGTCCGGCTAAATTGCACATTTCAATTGGTGAATTATATAGCATAATTCTTCTTCCATAGACAGACAATGGTATCAATGTGGACGCACAACACTAATTTTACTTGTTTAAAAATATCTCCATTAGAAAATTTGAAATTATGTAAGTGGCTCTCATCTTGGGTCTAAATAGCGCCAGGGATGGAGAAGTGTGGGAGAGTAGAGCTGGACCTGCTTACCTTCTGTGCCGCTCGAAGGGGATGGAGCCCTGGGGATTTTTAGCATAAGTGACCAACTGTCAGGAAGAATACTGATGACAGACAGGAATTTATGCCTCTGAGCAAATAAGGGGGTGCTGTCTTCAGCCATTCTCTGGGAGAACTCTAACCAGCCCAACTAGTGAAAGGTGGGGCCGAGTGGCATGCCTTCCACAGGTGGCTGCCTCAGGGCCTCAGGCCCTAGCTGAGGCCTCTGGAGCTGAGAGCATCCATATCTTGATCCACCTGCAGCATCTGCATACCTGTAACCCAGCCTTGGTGAGCTGCTCCTGTAAACCAGGAAGCTTGTCCTTGTCCTGGGGGATGGAAACTTCCGCAGGAATTACTGGCCACTGGAGCTTGTCTGGCCCTACTTATGAAGTGCTGTAATCAAACGGTAGCATTAGTCAGAGCCCATGCAAGAGGGAAGCCTTGGGTTTCTTCTTGTCATCATCTCGGCTTTTTTTTTTTTTTTTTAATTTTTAGTTGTGGTCTTGATCTGTAGCCCAGGCTGGCCTGAAATTTGCTATATATCCCAGATTGGTCTTGCAAACATCTTCTTGCCTCAGCGTCCACGATTCTGTGACTACAGGTATGAGTCACTACACCTGGCTCCTCCTTATCATCCTTCTCTTCAACCAAATTTCTTTCCAATTCAGTTTTCAGATAGGCCTTACAGCACAAGCCTGAAGTCTCAAGTGCTTGGAAGGCCAAGGAAGAAAGATAGCAAGTTCAAGTCCCACCTAGGCTACAGAGTGGAATGAGCCTATGTGACTTGGCAATACCTTGTCCCCAAATAAAGTTTTTTTTAGAAAGGAGCTAAAAACATAGATGAGTGGTAAAGCACTCAGTTAGAATGTGTGAGGGTTTGGATTCAATCCTCAGGGCTGGAAAAATAAAAAATAAAAAGTTGTCCCCTTTACCCACCAAAACCTAGTCTTTCAAATGACTTAGCTCAGTGGATGCTGAATAAGGAAGCCATGCTTAGGGTCATTCGAAGAAATGGCTTGTCTCTGGAGATCACAGGGATAATTGGACTGGAGGGTAGGTTGCAAGAATTAGTCACATGAACTGTGAGCTCTGGCCTAGGAAGAGGAGGGGTCAGCAGCCTACAAAGAAGGGAAAAAAAATCAAACACAGTGTGCTTGCCAGTCCTGGCTTAAATTTCAGAAACACCAAGTGAGCATTTGACATTTTTACCCTGGCTGTGTCCTGGGATGCCTTCCCAGTGCAGTAAAACATTAGTTTTTCTCTTGACTGACCATGTACCAGATTCTAACAGACAGAGTAGGTGGCAGAAGCCCAGAAAAAGAGGTAGACAAAGTTTATGAAGCAGAGGGTATTGTCTGAGGCCAGTCTACATCTCCTGCTGTCTTGCCCTGGTGCAGGATCAGAAGAAAGCTCCCTGTGATCAGGCCAGGTATGGGGACGTGAATGAGACCCACCTTCAGGGGTCACAGAGACTTACCTCTTTGTATTTACCTTGGGAATATTTGGAGCGTGAATGGATAAAGAGAACGGATAGCTGTGAGATTCTGGTAGGTATTTTGCTAACATTTATGTCATCCAGTGATTTAATGTTTTGAGTGGTGGCTGATGAAGAGGATCTTATCAGATTTTATTTTTGTAATAGACAAATCTTGGTAGGGTGAACCCCAAATGGGATAACAGCACATTGTATGCTTGGTCTTGACACACACACACACACACACACACACACACACACACACACACACACCTTTTAAAGCAAACAATACTTAGATAGCTATGCTGAATAACAGTAAAGGTGGAAAAGGAAATAGCTTCATACACTCATTGAGCCTCTCTCTCAATGCATCTTATAAAATGCAAACCACTTAGGGTGGATGGGTTACTTCATGATGATGTTGTCAGGGCCCTCTGAATAAATATTGCATTTTCCAGTCCTACTAATGGTACCCACATGAGGCAGTTGGCATCTGGTCAGTAGGTTGAGCTCTCTCCATTCTGACCTTCTGAGTCAGGCAGCTCAAGATGATGAAAAGCTCACTCAAAAGATGCTTGGCTATTACAACTTGACTACCCAACTCTTTCCTGCATCTACACTGTTCTCTGGAAGCTGAGACCCTAATAACTAGTAAGAAGAAAAGAGATGGACTGAATTCATTTCAAGTCACTCTTCCCCTCTGCTGTAGTTTAGCTCTAGAATGCCCCTCAAAGGCCCATACACTAAAAAGGCTTTATCTACAGTTTGGTGCTCTTGGGAGGGGATGGAGATGTCAAGAGGTAGGGTCTAGTGGGAGGTCTTCCGTTCACTGGATAGCATACCTTGGAAGGGAAGTGTTGGGGCCCCAGTTTTGTACTGTTGTTGTTGTTGTTGTTTTGTGATGAACTGAGTATATTCTACTATGTGCCGCCACCACCACCACCATGTGCTGCCTTGTCACACTCCTAGAGCCGGGAGGCAAATGGCCACACACCGAAACCTTGACCACCGTGAGCCAAAGCAAATCTTTTTGCGCTACCATTTCATTATCTCAAGCCTTTGTTGCAATAACGGAAAGCTCACATATCCATTTAAAGCAAGCCTTCGGTGTAGTTTGCAAACCAAAATGGTAGCCTCTTGACTCAGTCTCTTTTCCCAATATTGATGGGACTCTTAATCGCTCAGAAGCAAGGAACCTCAGTACGAACTTGAGCTCGGCAGCATGAGCTATCCACACAGCCTACAAGATCAAAGAATTACTCTGCACAGCAGGACTTTAAAAGTGATTGAAAACCATTGATTGTGGGCAGTGGCGGGGCAGGAGTGTGGTAGAGAATAGACAGCAAAGCAGTTCTTTCTAGACAAGAACCCTGTTGAATGAATGAACTGTCCTTTTGTGTTTGGCAGTGAGCAACCCCTATTTTTTTAAGCCATGTAAATGTCTGGATGGAGTGGGTGGGGGGAGAAAGAGTTTCTATCTCCATATAATCCTAAAATAGAGTAGACAGGCTCATCTGGAATATTAGAGGGCAGGAAAGTTCAAAGGAAGCAAAGACATGCTATTTTCAGGCCTAACTGAGATGGCTGAAATGTCTGTGTAATTCTCTTATGTGGCTGGCTGTGTGGCACACCAGCAAATGAGGTGGAAGTGTTGCCAGGAGCATGAGCGGAGAGGCACGACTCTTTGAAGGAAATAACTCTTGATGATATCATGACTTGTGGGGGAGGGGTGGCCAGGTGCAGTTGGGTGGACACCCTTGGCACCAGGGTCCCTGTAGTGGGTCCAAGTCCTCCGTGTCCTCACTCATCAACCCAAGTCACTCTTGCTCATACCACCAGGACTCTGACTCAAGTCTCTGACCAGCTGAAAGGAAATGATGATGTGGTGACCCTATCCTAAGTCTAGTTAAATGCTGGAAACCGAAGAGAAAATCCATTTAAAACATACCGTCATTCTTAGGACAGCTATGCTAGATTTTAGAAGTATGTTTAACATCCCAAGTATTTTCCCTTCTGTGTCTTCAGAGATTGGCTCTGGGAGTGATGTTTTGTTTATTTAACATTTAATCAAAAGAGATTTGGACCCTTCGGAGCAACAGACTCAGCAGCACCAAGCCTTTGCGTTCAGTCTGAAGAGAAAAACTTCAACCATACGGGGAGGCTGATGTCTGTAATATGTTCTGATCAGCTGGCCTAACTTTACAGGGCTAATAAAAGGGGAGAATTTTCCTGTGCCCGGGTCTTTTATGAATTATAAATAACCATTCACTTTGGAAGATAGCACATCATAAAAACGTTTTCCACAAATATGCACAGATCCATTTTAAGATCCAAGGAAAAAGATGTTCAGAAGTCTCAGATGTACTCAGTTTTGATTTCTTGGGGAAACATGTTCTTTTGCCATATGGATGTTTTTAAGGGGGCCCTCAGCTGGGGCTCAATAATAACACCCCAGTGGCTAAATAAGGGATTTCTTTCCTTCTAACATTATTTCTCTGTTATTAAAGGTGGAAAAACCTTCCACAAATAGCATACTATTAGAATGCTTTAGGGGGTACCCTGGGAGCCAAGGTTATGTGTCTGCTCCAGAAATACTGTCTGTAATTATCATTCCTCAGTGGCTCTGAGGATACAGTCTTGAGGCTTTCATTAATTTCTTGATTCTGCAAAGTATGGAGTGAGCGCCTGCTCTTGATATTCAGTACTGTACAGTGGGAGTTTTGTGTTGTTGTTTGTAAGGTCGCAGGTCCTTTCCTCTACCGTCCCTTCTTTCATAGTAACCATTTCGGGCTTCTTTTGTCCACACAGATAAAAAGACTAGGTTTGAAAGAAAGAAAGGCAGATAGGAGAGTCTCCCAATCCCAGTCTTTGTCTCCTCTATAATCTGCTAACAATATAGCATTAAGAAATGGAGCACTCAGATCTAACACATGTTCGCAGAGGGTCTGCAGGTCACAAAAGCACATTGATTTCCCCCGAAGCACTTTATTGCGAGGGTTTTCAAATATGCACCAACTTGAAAGATTTTACAGTGATTTGATTTTTTTTTTTTTTTTTTGTAGATGCTACCAATAAAAGTCTACCATTCTTGGAGCTGGAGAGATGACTCAGTGGTTAAAAGCATCAGTTGCTCTTCTAGAAGAACCAAGTTCAATTCCCAGCACCCACATTATGGTTTACAATGGTCTAAAACTCCAGTTCCAGGGGATCTGGCATTCTCTTTTGGCCTCTGGGGGCACCAGACATGCCTGTAATGCACAGATATACATGCAGGCAAAACACATTTAAAAAAGGCACTGTTCTTATTGTATTCCGCCCCCCTCTCTGTCACACACACACACACACACACACACACACACACACACACCTTCATTAGTCCACCTTACGTTTCCATTTACTTAAAAGTAAATTGTGGCTGGAGATGTAGTTCAGGGGTATAATACTTGTCTAGTATGCATGAGGCTCTGAGTTTGAATCACAGCAGTGTTAAAAAAAAAAACAAAAAACAAAACTGTGGAGCTGAGTGTGATATAATAGGCCCTGGGTTCAATCCTCAACACTGAGAAGGAGAAAACATAGTAAACATCATTCCATTTCCACCTCCTCACACATCAGTTAACAGCTGCGCTTTCGTTTTGATGCAGAATGCTGCACTGTTGAGATGTGAGAGTTGTAAGTACCAAACCATTATTAAGGCACAGGACACTTTCGTCACCCCAAAGAGCTCCCACATGCTCTCCTCCTGTCAGTCCTTGTCTGTGTTCCCCTTCTCAAGCCCAGGGGACATGGCTCTTCAAAATATTCACCACAGGTCTGTCTTACCTGTTCTAGAATTTCGTGTGACTAGGTCCTGGGGTCCGGACTCCTTTGCGCACCATGCGACTTAATGTTTCGGGGTTTGTTTGCGCCATCACGTGGGAGAGTGGTTCACTCATTTGTGTTGCTGGGTACTACGCCACTACAAGACTGTCTCCCTGTGCCAGATGCCAAGGATTGCTCCAGTTCTGGTTTTTTGTTTGTTTGTTTGTTTTGTTTTGTTTTTCAAGACAGGATTTCTCTGTGTAGCTTTGCGCCTTTCCTGGAACTTGCTCTGTAGACCAGGCTGGCCTCGAACTCACAGAGATCCACCTGCCTCTGCCTCCCGGATGCTGGGATTAAAGGCATGCACCACCACCGCCTGACTTCTCTGTGGTTTTAATTTGTGTGTTTTTCTGATGACCAAGGATATTGAGCACACTGTCTTTATGTGTCATTCATTTATCTTCTTCTTAAAATAAATTTACGTCTTCTGCTTTTAAAAGCCATTTCTAACTGCTATTTTCTTTTTTAACATTTATTTATTTTATGGTTGAGTCTCTCTCTCTCTCTCTCTCTCTCTCTCTCTCTCTCTCTCTCTCTCTCTCTGTGTGTGTGTGTGTGTGTGTGTGTGTGTGTGTGTACGCACTCGTGGGCACACTTGCAAACTATGGTTAGCATGTGCCAGTCAGAGAAAAGTATGAAGGAGTTGGTTCTCTCTTTTTCCTATGTGGATTGAACTTGGTTTGTCAGGCTTGGTGGCCTTTATCTGATGAGCTATCTGGTCAGCTGTCATGGATCTCCTGTGTGAAGCCCATGCTTAGAGCTTTTGTCCATTCAGGACTTTTTGTCTTTATTGGCAGGTCTGAGGGACTTTCGTCTGTTCCGTTGTCTGGCCTTGAACCCGCAGTGTTCTTCGTGGCTCTGCCCCTGAGTGCTGGGATTACATATCTGTGCCACCACGTCTGACAGTACAAGTTCTTCCCTCATCCTAGACATCGGTCTTCTGGCCACTTTGTCCTATAATTCTTTCCTTCCTGTCCATGACTCGTCTATTTATTTTGAAATGATCCCTTTTGTTGAGAGGTTTCACTATTTTTTTTTTTAAGAAGTCTGATAGTTCTAATTTTCCTTCAGTGGTTATTGCAGCACTTGGATTTTATTCAATGGCTTCTCTAAAATCTGTTGGTAGGCTCAAGAAAATCCAAAGCTGTACTGGGTCGGCTGGGATAAGTGGTTTTGCCTAAAAAGAAACATCCATTTTTGGAAGCGGGCAATATGTAAACCTCTCAGGAGGATCTTGGGGGAATGAAGCCAACTCTGGATCTTCCTTTTGCTCCGTTTTCTGGTTTATAAGCCTCTGTCTGATGTCTAGAAAGAGTCACCAGTGACAAACCATGTTGTCAAGGAATCAAGCCAGTTTTACGCTTAGGGACACGCTGAAATAAATTCAAAGAGAGATGCAGGCGTATGATGAAATGGGTGATGCAGGTGATGGTGTGGGACTGAACACGGAACAGTCCTCTTTGAGAGAAACAGGACGTCGAACAGTGGAGGGATGCTCGCTGCAGGGATGTAGCAATTCTTTTGGCCCGTTCTTAGGCTGCATACCAAAACCTCTCCCAAGATCTCACTGCTCTGTGTGTCCGTGAAGTTGATTTCTCTCCCTGCTTTGTTTGGACCAGAGGGACCCTCACTACAGACACGAGATTTTGAAAACTGAATCGCATCTCTTTGCCCGATGTCCCTGTTGCTTGACCTACTTTCCCTTCCGTGCTCTCTGGAGGGCGCAAACTGACTGGACTTTTCACCATTCATGCACACGCACTGGAGTAGCTTTCTCCATCATTCTGTCTTCTCGTGGCCACCTCCCTGTGCTGCTTCAGCTGCGGGTCAACCCGGGCCATTGACTCCTGCATTTCTGTATTTTTTTTTTTTTTAACCACAAAAAGGTCTCCCTCATTATTAGAAGCTGTGGTTTTAGGAAGAGAAACCATCATATGGATAAATTTTACTGTTTGGTTGAGGGTGAAATTTGCAAATAAGTCTTTGTTTTTCATTGACCTAGTAGGCTTTTATAGATCAATGGATGATTTTCATTGGGGATTATCTTGAGGTAGGAAATGTGGAGAAAGGACCAATACAAAAAGGTCGGGGCAGCTCTAACTCTAAAGACTCCTGTGCAGAGACTCTCTGCATGCCAGGCAGCGAAAGGGTGTAAGATAATGGCGACTTTAATAGCCCCCCTTCTGGGTTCAGTTGTTTCTGATGGGGGTGAGATGTGAGTGGTGTGTTTTCTAGCTCTATCCATGGCGAGAAAAGGTAGGTCAGGATGATTCTGTGTTAGAAATACCAAACAGGTGTAAACAGGTGTGATGGCACACATTCTTTTTTTTTTTTTTTTTTTGGTTTTTCGAGACAGGGTTTCTCCGTGTAGTTTTGGTGCCTGTCCTAGATCTCGCTCTGTAGACCAGGCTGGACTCGAACTCACAGAGATCCTCCTGCCTCTGCCTCCTGAGTGCTGGGGTTAAAGGCGTGTGCCACTGCTGCCCAGCTGATGGCACACATTCTGAATCCCAGCATTTGGAAAATGGAGGCAGAAGAATCTGAAGTTCAAAGTCATCCTTGGCTACATTAAGACCAACCTGGGCTTCATGAGATCTTGTCTCAAAAACAACCAAATCTAAGTAGAATAAAACAAAAATAGATATCAAACGAGACACCACGACTTCTGAAATGAAGATAACGGTTCTAAGTAATTAACAGACAAACACAATGGAAGCAATCACATATGGCAGATCAATGGAATCGATCACATGGCCGCAGAACAAATAATGCTTACCGCTCAAGAAGGACATGTTACTCCCTAAGTCATGGCCCGTGTTAGTTACTTTTCTATTGTTGTGTGATCAAATACCAAGACCAAGGCAGCCAAGGGCGAGTTTATTTGGGCTGACAGTTCCTGGGGGATAAGAGTCCATCACCATCACAGCAGCAGACATGGCAGCAGGCAGACTTGTTGGTTAGAACAGCTGAGAGCTCACACCTCAAGTTGGAAGGAACGAGTAGAGAGAAGGAACTGGGAATAGCATATGGCACTGGAAACCTCAAAGCCCCCAAAGTGACGTGCTTCCTCCAGCAAGGCCACACCTCCTAATCCTACTCCAACAGTGCCACAAACTGGGAGACCCAGTCTTCAAATGCCCGAGACTATGGAAGGCCAACGATCACTCAAACCACCGCGTGGCCAATGGCATATAGATCTGCATATTTAACATCACACTCAACCAAAGAATGACAAAGCACCACTTCTTCCCCTTCAGAATGGCAATAGTGCTTAATAATGCTTCTGTTAAGGCACCGGGGTGGGGGGGATACCAGTAAAGCCCAGTCAAGACGTATGTCACCTACAACACAGGCGTCAAGTGGGCACCACAGCTTTGTTGTCGCTTATCTCTTCGGGCAGTTCTGCCGCCTCCAAAGTTACCTGTGGACCCTCTTTCTGTAGCAGAAGGGGCATGGGGGAACTGCCTAGCCCTGGAATCTTTTACTCCTTCCTGTCATTTAGAGCTGCTCCTAAACGTATCTGAAGCAATAGTGCAGAACTCTGAGACACCCTTTCTGCCTGAAGCTAAGCTCGAGCCTGTCAGCTGGACCGTGGGGCCTGCTGGGAGCAGAAGAGACTGAGCTGGTCAGGGCAGTGGATAACAGTGCGGGGACCACGACAGAAAACAAACTCTGGTGTGCGCCCCCCCCCTCGCGTCCTCCTTCCCTCCTTCCCTCCTTCCCGAAGCTGTTCCTGAGCGGCGGCTCAACATTCTGAGGCATGGGTCTGACAGCCAAGTGAGAAGCTTGGCAAGGAACACTTCAACTTTTCTTCTCATGACTGAAAAAAAAAAAAAGCTGGCAATGAAAATGCTCCAGCTTGGTGATCCTATTGATAATTGAATGAGAAATCTGTACGCGAGGAGGCTTGACGTATTTTGTAGTCGAGATAGCTCTGGTTCTGACACGGAACCTGAGTTCAGTGGGAACATCTGTTATGAGAGCCAGGCTTTGCGAAGGCAGGCTCAGCCATCGCCATGGTCAAGGGCTCTCTTACTTCCTTTCTTCGTTCCAGCCTGTCTGTCTGAATCTTCCACTAGCTAAAATAAGTCCGGATCCAGATTTTCTTTCAAGCTGATTATTTGTCTTCCATTAATTTCATAATTACCATGCAGGTTTTAACCCACTGTCAGAGGCACAATGGTCCCTTTGGCGGTGACCCCTGTCACTGTTCTTAAATGAATTTGTAAGACTTGTGTGATTTTTCAGTTTGACTCTGTGGTGCAAGGCCTGTGAATGTCTAGTTGACAATACAAGTGTGCCTCTCTCGTTTCCTGTTTTTAAGCGCTGCGCTTAATTTATTTGAAAGGGTGGAATATTTCAAATTACAATTCAGCAGTTTTACTAAGGAAGGCTGTAAAACACAATGAGCAAGGAGTTTTACTTCCTCCTTACCAGAGCGACTCCCCTCTTTTGAAATCTTGATAGCCTCCAATCAGTGGGAATGGCTTTTAGCTCACACTGTAACATTCTGAGCAGCTCCTAGGCCATGACTGGAGCTGTGCAGAGCATAGTATTCCTGTACACTATAATTCCAGACGCCTTATTAGTACACGGAATGCGTCTGCCTGGGCTGATATTGTTCTATCTTGTTAAGCTCCCCCCCCCCAGGCACAGCATTCGGATTGGCTAAGGTATACAGTTGCTTGGCCAATCAACTGAAACCTTTCTCCTGCAACCCTAGCAACACCTGACAATGGTCATTGACAAATGTTAAGAGGAAACCCCTGACAAAGCTAAACAGCCCTTGGAAATGGCCCCTGCCAAGGGCAAGCAAGGTGAGTGCTACCTACAGAGCACTTTGTGTGGCCGGAGGAGTCAGTGGTTTGTGTCTGACCTGTTCCCACGCTGACCAAACCTCCACAGCCACCAGGGTGTTTTCAGGGGGTTGGAGAAAGAGTTCTTGTAAGATTCTGATGCACTGGCCATGCTCTGTCCCTGATGCTAATGTGTTCTTAAGGGCAAGGCAAGGGGTTCATTTTCTGAGGGTGGCAGGGACACCAGGCTGCAGCCCCAATGGCACCTTCCCCAGGCTTCTAGCTACAGAACTTGGCTTCCCAGCTTTACCCTCCTGAACCCTGATGGTGTGCAGTTGATTGGTGGTCTCCTCTGCAGGGATACTGGGGCAGCTCCTCTCAGGGTGCTAGGGCCCCTGCTGGGTCACCCAGCTCTGTGTGGCATGGTGACTGAGGGATTTAAAGGCAGACCCAGCCCGAAGCTGGGTGGAGTATCGAAAAGAGAATAAGAAAGGGAACCTGCCAGAGACATGCACAGACAGCTCATAAGCAAGCACACGTTCCCTCAAATGACATAATAGCTGTGTCTCTATGATACCTTCCCAACGCCCCCTTAAATGGTCACTCCAGTTCATCTAGCCACATGGAAAGCATATTTCAAACCCTGGTTGACAAATTCATTGTTCATCTATTAGTTGCTAATGAAGATGAGAATGCCCAAACCACTCAACACATAATCAATTAATTTTCTCGTGATGACCAGTGCTACACATTGGAATCCCAACAAAGACAGACCTGAGACTACGAATGCAGACATTTTATACATAGAGATCTAAAGTGCACAGAACAGAGCTGGAGGGGAGGGGAGGAGAGGGGAGGGGAGGGAGGAGGGAGGGAGAACGAGCATGTTGGGGCGGAGAAACCTTCAAGGGGCACCAGGGAATTGAAGAGTGTGAAATCCACGGTGGGATCAGCTTTGATTGTCATCTTCTCGCCATCAGTACCACCCTCCAGTGCCTGCCCTGATGTTAGTTTTCCATGGAGGGTTGTCACTGTGTCAGCTTAAGGAATCCCTTGGGAGTAGAAACTGATAATGACTTCCAGTCTAAGCCCTTCCAGGGATATTGATATTTTTCAGTGGGGATTTACAAAAGTGAAAAGAATCAAATCTCTAGTGGGTAGATTGTAAATTAGGAAATATCTTTTAATCTGAGAATTTGGCTCTGTTCAAATATACTTTTTTTTTTTTTTTTTTTAGGTAGGGGTCTCTTGTGGGCATGCCTTTTAAAAATATTCATTTATTTATTTTATGTGTATCTGAGGGTATCAGATACATCAGATCCCATGGAACTGGAATATAGGAAGTTGTCAGGTGCCTGTGGGTGCTGGGAACTGAACATGGGTGGTCTGTAAGAGCAGTTAAGTGCTCTTAACCACTGAACCATCCCCTTTGGGGGGTATTCTTAAGGTCCGAATTACAGGCAAGAGAAAGTGTTTGGGGTAGAGAGAGAGGGTTTGCGATGAAGAATAATTCATTAGGTGGGTGCTCCACAGAGGGATCTCTTTACATGCAGAGGGAGAGACGGACAGGCTAAATTTCCATGCAGAAACTCGCCAGTAGTTAGTTTTGGAATTTTCAGTAACTGTTTCTCAGGGAACGTTTGAACTTTCTGGAGACCTAAGCTATTTTACTATTATAATCTTTTACTATCATAACATAGCAAAGACAATGTCTCATGTTGTTACCTGCATGCAACAAGGTATAGGTTCAAGCCCAGAAAGAAACTACATCATTATACAAAGGAATAGAATTGTGGGTATTTTCCTATTAAGAGGGGAAGAGTTTTCTTTTTTGATTTTTTCAAAATTTTCAATATCCTGCTCAAGTCTACAATGGATATGAGAAACCAACTATTTGTAAAGTTATAAAACAACAGCTATCACCAAAAGGCTTAACATCAGATGTTCGTTTCTTTGTCCTGGAGGTTGAGATATTTTATCTACCTATAAAATAGACCCAGAAAAAAAAAGTAACTTGACAACATATGTAGTGTAGTTCCTTCCTTTATAATCCAAGCTCCTGGGAAGACAAGAGGGACTCATGAGCTATGTGAAGGGCTAGGACTGTGTCTAGATGGAGAAGGGAAAGGTTTTCATTAGGTGCTCACAGTCTACAGACAGCTGTTTGCACATCACTTGAAGTTAAAACTGAGAGCCAGAGCCAGCATCTGGGAGAGTATGATGATTTTTTTTTTTTTTAAACAGGGTTTTTCTGTTTCCAGCCCTGACTATCCTGAAACTTGCTTTGGCCTCGACTGTGACCTCGAACTCACAGAGATCCGCCTGGCTCTGCCTCTCCAGTGCTGCCATTAAAGGTGGCACCATTGCTGCCCAGCTGAGTATGATGATCGTATAGAGCAGTTTGGAGCCCTGGCCAGAAAAATGCCCAGCACATAGTAGGTACAGAAATATTTGTTGACAAAGAAGCATTGCCTCCAAGTCACTCTCTCAAAATCGAAAGTGGCAGGATCTAGAACCCTGACAGAGTGGCTAGCTCCCCTTTCCCAAACTCATAAATTGTTTCCTATCTCTATGGTAACAAGACTTAAAATTGCCCAAACTTGAGAGACACTTGAGACGAAAGCCAGAAAAAAAAAAAAATTAACAAAAGACAAATGTTACAAGCAGCATGTATGACAGTGTGGTAAAGTTTCTGACATTTGTTTGGGAAGATTGTCTTCTTATTTCTTTGCTTGGAGATGATGTGATGATTTTCAGAATGTAGCAGTAACGGCTTCCCACCATGCTGCTGAACGTTTATCGAGTAGGTTTTATTCTTTTCTTGAAAGGGGAAGAAAAGAACGACCCATGAGCTTTGGCAGCAAATGAGTGCCTGTAAGCCTTGGAAACTGCTCTCCTGGCACACACCTTCACGTTAACTGCAATGAGAGGAGGTTAGCTTGGCTCAAGTGCCTCTGCTTCTCCCTTCTTCAGGGTTAGCAAATAGTTATTGAGCAGCTACTATTTCCCCCCCCACATAACTTGCCCTATATACGACTAAATAAAAAAATTGTAACTCTGGTAAGGACTCCCGGTACATGTAACTACTGGAGTGTGTAATAGGCAGAACTGACCTAGCAGAGCGACCAGGCTATCCTCCGGAAGTATGATTAAGCTGAGTCAAGCAAAACAAGTCATGGCTTCGGGGCCCAGAAAAGGAGAACATCCAGGCAGTGGGAACTTTTGGGCAAAGGGCCCCCTGGAGGAAATGAGTGTTCAAGGAACTGAAAGCAGGCCTGAGCAGCCTACCTTGGCAGAGGCCCAGAGTGTGAGGGGAATGAACTTGGGGGAAGGCCAGCTGGAGAGGTGGGCAAAGCTAGGTCATTCCTCAGGCACAGCTGGGCAGCTTGCAGAGTGGGATGGGGAGGGATTTGGTCTCCAGCCTGGGGCATGCTCTGAAGAGCTCAGGCTGTCACAGCAATGCATAGCAAACTGTTCCTGGGTGCAATCTAGCAATAGGAGCTTCTGGGCCACCTAAAACCTGTCAGAACATTGCTATAGATCCCAGAAGAGAACCATCGAATTCCAGCATATAGTCTCGTAAAATGCATTAAAACTAAATCACTGTACATTATTTTATGCATGGCAATTCAGTAGGCACCTCAGTTATCATGCTTTTCATATATTAACTCCTCAAAAAGCCATGGTTTGGCCATTCAATAACCTCCCTTCTATCTGGGAACAAACTGAAATCCAGAAAAATCTTTTAAGAAGTCAAAAATGTGACCAAGGGAAACTTGATTTTTATTTTATACTGAATTCTATCCTGCAGGCCTTGTGCTTTCTAAGACCACATCAGAGTGGGAGCAATGATTCAGGAAGAGAAGGGTTGTTATATAGGTAAATAATTTAAGGTAATAGGAACAGCACCACTGTAAAGGCAGAGTCAAAAATAAGACTAGAAAAAAGGACATAAATTTGGGGGTTAAAGAGATGGCTCAGCAGGAGAGTACTTGCTAATCTTGCAAATGACCCAGGCTCAGGTCCCAGCATCCACATGGCAGCTAAGAAGTGTCTACAACTCCAGTTCTGGAGGATCGAACAGTCTTCCAACCTCCTTGGACACTAGGCATGCTAGCGAGGTGCAAACATACATGCAGGCAAAACACAGTTGTGTAACAGTTTCCTCTGAGATTGAAACAATCCATCCTGTGAGGAAGCTCTTCACACCAGGAAGTCCCTGAAACTGACCAGATTCACTAGGCCCCTCCCTTCCAGAGTAAACAATAAAAGCGGAGCCTCAAGCGCTTTGGAGAAGATGCAGACAAAGCAAGCTGCAAAGAAGACTCTGAGACAAGACCCCAGGCAGAAACCCGCTGAATTGCCTGGAAGAGAGTTAGAACAATGGGAGTCATTAGCAAAGGACACTTTCCAACCTGTTGAGCTGCCTGCAGGCTGTGCAGTGTGCTTCAGGTTCCCAGCTTTTGGAGCTGTCATCTGTGCTGGGGTGAGCTTTGATGATACAGCTGTCTGTGAATCATTTCTGCTCCTTTAAGTAACCCCAATAAAACTTATTGTTTCAAGTTGGACTTTGGTGGTATCTGTACTTTGGTTTGTAGTGGGCTCTTTATTTGGAATGAGTAGACTGTGTGTGTGTGTTGTGTCTCCTCAAGAAGTGTTGTTACACAACACACTCATATACATAAAATGAAGAATGGAAGCAAAAATACCTTACTAGAGCTTAAATAGTTTTATTGCGTTTATAAGTCCTTACACTTAGACTTTTTGTTTTTTGTTTTGTTTTGTTTTTTTTGTTTTTTTGAGACAAGGTTTCTGTGTGTAGCTTTGCGGCTTTCCTGGATCTGCTCTGTAGACTAGGCTGGCCTCAAACTCACAGAGATCTGCCTGCCTCTGCCTCCCAAGTGCTGGGATTAAAGGTGTACACCACAACCGCCCGGCTATACAGTTAGACTTACGAAGCCAAGGAAGTGTGTCATTGTTTAGAAAGATTTTTGTGGAGTTGAGCATCCTAAGAGTTTTGGTGCCAAATCAGATCTTACACTTTGGGAAGTGTCTGCTCTTAGCGGCTCTCTTGAAGCTTTTGCATAGTCTGTGGAGGTGCCAGAAAAAGCACAGGTTCCAATCAGGGTTTTTGAAGCTTTGTTTTTACAAGTTAACTAATTCTGGGTTTGAACAGTTATTGGAGGTGACACTTTTCATGTCTGAATTGTCATGATGCTATTCCTGCCAGGAGATGACTTCCCAAATACTAAAACATATTGTAACTGATAACATGCCCTTAATGAATCCATTTTAAAGTTTGGTTTAGATGTTTTAAACTTTGATTTATTTATTTATTATTATTTATTTATTTATTTTTGAGACAGGGTTTCTCTGTGTAGCTTTTGGAGCCTATCCTGGAACTCGTTCTGTAGACCAGGCTGGCCTCAAACTCACAGGGATCCTCCTGGCTCTGCCTCCCGAGTGCTGGGATTAAAGGCATGCGCCACCACCACCCAGCCTTTATATCTTTCTTAAATAGAAGTACTCTTTCATTTAATCATAAGATATCCCTAAGAAATACCTGGCTGTCTAAACTCTACATCTTTTTTCGTTTTGTTTTGTTTTGTTTTTGAGACAGGGTTTTTCCATGTAGTTTTGGTGCCTGTCCTGGATCTCGCTCTGTAGACCAGGCTGGCCTCAAAGTCACAGAGATCCGCCTGGCTCTGCCTCCCGAGTGCTGGGGTTAAAGGTGTGCGCTGCTGCCACATGGTTAAATTCTACATCTTTATATCCTACACATAGGAATGAAAACTAACAAAATTTTATTTTACCACTTTAGAAAACACTTGTGCTATGTGCTTTCAAGATGACTTTTGGTATATCATTATATTATTATTATTATTATTATTATTATTATTATTATTATTATCTATGTAGCTCTGGCTTAGAACTCACTCTGTAGACTAGGCTGGTCTCAAACTAACAGAGTTCTGCCTCTGCCTTCTGAGTTCTGTGATTAAAGACATGCACCAACATGTCCTACACTTTTACTTTTCTTTCTGAGACAGGGTCTCACTATGTATCCCAAACTGGCCTGGAACTTGCTATGTAGACCAAACTGGTCCTGAACTCACAAAAAAAAAAAAAAAAAAAAAAAAAAAAAAAAAAAAAATCCTCCTGCTTCTGCCTCAGTGCTGGGATTAAAGGTGTGTACCACTATTCCTAGCACAAAATGGTTTTGGGAATAACATTTTGTGTGTGTGTGTGTGTGTGTGTGTGTGTGTGTGTGTGTGTAGCTTTGGAGCCTGTCCTGGAACTCACTTTGTAGATCAGGCTGGCCTTGAACTCAGAGATCCGCCTGCCTCTGCCTCCCAAGTGCTAGGATTAAAGGCGTGAGCCACCACCGCCTGGCTTGGAATAACATTTTTAACTGTTTTCTTCATTATCACTTTTTTTTTTTTTTTTTTTTTTTGGTTTTTTGAGACAGGGTTTCTCTGTGTAGCTTTGCGCCTTTCCTGGGACTCACTTGGTAGTCCAGGCTGGCCTCGAACTCACAGAGATCCACCTGGCTCTGCCTCCCGAGTGCTGGGATTAAAGGCGTGCGCCACCATCGCCCGGCTCATTATCACTTTTTATGTGTAGGGGAGTCTTGCCTGCATCTATGTCCACGCACTACCTACTTGCAGTGTTCTTGGAAGTCCCTGGAGTTACAGATGGTTGTAAGTCAACAGGTAGGTTCTGGGAATCAAACCCAGGTCCCTTGGAATGGCCGCCAGTCAGTGCTCTTAACTGCTGAGCCATCCTTCCAACCACATGGAATGACATTATTTTCTGTAACTATATCCTTCATACACATGAGAGCTTTTGGCTTTATACCATTGTACTCAAAAAGTCCTAAATATGTTTTCCATGTATCATATCACATATCAGAGATGAAAAAGAGTATACTGACAGAAATTGGAGCCATTAATTCTTTAAACTGTGATTTTTTTTTTTTTTTTGGTTTTTTGAGACAGGGTTTCTCTGTATAGCTTTGCGCCTTTCCTGGATCTCGATCTGTAGACCAGGCTGGCCTCGAACTCACAAAGATCCGCCTGCCTCTGTCTCCTGAGTGCTGGGATGGAGAGATGGCTCAGCCATTAAAGGCTAGGCTCACAACCAAAAATATAAAGTGTGATTCTTTTGTGGTAGCTTTATAGTCTTTTAAAGTGGGAGCTCTGTTCTTCCTGGTGGACATGGCTTAAAACTCAAGTAAATATCTTTACCCACTTAACCATTGTCATAACTGATGATGACTGTAAAAAAAACTCTTCACAAAACCTAAGTTTTAAAAGGCAAAAGATTGAAGGCCATAACTGTATGTCACATTTCCTTCTTGCTCCTCATTAGGCTTTGAGATCTCACTGTAAGATCTCACAAATGATCCAGTTTCGGTGGTGTTGCTCCACAGAAGAGCTTTACTGTTGAGCTTTGGATTGGAACAAAGAGTAGTACACTGATGGATTGGCCCCCTTTCACAAGACTAAGATTGTGTGCGCACACGCACACACTATATTCACACTAAGTTTTCAACTTATCAATCAGAGTAGATTACCCACTAAAGAAAGCAAATATAATACCTCTGGAAGATTTGATTGAGTTTACTGTGAAAATTTCAAAAGAGGAAATAAAATTGTAAGCAAATTGCTGACCCGAGTCTTTGGTATATGTTGAACGGACATGATCTATTTCTCAGAATTCCAGACTGTCATCAAAGTTTCCCGTTCTAACAGAACACACTTTCTTAGGATAGAAAATGATTGATCAGCAGTTGAATGCTGTTCTCATGACAGATTTAAGAAGGATCCACTTTAAGGGATGCAATGGTATGGGTTTAGTGAATGACAAGATGGTATGGTGTATGCTTCCAGATTTTTCCTATTCTGAGGAATTCATGGCATGGGCTAAAAAGATCAATTCTAAGCCTCACCCCACCTATGCTGAATATGAAGCTCTAGAGGAGGGCTGAGAGAAGTCTGTGTTTCTTCCCCTTTCTCTCCCAATCCCCCCCCCCTCAAGGTTTTTAAGACATAGTTTCTCTGTGTAGCCCTGGCTGTCCTGGAACTCACTCTGTAGACCAGGTTGGCCTCAGTCTCAGAGATCTGCCTCTGTCTCCTGAGTGCTGGGATTAAAGGTGTGCACCACCACTGCCTAGCCTAAGTGATTCCTTTGAACTGGCCTAAGTGATTCTTATGAACTGGCAAGTTTGAGAAATACCGGATAATGGAAAGAGTTCTGATGATGGACTCAAATTTGAATGTCTGTTTGATTGGCCCAAATAATCTTTGACAAAGTTCTCTGTGCCTCATTTTCCTTATTTTGATTCTTACATAAAGTTGCTGGGGTTACCTGTAAAGATTCCAGCACTGTGTCTGTAATCACTCTCAAAAGCACAGCAAGACATTAATGGCTTGATTCCTTAAGATTTAACAGAGAGAAGAATTTCCAAACTTTCCCCCTCTTTGAAGATGGAACAACTGTTCTAAACTGGCTGGTTCTCCATCACTCCATGCCCACTTCTTCAAGTTTCTTTGGTAGTAATGACTGGCCCGGACGGAAGACTCTTTGGGCATTTCTCCTTGTTACAAGCATTTTTTAATTGATAAAGTGTCATCTCTAAGACCCCGTTCTCCATCCCTCTTATCCACACCACATGGTGTCATTCCTTTGGAGGGGAGATTAATGCTAGGTTCAGAGGTTAACTATGCTATTTGAGGCTTTTATTCCCTTGTAAACAATTGAATTATATTCCATGGAATGTTATTGGCTTTGGTTAATATAAAAAATTATATCCCAGTATGAAAAATAGCATGGAAATGAACATAGTTTTGTGTCTGTCTTCAAATGACTTGAAGTTCCTTAGATCTAATCCAATTTCCATGTCTTAGAATCTTCCTACTAATGGCAAATTATTGTCTTAATTAGCTGAGATGACTAGTAATAATGATGAGACAATGTGGCTTTCTTTTCCTGCAGGCCTAAGTACTGGGACTGTGTGAAGTTCTTACTACCAAAGAGTAACTTTCGAAACTCATGTGGGGAGCTTGTCATATGTTAACTTATGATTCCCCCTGTCCAAAGGTGTGTGCATTATGGGCTGCAGCAAAAATTAATGCTTTGGGAATTTGATAAACTGATACTGAATTCAATTCCAAAATTTCAGTTTTCATTTGTTTTGAAATTCATGCTGAATAGCCCAAGCTGGCCTTGCATGCCTCATCCTTCTGCCTCTGCTTCCTGTGTGATATAGAGGCATTTTTTTTTTTTAATTTAAAGAAGAGCCATGATAGATCCTAGGCTAAACTCTACTTCCTTACAGTCCTGTTTCTTTCTGCCTGTCTGCTATCCATCCACCCATCCACCCATCCATCCATCCATCCATCCATCCATCCATCCATCCATCCAATCCCATGGGCCAGGTGTTGGCTGTGGTGACTAGGGATGGGTGGGGGTTTCTTTCTTCCTTGAATTAATCAGTTTAGCTACTGGAGAACTACTTATAAAGTTGACTGGGGATCCTAGCTGCATGATGTGATGAGTCACGGGCATATGGGAAGCTGTCGCCTTTCAGCACTCTGGTGTCCTACCACTGCCTGATAGTAAACACTGGAGATGGACCTGATTTGGTCCCTGGGGTAGAGGCCTGGTAGGAAAGGGAAATTATACTTTAAAATGATTTATACAAACAGCAGGAAAATAACTACCATAGATCCTCAAAATTGAGGAGCAGCACAAACACCAGCCAAAGATGGCATGCCTTCACTGGGCTCATGGGCATAGCTAACTATGGGCAGAAGCCTTGGTGCAGTGGGGGGGGGGGAGCAACAACGGTGGGAATCAGAGGCTCCAGAAAAGGGGACATAATCCTAACCCCTCAGAGAATATCTACGCTGGCAAGGAAAAGCAGAAAACAGTTGGGAAGTGTGATGCTTGGCACGATGGTATAAATGTCACAAGACAGATTCAAAGTACTAAGGCTCTCAGAGGGAGGTCACGCACCAAGGTGGGTTTTTCCAGAGGAAGTGGCATTTAAGCAAGTCCTTGAAGGAAGGGTAGGAATTTAACGAATTCCAAGAGAAGAGAGAGGTTTCAGGCCTCAGGAATGTCTTGAGCAAATGTGTGGGGCAGGCAAGTCCTGTTGGGACATAACAGCATTCTTGTTGGGGAACTGGGAAACATTTCTTTTGGGTTTTAGTAGAAGACAAGGCTGGAAAGTTGGGTTTGGTCAAGACAGATCAGACTTTGGACTTCTTCCAGAAGTCAGCATAGAGCCATTGAAAGGGACTTGAGCACAAGGGTGATACCAACAGAAATGTACTTTGAGAAGCAGGGCAGCTGGGTGGGGGAGGACTTGGAGGAGCAAGGACTCCACAGACACGCCAAGCCAGCAAACAAGGCTCTTGCTGGGGAAGAGGAAGAAAAATGGACTGTGAGCAGCGAGAAGGGTTGGGATAGTCAATCCTGTAAGTGAAACTGGGGGAGTAGCAGGAAAGAGGCTGTCAAAAAGGACTACAGCTTGGGGGCCTCTTTATATAGGTTACCGCAGATAGAGAGGAAAAAAAAAATACTGGAGAAGAGAACCTAGACTCTGGGGATACTCAGTACTTTTGAATGACTGCAGTGAGCTGGACATGGAGAAGAGCTGAGCTGAACGAGGTTTTGGTTGGTGTCTTCAAAAGGCGATCATAACAGGTATAGGATGGGGTACATTAAAGTTTAAGAGAAACAAACAAACAAACAAAAAAAGAGACCTGAAGACACAGTAGGGACGGCAGGGTGCCAGAGAAACCCAAGAATGAGGGGACCCGTTCAAAAGGAAGAGGGGCAGAGTATCCAACGCCCCAGGGGAGCTCAAGTTGGGTTAGACTGGGCCAATGGGCCCAGCTTTTCTTTGAATTAGGAAATGAAGCTTGGATTGCCCCAGGGCTAGTTCAGCCCTAGAGCACTCAGGCTCCAGGGGCCTGGTTTCCATCCCCAGCAAAAACTAATCACAAAATGACTGGATCCCTCCAGGGAAGGTCCATGCCTTAGATCCAGTCTCTTTAGTTCATTACAGTATCAAATTCTTTCTATGTCCTTCCCCTCTAAAGGTGTGTTATTTTCCTGTAATGGAAATTAATCCATTTCACGAACACCACATCTGACCCGGAATGAGTCATTTATTCTGTCTGAGGGCACTCGTTTTGTCATCTTTAACTTTCCAATTCAGCAGTCTGTGCACACGTGTGAAAATGTTGGCGGTCTATACTGCACAAGCCCTGTCATGACTTTTTGAGGACAGACTAGATAGAGCTCACCCTACTTTCTGCGCCAACAGCCTAAGTTTGTTCTTAAAAATCAAGAGATCTAGATTTTAAACAACAGAAGGAAAGTGACTTCCTCTTCCACTTACCCGTAAAGATCTCCCAGTTTTCTGTCCAGCTTTTTCCTAAGCACCGAGGAGATGCCTAAAAAATACTGGATGGATATACAAAAACATGTCACCAAAATTTTCCTAACAAGCAGCTATGGAAAGTCTGCCAGCGTCCTGTCTCCAGGGACCTCTAGCCTGAAGCTCCTGATGCCCGACATGGATCACGTCCAATGTCTCGGGCGGCCTTCGCTTTGAGTGGGCAATTTTCTTTACAACGCCGACGCGCTTTAAATTCAGACCAGGCAGGCAGTGGGGGAGTAGCCAATGTAAGTGTCAGAGGAGCTAGGGCTTATCTCCAACAATAGGACAGTATCTCTAACACTGTTTACAGTAAAAACAGAAGGTGGAGCAAGAAGTCAGGGTGTCTACCGCGGTCATTAAGCCTGCGGCTTGGCTGAGATCTAGCCAAGCTCTGCAGAGTGCGAAGAACAATGTCCGCAGGGCTCCCGGTTCAGACGGGGACTCGCTTCGCCGCCTCCGCTGGCGCCCGGGCACCGGCGCCCAGCGCTGCTCGCTCGCCCTGCTGGCCCGCTGCGGGAGGACCAGCCGGTCGGGCGCCGCCAGTGCTGCAGGGAGCGCGGCGCGTGTCCCGAGCGCCAGGACTCCAGGTCTCTCTGCCCAGCCGCAGACTCGAGAGCGTCCGCGGCCGCTGTCCGCCACCGGGCGGCCGTGAGCGAGCAACCGTCTCGCGACCGAGAGTTTGCGCGATCCACTTGCCCGCGCGTGTGCGCTCTCACTGGAGCGGCCCGACCCCTGGGGCTGCACCAGGTCGCCGCAGAGGGCGGTTGGTTGCTCCCGGCTGCGCCCGGGCGAGCCGGCTTCTTGGCCCCGAAGGGCTGGAGGGAGTGCGAAGGCGGGGCGGGGCGGCGCGGCCGGCTCGGGACGCGCGTCCAAGCGGCTGCGGGGCAGCTTCGGAGCGCTCTGCGTGTCCCCGGCACTCGGTCGGCTCGGCTCCCCGCCCCGTCACCGGGCCGGAGCGAACCCGGGGCTCAGGGCTGGGCGAGCTGCCGCTCCGCGGGGGCCAGCCGCGCCCCTTCCCCACCTGGGTCGGCGAAAAGTGAAGTGGAAAACAGTGGCTGAGCTCAGCCCTCCTCCTCCTCCTCCTCCTCCCCTTCCCCGGCGGCGCTGCAGCCTTGGCCGAAGGTGGGGGGAAGTTCGCTCCGCCGGGTTGGAAGGGAAAGCAAGGCGGCCCTGGGCCGTGCCTCCCCCGCCTTCCTCTCGGCCGCGTCCCCGGGGCTTCACGCAGCATTTCTTTGTTTTGAAAGCGCCTCCTCCGCCCAGAGGCTTTTCCCCCGCGGGGCCGGCTGACGGGGGTGGGGTGGGGCATCGAGCCGTCGGCCCGCCCTCCATTTAGTCCCGGCCCCCCCCCCCCTCCCCGCCCGCACCCGCCCCGCGGCGACCCACGAGGCGCGTCTTCACTTGGCGGACATCAAAAGGAGACAGGGCGCTGGAGGGCTAAGTTGAGTAGACAAGAGGGTAAGGGGGGGCGCGCCGAGACCGACCCACCCTCCCCTTGGCCGGCGGCCCGCCCCCTCCCGCGGGAACCCCGCCTGGACCCCGCCCCCCCCCCCCCCGCGTCACAGCAGCCTGACATTCTCACAGCCCACCCGGCACCCAACCCCGAGCGCCCCCGCCACCCCCGTGTCCACGGAGCGCTCTATTTATGTTTCAGCCCAGTGATTTGCATAGGCCCCGCCCCCTCCCCTAGGTTCTCCCTATCGGCGCGCCGCTTCGGCGACGACGTCACGGCCTAGGCCCCGCCTCCCGTGCCCCTACAAGGAGCGGCGGGCCCTAGATGGCAGCGTGGCGTCGCCACGGCGTGTGCGTGTCGCGCTTCCTTGTGCCGTTTATAGGGTCCCGGCACTTCCGCTGTCGGGTTAGAAGCGGCGCGGTCATGGCGGAGCGCGGACAGCAGCCTCCTCCCGCGAAACGGCTCTGCTGCCGGCCGGGCGGCGGCGGCGGCGGCGGCGGCGGCGGCGGGGGCAGCAGCGGCGGCGGCGGCGGCGGCGGAGCGGGTGGCGGCTACAGCTCTGCCTGTCGGCCCGGCCCGCGGGCGGGCGGTGCGGCGGCGGCGGCGGCGTGCGGGGGCGGCGCGGCGCTGGGGCTGCTGCCGCCGGGCAAGACCCAGAGCCCCGAGTCCCTGCTGGACATCGCAGCGCGCAGGGTGGCGGAGAAGTGGCCGTTCCAGCGCGTGGAGGAGCGCTTCGAGCGCATCCCGGAGCCGGTGCAGCGCCGCATCGTCTACTGGTCCTTTCCCCGCAGTGAGCGGGAGATCTGCATGTACTCGTCCTTCAACACCGGCGGCGGCTCCGCGGGCGGCCCCGGCGACGACAGCGGTGGCCCCGGCGGCGCGGGCGGCGGCGGCGGCGGCTCCTCATCCTCGCCGGCTGCCACCTCAGCCGCTGCCGCCGCCGCCGCCGCGGGCACCGGGACCCCGTCGGTGGGGGCGGCCAGCGCTGCGGACGGCGGCGACGAGACGCGGCTGCCCTTCCGCCGGGGTATCGCGCTGCTGGAGAGTGGCTGCGTAGACAACGTCCTGCAAGTCGGTGAGTCACGGGGGCCGCCGCTCTGTCCTTCTGTCCCTCGGGGGAGGGGTTGGGGGGTGGGAAAGGACCCCCCCTCCGCTCTCCTGACCGCTCCGGGTCGGGCGCACGGGTGCAGCGGGGCCGCTCGGACGGTCCCCGGAGCGGAGCGCCCATTTCCTCCCGCTGGTCCCCGCCCCCGTCTCCCCGGACGGGCTAGCGCGAGTGGGAAATGAATCAGCAGGACGCGCCCCTCGGCGGCGGGGCGGTGGGTGTCGGCGTCCCCCTTGGTCCGTCCCGCAGGCTGCGCGCCGGTGTGCGGGGCGGGCGTGGACAAAGGCGCGGGCGGCCGCGGGGCTCGGGCTGGGGCGTGCGGCGCGGGGGAGGGGGCGCCGGCCGCAGACAATGCCGGCCGGGGCGCTCGCACGGCGCTGCCCGGCTCGCGTCCTTTCTTCTGGCGCCGCTCCGCGCCCCGCGGTCCAGGGAAGGGAAGGGAAGGAGGGGGGAGCGCGCATCCCTCCAACACCGCCCGGCCACCGCTCCGCTCGGGGCTCCGACGGCCGGCCGGCCGGCCCCGAGTCCCCCGGTTCCCCAAGGTACCCGAGACGAGCTCCGCGGCGGCGCCCGAGCACTCCCCCCACCACCCCACCCCCCGCCCGGGAGCGACGGCAGGCCGGGCCGCTGAGGGGCGCCGCTCGTGCTGCTCCGTCCCGCGAGGCGCCCCGCCGCCCGCCCGACTTCGGCCTGCGCCCGCCCGGGGTCGGGGCGCGGTGCGGAGGGAAGCTGGGCAGCAGCACCGCCCGACGCCGTGACCCGCGGCCGGCGTCCGCACCGAGGGGCCCCCGCGGCCCCTGCGCCGCTGCCCGCCCCGCACCACCCGGCACTTTGTTCGCCTTTCAGGTTTATTTGTCCCCCTTTCAGTTTTCTGTCACCCTCCGAAAAGGGGAAAGCAAACAAAAGAGCCTCTTTATTTCTTTTCAGGGCTTGTAAAGTAGAAGATATTTGACAAAGGCGAGAGAAGGACTTGTGATTTAAAGCTGCACAGCCCTTCTTTCTCTGACAGACCTGGAGAGTTTTCTCAAATCCCTCTTCCTCCACAGTGCCTTTTCTTTTTCTCCTGTTTGGACATCTTTTCCAGTCATAGCTATGGGGATGTTTGAAGTGGACTGAAGTCAACAAGGCTGCAGAGAAACTCCCCTGTCCCTTATTTTTATCCTTCCGACCGCTGAAGGCATATTTTATAACCCTCTCCCACCTCGGTCTGGTTGAAATTGAAGGGATGAATCCCGAACCAAATGAATGGGGATGGATAGATTTGAAAGATTGTGTGTGTCTCTTTCTCTCGTTTTTTTTAACTTGTTCTCTTCTCTGTAGTCGGATCCTTTTATCCTTCTCTTTGGGAGTGGAATGGGGGTCTGGGTAGTGGCCCTGACACAGGAGATTTGTTTTAATCCTGTTTGGTTAATTTGAATTCTAATGTAATCTGAAAACGTGATTTTCTGCATGGTCATTTATTTCCAAAGACAGCCCTCAGTGTGGCTCAGCATCCTTTCCTTCTGTCTAGAGGGGGGTTGGTTTTTGAGGCCATCCATCCTTTTTCCCCCTTTCTCCCCTTCTTCAACATCTAATTAACATTCTTTCGAGTTACATCTTTCCCCCCCTCCCCTCTTCCCCTGCCGGGTTGGGTTGAAACCGATTGAAGCACATCTATGGTTTCTGAGTATGAGTAGCTAGAGTCTGCGAATTTTTATGGCTTGGCTGGCAACGTTGAGTCGTTCCCCCCCCCCCCCCCCGCCCCTTCCCTTCCCTTGCTGTGTTTGACTCTGCTTGCAAGCAATGAGGAATGACAGGAGAGCACATCGGGAGGGTTTCTTGGCTGATTGCATTTAAGCCAGGAATTCACTGTGAAAATAAAGCCAAGGGGCGATAAATAAAAGATGCAATCTTCTCTAGGAGACAGACACACAGCGTGGGCTTTGCCGGCTTTCATCAGTGGAAGAGGCCAGGGTGAACAGTTAGTTGTAAAAGAAAATAGTAACTTTTTCAATAGTCCCCGAAGGGGGAAGGCGGCCACTTGAATGGAATTGGCCCTGGTCGATGTGAAGTGGTACGGTTTGGAGACTTGACCCCCGCTTTGGAAATACTTACGTACGAGCTAAACAAACGCTGTACAAATTGTGGAAAACACTCCCCCCCCCTTCTCTGAGTTCTGCCAGTTTCTTTTACATCCAAGTAGTCTTACTGTTGCCAGTCAGCTTAGGGATGGAAGGAAGGGCTGTTAAGTTAAATGCCTGGCAGCTGGCACCGTGAGCGAGCAAACTTAGGACCAGGTTTTGTCCACCCTTGATGAGGAGTGGGGAGGCCAGCTAGATTAAGTATCTAATTTAGCGTTAAGTGGTGGTTTGAATCAGTATACTTAAGAAGCTTATAATTGTGATTTTTCTGTAGGAAACGCGCCCCCCCCCCAAAAAAAAAAACCCAAAGAACAAAATACCGTGTTGATCTCACTATAAGTCGTGTTCGGGTTTATACAGGAAATGTTAGTGAATGCTAGTCACAATGGGGGAATCTAGATACCGGACTGTATCTTACATTTGTTTTTACGGAAGCTTGTCTAGAGATTGAGGAGTAGGGAATTGGGCTGCCCAGAAATGAAGCTTGCTGGGTAGATTTTTAAGGACTACACTAAACCTTTGGTACTGATAAGTGATATTTAATTATTAGATATAATTAATTATATTTAGCAATAGCTTGTCAGTGGCTATGGGAAAGTTCTACAGGAATGTGTTTACTTACTTTTGTTAGGTTAGGGTGCCAGGAAGCTGTTGGTATGTAGTCTAGATCTCAGTTAAGCAATGATTTCAGAGAGACTGCACAAGCAACTTCCCCTAGATTTTTGTCTGAGCCTCTTGCACATGACCTAAAATCAAAGGTACAGTCAGATATATTTAATTGGAAAAATTCTAAAAAATTTCCATTGGGCTGGAAACACCATAAACCAAGGAAAACCTCTAACTGGAGCAAATATTTATGGTGTGTTTGACCAAAAGTAGGCAGAAAAATCCTTAAAAGAAAGAAAAATGACTCAGTAGGCATTACAGTTCAGAGGCAGAGAGCTCCAGTGGTTAATAAGCATACTTACTGTCTATCTGTTTTACTACGGAGAGACATGGGTACAAATGAGATGCAGTTTTCTTCTGTCATGTTGCTGACGTCCAAAAGGATAAGTAGAGAGTGACAGTGCCCACAGCTGGTTAGCACGTGTGGGGAAGCACGCTGTCCAGCCCACTGCTGGACATGCTGTGTCATTTCTGGGATCGTATCATATGGATGATAATGATACTGGTGCATGGAGGTGTTTGGTATGGGAATACCCATTGCATGTAGTTTGCAGTAGTGAAAAGCTGGACTCAGCCTTAATTTGTCAGATAGGAATTGGTCAAGAAGTATGGAGTGGAATACTATGCAACTGTGAAAAAAACTCAAGTTAAGTTGATATATTTTAGCAAAGAAAAAGTGACCCTTTAAAATAAATAACTTAGGCCAAGTGTGATGGCACATGCCATTAATCCTAGCACTCAAGGCAGGGGGATCTCTATGAGTTTTGGGGGTATCCTGTTCTATGTATAGTGAGTTTTAAGCCAGCCAGGGCTACACCTTGAGATCTTGTTTCAAAACAACAACAACAAAACAAACAAACAAAACCCCAATGAAAACAAATACTTAATTTGGTGTAAAGAAAGGTATGGCAGTTTGGGTCATGGAAGAAGCTGCAAACCATGGGTGTCTGTGGAGAAGTGAGCTTAGCGAACCAGCAAGGTTTTGGAGAATTTCTCTGTCTTAGAGCAACACATACACTTTCAGAATTAAAGATGGTGAATATTTACTTTTGAGTTATAATTTAGTGTGTGTGTGTGTGTGTGTGTGTGTGTGTGTGTGTGTGTGTGTGAGAGAGAGAGAGAGAGAGAGAGAGAGAGAGAGAGAGAGAGAGAGAGAGAGAGAGAATTGTTCTTCCTGAGGGACTGGGATGAATGCGTGTGGTTAAGTGATTTTTTTAAAGTTTATTTTGATTAATTTTATTAATTTGGAAGCAAGGCATATTTAAGCACAGCAGAATCTTTTGCGTGAGAAGGAAGGAGTTAAATTTTAAAAGCAGTTGAGCATTTCTTTCTTTGGTACTTGGTTTTGAGAGAGAAAAATACTGCTTAAACTTTATTTACAGGTATTCCCTTTTTTTTTTTTCTTTCCTTTTTTTTGCTGGGGGAGTCAAGGCTGTAAAGTACAAGGGGAATATATGTTACAATTAAAATGAATAAAAATTTTAATCAGATAATTTATTGGCCTTGAATGTTCTTATTTTCTTTATTGACAAGACTGAGTATATAAAGATGAGACCGAACTCACTTCCAGAGTTGGGTGTACCTTAGATTGGCTAGAGTATGTTTTATTGCATCCGCTTTCAAGTGTAACAATAGGGAACAGTTTTGTATAGGACCATATACTAATTTGTTTTTGCTTTTCAGAGGGATTAAATGCAGGGACACGTGAGGCGAATGCCTACCGCCGAGCTGCACCCCCAGCTCCGTGTCTGCCTTTTGATTAATGACAAAGTTAAGTGCAGAAAAGAAGAAAATTTGGAAGCACTCCCACGTTTTTGTGTGTGGCTTGAGATGCTTGTTTCCTGCTCTTCGGCACCTGGTAGGTTAGGAATGCGTGGCGTTTAGTGATGCTTCATTCCATGACGGTTGGGATTGGGCCAGTGAGGACGTCTACTGTCCAGCGGGTACAACACTTACTTTGCTGCTCAGATACTGATCCAGCAAAGGGGAGGAGGTGGCTGGGTGAAGAGCCTGCTGAAGGAGCATGAGGAACACACTCTAAGTACCTCCTAAAGAGCGGGCATCTGTAACCCCAGCATTGAGAAGGCACAGACAGGTGGATCTCCAGAGCTCATCGGACATCCAGCCGAGCTGAATTGATGAGTTCCATATTCAGTAATAGACCAGGAAAAAAAAGTAACTGAGGCACATACTGTTGACCTCTAGCCTCCATACGTACATGCATTCACATGGACAGGATATATACACCACATGGACGTGTATGCACGCGCACAGATACTTCACCAACAATGGGGGCTGGAATTGCAGACCTGTGTTAAGCAATCATTTCTATTTTTGCTTCAGTCTTGCAGTTTCTCTTGTTAGGGGCTGGACTGAGCGTCTTTGATGCTAGGCACATGTTCTACCATAGAGCCACATCTGCAGCCCGATCTTGTAATTCCTTGCTGAATAGTTGTGTTCTGAGTACACGCTTGGATCGAAAAGGCCGTCTCTTTTCTCCCTTTTGTGTTAAATTTCATTCCTTGGGAAAATGCTAGACCTTCGTGCTTTTCTTGTGGAAACATCAGGATGCCTGTGAGCCATGGCCTTTAATGGAAGAGAATTACTGCAATTAATCCAACACTGGAAGTTCTCCTCCTCTTAAGTATGTCCTTGTTGATTTTTCAGATGCTCATTTCGTCGTTGCTAGTTACTGGCTCTCTCCCTCCTAGCTCTGCATGTTTCATAAGGGAAAATGCAGGCCAGCATCTCTCTTTTCCTCACACTCGTGTTTAGCAGCGTTTAGTGAAGAATGTGTGATTTCTGCTAGCACTATGTTCAGAGAAGAGGATGGCTTTTAAGAAAGCAATCCCTTTGCAAAGTTACATGATGGGATCTCTGCTATTTCTGTTTTTGTGCTAGGCTAAATTTTCTTTAGTGAATCAAGATGAATTTGGTACCTCAAGCCTCCTTACACATACGTGTGATAAGACAAACTCATTCAGTCTTAGGAAATCTCATAGGGGAGTCATTAAACTCTTAACTGCTACTGACTAAAACTGTTAGGTTAAAAAAGACACATAGCCTAGAAAAGGATGTAACATTATTGGTAAATGTGAACATCTTAGAAATAAAGCAAATGACAGGCCAGTATTTTTTTTTTTTTTAAGAAAGGGTGTAAAATCATTTTCTGTTACCTTTTAAATTACCATTGTATAAATTAAGAAATATTTCACTCAGTAAAAAGCCTAATTTATGTCTACCTTGCTTAATTCATTTTTTGACTGTAATGTGTGTAGATTACTATATATTAGGAAACACGAGTTCCTCTCTCCTTTCAAGTAAACAGAATGACTCCTGAGAAATTAATATCGAATGATAATTTGAAGAAAACTGTTATATCATCTTGTTTTATGAAAAAAAACATCTGTTTCTCAGTCTAGCCAGATTATCAAAAAAATAAAGTGTGTGTTAGGTTTGTTGAAAACACCTCGGTATGCCTGAGTTTTTACTCAGTGCTTGTGTACTGCTGAGAGTATGTTTGTACATGGCCTCCATTTCTGTAAAAATAGGTCTTTCTAGGAAGTAGTAGATGTTTTGTCTCTGAAATGCTGGCCCTCCCTCCCCCTACCCCCCTTCTCGCGACAACATTGCACATAGTGGCCTTGATCTCAAGACTGTCCTGCCTAAGCCTAATTCCAGATGCTGGAATTACAGTGTGTAGTCCCATGCCTGGCCTGTTTGTGTGGAGCACTAAAGTGATAGTTTGGAGATACTCACAAGTTAGTAGAAAAGGAGACAGGCCTGAACATTGCCATCTCAATATTTCAGTGACTGCTGTGAGCAGATGCATTCCTCCATATAAAAAGCTATTTTTAAAAATGAAACGCGTTATAATGTCTGCTTGTCATTGTGGGGGGCTTTTAGAGATGGGAAGATACCATTAATTTCAACTCTAGATTTTCATTTTATTTAATTTATATATTTTCAAAACAGTAGCTTATTCTTACTCTGTAGCTCAGGCTGGACAGGTACTCACAATGCATGTACACTGCCTGGCCTGGAGCTCAAAGCCATCCTGCCTCAGCCTCTCAGGTGATGGGATTATTGTTGTGACCATGCATGGTTTTCCTTAAGTTTTCTGATAAAAAGGTGAGGCCCAGGTGCTTTGAGAAATTGTCCAGAGCAAGTCGTTAAGTGGCAGAGAAAGGCACTGACTTCCTGGTTTCCACAGCTTGTGCTCTCTGGGTTTGCTAAAATGTTTGGTAATGTCCAAAATAGCAGCAAGCATTTCTTGAAGGTGAACTGATACGGATGTTGGTGAGGTTACACGACTGAACGTTTTGAGTGTCTCCAGACAGCGTTCTGGTTTCAGGCTAAATTCTAAGGATCATTTAGTTCAGCGATGGCTCTAGCGTGCACAGTAGGTGCTATTTATGGCTAAACTTAGTAGATGTTGGAATTAGTAATGCTGTGATACAAAAGTCCTGAGAAGTTGTCTCTGCTACGGCAGAACACTATTACAGCTCATGCAGATGCCCATGGAATAAAGAATTTACTAAGAGTGTCTGATGCTCATGCAGAATGCAGACATTCACGGCAGAAAGAAGTTTGGTGTGAATCTACCATGTTTATAGTTGTATCCGTACTTGAGAAAACGTTTGTACATATCTCACTGCTTTTGTCAGAGAGCTGCCGCCTCATCAGTAAAGCGTGTACTTGAAGCCCTTCAGGATATGCCCATACATTTTTTTAATGCAGTCAAGTGCTGAACTTCTTTTTTCAGGGTTTGGGGCAGTTCCTTGATGAATCAGCTTGATAGGATTTCTGGTGATATCCTACTGTAACATTGACTGGTCTTAAGAGTCTAGTAAAAGCTGAATTTATAAAGCCATTAGCAGTGTCCCAGATACCCATTCTCCTTATTCATTTTTTGCTTCTTTACAAGACTAGGTAGGCACTACCGTTGTTTAAGGTGGGCAGCTGACATGATGTGTCAGAGAAAAGGCCTAGTGCTTTCTGAGCCCAAGCAGCCTGCCTGGGAAGGGTCCGCTGTATTGCTCCAAATTCTGGATCACCCTCAAGCTCAGAGGCACTTGCTGCTGTTTAGAGTGGCCTTCGCAGTCACCTGAAGGTCACACAATGACTCCAGCTTGCACGCTAATGTCCGTCCAAGCCAGTCACTCCTCCTTCCCACACACCCACTGCCTCCTGCCTACCACCAAGGGACATCTGCCCTTCAACATGTTTTATTCTTTCAGCTTTGGAGGACAGCTGTATTGGGTGACTGCTCAACTTCCACGAGAAGTGGAATTTTTGACAGAGGAATAAGTTGAAGCTTGAGTTGGTCATGTGTGTGCTACGTACAATGTTCTCCAAGTATATTTAAGGAACTACCTTTCCCATTTAAAGGCCCTGTGAAAATACTGCGGTACTTCTTCATGCTGGCAGAGCACTTGACTTTGTTTGAGTGAGATGACTGTCACTTCGTCTGTGCAGTTGTGCCCAGATGTTAATGGTAGGATGCAGCAAAACTTTTCAGTACATTTAAACTCTTAAAACCCAATACGTTGATCAGATAAATTGGAAGCTCATTAAGTGAATTAATGTGCTTAAAACTCAGGTGACTGGCTGCCTGATCTTGCCTTATTTAACTGTCTACTTGAAGTATTTTCATTGTTAATTAATATTGGGCCTTTAAAATTAGACGATATATAGGAAATATCACTATGAAAATAGTGTAAAAATGAAACCTTAGAATTAGGTTGTTTTTTGTTTTATGAGACAGGGTTTCTCTGTGTAGTTTTGGTGCCTGTCCTGGATCTCGCTCTGTAGCTCAGGCTGGCCTCGAACTCCCAGAGATCTGCCTGGCTCTGCCTCTGGAGTGCTGGGATTAAAGGCCTACGCCACCACTGCCTGGCCAGAATTAGGTTTTAAACTCCTTTTTAATAAAGACTTTTGCCTGCATTTATGGGCACCTCATACATGCAGCCTTTGGAGGTCAGAAGAAAACATTGGATTCCCTGGAAGTGGAGTTACAGGTCGTGAGCTCCCACATGGATTCGGGGAACTGAATCCAGGTCCTCTGCAAGAGCAGTAAGCACTCTTTTAAAAGAATTTTTTGCCAGGCAGTGGTGGTGCACACCTTTAATCCCAGCACTCGGGAGGCAGAGCCAGGCGGATCTCGGGGTGTTTGAGTTCCAGGAAAGGGGCAAAGCTACACAGAGAAACCCTGTCTAGAAAAAAAAAAAGATTTTTTTTTAAAAATTCTATTTAACTTTATGTATATGCATGCTTTCCTTGCCTGTGTGTATATGTAACACGTTCATGTAGTGCCCACAGAGGCCAGAAAAGGGCTTTATCCCCTGCACCCGAGTTACAGGCAGTCGTAAGCTGCAGCGTGGGTGCTAGGAATCAATCCCTGGTCCTCTGGGAGAGCAGCAAGTACTCTTAACCACTGGGCTGTCTCTCCTGCCTACAGCAAGCAGTCTTCCCTGCGGAGCCATCTCTTTGATTCTGTACATCAGCACAGTACAGAACTCTGTACCTCGTTTTACCTGTTAACTATTTGCTGATGGCAGCCAGCATCTGAGGAGCATCTTCATATGAGGACAGGTGTTTCGTGATCTAGTTACAAAGAACAAGGTTCTTTGAAGTACTGGCCTTTCTTAGTAGACTTGGTCAGGATGAAGGCTGCACTTATATTTTCAGACCTTTGTACCCATTTCATTAACTGGTTTCTAAATAGAAATGCTCACAGCTTTCTAAATACATGTAAAATAAATCCTAAAGCTCAGATATTAAGAACTTGTAGTCTGACTGTTACTTGTAAGTTCGTTAGCCTGTTCCCGAGGATTTCTTTTTCAGTAGCATCCTTCAGTCTTACTTGTACTTCTGATGTACCTTATAGTTCTCCCCACTTGCCTTCTCCCAAGTCAGTTGTGTAACTTTTACCTTGATGAATCTTCAGCCCAGCAACCCAGCCAGTCTCAGAGAGATGTGGCAGGTGCTAGGCAGCGGTGAAGCTGGGCCCTGGGCTGACCAGAAGGATGCTTTGGGATAATGGGACCCAGGGCATGCAGCTTCTGAGCCTGGCTTCCCTCAGAGTTTCCTTCCTTCTTCCTTCCTTCCTTTGCTCTCCACCTCTCTCTTTCTTCCCCCTCTGCCTCTCCTCTTTCCCTTCCTCCTGTTGGGGCAAGAGGTGTGAAATGTTTCAGGGGAGGATGGGGGGGGGATGCAGTGAAGAAAAAGACGAGAAGAAAGGTAGGGAATACTGTGGGGAGTTTCTCTTCAGTCCCCCAACATTTCCCTTGGTTTAGGGACCTATATGTTCCAGCTGCTGCTTAGCTGCTATTTTTAGCCTGGCCCCACATCAGGCTGGCACTCAGCCATGACGGCACAGGGCCAGTACTTTGCGGGACTGGTGGTCAATGTCGGAAACTTAATTTTTCATCAATCTAAGTTTGAGACATAACCCTGTTCTACAACACTCTGTTAACTTGTACTTTTAAAAAACACAATGTGAAATGTTTTTAAGGAGTGGTTTTTAAAAATAGTCATCATAAATAATAAATCTTGAAACATGTGCTGTAGAGATTATTTCAGAGAGGAGAAAGATTTAAAACTGTCTTATCAGGTCAGACATATATTTAGCTCAGTAATTTGGGCTTTGTGGTGGCCCTGAGAGGTGCAAAGTTTACGTGGTTCATTAATATGCCTCAGCATCTTTAGAATTGCCACTGCTGGTGAGGTTGTGGAGTCTCAGTTGAATTATATAATTATAGGTGTCATCAGACCAAAAAAAAAAAAAAAAGAACGAAACCCAGCCCCTCTTTCAGCTGTTTCTTTTGCTGTGTGTTTGTGGGTTTAGGTTAAATGGTCAGATGCTTACTGTTCTGTATAGAGTAGCAAGGTTTTAACTGATGAGATACGGGTCTAGATTCTGCATACTCATAGCTGGTATCCAGGAGCTCACAGTGGCCCCACTGAGCCCTAAGCTTTAGGATGCATCTGATTTGAGAACTTACCTGACGATCTGCTCCCCTAAAATGGAAATTAGGGTTTTTTGAATGATTTGGGGAAGCAGTAAAAAGTTTCACAGTGTAAACTCGAAGTGACTTCGGTAAGGAGGTTAGTACTTACCTGGTACATAGAAAGCAAGCTGAACATGTTACGGCTGGTTTGTGGTGCACTTTAGATGCACTGTGGCTGCCTGTAGAAACAGTGGTCAGTCCCGTATTCTCTGGAGGTGGTACAGTGTAAGGCTAGTATTAGTGCACTGACAGGACAGACCTTCCTAAGTTAGCAACGCAAGTATCTAAAGTCAGGTTGATTGCCTCTTTATTTTTAAGGTAGTTAAGGTTAAATTCTAGTGAATTCACTTTTGTGAAAAGTTAAAGTGGAATGACTTAGAGAAAAGTGCATTGCTAGGTGCTTCTGAGATTATATTACATCTACAGTCTTAGTTTTCCTGTCTTCTGCTTGAGGCAGTCTTGCTATGTTGCTCAGGTTGGCCTTGAACATGCGACCTCATGCCTTTGTCTGCACGCTGCCAGTTACGATGGTTTCTGCAGATAGAAGGCCATCCTGAGTGTGGCTTGGAGAGTGATCAGTTGGCACACCAAGAGGTGTTTGCGGAGGTTTTTTGGAGTTTTTTTAAAATGAGGTTTAATATGATTTACAGAAGATTATCACCTATTGCATGGTAGTTGATAAGTGACTCTTGTTTTGGATTCTTAGGTTAATTCAGATTTAATAAGGGAATCATGTAGTGTCAGCCCTGCCTTCAGAGGCTTGATTGGAGCCGAAAGCCAGGCAGCCGTTCGACCAGTGGACTTAGTCCTTGCAGGCAGAAGTTTGAATAATGTTCTTCCTTAGAACTTGTCAGAGCAGTTTCTTGGCCGTTTCCATGGTTCCCTTAGCAGTGTATTCAAGAGGCATTCTATTTCAGCTGTTTCATAAATAGCAGGGAACTCCAAAAGCCTGGGTAATATTACAGTTTTGTTTTTAATAATGATGCTTTCAGTGGGAGAGAAAAAAAATAAACCTATTCATTTAACAATAAAAAAAATTCAAGTGGATTTAAAAACTTTTTATCAGATTTTAGTTTCATTGAAGATTTTCATGTTCTTTATAAAGTATTTTTTTTTTCCTAGTGATAAGGATTGACCCCAAAGCCTCGAGCGTGTAAGGCTAGGTTAGCTCTCTACCATTGACCTCTTTATGCTCTTTGCTATAAACAATTTTATTTGCATAGTTAATAACTTTAGGTGTTAGGAAGTTGGGGACAGAGCTAGTAAGTGACTGAGCGTCTTTACACTTTAGTGCTAATTAGGTCTGGATTTATGTCAGTAATTCATAGCTTAGCAGTGGCTTGTCTTTGATTTAGGAAACATGAAACTTGTGGAGTTTTATGCCTGTCTAAGAAATCAATTTTAAAGTTTTGTTTCGTCTCTTTTTTTTTTTAAATTTATGTGTATGGGTGTTTTGCACACATAATGCCTGTGCCACGTGTGTGGCTGCTATTCGTGGAGGCCAGAAGAGACTGTTGCATCCCCCGGGGCCTGCAGTAATAGACAGTTGTGAGTTGCCCTTTGGGTTCTGGGAAGTGAACCTCCTGGTCTTCTGCAGAAGCAGCCAGTGCTATTAACTGCTGAGCCATTGCTCCAGCCCCCTGAAGTTTATTTTTTTGGCACAAACATATGGTTTGTATTTTCTAACCCCCTCTGTGTGTGTGTGTGTGTGTGTGTGTGTGTGTGTGTGTGTGTGTGTTTGTGAGCCTCTGCCTGTGTCTATGGGTATACTGTGATACTGTGTGTGTATGTATTTGTGTCTGTGTCTGCTGGGGGCTAGATAGCAGTGATCGGTAAGTTCAGATAAGCATAAAGCATCCAACCAAGTCTGGGCAGTTATAGACGGTCCTCACCTGCATCCAGGTGTTTATACTTTATCAGATTGATTTTTAATGTTTTTATGTACAATCTTATTTTTAGAGCTGGGGATGATGGCTCATCCCTGCAATCCCAGCATTCAGGAGACTGAGGGAGGCAGATTTTGGTGAATTCTACCCCAGTCCTCCCAGGCTTATAGAGTGAGATTCTGTCTAAAACAGTGACATACAGACAAGACCCAAGAGCCTAAAAGTAGTTTTTATTTTTTCAGCCCCTTTAGATTCCTTAGCCAAGGCAGGGAGCACCCTCTAGTTCAGACTGTGTGTGTGAAAGTTCAGCATGCACCAGTCTATTGTATGATGGCTTTTGTGGCATCTGTCCTATGATGGCTTTAGTGGCATCTGTCTGTCTTATGATGACTTCAGTGACTGTCTAATGGCTCCATTAGCAATAGCCGCTGCTGCCTGTCTGCAGGCTCATTGCATGAGTTGCTGTTCAACTTTTCTTTTCTTCTTCCTTTCTTTCTTTCTTTCTTTCTTTCTTTCTTTCTTTCTTCCTTCTTTCTTTCTTCCTTCCTTCCTTCTTCTCTTCTTCCTTCTCTCTCTTCCTCTTTCTTTCTTTCTTCTCTCTCTCTCTCTCCCTCCCTCCCTCCCTCCCTCCCTCCCTCCCTCCTCTCTCTCTCTCTCTCTTTTTTTCTTTTCTTTCTTTTTTCTTTCTTTTTTTTCTTCCAGACAGAGTTTCTCTTTGTAATAGTTCTGCTTGGCCTGGAACTTGTTTTGTAGACCAAGCTGGACTTGAACTGACAGAGATGTGCCTGCCTCTGCCTCCTAATGCTGGCATTGAAAGTATACCGCCACCACCACCTGTTTGCTGTTTGCCTTTTAATCCTTGACAGTTGCGGGACAAGCTCTTTCAGCCTGCCCTTTTAATAATAGATGTTTGAGTTTTGAACCCAACTCTTTTGAGAAGCAACACTGAACACATCTAAAACATTTAATGTCTTTTTAAAAAATTTAAAGGAGTTGTTTAAAATATGCTTCACTGTGTAGTACAGGCTGGCCTCAAACTCAATTTTCTTGCCTCAGCCTCTTGAGTGCTGGGATCATAGGTTTGCACCCAACTCCTGAGCCTGGCAATCATCTGTGCCCTAGACTATACCTTTGTACTGCCCTTTAGAAATTCCAGCAGTACACAATCTGGTAGGTTATGTAGGTACAATGGGTTTCTGCTTAGATTGAAGAATAATCTCTTCTGTCCAGTGAAGGTAAGCAGACCTGTAGGTTATAAAATTCCACCGTTATTGAAGAGATCAGCTAAACTTGAGAACTCAGTCATGGAATTCATTTTTAATGTGAAAGCTGCAGGGAATGAATGACAGTTTCTTATGAGAAATCAGTGTGCCTAATCTTATCTCCCATTGCAGATTTCTATGCATCTTTGATGAGAGGAGCTTCGGTTAGCTAATCAAATGGACCGAAAGGCAGAATGCTAACAAATGTAAAGATATTCTACCACACGTGGTTCTCAGGCCATTTAAGTTTGCCACTCTACAGAAAATGAAAGCTGAATCTGGTAGTTTGAAAAAAAAAATTACTGGTGAATTTTTAATCCAGGACAGCCAACTATTAATAGTATCTATCAGTCAGTGCCTGTACAGTAGATACTGAAATGTCAGTTGAAACAATGATAAGATGATACACCAGTCCTGTAGTATTTGAGAAACCTTCCTTGTCGGAAGAAAACAAAAAAAATCTTATTTCTATTCTTATTTCTTACTCAGTTTTCTGAGTATGTGTTGCTGTGACTTAAACTTTTAATGTACTTTCAGTAAGAATATGAATACTGGATAGATGGTTGTGTTTTAGTACTGGGTTGTTGTATAAATTTTTTTTTTCCCCCCTGTGCTTGGAGAGGCCTTTTCTTTTAGCACTGACCCAAAAGCTATTCTGAAAGCGATTCATTTCTTGGATGGTTACAGTGTCAAGTAGGAAACCTGGCACATTCCCATGCAGAACAGTATTTGTGGGTTGCCCAGGAAAATTTTTAGTATTATAAATACCTTTGTGGGATTAAGAAAAATTTTATTTTTTTCAAAAACGTTGTCAGTACCCAGGTAGGCTGAAGCAGAACTGAGTTTTAGAGCAGCCACATAGTATAGCCAAGTTCCCCTCACCCCTTAAAACCTAAACAAAACTTAGAAAACTAAATTGAGTGTTTTGACAACCCCCTCACAGTGATGACGTGCAAAAGTACACCTGCCTTCGAAGTATCCATAAGATCTTACACAATTTGAAAATAGTTAATAGGAATAGTTTATTAAACTTACCTATATAATACTAATGGCTTTCCCTTGAGGATTTTTTAAGACATACTTTTGCAGTAAAATAGGACTCACCAAAGGAGTTTTTTGAGCAAGAATTTACCAGGATGGGTGTACTCCCAATGCTTGGCTCGTAAAAGGGCTGGTTATTCAGAAACGGAGTGACCACCAATTCCAGTTGCCCAGTCTTGGTTATGCCCCTTTCCTGGACTGCTTTTGCTCTGGCTAGTGTTTTTATTTTCAGTTCTGTTGGGTGTTTTTATGTGCCCTTGCCTTGGAAAGCGATAGTAATAGCACCCAGGCTCCTGCTTTTACGTTCTTTTCTAGCTGTATAAGGCTAATGCATTGCCTTATATGATCTATTAATGGTTTTTCTGAACTTCTACTTTAGATCACAAAGCTCTTTAGAACTGGAGTTGCTGTGTGTTTGGGTAGATGCATGATTATTTAAGAGCAGACTTCATTATACACATGACTATGCCAGTTAAAATCTTTGAGCAGGTGGAGATGAGCTCTTAGACCTGGAATGTATCATACAGAGTCAGTTGGACACTTTCTGTCCCCCCCCCCTTTTTGTAGTCATCAGTGGCTTCCCTTTGCTCGTAGGACCAAACTCATTCACAACTATACAAGTTGCACTCCTGACCCTCATCTGCCTCTTGCATAAATGTTTCCTTTGTCCTTCAGTGTGTCCGAGCCGCCCTACCACCCAGGATGCTTTTCTTGCATAGTTCTTGCCTTGTTTGAAATCTGGCAAAACAAAACAAAACAAAACAAACAAAAAACCCCAAACCTTTCCTTTGTAACCTTAATCATTTGTGTGTGTGTGTGTGTGTGTGTGTGTGTGTGTGTGTGTGTGTGTGTGTTCCCCCCACTCCCCATTTTCTCTGTTAGATCGTAAGGTCCATGAGTGCAGAAAAGTGTATAGTTCATGTGTATGTGTGTGTTTCTAGCCCTGTCTCCTCCTAGGGCAACTGCACATAGTTGGATCTCAGTAAAAGTTTATTGATTCAGTGAAGGAAAGAAAGTGGTGTTTTGTTCTAGAACTGTTTTTCTAACTCTCCAGAAGGAGGCACTGCTTCATTTGTCCTCCCACACACCTGTCACATAAAGAAGTGACAGTTGAAAAGTGTTTCCTTGTTTTGTTTCTTGTCACTTAGAGCCTCTCCCAGAAGCTATATGAGTATGCGATCTCCATGCTCTCTGCATGTAGTAAGTACCGTATCGAGGTTAGGTGCCTTGGGATGTGGGTTTGTATAATACGGACTGAGAAATCAGCCCATGTGGAAAAAGCAAACAGCCCTACGTTTACAGCCACAGGTTGCAAGAGAAGGGGAGGTAGGTTGGAAGGGCGGCATCTTTCTTTTGCCCAAGCTGCAGGAGTCATTTCCTTTCTCTTTGGCCCAGTTCTTGATGAGTAGTTGGCTTGGTCAGAGTACACTGGCATCCGATAGTGCCATATGCAGGGGCAGCGTGGGCCAGGTCACGTCTGCATGGAGTGCATTCTTGCCTGTACTTGAGCGTTTTGTTTTCAGTCCCCCAATCATTTTAATCTTTTCTCCCTCATTAATCAAACAGAAAAGTAGCAGGCTAGAGCAATGGATGTAAGAAACACTAAGTGTCCTCGGTATAAAGTACTTTCTGGCCTACTAGAAGTAGTCTTGGAAAAACTTAACTTTCTCCCGGAGTCATATTGGGTCAGCTTTTATTTGAAATTTGTATTGATTTATCCACCTTTGGAGTGCCAGTGCTGTGTTACAAGCATGGTTTCTACTTCAGGCATTTAATTCTGCGTGAGATGCCCAGTTTCTTATGCAGCAGCACTCAGCCAGTCTAGGTGGACCCCGACTCCCAGGAGTCCAGGTGTCAGGTGGGATCGACTCCAAGTGTTGTTCCCCAAAGCTTATCATCTTACAGGTTCTTGAATATGTTCCCTAACTTCTGAATTTGCTGTGATAGCCATCTTTACACAGAGTAATGGTTATTTGACCCATCCAGGATATATATACTACCTTCTTGCTCCTTGGAGCTAATACTGTGTTTTGGTGACGATATCTTTTATTCTTTGCTAGACTCATCAAAAAACAGTCGTTTCAGTTACATTGGTGACACTATGAATTTGGCTTGAAAAAAGTGGAAACATGGCAGCAGTGTCTGGAGGAGGTGCTTCAAGGAGTTCAGTGTAACAGAAGCGTTGGGCTCTTAGCTGTGGTACAGGGAAGTGGCTCTGGGCGCCTTAGGTTGTGAGCAGGTCCACTGAGGGAAGTGCAGTGCTGTGGTCACTCACTTGCTATCAGATTACAGCCTGAAGGTCTGCCAAACTCACACAGCTAGCCTGGTATTTCCACCTCCCTTGTTTTTAGCAAACATCTTTGTTGTCAGGGGAGGAAAGATTAGATGCGTCTTTCTAGGTAACATCCCAGGTCTCGGCTTCTGGGCTTTGACCATATCTTCTTCTCATATTAGTCAGTTGTCATGCGTTCAACTTTCTGCTCCATAGCCGGGTTTATTTGTGCCGTTTGCAGCTTTCGGTGTGGTCTGGTTACAAGTCAAAAGCTTAGGAAGTCTATATAACTTGCCATAATTTTAGCACTTTTTACTGTTTTGATGATCTGATTTACACAAGTACCATATAAAAATCCACCTCTGCTGTACAGTTGCTGGAACATTGAGTGCGCTCTGCTTTTTATGACCAAGTTATGGGATGAGTAATTACTCTCTAGAGTGAATGGCTCAAAATGAAATAACTGTATGCTTGAGGTGTGATGTGACACCAGATGTATTTAGGCCTCAGAGGTATGTAATTATCTCACTACACTTACACATACACACAAGCACATTTATGCTTATGGCAAGAGTTTTATTTGCAAAAGAAAACCTACTTTCTGATAAGTGAAAGAACAGTCCATTATTTTTGAGGGATTCAGAAATTGTTTTGTTTTACAGTCATCATCTCAATCCCCCTGCATTTCTTCAGGGCATATTTGAAACCATCCGTCACTGAATTCTGAAGTAAACAGGTATACTTTGGATTTTAGATATTAAAGGTAGTTTAGGGATTTACTTAAAGCACCATGCCTCTCATTTTCTCAGCTGCTTCTTACACTAACTCAGGATGTGCCCCATTCTTAGAATCTGCTTTGGTGATCAGTTCTAGTCATTAAAGGTAATGCCTGGATTTTGGCTTTCTATTGCAAGTGAAATCTTCTGTTAGTCTGCGTAGATTTTTAGGTTGTATGTATTCTTTCTGGTCTCAGAGATCATAAAGAATTAAAGGTGCCAGGACTTTAAGCTGACTTGTCCTTCCTCCTTTTAATTTTCTTTTCAGGTAGTACTTGAATCACATGAAAATGTCATTTTTTTTTTTTTTAAATAAAAATGTCTGCTGGGCCCTTAGGTGAGTTCACTGTGCTGCTGCTATGGGATGCTATAACTTGCTCAGGGGGCCACCTTCCCTGCCAGAGGACCAGATACTTGTCTTGGAGATTTAGGTTGGCGGTTAGAACCTAGCTAGCTCCCTGTTCACAAGCCCAGGAGATGAGAATTCCTTACCTAGAGAGCCGGAGGGACCTGTAGAGACCTGTGGCGGCTGCTCACTCCTCCCCTGGGCTGGAGAAAAGCAAGCTGAGATGGGGTTTGGCCTTGGGACCTGGAGTGAAATAGCAGCGATGGTGCCTTACTTGTTTACAATGTGATCCTCCAGAGAGGCGTTAAAGAAATACTGTGTTAGGTGACATTCTTGGCTTGGCCTTTGTAGACTTTTTTTTTTTTTTTTTTTTAATAAACAGTTTAGAAACATAAAGGCTTCAGGAATTCTTAAAATTGCAATTCACAAATATATGTGGAAAAAGTAGTAAGTTGTTACCACTGTACCAGTTATCACAGCGTTCAAGAAAGAGACATGAATTTCTGTGGTATCTATAGCAACTAGCCATGTGCCAGTATTGAGCATTGACCTGTATAGTCACTAGCCCTGTGTCCCTATTGAACATTGGCATGTGGCAGGCTCAGATAGTGCATATATGTACTAGATTTTGAAGACTGAATACAACAAAGGGAATTAAATATATTATGACTAATTGATTGAAATAATGTATTGTTAGTTTCATGTTTTAAATTTTAAGATATGGCTAATAGAAAACTAAAAATTATATATGTACATTATCTTTGTTAATTATAGCCATTTTCATCTGATAATAAGCACATTATTTGTCATAATTTACTTACATATTTGATGTTGTGGGTTTTTTTTTTTTTTTTTTTTTTTTTTGTGTGTGTGTGTGTGTGTGTGTGTGTGTGTGTGTTTTCAAGACAGGTTTCTCTGTTCAGTCCTTGCTGTCCAGGAATTCGATTTGTAGACCAGGCTGGCCTCAAACTCAGAGATCACCTGCCTCTTGATGTTAACTTGTTAACAACTAAACACCTTATAGTGATTCTTTAAACTTGGGTTCAGGACACCAAGTCTTCATTTTAGTTGCCTTTCAAGTTGAGACAATTTTTTTCAGTCTTAAATTTCTAAGATAGATGAGCTATATAAAGAGTGAAGGGTGATCACTTTATTGGCTATATGTTTTCTAGTAATCTGGGTTTAAATATTTTTATTTTCATAAAAAGTTCAATGAGTTGGTATCTAAAGTTGAGATTTTTATTTCTAGGTAGAATACACAGTAAGTGCTAAAATTGTATTTAAAACCCATTCCTTCAAAATCTACTGGAATTTATGGTAATTAAAGGAAGCTGTCTTTAAACCATCCTGCCTGCCCCCCTCATTTACCTCTCTCCCCTCCTCCCCCCTTCCTTTTATCCCCTTCCCCTTTGCCTTCCCCCTTCTTTCTCTTTGTTTGAAGACAGATAAGCAGATTTTCCCCCTGAATTTAAAAGTGAGTTTTGGCATCCGATTAAACACAACAGGGAGACAGAACAGCGGGTGAGTTCTTCTGTAGTAGTTTTTATTGTGGTCCCTAGTTCAGTAAGTTCATCATCACCTGCGGTTTGCCATGTAAGTACTGACTGGGAAGGTGGAGCTACCCGGAGTATCTAGCACCTCTGGATTTTAATGTCTTCCAGGTAATTTGAATGTTAACACCACCATTGGCCCAATATACACTGTCAGAGTCTACAAAGAGAAAGAGAACCTGAATCGTCAGTACAGACTTTAAAAATGGGAATTGAGTGAATTTGGTTGATCACACAAATGCCGGAGGAACTGAGAAGGCAAGATAAAATGGTGAGCTACCTAAAGAGTCACAGCAGGGTGGTCACATGACCTAAGAGGTAGGATTATGGGAATTTAGGAGCTAAGGAGATTGGAGCACCCAAGTATGAATGAGTAAAGGCCTGGAGACTTTTCTGGGAACCCTGCCTGACGTAGAGAAAGAAGAAAATCCATCCTGGCTTCTCTCCTTTTCCTGCCAGCTTTCCATCAGCTGAGCCCTGGGAAAAGACAGATGATAATGGAGTTGGAGCAATGGTGTGTACCTTGATGGTGACCACCAGTCCTGAGACACAGGGTTGCAATGGTGTGTACCTTGATGGTGACCACCAGTCCTGAGACACAGGGTTGCAGTGGTGTGTACCTTGATGGTGACCACCAGTCCTGAGACACAGGGTTGCAGTGGTGTGTACCTTGATGGTGACCACCAGTCCTGAGACACAGGGTTGCAGTGGTGTGTACCTTGATGGTGACCACCAGTCCTGAGACACAGGGTTGCAGTGGTGTGTACCTTGATGGTGACCACCAGTCCTGAGACACAGGGTTGCAGTGGTGTGTACCTTGATGGTGACCACCAGTCCTGAGACACAGGGTTGCAGTGGTGTGTACCTTGATGGTGACCACCAGTCCTGAGGTACAGGGTTGCATTGGTGTGTACCTTGATGGTGACCACCAGTCCTGAGACACAGGGTTGCAGTGGTGTGTACCTTGATGGTGACCACCAGTCCTGAGATACAGGGGTGCAATGGTGTGTACCTTGATGGTGACCACCAGTCCTGAGATGCAGGGTTGCAGAGACCAAGCTCTGTGGGTAAACAGGTTTAGAAATGGCACACCTAGTTATTACACTTTAAAGTGAAGCAATATTTTAATAAAAACGTTGAAGAGACGTTTTAATATAAAAAATCTTGGACTATAATAGTCTTCCTGATGAAGCACATGCATCTTTATGAAAACCAAAATGTCTTTTTGAAATAATTTCAGGGACTGTGACTGTAGGAGGCGCCTTATGTTTTTGAAGGACTTGATCCTTCCTCTATTCCTGACCTGTTTGAGCTCCTCCCAGTTGAGGGGTTACCCCGCTGCCCTGTGGTCCATTCGGGAAGCATGGTCAGTTGCCCTTTCGATCAGCTGACCTTTCACGCCTTTCTTTTTTCTGCTCTCCTAAGGAGTTTGTGGAGTAAGAACTGTTATTGTTGACGGTGCCTTTCTAGGTGCGGGCAGTAACCCAAAGAACTTTGAAGATACATTTTATTATAATCATGCCCAAAGGTTTGTTAGTGGTATCCAGCCTACTCATGAAAGAAGAACCTGGTGTTTTGAGCAGAAAGGGATTTAATGGAAAGAATTGGTTACAGTGTGTTTGGAAGGACTTGAGGGGGACAAAAGAGGAGAGGTTAATGCTGGATCAGCACTTAGGTTTAAAGTATGGTGATGTGTATGAGTGCACTGCGTAGGCGATTCTTTTTCTCTCTTTTTTTTTCTTTTCTTTACTTTCCAGACAGGGTTTCTGTGTAGTCCTTGCTGTCCTGGAACTCAACTCTGTAGGCCAGGCTGTTCTCGAATTAGATCCACCTGCCTCTTTGTTCTAAGTGCTGGGAATAAAGGTGTGCACCACCACTGTCTGGTACTTAGGCAAATTTTTTTTTTTTTTTTTTTTTTGGTTTTTCGACACAGGGTTTCTCTGTGTAGCTTTGCGCCTTTCCTGGAGCTCACTCTGTAGACCAGGCTGCCTCGAACTCACAAAGACCCGCCTGCCTCTGCCTCCCAAGTGCTGGGATTAAAGGCGTGCGCCACCACCGCCCGGCCATAGGCAATTCTTGAACAAAGGAGAAGATGTTACCAATATCTTGCACTATCGAGTTGATGGAAGTCTCAGATTCTGCTTCTTAGAAACCACCATGGATGATGCTGGGGCCATCTTCAGTCCTTTGCTGCAGGGGTTGTGGGTACCCCTCCTCCCCCAAAATCTTACAGTTTCTTGCCACTGTCGCCTTGCACAGAACCAAACAGGAAGACAAAATTGTCCAGGGAGTTTGGAATGTGTAGTTGATAGGGTTTCAGCCCAAGGACCACTTCATTATACACGTGGAAACTGAGGCCTGGGGAGAGGGTAGGCAATTCTAAAGTCAGGCAGTTACTTTTTGGCAAAATTGGAATGTGGATTCAGGCAGTATGGTTTCAGAGTCTTCACCCTAGGCTCCTTGTTTTATTGTGCGTCTATATCTGATAATTGGATTTTTCTCCCCAATGCTGAGCACTTTGAATGAGTGGCTATTGCTGGTGATTTTTGCCTGTTTAACACTTAATCTTCTTTTGATTTCTCTGGCACAGTTCTCTGTAGGTCATCACTGATTTTGTAGCCAGTATACGGTGTCTTGGCTCCTGTCTCTCTTCTGACCTTTCCCTGGCTTTTATACCCAGGCAGCTTTAAAGGCATCCTAGCCTGACCACGGTAGAGCTGCTCTTGCCCGGCCTCCTCTCTTATGGAGATCCTTTTCTCCTTCCTTTTCTCTTTTCTTTAAATATTGCTGTCTCTTGGACTGAGTTGGAATTTAGATATAGATGCTTTTTAATGTTCATTTTTGTATTAAAGACTAATAAAAAACACCATGTATACATTCCTGTGCTCTTTCCCTATGTTTAGATGGTATAGTCTCTGAGGAATCAGTGGGTTCTCCTTGGGCAAGGAGGAAAAGAGCACAGGAACTGAAGGGGAGGGACTTCCTTTCCAGCACCTACCATCGGCCAGCTATGAACTACGTTTTAAATGCATCGGATACTCCAGGTGTGACATTGGTGCCCTTATTTTAATAATACAAAACTCAACTCTGATGAATAAGTCATAGAACTGGGGTGGGAACCCCCTCTGATTGGCAGCCAGGGCGTCCCTTCTATCACTCGAGGGAAAGCCTTCAATCTCTTCCTGTTAAAATGAGGGGATTTGCCACATCATTCTAAGGCCCTCTCAGTGCCACTGTTTCAGCTCTAACTCTCGTGGTCCCACAGAAATTGCTTCTGTTCTGAGTAACTTACATGCTGACAGAGGAGGTTACCACCCCGCTCTAAGGAATGCTCTGTTTTATTTAGGCCAAGAATACAAAATCATTGTAAGAAATCATGAACTAGGCAAAAGGCCTTTAAGCTAGTCATAATGATAGATCTCAGAAGTTTCAGGAGTACCTTATTACCTTCACATGAGGCTGTGGCTTTTATTGACGGGCTCAGGATAATAGCTTCGAAACAAGTCCAGTCTAAACAGAGGGCGACCTATTATCCATTATAGCTTCTGTTGAGAGTGTTTGCCTCCACATTAAGAATATTCCATTCTTTGCAGGAAATTCAGTGTGAGATTTGCAAGAAGATAGTGAAAAACATATAAAAGTAAAATCTGTGTGAGATTTTGACACCATTAGAAAACAGCAGACAGCCCTAAAATAAGTTGCCATCATGTGATTCTCTCATGCAGTATCTTCAAACATGCACATAGGTGGTGGACATCGAAATCCTTTCTTGGTATACAGTATCCATCATAAAATACCACACAGGTACTTGTGGGTGTGTATCAGTGGAATGAAGAAATTCCCAGGCTCTGTAGGAAGCTTTATACCCTCCTTTCTTAGTAAGTATTCTCCAGTTCTTCACTCATTCACACCTAGCCTTGTAAAAATGTGAGGCTGGTGGGATATACTGACTTTTTAACTTGGAGGGTTTTTATTTTTTGTTTTGCTCTGCGTTTGTGCTAGAGGAAATTTGAAGAGAGAGTGTCAGCTCCTTGATTTCCTGCTACCTTTCTGTGCCGCTCCTCCCTGGGTTTTTGTGGTTAATGTCACCCCTTCCAGAGTTTTCTATGTCACTGTGCCAGTCAGCTTTTTGGATTGCTATAAAAAGGGTTTGTGGAGATAATTACGGAGAAGACAGGTTAATTTTATCCGCAGCTTTGGAGGTTCCAGTCTAAGATTGGCCATACCTACTTCCCTTGGCTGTCTGGTGGGCCTACTAGATGGCAACTGAGAGGCTCCTGTGGTGGAGCACACTGCGGATGTCATGGCCCAAAAGGCTTGGTTTTGAAAAGCTCCAATTCATGTTCAACTTGCCCTATGGCTTTGGGCTTGTGCAGGAATGTGTGGTGGAGGAGACTCATCTAAAGTCAGATAAAAAAAGAGAAAGACAATCAGGAAAGAACTGGGGTCCCCCAATCCTCTCAAGAACACACCAACAGTGACCCTAGGGCTTAGCAGTAGCCTCCACCTCTCAAAGGTTCTGTACCTACCCAGGTATGCCGCCCTAGGAAGCAGGCTTTAACATGTGGATCCGTGGAGCACTCACTGAAGGAATAGCAGCCTCCAAATGATGCTGTCTCCTCCTGCTTCACTTCAAGTCCGACTGCTTCCCCGATTGCTTGTCTTTTATTTAAGTCTGCTTAGGTCTGGCAGTCATTTTAGGCCATTTTTAGACAGTCTTCCTTCAAAGTGAGAATCTGCATCACAACACAGTACACACACACATTACTATAAATAAAAAAAGCTTCATAAGAAAAGACTTAATCCTTAAAACATGCCATACTTGCTGATGTTCTTAATACTACTTGCTCAGTTCCATTATAAAATGCTCTCTATAACTGACAACATTGATTTTTTTTTTTTGACCTGTGAGTGAATCATGACTGAATCACTATTTGCAAAACACTTCTTAAGCCAGTGTAGTAGTAGTTTTATAGATACCTTAGGTTACGGGGAGCCACCTGCACACTTATCAGAGACCATAAGTATTTGAGGCAAACAAATAACTACGATATAAAAGAAGGAATGAAATGATTTTTTGCCCTTCCCTGCATTAGGAAGCCAAACTTTCTTGTATTGTATTCTTGTCTAGGTTACTGTTAGTCTAGGCACTAGCTGGATGATCCTTCTCCAAAATTATGTTTTCATCGTGTGTGTGTGTGTGTGTGTGTGTGTGTGTGTGTGTGTGTGTGTAAAAGATCTGTACAAATGGAATTACTTAATAATTTAAAAAGATGACACAGTGGAATTAGTGTTCTCAGGTGCAAAATAAAAACATTTTCCATATATATTTGCCTTCCTGAATGCTGAAGGTTTTCGACCGGCAAGTTTATTCCAGTGAAGTTTCAGGAAATATTATCATGCTATAGAAATTTATAACTGGCCTAAATGGTTGTAGCAGTTGGGGAGAAAACCTAGATATCAGGATGGACCCAAAAATATTCTTTGTGGGCCAGGCGTGATGGTTGCACACCTGTAACCACAGTAATTGCCAGGCTGAGGCACATGATCATGAGTTTGAGACCATCCTGGAATACATAGCACCTGCCATATAAAACTAGACAAAGGAAGAGCAGAAGAAAACAGCTATACTAATAACATGAGTGATGCCAATATTTAATGAGGGAACCTAAAATATGTTTAAGTAGTATTAAAAAAGCAAAGATTCATTTAAGATTTTACTATTAACTCTAGTAGCTAGGACTTTGGAATAGGTTGTGCAGCATAGTTTCTGTTTCTGAAAATACAAAATCAAGTATCCTTTTTAGATTAGAAGGTAATATAATTATCAAAATTGCAGTTGGTGTTTTATGCATTTTTATTTTTGAATATTAGTTTGTATCAGTCAGGAATTATAAAATTCGTGGCCTGAGGGTCAAATCTGACCTGCTACCTGTTTTTTTGTGTAGCCTGAAAACTAAAACTTAAAACTGGTTCTTCCATTTTTTTTTAAAGTGGTTAGAAAAATTATTGCAGTATACTATTTTGTGATGTGTGAAAAATATATGAAATTGCGAGTTTTGAGCCATAAGTAAGATGTGTTGAAGCATATCCTGCTCATTGGTTTATATCATATTCCCTTCAGGCTGCTTAACAAAATACGGAGTGGTTTATGAATAGTAGAAATCTGTTTCTTCTTGGAGGCGAGGAAGGGCTTCCTTGGAAGTTTCAGGGTCAGTATGCCTGCAGGTTTGGATCCTGGTAAGGGGCGTTTTTAGCAGATGGTGTCCCCTAGTGAACTTATGTGGTTGCAGATGTGGTGAGGGGTATTTCCTGCACCTTCCTGATAAAGGGTGCTAACCCCACTTGTGTGGAACTGTACTCTGGAAGCCCTCAATCTCCTGACACTGTCATGTTGGTGACTAGGTTTTAACATGAATTTGGGGGTCACATAGCATTCAGACCACAGTGGTTTGCAAATTATTTGTGACTGCATTCATGTCAGTGTAGTTGTGTTGATGTAACCAATCGTCTTATTAAAATAAGAAACACAGAGCCAATGTAAAAGAGAAAGCCGAGAGGTCAGAGCTCAGAGATAAAATCTTACCTCCTGCAGTGCTCCTAACTTCCCGAGAGAGCTACTTCCTGTTTGTCTGTGTTTAAATAGTCTTTCTGTTCTGCCTTCTCATTGGTTGTAAACCCAATCACATGACTGCCTCATCACTGCCTGTAAGTACCGCCCTCCAGGTCTTAAAGGCGTATGTCTCCAATACTGGCTGTATCCCTGAACACACAGAAATCTACATAGCTCTTCTAACCACCACGCTCTTGCTATGGCTCTAATAACTCTGACCCCAGGGCAACTTTATTTATTAACATAAAATTAAAATCACATTTCAGTACAAATAAAATATCACCATATAGTTGAGTAGTTGTTGGAGACTTCATTGCTTGTAAAACCTTAAATATATACTTCTGTACCCTGTATAGAAAAGCTTGCCAGCCTAGGGCCTATATGGTTTGTATTCATCATCAGTCAGCAAACTTAACTATGTATAAAAATTTTAATGTAAAATGTCATGATTACAAAGCCAGGTTGTTGCTTGTTTTTTTTTTTTTTTTTTTTTTTTTTTTTTTAAATTTTACTGTTTGGCTCTTTGAGAGGCCTGGCACATAGCTCCCGAGTTAATACACCAAGACTTTTCTTACTTATAAATGCCCGGCCTTAGCTTGGCTTGTTTCTTACCAGTTCTTTTTTTCTTTTGCTTCTGGGCTTTTACCTTTTTCTATTTCTGTATATTTTTCTTTTTTTTTTTTTTATTTTACAATATCATTCAGTTCTACATATCCGTCATGGGTTCCCCTATTCTCCCCCCTCCCACCCCCTCCCCTTACCCTCAGCCTACCCCCCCATTCCCACCTCCTCCAGGACAAGTCCTCCCCCGAGGACTGTGATCAACTTGGTAGACTCAGTCCAGGGAGGTCCAGTCCCTTCCTCCCAGACTAAGCCAAGTGTCCCTGCATAAGTTCCAGGTTTCAGACAGCCAACTCATGCAATGAGCCCAGGACTTGGTCCCACTGCCTAGATGCCTCCCAAACTGATCAAACCAATCAACTGTCTCACCTATTCAGAGGGCCTGATCCAGCTGGGAGCCCCTCAGCCTTTGGTTCATAGTTCATGTGTTTTCATTCATTTGGCTATTTTTTTTTTTTAATAATTGAGTAAAACTGAAATTTATTATATGCCACAGTCGTCCTAGGGACCTCCATGCTATATATATATAGCCTCTATGGTTCTATGGGTTGTGGTCTGATTGTTCTTTATTTTATATCTAGAATCCACCAATGAGTGAGTACATACCATAACTGTCTTTCTGGGTTTGGGTTACCTCACTCAGGATGATTTTTTCTAGTTCCATCCATTTGCCTGCAAATTTCATGCTTTCATTGTTTTTCTCTGCTGAGTAGTACTCCATTGTGTATATGTACCACATTTTTTTCATCCATTCTTCCGTTGATGGGCATCTAGGTTGTTTCCAGGTTCTGGCTATTACAAATAGTGCTGCTATGAACATAGCTGAGCATGTATCTTTATGGTATAAATCAGCATTCCTTGGGTAGATGCCCAAGAGTGGGATGGCTGGGTCTTGAGGTAGTTAGATTCCTAACTTTCTGAGAAACCGCCATACTGATTTCCACAGTGGTTGTACAAGTTTACATTCCCACCAACAGTGGAGGAGTGTTCCCTTTGCTCCACATCCTCTCCAGCATTGGTTGTCATTGGTGTTTTTGATCGTAGCCATTCTGACAGGTGTAAGGTGGTATCTCAGAGTCGTTTTAATTTGCATTTCTCTGATGATTAAGGATGTTGAGCATTTCTTTAAATGTCTTTAAGCCATTTGTAGTTCTTGTTTTGTGAATTCTCTGTTTAGCTCTTTAGCCCATTTTTTAATTGGACTGTTCAGTGCTTTGATGTCTAGTTTCTTGAGTTCTTTATATATTGTGGAGATCAATCCTCTGTCAGATGTGGGGTTGGTGAAGATCTTTTCCCAATCTGTTGGCTGTCTTTTTGTCTTACTGACTGTGTCTTTTGCCCTGCAAAAGCTTCTCAGTTTCGAGAGGTCCCATTTATTAATGGTTGTGCTCAGGGTCTGTGCTGTCGGTGTTTTATTTAGGAAATGGTCTCCGGTGCCAATGCGTTCAAGAGTGCTTCCTATTTTCTTTTCTATTAAGTTTAGTGTAACTGGATTTATGTTTAGGTCTTTGATCCACTTGGACTTGAGTTTTGTGCATGGTGACAGATATGGATCTATTTGTAATCTTTTACATATTGACATCCAGTTATGCCAGCACCATTTGTTGAAGATACTTTCTTTGTTCCATTGTATAGTTTTGGCTCCTTTGTCAAAAACCAGGTGTTCATATGTGCATGGATTAATGTCAGGGTCTTCAATTCGATTCCATTGGTCCGTATGTCGGTTTTTATTTCTGTATATTTTTCTTTACTTATTATTCTGTGACTGGATGTGTGGCTGAGTGGCTGGCCTCTGATGTCCTCCTCTCCTTCTTTTCTCACTCCTTGATCTTTTCTTCCAAGATTTCTCCTCCTATTTATTCTCTCTGCCTACCAGTCTTGCCTATCCTTTCTCTTGCCTTGCTATTGGCCATTCAGCTCTTTATTAGACCAGTCAGGTATTTTAAACAGGCAAAGTAACAGAGCTTCACAGAGTTAAACAAATGCAACATAAAAGAGTGGAACTTATCTTTGCATCATTAAAACAAATGTTCTACAGCATAAACAAATGGAACACATCTTAAAATAATATTCTACAACACTAGATAATAAATATAATTTGGAAGTTAAAAACATGAACTTCTCTTTTATATTTTGTAGACCAGCTTCTGGGATGAAGAGTGGATAACTTGCTAAATTTTGAAAAATGTTTAGAAATGGTATCGTTTCTGTAATGAGTAGACAGACACTCTAAAGATGGTTGGATTTGACAGGTTTTCTTCTATTTCTATGTAGTCTACCTCCATCCCCCCCCCCCCCCCGTTGTGTGCTTTTATTTTAGTCTACACAGTGTACACTCACTTTCACGGTAAACAGTGTGGTCATGTTCTCTTCTGCCACTTAGTGGTTTGCAGTACTTACATTTGTCTAATGGGTTCATCCCTAAAAGGTTGGAGTGGGTTCCCTTTGCTATTTGCCAGAGTATATGCAGATAGCATGGGGGTGGGTGGCCTCCAGCAGTGTTCTCTCAGATAGCCACGTTGTCAGGAAGCTCAGCCGTTGTGTCTCAAATAAGGACATCTACCCAATACCTTAGTTCCTCTTCGGTACGGTACTCCAACCCTCAAACCTGTCTTGTTCTCTTCCTCTCGTTCTTTTCACTCCCCTCTTCCCCCATCTTCAGTATTCTTCAGATCCTATAAAGAAGGCAAATAAGCAGAGAACTTTGAAAAGTAAAGATCGGACGTATGGTGCTTACATCTTGAGTTTTTCTTTTAATTACTGCAGATGACTCAGAATCCTCTCTGAGAATCTGCTATGTTCTTTGTAGAAGTCAGAAAGTTCAGCTGTGTGCTCTTCAAGTTTATAGGACATTTGAAAGCATAGTAAAGGCAAAGGAGAAGGGGATCAGTGGCTGACAGCCTGAGAGTGGAAAACATTAAAAGGTGGGAAAAAAATTAAGACTCCGAACCTCATTGAGAGCAATTTGAGGCCATTTGGTATGGGGCCAAAGCCCCAAATATGTCACTGTCCCCTGAGGAGTCACTGCTACTGCTGACTGCCATCACTGAACTCTGGAAATCACTTCATCGCTGCTTTCTAAGAATCTTGTTTAGTCCTCACAACCATTCCATGATGACTTAGAAACTGTGATAGTACTGATTTATTTATTTCCTAAATGTTTTAATGGTACTGTCAAGGGCTTTACCAGGGCTTTAGACATGTTCTACCAAAGAGCTGCATCCCCCATCTTTGAAGCAGGGTCATGTTAAGTGATCCAATTTGGCCTTAGACCTGAGAGTGCTTTGGCTTCCTTGAGTGGCTGGGATGACAGGCATGCACATAGTGCTTGACACAGGAATGTCTTTCTGTTATTGAGAAAAGTAAAACCTCTATTTTCCCAAGATTGGTCACTCAGCTGTGGAGTTAGGTTTGAGTCTTGATAAATTCTAGAGTCCGTACTTTTTTTGGTATCTCAAGCTCCTTCAAAAGAACAGGTGGCGTACAGAGGCTGTGTAGTGTAGTAGGCAGACTTTCTAGATTCAGGTCCCAGTGCTGACAGAGCTTGTCCCTACACTGATGAAATGTAAAGTTGTTTATGCCAGCACCCCAGGACTATTGTGAGGGCAGTGAGATTTTGTATGTAAGTGGCCTCATGTCCAGCTGCTCATGGGAAGAGCTCTGTTCTGTTTTATATAAAATATAATGTGGAGTCACTCATAACAGACATACCAGCAATTTTCCATATTTTAAGAAAATAATAATAAATTCTAGAAAAATCTTTTTTATATGGGTTCCAGGGATTGAACTCAGGTTTGCAGAGCAAGCACTTTTTATCTACCAAGACATCTAGCCCGGAATTTTCAATCTTAAAAACTAATGTCATTAAATAAAGAATCATTGTTAATTTGTATCTTAGTGTCTGTCCTACTCATCTGACAGCTTTGAGGGCAGAAAACATGGTGTTTAATCTTCATTCATGTATATTGGAAGAGGTATAAAATGGGAGAAACTAAAGTCTCATTAGTCACAATAATCACAAACTATCACTCAAGTGAGCAGACATACAGGGGTGTCCAACTTCAAAGATACCTTTGTAAGATACATACAATATTATTGAGAGCCTCTCTAAGAATAAATCTAAAAATCCAAACTTGCACTCAAGTCACCTAAACCTGGGTCACTGAATATTCAAGTCTAGCCCATGATACAGTATACATTTATTTATTGTAAAGTTTTTTTAAAATCAATTTTTATTTATAAAAAATGGTGGTTAACACATGGTGCTCACTTACTGGAACATATAAGGATATATTTGACTTTGACCCGATGTTCCAATTAGCTAATTCTGTAATAGTAACTTGACTTTCACTCACCAATGCTCAGAGATAATTTTGATTGAACTGAATCCTAGGCAGGTTAAGTTCTCCCAGAGAATGAGGTGCTTATTTAGCTCACCAAGACACAGCACTTGCTGTTAGAGTTACTGGTTACATGAATGTCTTAGAAGGAGAGGCAGAAGTACACAATCTATCCAGTACCCAATGAGGTGACGTTATATCACTAAAAACGCCAATGAATATGTGCTGACTTCATAGTCCTGAAAGGCATCATAGATAAAATGCTATTTAATGAATAAAACACATGTAGACCTTTCACGGTGGCATAAAATCCTACTTTGCACACTTTGTCTCACTTCACATTCAGCAAGCCTTTGTAGGTGTAATATTACCATCATAAAAGTCATGACAAGTTAAGCTTAAGTGAATTACTCAAGTTCACACAGCCACTTAATGCCATGGCGGAAATACAAGTGAGGACACTCATTTGCTTCTCCCCGTGCTGGGTCTCCAACAGAGAGCTGATCACCTTGCCTCTCAGTCGGGCAGCATGATCCAAGGGGGATCCTTTGATGACGTCCCAGACTGGAGGCCTTCCCTGATGGAGCAGGTTGGCAGTAAGAGCAATTTCATCCATTGCTACACAAGGCAAACTGATGATCTGCAGGACTCCTACTAAGCCAATGCCTAATCTTTTGAAAAAGAATTTATTTGTAAATGGAGGGGCTAAACATCATAAAAGAGAACCACAGGAGAGAACTGAGTCCTGCTTGTTGTGGTCCCATGAGACAAACACCACCTCCACCCATCCCCACCCCGCCCCCACAGCTGATGCTGGCACCCACAATAACAACAAATACAAGTCAGAGTTCTTAAGTAAAGATTGACAGACACTCCTCCCCTAAAAAAGGACTGGAAAATGGAGGCTGTAGATAAGTGGTTCTCAACCTTCCTAATGCTGAGACCCTTAATACAGTTCCTCATGTGGTAAACCACAACCATAAAATTATTTTCGTTGCTACTTCATACCTGTAATTTGCTACTGTTGTGAATTGTAATGTAAATATCTGTGTTTGCCAAATGGTTTTAGGTGACCCCATGACAGGGTTGCTTTACCTCCAGTGGGGTCAAGACCCACAGGTTGAGAACCACTGCTCTAGATAAACCAGATAAGGAAACCCCACTTAAATGGATTCTGAGATAGCTTCTAAGGCCCAAGGTGTGCTTCTAATCATGTGCATATATTGAGCCTGGGCTGTATGGAACAGCTTGTGTGAGATGTTATTGTAGTTTCCCTGGAACTTCCATTCTTGTGAAAGGTTTCAAAGGACATGCAGCTTTCTGTTCTCTATGGCCTGAACATACCCAGTCTAGGCTGTTCTTGTACTTTTAAGTTTGCCACTACCTTGTGAACGCCTTCTGTTTTTGAAAGCTTCATTAAATTATTAGAAGTAAAGAAATCATTTTATAGACAAGATATTAGAAAAATAATACCCTATATCATTATCTGAGTATAGTCACTACTGGAGTGTTTTGGGGGGTTGTCTTTTCCTCTGCATTAAAGTGTTTCATTATCTGTACATTTTTTTTTTTTTTTGGTTTTTCGAACAGGGTTTCTCTGCGTAGTTTTGCGCTTTCCTGAGTCACTTGGTAGCCAGCTGCTCGAACTACAGCATCCGCTGCTCTGCTCCCGAGTGCTGGGATTAAAGGCGTGCGCCACCACCGCCCGGCACATTATCTGTACATTTTTATAGCTTGCTGTTGGTGTAGAACCAAGTTGACATTTTTCTTATGTTATACATGCTATAATTTTGATGGCTAGTAAACTGCCGGTTTATCATATTTTATTTGACTGTTGTCTTTCTTTGTACCTTTAGCTGGCTTCCAGGTTTTCTCTTTGATGGCAGTCTTCATCCATTAGGTTCCTCCCTTCACTGTGTCCATCTTGTGATGTTTGCTCTTAGGTTTCCAGAGTGGGAAATGGGGCTAAAGGGCACGTTGGATGTTTTTATGGCACCCTGGATGCATTGCCAAACTGCCTGGTAGTTTCTGTACTATCACACTGGATAGTTTCTTATTTTTTGCCACATTAATAGCAAAAACAGTTGTTATTTTATCATGAAAACAGAGCGGTATTGAGGAAGCTAGAACATTTTTCCACCTGTTGGCATATTTTTCGTGTTTTTGATTCATAGATTTTGTTCTTACTCTCCTTCCCACTGGTCTGTAAAGGTTTGTAGTAGGCCACAGTGCTGCTGAGGGCCACAGTGCTGCTGAGGGTCACTGGTACCTAACAGGAGCTCTGCAGACATTGGTGACCCAAGTCTCCGTCTCTGCTCTGCCCCCGGAGTGAGTGTGGAGTGTACCCAGGTGCCGTCACCTTGCTGGATTTTAGGACTCTGGGAAGATGACTTATATAATTCCCCTCGCCTTTCCTGGATTTTATTTTTTTTTAGATTTTTGAGACAGGGTCTTACATAGATAGCCAAAGATTGGCCTGAACTCCTATCTCTCTGCCTCACTCTTCCTGACTCCTCCTCTCAGATACTGAGGTAATGTGTGAGCCCCCACTACTGGAGTTTATCACTCAGTTCTGTATTTCTTCAGGTTTATAAAATTCTCTTCTCTTTTAGCTACTTATTTCTTTTATATTTTGCTTTCTTCCCGTCCCGTCCTCCTTTTTTGAGAGACAAGGTTTATCTGTGTATCCTTGGTTGTCCTAGAACTTGCTCTGTAGACCAGGCTGGCCCGGAACTCAAGAGATCTGCCTGCCTCTGTCTCCCGAGTGCTGGGATTAAAGGTGCATGATACCACACCTGGCTCTTTTGTATTTCAAACTCTTCAGATTGATGATCTTGCCAGCCTTCTGTGTTTATTACGAAGGTATAAAAACATTCCTCAGAAATAAAAATTCTCCTTTTGAATTTTAAAGTTGACACTGTTTGTAGCACAACCAAAAGCTTCAAAGTTTGTTACATGATGTTTAAATAATTTGTTAACAGTTGAAAATTATTAGGAATATTAGCTAGTACTTGGTATGATGATTTCTAGCTTTGGGTAATTATCTGCAGTTGTGTCTGTTTAGAAAAGTTGTGATATTTATCTCTTTTCTTTTAGGTGAGTTAGCTGTAGGAATCTGTATCTCAGGAGCACATGGTGTTAGAGAGTGTCCAGGGAGCAATTAGGAGGGTGGATTGTTAAATCTTTTGCCTCAAAAGACAAGACCATTAGGTGTGAAGTGTATGATCCTCAAGGGGTGTAAATAACCAAGCCGTTCATGTAGTCGTTATTCATTTTTTATTTTGAAGTATGTCTGAAACCTGTACTTCATAGACAGATCATGGGAAGTTTACCTACTGGAAGGACACATTATTGCCATCTGGTTATGTTGAGAAAATGTATTTCAGAATTTACAGGTTAGTGGGTGAACATTGGCCACATGAACTTTAAATTCCTCATTCTGTTTTGAAGGACTTGTCCTAAAATTCCCTCGTGGGTTAAATGTAAGCAGATCTTATGAATTCCCCTGTGTCTGCTGAAGAGAGGTGGTTTTGTTGGTTTATGAATTCACTGAAGGATGGTTGCGCTTTCTCAGTACCACTGCAAGATCATCCTTAGAACTAAGTGGTGGTCTGTTTGCTTTCTGTATTATAGGGCATTGAAAGAGCATTTCCCCCTTTCTATTGTTGTACATAAAAACACTTTAAATGTCAGTCAGTCTCTTAGATTAGGTAGTCTTCTTTTGGGTTAGGGGTACATAGCTCAAGGGTAGAGCATGTGCTTATTAACACATGAGGTTCAGTTCCCAGTATTAACTGCTTTGTTTGTTTAAAGCCCTTGTTTGACACCAAGTCTTTGCATCACATTAATTTCCCCCAGTATCCTATTTTTATTCTTATATTGAAGTTACTGAACAATCACATTCACCTCATACCTTCCACTTTGCTCTTCTGTCTGTCCCGTGCTCCGCTGCTCTGTAGAAGTGCCATTGTTGCTGAAGGTAGTGGGCCCTCTCACTCATCTTGCTGTTAGAAGCTGACAGCTCACAGCAGGACCCCTGTGTTAAAAGACCACTCTTGTAACAGTCTTGACTTGAATTTCATAAATCCAAGCTTTTCTGGTTTTCAACTTACTTCCAGGCTTCTCAGCAAGGCTCCCCACTTGGATATACTTTCCTGGGCCCTTTTCAATTCTCATCTACTCTCAAGAAACCATGTGCCAGCTTCAAATGTTTACTTTCCTGAGCAACAGACTCCCAGAGTCCAAAACTGTTCACTGCATATCGTTACTTACTTCCCGCATTTGTGATTCACACTTAACTAGTTTTCTTCCAAATCTCTCTTTCCCTGCTTGTTCCCCAGTTTCTGTAAATGCCACCACTATCCACCGAGGTATTCAAGCCAGAGAGTTACCACTATCTTACATTCCTAGTTCCTCCACCCCCAATAGCTTTTTGGTGAAGTCCCTCTTCCTCATCAGTCCTGCTACCCGTCCCTAAGTCCAGGGCCAGTGGCTGGTTCTTTGCAGAACCCTCTCTTGCTCTGTCCCCGCTTCTCTGCAGTCAACTGTCCTCTGTGCTGGACCAGTCATCTAAAAGCACTGATTATTACTTCCTTTCCCTGTTGTAGAGGTAAGAAATCTAAATTCTTACTGCTGTCTTTCATGAGCTGGCCCTGTCTGCTTTTTTTTTTTTTTTTAAATCTTCATGTTGTTCTTCCCCTTCAACAGGGGGTGTTTCTACTTCAAAATTAAGATTTTTAGTATTAAAATTCTAGGATATAGCAGAAGTCAGTGTTTTGATGTTGAAATATTCTTTTTTTTTTTTTGAAGATAAAGCTTATTTTGGCTTATAATTCATCTTAGTTAGGTTTCTATCGCTGTGAAGAGACACCATGACCACGGCAACTCTTATAAAGGAAAAACATTGAATTGTGCTGCCGCACTTACAGCTCAGAGGTTTAGTTCATTTTTATCATGGTGGGAAGCAAGGCCACATGCAGGCAGACATGGTGCTAGAGAAGGAGCTGAGAGCTCTTATATCTTGACTCACAAGCAACAGGAAGTGGTCTGAAACACTGGGTGTGGCTTGAGCATGTATGAGACCTCAAAGCCCACCTCACAGTGACACACTTCCTCCAACAAGGCCACACCTACTCCGATAAAGCCACACACCACCTAATAGAGCCACTCCCTTTGGGGCGCATTTTCTTTCAAACCATCACACAATTTAAAAATTACTAAGTTTTTTAAAGGTATTTTTAAAAATTTACTTAATTTTATTTTATGTGCATTGGCGTGAAGGTATCAGATTCCCTGGAACTGGAGTTACAGACAGTTGTTAGTTGCCATGCGGATGCTGGGAATTAAACCTGTGTCCTCTGGAAGAGCAGCCAGTGCTCTTAACTCCTGAGCCATCTCTCCAGCCCCAATTATTTACTTTTAATATTATACTATATTACATTATTTCTCCCTTCCCTTTCCTCCCTTCATACCTTTCTGTATGCCTTTCCTTACTCTTTGAAATTTATCATCTTTTTCATTAATTGTTATTACATACACACAACACTTCTGAATATATAAATACAACCTACCTTGTCTGTATGTATTTGTATGTAGGTTTTCAGGGATAACCTTTTGGTATTAGGAGATCAGTCAGTGTGCTCTTTTCTGGGGAAGGCTGTTTCTCCTGCTCCTGGCATTCTTAGGTGCCTGTAATTGTTTGTGTAGCCCCCCCCACTTCAGTGTGTTGTTGTCCTTGTTCAGCTGGTGTTCCAGCAGTCACGTTGGTAAGACTTCATGGGTGTGTCTTCTGACATTCCCAGGAGCCACGGTCTCACAGCAAACTCTTTGGTTCTCTGGCTCTTTCAATCTTTCTGACCCTTTAGTAATGATCCCTGAGTCTTAGGTGTGGGAGGTGTATTGTAGATGTGTCTGGAAGTGGGCTTCACAAGCTGGCATTTTGATTGGTTGTGGTTTTCTGTAATGGTCTCCTTCTGTTGCACAGAGAAGTTTCCTTGATGAGAGGCGAGGACTACACTTACCTGTGGGTATAATGACAAATACTTAGAATGTTGCTGGTTTAGTGAAGTTGCGGGTGTAGATTCTCCTGCAAGATCCATGACTTGACTGACATTGAGTAGTTGGCTAGGGTTCCATACCGGTCATGATTTCCTTCTTTCTGAGGAGATCTTAAATCTACTTAAAGAGCTGTTGGTCACTGTTGCAACCTTAGGGCTATCATACCACACTGGTCATCGTTGTGGTTCCTGAACATTACAGCTGGGTAAGACTGAGGTTGGTGGCTTCCCTCCTTTGGAAGCTTGCTAGTACCTTCTGGTACTGTGAAAATTAGCCCTCATGGAGAAAGCTTAGTTCTAGCGCAAGGGCCCCTGGGCCCCTGTTCGGAAGTGCACAGTGTCTTCAACAATAGGGCTTAAATACCATCTCTGGGGGCAACTGAGGGCAGTAGCAATAGCCTGTAATGTTTTGGAGTCCCTTGGACAACCTCGACCAGCAACTCAAAAGAGGGCTTCTCATGCGTGCTATTGTTTTTTTTTGTTACATGGTGTGGCTCATGGAGGGATCACTGTCAGTCCTGATAAGAAGATGTTGAAATATTCTTCTTTATAAAAGTGATTGCTCTTTGGGCAAGCTCAGCGGCGGAGTGTTAGCTTAACAGTGCAAAGCCTTGTCTTCAGCCACAGCCAAAACTTTTTACAAAAAAGTCAGCTGAGTTCATATGCATGCCAAATGTGATGATTCTTGTGAATGTGTTGATAACTGAAATGTAAATGTCGAATGCTATTTCTCTCTCTCTCTTTTTGCTCCATCGCTCCTTTTGCTTCCATGTCTCATGATAATTGAGGATGCTTTGGTGCATGAGCCACCTTTCCTGGATAAATGTAGCTACCACCTCACATCAAAGAAGCCTGCCTTTACAGAAGATTGAGGCCATTACACACACACACACACACACACACACACCACACCACACCACACCACACCACACCACACCACACACCAAAACAACAACAACCCACAACTGCAATTGGACACAGTGCAGAGATCAGCGGATTGTGGAGACCCCCGCCCCAATGGATACATCTACGTCACAGCTTCTGCATCCATGTCACAGGGAACTCTGTGTGTGTGTGTGTGTGTGTGTGTGTGTGTGTGTGTGTGTGTGTGTGTATTGGAATTGTAAGGTTTGGTCTGCTGTGAAACTGTCGTCTTCTAGAAATAGCTACATTGAACAAGATTGGGACAATGAATGTCAGTATCAGTGTTAAACGTGGAAGGGGTTTTATTTTGTGGGATCTCACCCTTAGATAAAGAACTACAGGAAACTAATGACTACTAGGAGAAGGAGAATTGGGTTCTCCCAGGGATGAGCCCCTTTATTTGTGGTCCAGTGCAGAGTGGTCAATTCCAAAATCACATGCACACACACATCAAAAATGGACTCAACAGTTGATATTTATATATTTGTGTTGTGCATACACACATACATATATGTACACACATATAACAATAATAACCAAAGAAAATGAAGGTACTGGCTTGAGAGAGGGAGGAACATGGGAGGAGTTGGAAGGAAAGGGTACCTGAAAGGAAAAGGAGGGGGAAAATGATATAATTCTTTTTCAGTTAAAAATATATTTAAGAAAAAGAAATTGTTTTTCTTACCCAAAAATGCTAAACATGTAATAATCTTTAGGAGTACTCGAGTAAAATGGACATGATTTTCCAATATGCACAATGTCTTTTGAATGTAAGATTAAGAAAGAGTCCATAAAATAAACCACAGCAATGGAACTGATATGTGTGTAGAAGACTGGCTGGTTTGGCACCTATTTGGATCATCTTTAGTGGTCTTTATGCCATCTTCGGCTGCTGCTGTGGCATAACATTTTTAGAATAGTTTCCTATTTTATTTATCAATAAACTCGGATTTTACCAGTACTTTACATTTTTTTATACAGTTCTTCTCCACGCAGAATGTTAGTTAATGCCAAATGCCACTATTACCTTTAAGGAAGACCATCAAAAAGCATGAATCATGCTATTTGTCATTTGGCACAACAAAACTGTCAGGTATTAGGGTTGTTTCTTAAAGGTAAATATCACCCTAATGGTACAAATTGGAAGTAGGCCTAATAAAAATTCTGGTAGGCCTTTTTGGTTTGACAAACTAATACCAAAATTCATACAGAAGTGCACATATAATAGGAACTTTATGAAAAAGAGAAATGAGACATAGATTCAGTTCTACACGATGTCAGCCAGTAAGCTACAATAATGCAGTTGTAAGACAGGCATGTGTATGGAATAAAATAGTTAGACTGGAAGGCGCCATCTGGTTTACCTGGTAAATAAGGCATTAGGATGAGTAGGTAGACATCTAGAAAAGAATTAATACCTCCTTGATGATATATTTTAAATGAATCAGACTTGAATTTTAGAAGACTAAAGTCCTAGAAGTAGTAGCTCTAAACAGAAGAGAATTATTTTCTGAACCCTCGAAGGAAGTTTTTCTTTTCTTAATATAATATCTTGAAGTAGTAGCAAAGATTGACAAATTAGACTGTGAAAATAAACATTTCTGCATATCAAAATTACCATTAAATTGAAAAAATGGATAACATATTGGAGATTATGGACAGATTTATTTAACACACGAGCAGTGAGGAGACTCAGGAGTCCGGAACTGTGGAGGTGAATATTCACACGGTGTTGGAAATGTAGGTTGGGAACTGTATGGTGGAAGGCCAGAACCCGCCTCCTGCAAGTTGTCCCTGCACCTCCACATGTATGGTGTGGCATGACCGTTCATACACACAAACACAACACACACACACACACACAAATAAATGTAATAATTTTAATGATTAGAATGAAGAAATGGAATGATGTATTAGACAATGAAAGGAAGGTATAGAATAATGTGTTTTGCTGACATTGAGTAGAAGGGAAAGAATATTAAGTGTGATTATGTGTACATGCAATTTCTTTGGAAAGGTTCACAGGAAAGTGATCATCTTAAGTTGCTTTGAGAGAGGGTTGACGAAAAAGGTACTTGTTCATACTTTTTCAGTTTTGTGAGCCACAATAAAAAATAAGAATAAATAACAGCATAGAAGTTAGCAGTATGTCTTCAGTTTATTCAGAAAGAAAACTTGAACTGTGATTTCCAAGCTAGACCTTATGAAGGGAATTCTATCCTGAGAGCTGTATTTTGGATTTGTGAAGTGTGTTTTATTGCTGGTCTAAACAGCTGCCCAGAAGTGTACTGTCATCTTAAAGTTGCAGCTGTTTACTTATGGTTGAGTGAGCCATTGCCTTGCAGTTTCTTTTCCAAAGGGTCTTTTGGCTAGTTTGGGTTGATAACTGTATGAAGACAAAAGAATTGAAGACCACAGAAAGTGAGGCCGTGCTTACAGCACACAGCGGCAAACAGCTCTTCCAGGGGGTTGATTCCTATTGTTGGTTGTGAGGAGGCCTTTGGGGAGGAACTTGTTCTTTATGCAGTCTCAAGTGAGAACCAGAACAAAGCGGAATGAGCCCTCTGGTACAGTGCCTTCCCAAGAAAGCTAGCACCCCCTCCGCAATATTTTCTACTCGGGCTGGACACTGAACGTGAAAATATGCTCATCTGCACCGATAGTGTTAGCATGCCCTTGTCCCCAGGGCAGGCTCATTATTGCCACTCAGAAGGAACTTAAGAGTGTGAGCACATTTGGAAAAGGACTGTTAGCAATGCGGATGCCAGGTTGCCTCTGATAGACAGTAAGCAAAATGTTAAGCCTGTTCACCCGACAAATGCAAGAGGAGAAAAAGCCTTTGCCTATTCTGCACGACTCTCAGCAGCCCCGGAACTGTTCTGTTCTGTGTTTATTACCCTACCCTCAACTAGATTTTGTATGGTTTTAAGTTATAGGAGTGTACCCCGATGACCTTCCTAACAGTTAGCATCTGTAATTTGGTTTTCTCACTGGATTTTAACCTAAATTAAATAGCTATAGTATAACGTTCACAGTTCTTATTACTACAATATCTTGACAAAGCTATTGGTATTGAATGTGTTATACTAGGGTGAACAGCCATGAACAGTCAGGGTCCCATCTGTGTGTCAGGTCAGTGTAGATGGAGGAAATGCTTAGCCAGGTAGGATTGGCACATAGGAGGTTCTAAAGAAGTATTTCTTCAGCTTGGAGAGGCAATTCAATGGTCAAGAACATTTGGGGCTTTTGCAGAGGACCAGGGTTCAGTTCCTATCACCCACGTTTGTCTGCTCACAAATATTTTTGACTCCAGCTTCCTGGGATCTGATGCTTCTGGGCTCCATGGGCACCAATATTCATGTGCATGCATGTACCGAGACACACAGATTTTAAAAGCGTATCTCTGTGTTGGAAAATGTTAACTAGAGCACGGAAATTATGCTTTTGAAACAGTGACCATTAAGTCTTCAGTGATGACTCTCTCAGTTTGACTTTTGTGTCAGCGATTTCTAACCCCTAGTTTAGAATTATTACTGCAAGCATGGACTCATTCATGTGTTCACAAACACTTACTGTTCCTTAAGGCATGTGATAAATCCATTTGTAGAGTGAATCATTCCAGGACTAATTGTTTACATTCGTTTGTTTATTGTGTGTATGTGGGTGGGTGCTCACATGCTACAGCATGTGTGAAGATCAAGGTACAACTTGCAGGGACTGATTTTTTTCCTTTCACCATTTGGGTCCTGGGATTAAACTCAGGTTATCAGGCTTGGCAGCAAGCTCCTTGACCCACACACCTCTGCCCCCCCTAGAACTTATTTATAGAGTCTATTACTGCAAGTTCTTTCATAAAGAGAAAAACATCTGTACTTCCCCCTCCCGTTTTAATTATAGGACATAGTGAACTTATTTAAGGCAAGGAACATTTGTCCTGGACAGTGAACTCAAAGAAGTACCTAACAGATGCAGGCCACGGTTTTGTCTTAAAGCAGAAGACTGGCTGTCTATACCCTTTTGGTTTCAGTTAGCCAAGGGTGGGGGGGGGGCGTGCATGGACAATTCGGAAACTGGCTAGGGGATGGCTTAGTAGGTAGAGGCACTGGCTGTGCAAGCCCAACAACTCGGTTCACTTTCCAGAACCCACCCAGAGAGCTGGATATAGTAGTGTGCATCTGGAATTCCAGGACTCCTCTAGCGAGATGGGCGGGAGACAGGAGAGCTGGCCGTGCTCATGTGCACGGATGGAGTGGCAGAAGGAACAGGAGACCCTGCCTCAGACATGTCGGACTCCTGACCTTCCTGTGCATGGTGGGGCACACATGCACAAGTGTGCATACACACACAGTAAATGAATGAATGAGTAAATAGTCTTAGAAAAATCAGAATCATACATTTTAAATAACGGATACTTTATAATCGTGCTGTTTCATTGCTGCTGATCTCTCACTGTGAGTAATCTATGTTAACCTTACAGAGGTGTGGATGTGTGCGTGCGTGCGCGTATCCATGGTGCCAGGCAATCCTTAGGAGGTAGAGTGTCTTAGAATGAGTCTCTTGCACATAAGGATGCTGCTGTAGACTTGCTTCATTGTTCTGGTCTGTGACCTGTGGGCCTTTTGATGGGGAGAACACTGAGAATATTGCCTCCCTCCTTCCTGAGTAGTGCTTTCCCCTCTTGAGCTGGAAATCCAGATACAAATACAGCCTTTGGGAGCCATGAGAAAGGCTGTTTGCCCCTTGGTAACAAGGCATTTCTGCAATGGTGAACTGATTCCCCCCACCACGGTGGATTAGCTGGTAGTTTACTGGTTTCTCTAACATTTGTTGTACTAGTCCAGGTCCCCCTGCTGAACTTAGTGTTCTTTGTTGAGGGGTAGATAGTGTGTGATCCAGACAGGTGAGGAAATGGAGTGCAGGGCAGGCCCAAGGCTGGTCCTGTCCACATGCCTGCCACCCGGGACTAAGTGGTGTCACAGCTAGACGTGCCTGGTACTAGCTTGTCCTGAGGGCTGTCCAATCCTGTTCTTTCTCTTTCCACATGTCATTTGGTGAAACCCGAATTTACACTTGGGTATTTTAGTGAGGAAAGCAGCAATTCTTTTCCTTTGACTATGTATGTTGTCAAGTTAGTCGGAGTGTTCCTTACTGTCCCCTGATGTCCCCATCAACTTAGATAGAGACACATGGAAATTAGTTACAAAAGTAACTGGATTTTAATGAAGCCAACAGTTCTCTTTGAGCAGTTTTTCAAAAAACAAACGTTCCACCATTCGGCAGGAAAGATAGGATGCCTTAGGTGAGAAAGAAAGACAGTTGGTGCCAAAGTGTGTGGGAACGTGCGTAGGAAATGGCAGGAGATGATTTGCAATGGATTAGAATGCAGGGGATTGACAGCCAGGAAATGGGCTAAACTTAATTTTAAATAGTACGGTAGTTTCACTTTCAAACAACATACTTAGTGTGGTTTTCTTTAGTTAACCACGAAACATTTTCTCCAAGTGAAGTTTCTCTGGTTACAAAGCTGTATATTTAGTTCTTAACATGATGGTTCTATGATAAAGTCCAAAATGTCTGGACACAGAGAATTTTGTGTTTGTTAAGTGTCTTATGAGTTATATTCTATTTAAAAATAAATTTGTACTGTTTGCATTCTCAGACACCCTGTATTGTGTTGCTTTTTATGATTCCTTTTCAAATATCAAGCATGGTGATAAAATAACTTTGTATAGATAAGCCCCCCCCCCCAATCTGGATAAAGATCTGGGCATTTGGAGGTGGAAGGATAATGGAGGGCGGTGGCGGGCTCTCGTGCGCGGGATGGGGGGACATAGAGAGTGGAGGGTGGAAGGTAGAGTGGCCGATTTTGTTTTTCATGCAGCAGCTGGAGTCGCCTTTTTGAGGTCTTGTTTTGAATGAATGAAGATCTGGAGAGGTTGATAACTCCCAACATAAAAATACTACTTTAACCTTTCTCATTTTAATTGAAATTCTGGGAACTTTTTTTCTTTTATGCTAAAGCCCCTTTCCATCTGCTTAAGTAATAGGGCATCTTATCTCTCCCCCCTTACACACACACACACACACACACACACACACACACACACACAATTTTTTTTTAGTCAGTAGCGTTTCTTCTGAGGAAATCTTTGGGTTTTGCTGGGTTAAAATGTTCATTTGTCAAAACAGAATCTCTGACATTTTCTGATTAGACGTCTTCCAGTAAAAGTGAGAAGGAGTGCAGGAGTGGGCCATGTCCCTAGCTCTGGAGTGCACAGAGAGGAAGAAAGACTCACAAAGGAGAAGTGGCACTAACATTTTCATACAACCTGTGGCCAGGCTTCTGGGGCATGGAGCTGAGTCTGAGTTCGTGGGATTGGAGGAGTTAAGAAAATGCTGTTTGATAGATTATCTATTTGTGTGCGTGCGCGTGCGTGTGTGTAAGAGAGAGAGAGAGGGAGGGGAGGGGAGAGGAGATAGACAGACAGACAGATAGATCCTGGTGTCTGGAGGTGTCTGGAGGCCGGAAAGGGTGTTGGATCCCTTAGAGCTAGAGTTAAAGGTAGTTAGGAGCTGTCCACCATGGTGCTAGGAACTGAACTAGGGCGCTCTGCAAAAGGAGTAAGCACTGGAACTGTCGAGCCGCCTCTCCAGTCCCCTGGAATACTTTGGTTTTGTTTCACCCCCTAGGATGAAAATGACGTGCTGGTGGGTTGACTTTACATTTAGCTAGGTTTTGGAATTTTTGTGTGCCCAGAGTGTCTCATATGCAGTTTAGATTCATGGGATCATACATGAATGCTTTTGTTTTGTATTAACCACCAGTCATTGCAAATGGAGAAATTTTAGGAAGAAACTGGCAGGCCAGTCTTTGGACTGCATGGTTTGTGTAGCTCTCCTACCTCTCAAGTGCACTGCACACTTTCAGAATGCCAAAACACCACTGTTGTGGATAGTACATTGTTACATTTGTTCAAGAACATAATTTTTTTTTTTTATTATAAGCGATGGAGAGACATTTTTGTGTTTAGTTTTCAAGGAGTTCCGCAAAGGAGGAAGTGCTCCGCTCTCCTGCGTCCTAAGCCACCGCCACCTTTGTAGACGGCCATAATTAAAGCTTAATACTTCAGAGTAGCACAATGATGAGGATGATGAAAGGCAGCAGATGGGATTGAAGAACATTTGCTTTGTAGTTCCACAGACCTGGGTTTGAATTCTCATTCTAGCCTTTTAACTCCTCTGTGACCTGGGGGAAATTATGCAGCTCCCTTGGGTCTCAGTTACTTTAATTGAGATAATGTATGCCTGGAATTTAGGTCACTGTCTAGGTACTATCAGTGTTAAATGTTCTTTCCCTCTTATTTCATGCTGGGAAAACTTCTTTCCAACACACACTGTCTCACAGGTGTGGGCTCCATTGAAAATCCACCTGAAGCTCAGTCCTTTTGGGAGCCTCTCTAAGCCCCAGGGCCCTGGAGGCAGAGGGTCGCATAAGGACTGGTGACCTAGGCTGTGTCAATTGACTATGGGCAAATAGCTTGGACTGGGGTGCCTGATTGCATTTCCTTCACGGCTAGCTTTGGACAAGGGGCTTTAGTGGATGTTCTTGCCTTGGCTCAAGGGATAGCCTTCCTCATAGCAGCACTTCTTAGAGGGCACTGGGAAGAGATGGTGGGAACTGAGGCACTATTGCCCAGCATTTGAACACTACAAAGCCCAGCCTGCATTTGTTTATACACTGCATGCTAATTAGGAACACACGTTTCATGCTTTGAAGTTGTGAAAAGCTCGCCTGCCTGCATTCTAAATTGATGCCCGCCTGCCTCTGGGATGCCATTTATTTAGAGTACTTGGGGAAGCACATCCCTCAGTGAGACCCTTGGTTGCCTCAGTGGACATTTCTCTTCCAGCTTCTGGGTGATTTTCCTTTCCCATTGTTCCTTGACAGGTCCCTCCACCCCCTGTTTAAACAAGGATTAAAAAATACTTCCTTGAGCTGAGCTGTGGCTGTTGTACATGGATTGGTGTTTGGAAAGCCTTTCTGAGCAGGTGTGGAGCAATGAATAGTCTTTTTAATTTCATTTTTTTTTAATTTATTTTTTTTAACCTCTTCTGCAACAAATGGTGGAACTCCATGTCCACACTCTTTTCAGCCTGTAGTTAATGGGTTCTCCATGCTTCCCAGCTGCTTATCATGTGCACAGCTGACTAAACCAGAGACGCCTTTCCAGTAAGGTGAGCCGAGCTGGCGTTTGAGGAGGACAGAGGCTTTGGTAGAATTAGCGCTTTGACGACACGAACACATGCAAAGGCAGCTGAAAACTTAAGCATTGCTAATCAGAAGTATGTTTCAGGATATGGAACTTTCCAAAACGTGGGTGTACTTAAGGAAAAACACCCAACAAGGAGTGGATTAATAGACTCTCCTGTGCTAAGACCCCTGTGTTGGTTTGCATACCTTTAAACAGCTTACTGTCTCAAGGACCATTTCTGGCTCGCATTTTATTTTCGAGACACTTTGCCCTTGCTCTCCTGCCAAGTGCCCTCTGCCCAGCTCACTCATTTATGACAGGTTCCTTTCTCTTTACTTGTTAAATCGAATTCTTTTCAAGGGAACATTTGGCTTGCGTTGAGTTCAAAGGGGCTTGTTCTGATTCTTGGGAGTTTATTTCTCTGCAGTTGGCTGCATATGTCTGAAAGCAGCTTTCTGGAAAGGATTGGCCATCTGCTTCAGGGAAAATCTACTTTCCTCAAGTCAACAAATGGATAATACCAGTAACAAGATACAGTAAATACTACTGCCCCATCAAACAGCCTGGTGATAGGAGTTCCCTGAAATCCAGTGTTGGTCCAGTCCACGTTCTCATCCGAGTCTCAAGCTAGAGGTCTATGATTATTGAGAGGAAATAATAGGATATTTTAAGTACAGGAAATAGGGGGAAAGCTTACAATAGCTTTCCTGTTAAAAGTTACTTTGTAGGAAAATGCTACTTGGAGTTAATTGAGTGGTTAGTAGCAGTCTGTAGTCTAGAATTGTAAGGCAAAAGCACTTAACACAGCAAATGCTCTTACAAATGTGTTTAAAATTAGTCAGAATTAATGGCATGTCAAAGCCACCCTTTGAAAAACAAAATAACCCACAAAACCGTCTCTTCTTTTTCCCCCTTGAAAGCTGGAATCACACTCGGAACCTTGCTTGATACAGTTAAATCCTCGGAAAATGGCTAGGAGCGAGACTGCCCGTGTACCTGAGTGCCTCTTGAGCTGCAGGAATGATTCTGGATCGACACTGGCAAATGAGTAAGAGGTGAAGTGCCCATGGCAGACCTGGAGGAAGAGGAGTGTGATGAGAGTTAGTAATATAAAGGGCCAAATAACATCCTGCGGGCTTTATTTGAATTACTTTGTTAGAAGTTTCCAGAAACACTGTAGGATGAGGAAAGCGAGGCAGTAGGCATTGGATGAGTGGTCTGTGCTCTTTCAGCTGGCGCCCACAGTGGCCTTAACACCTCTGCTGTAGAGCGACTATGACGCTTTGAGTATATGGGTGATTTAGTTGTAAGTAACTAAGGTGTTGGCTACTAGGAAACCTTCAGATGGGAACACATACTCCTTGTTTATATAGAAGCAGGCATAACTGAAATGTGATAATTTGGCAAAACGCAGAAATTCAGAACTTGTGTTTTCAGTCATCAACAGGACTTCACTTTTAGGAATCATTCGACTCACTTAATATGCGCAGAAGTATATGAAGAGTTGTTACTTACATGATCTCATAATGCATTTTGGCATAGAGAGAGTGACCCATGCTTCCAAGCACATTCTAGAAGAAGAAATGAGAGGAGAGATTATACAGTGATGATTAAAGTATGAAGTCTTCGCCACCTGTCACTGTAAGCTTGGTGTATATGTCACTCATCACTCTTGGCTCACGTGATCTCAGAGGCATCTATGGCCTAGTTGGGGCTCACTCTCAGGAAGGCCGGTGCTCCCCGACACTTGTTTCCTGGTGTCATGTGGATATGTATTTCATTTTGGAACTTTGAGGACTTGCTATCTTTGACGGAGCCTGGGGAAGTGAAAACATCTGTAGGGCTTCCAGGAGCAAATGCCGGTGGAGACCGTGTCACACGGAGGGACAGAGTGCCGTGGGACAGTCTAGGGACGCTCACTTTGGGCCGCTTTGAGCCCATGCTGTGTCTGTCTCCCTTTGTCTGTTGTTGGTCTTTCTGTTCCACTCTGGGCGGTGTCGGTAGAGGTTACGGCAGGCTGAGATGGATCTTGAGGAGGACGCCATGGGCTGAGAACAGTTTTATAGCCTCTGCTATGTATGTTCTAGCCTCAGTGTACAAAAGTTTGGGATGTAGGAACAGGAAGCAATCCTGTGTCTATCTGGGGAGTTTCTGTGAGAATGTGCTCTTGGTGACATTTCCTGAGGGGCACCTGCAGGCTAAGGCAGAGTGGAATTTTCCTTTCTCCCTGTCTTATTTGCTTCTTGAACTTCATCGTGCTCCACCTTCCCTTGACTCCATCCCACCTTCCCAAAAGTGTCTTCCCAACTAGTCTGCTGTCAGGAAAAGGCTGAGTTTTTAGCCTGTTGACCTCATTTATTCTGTGCGCTCCTATGTATTTTGACTAAGAATGTTATTATACATCATATATATTTTGTTTCTTTATCCTTTATGCATTTTGTAAAGAGAAAAGTTGCTAGAATTCAGGAAGTATTTTACCGATATTGCACCTTTTCACTCATTTTCTTGTCTGCCTTTTTTCCTTTTTTTTTTTCCCAGCCGCAAGCACACATGCATGCACACTCTCAAGCTCCTGGCCTTCTCCACTCTTGGCGTTTCTTTCTCAGTGGAACATGTGAGTTCTTTTCCTCGCACTCCCTCCCAACACACATTTGTCTCCTGCTTTGGAGAGAGCCCAGAAGTGATGCAGTTTAACTGAACAGTCAGTGGAGCAGGTAGCAATTTCAAGACTTGTCTCTCAAACCTTGAGCCAAGGCTTCCTTTGATTTTACAGAGATGCCTTAGTTGTGCACATAGTTTCCTTTTAGGATTATGTTTTCCTCTGTCTTGGTTCTTTTCCCCCTCTCTTGTAGCAGAATACCACACATTGGGTAAATTGTGAACAATGTATGTTTATTTAGTTAGCTTGTGATTCTGGTGGCTGAGATATCTGGCGAGCTGAATTTGGTGATTGTCTTCATCACTTTTCTAACATGGCAGAAAGAAGGCATCCATTTGGCAGAGAGAAGGATCACTCCCAGGACATTAATAGACTCATGGGAGCAGAACCCTCATGACCTAACCACCTCTTCAGAGCCCTGCCCCTTAGCACTGTACAATAACCATTACATTGCAAGATGAGTCGGGGTGGGGGGGTGGACCTCCAAACCTCCGCACGTTCATTGGTTAATTTTTCTTTGTGTTTTGACATTGAACAAGATGAAATGCTGCTTTCTTCAGATAGTCACCAGAAGCTGTTTGAAATGGAGGTGTTTCGAACAGTATGTGAGACATTTCTCCATATGAACGTTCTAACCGGCTCCCTTTTCTAGAGGGGTTGGTGAGATTACAGTGCCGAGACCAGTAGCTTTCTGCTGACCTCTGTTGTGTGACAGGTGGAGAGCAATTCGTGGTAGCCCACACTGTCCACTTGTCTTCTTGCCCACAAAGTGTTGCACAAGACAGATGTATTCTTTAAAACTTTTTTCTGATCATAAGAGAAATTTTTCTGTAGCAAATTCAGATGCTATAAAAATTGTGAAGAAGCAGGAATCACAGTTAATTTTGGTAGAATAGGAATTATTGCTGTTTATAGTTTGGTAATGTGCATATGCACATGCCAAAGCACCCAGACACATGTCACTAAGGATTTAAGGATTTAATGTAAGTGAAGTCCTACTTCTTGTCTCACTGTTTACCAGCCTTTAGTTCTTCACTCAGGGCATGGCTTTGTCCGTGAATGTCATCTTGAAAGTGACTGGTTCCATCTTACATACCCGTTACAGTATGTTTCTCAGCATCCTTGAAGATGCTTGTCTGTCAATTCTTCACTGTTCTGAACAACTCTACACTAAACATACTGGCACACCTGTCTGGCCCACTCAATTTTGGGTACCAATTTCCTTAAGTAGAATTACTTATGTAATTCTATTTTACAGATACTGTATTTTAACTATAACAGTACACCAAAATACGTACTTTGGTATGTTGCAACATTCCCAGGAAACTCAGAACTCTGTCACATTCGGTCAGATGCACTGAGCGTCCCATTATCTAGGACATTGTGTTTCCGCTCACTGTACTAGAGGGTGCTGTGTGGGCTTTTATAAGTTCTTTTTGTAGTCTCACCTCCTTTCTTAAATATCATGCTTTAAATCTGCAGAGGGGTTGGAAAACAACTAACTATTATATATAATGTATAAAATAAAGACATGCAACCTCCAATATAAGGGCTGTGAAGTATTCCATTGCAGGTGGGGTAGGAAAGTTTCTAGTTGGGCTTGGCCAAAGAACGACTTCTTTTAGTTTGAGGAATATTGTGTGAACACTTCTGCTGGCTGGGCTGTTAATTCTCTCACGTGGTAGCAGCTTCCTGGCCAATGTGGAGTCAAAGCCATGAAGACAGAGACAGAAGGCAAACTTGTGTGCTAGAATTACCCACGTTAGGTTGTGCCCTCTCAGCTCAGGAAATAATGGTTGGTGCAATGTGGGCTCCTCCCCCTCCTCCCCCTCCTCTTCCTCATGGAACATCCCACTGGGACTGCTCATCTTTGGGAGAGTCTTCTTTCTTCTGTGAAAAATTAAGAAAGTATTCTTTTACAATTTCATTACAGAAACGTAGACACATGTATATATGAATGTATATGTGCTTTGGCATGAGCACATGGCATTACATGCAACCAGATTGTCTGTCTGTCTGTCTGTCTGTCTGTCTGTCTATCTATCTATCTATCTATCTGTCTGTCTGTCTGTCTGTCTATCTGTCTGTCTATCTAATCTATCTATAATATACCTACTTACCTATTTACTTTGTACTTTGATAATTCTTCCCCATTACCCCATCATCATCCCTTTCCCCTCCCATTGAATTCAGTCTTCTTCCTATTTCCATGTGTTTTTATTTGTTTGTGACCCACTGCACTTGATTATTGAGTTGCCTGCATGAGCACAGGGCATGGTGTGGTGTTACTCACTTTTCTTTGGGTTTGCTCTTGAGTTACCACTCACACACACTTCTACAGGACTAGGAATGAGAGGAGTCAGCTAAATGCTGATTGCTAGGACCCTGGCACTCCCTGCATAACAAGCATCCCTGGCCTGATGAGTATTATTGGACCTTCATTGTTGACTGTTTGATTTGTGGCAGCACTCACTGAGTCCTGGGAACACAAATCCGATTCACACTCCTTTCTCCCATGCCCTTGGAGCTCACTGGAGTGAAAGCAAACAGTAGGGTTATTGACAACCCATTGTGATGGGAGCATTATCTGTCAGTTATTCCTGGGGACCTGCAAAGGCTTCCAAAACAAAGGAAAAGTTGTTCTATTTATGATAAATAAGAGGAGTTGTTTGGGCATAAGAAGGAGAGATAATTGGCTAGACAAGGTGGGTTGGAAAGAGATTTTCAGTGAAAATTGCCTATCTTTCCCAAGAAAGTCTTCACAGCTTTGTAGCTGATACGTGTATCACAGTGTTGGAGGAGGGATCTGGCAGAGACAGTGTGGTAAAGGCAAGCCAGGCTGTGGTGGATCTTGGGCGCCATGATGAGGAGTTAGACTTGATTATCTGAGGACAGTGGAATGCCACCAGAGGGCTTTCATTAGTCTGCCTTAATGTATGGGCTTGGTCAAGATGGCCCAGCGAAATCCTGTTGTGCTCACTCCAGGAAATGAGAAAATCCTGTTTTTGAGTTGGCGAATGTGTTAAGTGTTCGTACCAGAGGGCATTTGTTTCTGATGTGACTTATCCCTTCAACAGTGCTGTGTCAACACCTGAACGGTTGAGTGGAAAGAAGTCTGGGCTTAGGGGACACTGTTTCAACAGACTTAACTGCTCAGGGCTGAGGAGTGTTTCCTGCAGATGGTCTGCTTCTGGTGGAGGGGTTACAGGTGGAGGAGGCACAGACAGGCCCAAGATGGGATAGACAGCAGGGGTGTGAGGGCAGTCTTTTCGTAGTGCAGGAGGCCACTGGTGTGCATTAACCCCACCTGACTCATAGCTACACTCAGCTACCAGTCTGTCAGGGTGTCATCTTTATACTGAGTTAAGCAGTATCAGAGTTATGATAAAACGTCAATGTTTAATTGTGACAGACAGGGTTTCTCAGTGATAGTTCAGCAAATATTAATTGATTTCTTCAAACCTGACCTCAAACAGAATGGATTTCTGAAGTTGAAAAACACTTGGTTAGAAATTCCGTGTTTCTTTTTCTTTTTTTTTTTTTTTTTTGGTTTTTCGAGACAGAGTTTCTCTGTGTAGCTTTGAGCCTTTCCTGGATTTCTCACTGTAAGCCCCAGGCTGGATTTCCGAGTGCTGGGATTAAAACACTTGGTTAGAAATCCGTGTTTCTTTTTGATGTGTCAGAAGTGATTGAGATTTCAGATCCCTGATTTATAAATTAAGGAATTTTATTCATTTGACCTTTTTAAAAAAAAGTTTTATGAATGAAACAGTAGGCCATGGTCTGTACTGGTAATCTGAAATTAAAGTGTTGTAAAATAATTTATTGCTGTACATTGTTCAGATGAAGTAAAGAAAATTGCTTTACTTGGGGGAGAATGGGCCATTGATTTTGAATGTCTTATTTATATTAAGCTTTACATGAAAGGAGTGGATTTAAGATACACTAACTTGGTATATTTTTTTGGAAATTAAAGACTCTGGAAGGTTTGTGTTTCTTGAACATTTTACAGACTGAAATTAGAGCTACAGTGTGACCTTTGGAGTCAGAGTAATCTTGGGCAGGGTGGGCCAGAGGTCTGGGTTTGGCTCTCTCTTTGTCTCATCTAGCTCTGCTGTTCCTGGAGTGGACAGTTGCTCTTCTGCTTCTGATTGGGTTAGGTCTCCCCAAACCCCATTGCTGAATTAAAAATGCACTTAGCATACAACCTGCTTAGCAGTACACAACCCCGTGGAATGCCTGCCTTTTATTCTGGTGACTGTGTGGCCATGTGGGCTGTAGCTACTGCCAGAAGTACTGTGGCACTTCTACTTCTAGAAGTATCTCTAGCCCAAGAAAAGATAAAAACGGGAGGTATGGTTTCTATTGAGTGGCTACTCGTTTTGCCCCATTGTAAAGCCAGTACACAGTCAAGTCGAGCACTCTTCAAAGTTAAGGACAGTATATGACTTAAGTTTGTCACTTTTATCTTCCTCATTTGAGAAATTACCCCAGCAACACTTAACTCCCTTGACCTTACCAATTTCTTTTGAGAATTTGATGTTTTCATTCAAATGTCAGCAAAACCTTTTATTTAGCTCATAAAATGTTACACAAATGGCAGTGATGGTATCAGAAGTTTTTTTTTAGGGATATAGTGTAATGTTTAAATTGGTGCGGCTTAAGCCAGTTTAAAAATGGAAGAGGGAAATCTAGATTACAAGTAAACTAAATATTTTGAAACATGGTGTTTGAGGGATTTCTACATAATCCTTACTGAAGTTTTGAACTGGAAAAATCTCTAAGAAGTATTGAAAATATAATAGCAATGAATTTGTACTCATAGAGTTGAAAAAAATGTCTTCAGTGCACAAACTAGTGAACTGCCTCCCAGGGCGGCTGGTGGAGACCCACTGTTGGCTCACTGGTGAAGAGGAACAAGACGTTGAGTTGAACCAGTGTCTTCTGACTTACTGCCTTACTGTTGAGTCTGCCTGAGGTTTTTTAGTATATAAAATAAACAGGCTATTCACTCTTGGATATTGATTTGTATGCAGCCTAAAAACATTCCATTATTTCAAAATGTATCCTCTTCTAAAAGAAGCATATCTCTGCTGTAACACAGCTCCAGCATCATGCAGAAAATGTATTTGTAAACAAATCATCAAAATAATTTTTCTTAAATACTTTGGATTTACTGCAAACAAAGTTGGTCTTAATCAAGTTTGCCTCGAGTGTTGTAGTAGAATGGCAGAAAATGCCCTGGGCATCGGCAGTCATGACGATCAGCCTTCATTTCTGGAGAAAATGACAGTTCAGTTTTCTTGGTGTGTGGGTATTGTGGGCTCTTTCAGGTACTCCAACATAGGCCATTCATCAGTAAGATCTAAGTTGTTTAGAGGTGACTTCTGAAGGGGACACACAGACTGTTGACCTGTTGAATTCACTAATACCTATGGTCCAAGTCGACTTGGTGTGCCTCGAGAGAAAGGTGAAGGAGTGTGAGCACAGAGAGAAAACTAACCATTATTGTCACAAGTGTGCCAGGCAGCTCCTGCTGCCATTTAAGACTGATCGCAAAGCAACTGCTCCGTGGGAGTTGAGATGATGACTTGCCTTGCTGTCTGGTAGCTGTGAAACTCGTGAGTGAACTTGGGTCCCATTCCCTTGCTGTGTTCCAGCCATTGACTGGATCTTACTGCGTCAGGCTTCTTGAGCAACTCTTCAGGCAACGTTGTGCAGTGGTTGTGATTTTAGAGCTTGTGGCTTTAGATTTAAGTTGGAATTCTGACGGTTTAGTACCTTTTGACCTTGCCAAGTAAATTATTCTCTCAGAGTCTTGCTTTCTTCCTTTGGAAAATGGGTATAGTATTTACTTCATCAACATTGCTTATAAAGGGTTCAGCACGGTGACTGCTTCAGTTAAGACGGTGGTTTTATGATGAAGCAACCCTTGTATGATACCATGTCTTAGAATTTTCTCTGAGTCAGAGGCAAACTGAATCTGTGAACAGTGCCACTAGAGAGCGTGTTACGAGACAAGGAAAGGTGACTGAGCTTAAGGTTGACTTGTAGGAAAGAGGTAGGAGGGATGACCATGAGTTCCAGGCTAGTGTGATCCAGTGTGAGGCCGTCTCAACAACAACAGAAATGTATTTTGATTGAATGTTGAGTTTGTCTGGTGTGTTGGATTGATAAATTTACTATCTCATTCCAGGCTTTCTTACATGAGGATCTGCTTTGCCAGGGAGCCCATTTCTGTTGTTTTGACAGGGAAACAATAAGATCTCTGCTTTTTCCAGAGCTCTACCTTTACTGAATTGAATGAAAGGTGTGAACAAGACTTTGAAGCATGTATTTTGTGGCTTAGGGCTCAGATCTTTGGTTGCAAAGCCCTTACTTAGGACTGGCTTCTAAGAGAAACTTGGATAGTATCAGCATGTGTTAAGGGATGGTGTTTTGGGCAATTTCAGCACCTTTGGACATTACACAAAGAACTGAAAAACAAAACCTCTCGTCTTGAACAAGGTGATTGGTTCCCCTGACTTCTTCCCTAATCTGAATGGACTCTTAGGAAGAGCATGTGTGTCCTTTGTGTATGAGGATTAAAGTGGCATGATGATTGCAGGGAAAAGAACACAGGCGGGAGTCCCCAAAGCTGGCCTCTGATGCCAGCTTGCTGTTTCATGATGACCTGCCTAAGCATGGCAGGTTCCTGGTATAGCTGCAGTTTCTCCCATGCCCTCAGTGTCCACAGGTGATCTCCAGATTTACGGAACCACAGTGTTGACGGTAGCTTTGTGTGACCTAAGCATGTAGGGTCATCCTTTCTGAAGTGTCATGGCAAGGCTTCATCTCACCGTGTTAGTCTTTTTGCTTCTGCGGGAGATGGGGTATCCTTGGTTTTCAGGGCTTTTATTTTAAAGTGACTTACTGGCTTGCCGTGTTGTGTAGGGTCCTTCTGCTTCATGGGCCTCAGTCTGTCTATTACTGACCTTACATGATACATCATCAGGTTCTGAATGGGGATTAGGTCTGCTCATTTCCTGGCTGTGCCTCCAAAGTTTTGCTTATGCTCCTAGGACATGATTTCAGACTCCATGTAATCATGCTTGCTTTCTTCCCCAGCTACTCCAATTTCTCGATGTCACATTTAAAATGTGACCTTCAGAAAACCATACAGAACCCTACACAGGACACAATGAATGCAGAACGCTTCAGAGCTATAGTTTTCCTTACAGAGCCCCAGAGTGTTACTTTGAAACAGACAGCATCTGGGTGTATAACGCATACAGTGTCTGTATATGAGTTGTTCATAAGCAGGCCTCCTGTTATAGATGAACCCCTAAAGAGTAATTCATGTTATCTTTCTCTTTATGTGGTATTTTCTGTTACTTGTTCTGGTCAGTGAAATTTTTATGAACCTCTGCTCTGGCCTGGGTATTACTAAGTTCCTCTGGTGGTCACCTCATTCCTTTTTTTTTTTTTTTTTAAAGAATATCTTATTCTTTGACAATTTCATATATGTAAATAATGCATCTTGATCATATGTACCCCAAAATTCCAGGAACCCCCTTTTCTCCCTCCCACTCACACAGGTACACTCATCCTTTCACGTCACCTCCTTTGTTGTTGTTAGTAACCCACTGAGCAGGGTTTGTGCTGCCTGTTGGAACGATGATTGATCGTAGCTGCAGAGAGTTCATGGGTGCAACAGCTTGTCATGTCCAGAAGACAGCAGTTCATAGTAGTTCCCCCATCCCCTGGCCCCTCTTCCGCAGTCTTCTCAGAGCCTTAGGGATGGGCTAAATAAACACAGATGTCCCATTTAGATCTGAGCATTCAGTAGACCTGTTGACAGTTAGGAGTCTCTGCATTACCTGTGGACCACTCCAGGGAGGAGCTCTGGCCAGGGCTGAGGGCAGCACTAATCTATGCCACTTGCTCATTCTTGCTAGTCACACGTGTGCGTTCATCCCAAGTGGTGAATGGAAATGCCTTACCAGGGCACAGGCAGATAGAGGCTTTGGGGCAGACTGCCACGGTTCTGTGTTTGGCTGGTGGAGAACCCAGACAGGGATTTTAAGCTCTGTTACCCAAGTACTTGTAATGAGTTTGTTTACATGTCGCTTGTCTTGGTTTGAAGCTTTTAACTTAGTTTTCTGATGAATGAATTGTCTTGTGTCTTGCAAATTCTGTATTAGTTTTGATTTCTGGCTACAGTAGACTTGTGGTGTGAGGTTCACCGTCCTTGCCATGTTTTATTTAGCTTTTGGTTAGTGACTTCTGCCCCTCTCTTTTCTTTGTATTCACTCAGTCTCCGTGATTTCTAGAACTCTGAGTGCCTTATCCTGACCGTTAAAGGGCTTGCTGGACCAACTAAGGAGAGAATCTTGAAAAATTAAGGAAGTTTCCCGTCTTTCCCCACAGGAACCACTACAAGCACATACCAGGGTTTTTCAGAAGGCTAACTTGAGCAGTCTGAGTAGATTCTGGGAGTTAGCTTTGTAAAGAGGCCTCTAGGAAGGCCTCTCTAGGCCTTTTGAGTATGCTCTATGTTGAGAGAAGACCTTTGAGAAAACAGAAGAAATGTAGGTTCGGATGAGATGGGTTTAAAATATGAGTGGAATTTAATTGGAAAGCAGCTGGTAAAACTGTGAGTGTTAGAGGATACGCTGCCTCAGGAACACTGCTGTCCTTCTGACTCGGGGCGGAGCCTGCCACACCCTACAGCTTGCACTTCCTAATGGAAGTCCCTCCTTCGTGTCGGTCTATGGTGTGTTGCACAGGAAGCAGCAGTGTAAGGGTATGAACACCATCACTGCTCACCTGTTGTTTTATTAATTGGTAAGATGAGTCCCAGTTTCCCCTGCTTCTCATGTTCTCCTTCCCCTTCTCCTGGGTGCTTGTGTGCTTAAGTGTGTACCTGTACATAGTACCCACCTCCTCCTACTCACCTTACTGCAGTGGTACACTCGAGAGTTATTTTCCAGATGAATTCATACATGTTTGTATTTTAACCTTTTAGTTGCAGTAGATTAAAAAAAGTACAGCAGGATTTAGCTATATCACTTACTGTAACTGCAATTTTACCTGACTCAGATTTGTCTCATATAAAACTTTCATTGTTTGAAAAGTAAACTTGTTAGGGATTTTGCAGCATGGATGATAGTGATTTTACTTTTTGTTTCTTCGACTAAGAGTACAGGGAATTTGGATGAAGGTGTTTTAAATGAGGTCTCCCCCCACCCTCCAACATAACATACAGACAAGAACAAGCTACTGTGAGGTTTCTGGCTTACAGTACTCTTGAGTTATAGATAGATTAGAAGTCTAGTGGTATTCAGCTTTGTTAAGTACATAAAGTTTTATGCCTTAAAGGTTAAGTATCCAGTTGGATCTAATGTAGGAATTCAGTTATTCCTACAGTAACCATTACTGAGTCTCATGTGAAGATTTAGTATCTGCATTGTAGAACATAATGTGTAATCTATATTTTAATGTATGTACAATTAAGCTTTATATCTAATTGAAAAAATAACTATTTTTACATATGCTGTAATTGTGGAGCAGCAATCAATTAGTAGTGATTTGTGCACAGGTAGGTAGGCTCTGTAGATAATAGAAACCAACAAATGAAGGAAAAATCTGTTCCTATGATACACATCTGGATAGTGTATGTATGGGGAATGCATGTTTGTAACTCAGACTCCAAAATAAAATTAAGAAAGAGAGCAAAGCATGTCTTGCACCAGCAACCATAGTGTGTCATTTGCAGGTCATGTAACTTACCAAGTTTATACATCTGACTTAGAATAAACAAAGATTTCAGACTACTTTATTAAAGGACACATGCCTTTAATATCTTTCTTGGGTTGTAAGTCCTTCTAGGACTTCAATGATTTTGAACTATCAGCAGAAATTTAAAAAAAAATTGAGACAGTCATTTAAGATTGGATAATTAGTTCTTTCTGCACAGCTTTTAAACTATTCAAATCTAGATGGGGGCGGGGCATTTTGGATCTTTTTGGGGTGCCAAAGCCACACTGTTTTTTTTTTTTTTTTTTTTTTTTTTTTTTTGGACGGTTTCTCTGCGTAGCTTTGTGCCTTTCTGGAGCTCACTTGGTAGCCAGGCTGGCCTCGAACTCACAGATCGCCTGCTCTGCTCCGAGTGCTGGGATTAAAGGCGTGCGCCACAACCGCCCGGCGCACACTGTTTTAAAAATACTAGAATGTTAAAAATGGTTTGCAGTTTCTGAACTATGTGACCTGTAATCAGTTCTTCCCTGTGATACAGAGCAGATAGCCATTGTAAATAGGAAAATGTGAATCCACGTGAAGCCTTAGCCTTTCACAGACGGAGGAGTGAGATTACTCCCTGCCCTGTACTCCTTTATGGGCCGCACACACATGTGCGCTTCATCACATAGCAGTCAGGGAAGAGCGAGCCAGCGAAAGGAACACCTACTTGTCTTCAGTGTTAGGAAGTAGACATGGAAAAAAGAATATCATGAATGGAGGCCGAAGTGAAAACGGTCATGCAAACAAGATTCTGAAGTTGTGAAAGCTTTTACACATGCTTAAGTTCTTCATATGGGAGTTGAAAACTTCTTTTTTTTGGCCCATGTAGATTTTTCTTACAAAGCTCAGTTTTTAGTTTCCAATCTTGTGAGCTTCTGGATAATTGATATTGTCAGTGAGGAAATTAAATTATGTAGAACTTCAGTCCCCAAAGTACGCTTTCAAGTGTCTTTCCCTGGATAGCCTAACTGTAGTCTTGTGTGCTGGGAGGTGAATTAAGAGGCCGTCTATTCTGGGAGTTTAAAAAGTGTTTGTTTGTTTTAATGCCACAGGAAAATTTTGTGTCCCCGATTGGGGCAAATGGAAAACTTGAAACGGCTAATATGCCCTCATAGTGTCTGTAGATCCTCTGTCCTGGGCTGCTGTCTCACAAAAGGAATGCATGCCTCTTCTCTCCTTGTGGTTCAGATTTGTTGGTGGTCAACAAGCCGTACTGTAGAAGAAGGCAGACAGGCCCTTGTTAGTGCTGTTTCCTTCAGTATCCAGGGCGAGTGGGGAGATAGGAAAGAAGGAATCCAGAGAGACGAGGGAAGGATTCTTACCTCCTCCTGTAGGTGAACTTGCTCCCTTCACAGCTGGGTCCATGTCTTTTCCAAACCACACCTAAGCATCTCATTCACCTAGGGAGGGTTGCCTCTTGCCCAAACAGATCCTAGGACCCTGTCCTCAATTTTAAGGTTTTGATTAGGCTGAGTCCTCAGGTTATGGTTAATGCTTGAGTTATGCAGGTGATGATAAGGCTCAGATTTGAGAACTGTGGCTTATGTGCCTCGTCCTAAACTTTGGAGTTTGGTGTTAAGTCAGAGGAGTCATTACCAGTAGCTAAAATGATGACACTTATGTGACTGAAAGGATCATAGATCCTGGGGATCCTGGAAATGACAGCCATCGCTTTGTGAGAGCAGGTGGACCTCATTAGTATTCACCCTGTCGTAGTTGGTTTTTGTAATTGTCTATTTAGGATGTGATAGCTTTTTCTTCAGATTTATTATAACCGATGGGAGCCTATGCTTTAAGATAAGGTATATAAACTGACTAGTCCCAAAGAGGGGTTAGTAAAAAAAGATATGCTCTAGATACCTAAGTGGATATTTAACAATAAAGCTCTGTATTTTTGTTTATATCTGTCATCTAGTACAGCATTTTTTCAGTTTCTTGGATCTTACCTTTAACAGAAACAGTTTAAGTACATTAATGGCATTTCTCTTTAACATTTACTACCTCCACCACCAACCTAGCCTCGGGAGACAACGGATGGTCAAGGGGGTGGCATCTCAGCTGAGGCTTTGTAAGGTGGGAGAAGCTTATTCAGTTCAGAGACTGGTGGTTTCTGCCGTTGGGAGGAGCTCTCAATAGAAGAACAGGTGAGCAAAGTCAAGAGCATGTTCAGAAACAGCAGGCCTCCATCCCATGGGGCCAAAGGATAGATAGGCCCATGAAGCACAAGAAAGGCCAGAGTAAGCTGTAAACTCATTTCTGTTGGCACTTGATTCTCTGTGTCATAGTTTCCAAAGGAAACCGTATTTAGTGTTTAAAACAGTACTTTTTATTGATAGTGCCACCTCTTAAAAGATTAAAGTCTTGCTGGGCACTAGTGGTGCACTCCTTTAATCCCAGCACTTGGGAGGCAGAGGCAGGCAGATCTCTGTGAGTTCAAGGCCAGCCTGGTCTACAGAGCAAGTTCCAGGACAGGCACCAGAACTACACAGAGAAACCCTGTCTCGAAAAACAAAAAACCAAAAACAAAAAAAAACAAAAACAAAAAACAAAAAACAAAACACAACAAAAAGATTAAAGTCTTTTGAATCTTAGTTCAGAACCTTAAAGTGTCTGTGTGTAGGTTGTTCATAACACATGAGGAAACTACTTTCAGTGGCTTTTTCTTGACATCCTTTGCACCTAGGAGATCTGGTCATTGGAACTACGGTGAACTATGAATGACAGCCTAGTCATTCAGGGGACAGCCTGAGTGCCCTTAGGGCCTTCTGCATGCACCTTGGCATGTTTGAGGCTCCTTGCTTTGGTAGAATTCCTCTTCTCCATCCCTCCCCATTCCTATCTCAACACTCGGGTACTTTGAGTTGCATGCCTGAAGATGTGTCAGTGTGCTGTGCCGTAGGAAACACCTGCCTAACTTTATGAGTTCATATGCAAAACAGTAGTTTGATGTTCTCAGCAGCCAGTTGATACTGGGTATCACTGTCTTTTAACACATGCATACTCAAAAGCATGTATATTTACAGTATCTACTTGTTTGTCAATATATTTTTACATAAATGTGAAACTAGGTGTTTCATAGGGACCTAGCATAGTAATTCCTAAGAGATAGCAAAAGGTGGAACTTGGTTGAAAGGACTAGTTTATCCTTACTCCTTGTTCATTTCAAAAAGTTTTAGATTTACATATTATATATATATATACATACACACACACACACATGTATTTGCCTGAATGTATGTGTGTGCACCACCTACGTGTTTGGTGCTTGTAGAGCCAGGAGAGGGTACTGGGTCCTCTGGAACAGGAATTATGGGCGGATATGGCTGCTGGGAATTGAAATGGGTCCTCTGCAAGAGCCACTGCTGAGTCACCTCTCCAACCCCTTCACTTATATTCTTGGAGGATTTCTTAAGAAAATACATTAAGAGGCACAGTATGGCATGATGGCTCAGTAGGAGAAGACAGCTGCCACCAAGCCTGATGACCTGAGTTGGATCCCCAGGACCCACATAATGGAAGGAGAAAACCAATTCCCTCAAGGTGTCTTCTGACCACCACATGTATGTCATGGCATGTGTGCTGTGTGTGCACAAATGTTAAAATTTAAAAAGATTTCTTTTATGTGCATGTGTGTGTGCCTAAGTATATGTAAGTGCAGTATATGTATCTAGGTGCCTAGAAAGTCAGAAGAGGGCATCAGATCCCCTGGAATTGGAGTTACAGGTAGCTGTGAGCCTGTATGTGAGTACTGGAACCAAACTTAGATCTGTAAAGGCATCAGCACTCTTAACTATATGCCACCTCTCAGGCCCTGTAAAAAAGATAAATAAAGCAAAATAAAAATGTCAAATAAAGCACTTAAAAGTAGCAAGCGTGGAAGACCATTAGAAGAATTGGCAAAGGGCATGATAGGACAGTGTGTAAAGAAACACAAATTGCTCTTACATGTGTGCAAAGTGCCCAGCCTCACTCGTAATATGAACTGTATACATATGAAATCTGTTTTCCAAAAATTAAAAAATCTTGGTAGCAATGGCTCACCAAAAACTATGCAGGCTTGTGATACAAACGGAGAGCACATTGCAAGATGCTGAGCTCAGAGGTGCATGAGAAGATGTGCGCCTCGGGGTCCCACTAGTGGGAGGATGATGGACAGCCTCAGGGAGAGCAGCAGGCGCATACTTAATGTCACAACGCAGTTGGCTAGGATCCTATCCAGCTCAGGAGCCGAGGCTGGCCTCAAACTCCCCTGTCCAGCTCTAGAGCCGAGACTGCATCCCCCTTCCGTCATCCCAAGTGCTAGCAAGACAGCCTCATGCTGCCATGCTTTGTTTCCATCTGGGATTTTGTTCTGTAGAGAAAGAGAATTTCATGATAGCATTAAGATGATTGGAAATAAACCTAGAAATAAGCTCCTGTATAGAGGTTAGAAAATACTGAAATTCTTTGCAGTTTAAAACGAAACCTAAAACACCAAGGAAGCAAATTAGCCACCATAAGTGTAGAAATAGGAAGAAAATAGGTTTGGGCATGTTTTTGCCCCCTCACCCCAATATTGGGTGAATACAAAGAGAAATAAATACTGCTGGTTTCTCCTGAGAGTGAACCAGCCAGAGATAGGACTGGAGGGGGATAGACTGTCAGTGTATCTCTGTATTTTGGACCATTTGAAGTTACACTTTAAAAATGTTTCTAAAACATAAATTATGAAGGGTCTTGAAAATATTAAAGCATTTAATGTTGAAGTATAAGTGGTAGAGTACCCATGCATAGTCTGTTGGAAGCCTAGTTCAATTCTCAGTATCATTAAAAAAAAAAAAGCTTAAAAATGTTTCTGTGCTTGCAAATTAATTTTGGAAGTGAAACTTGGGCAGTTTAGTTAGGTGGTTGGGAGCACGTGTGTTTAATAAAATGCCGTCTTCAACAGTATTAAAAGTCAAATCAGTTGTGATTTGGCAGAGACTGAGTTGCAAGGCATGTTTGAATTTGGACCCAGAAAAGAAGGGGTTAAAGGTGTGATGCAGGTAAGAAAGGGTTAAGGGCATTATGCAAGCTGTTAAGTAAAAAGGAAGTGCATTACAAAATGCTGAGCTCAGGAGTCTGGCTGCCAGCCAAGCCTTTGCTTCCCTCACTACAGCTGAAGGCTTTCGAAGCTTCCCACCACTGGGTTTGTCTGAACTGTTTAGGAATGCGGCCGCCGCCGCCAGCTGACGTCAGCTTCACCGGTTCAGCCTCCGGCCAGAGCCCTACACAGACTCAGCTTGCTGGAGTGGGCGGGGCAGGGCGGGACCTTTATGTGACTGACAGCGAGTGGGTGGGGTCGCATTGTGGGCTGGAGGGCTCCAGAAGCCTGGAGCAAGCAGGTTTGCGGGTATTAATACTAAGGTTCTAATAAGGCCAACAACTTTCCTTTTTGTTAGAGTTCTGTACTGCTTCTACTTAATAATTTTAAACAAAATTAAGTATAGCTTACATATCAACTTGCAAATTTCAAAGTTTTTCTTTTTTTGAGAAAGAGAAACTAAAATCTTTTGCTGGTTTTTCAGACGAGGGAACAGGAAGGTGATGTTTTGCTGGATGGTGAGGTTCTCGACCTTGTTACCAAAATCCATTTTCATTTTTGACTTCGCATGTGGAGGAAATCTAAGAAGCTCTGAGTGCAGTTTCGTAAAGCAGAGATCAAAAAGCAGGGAACTGATGTGGAAAAGAGCCAAATTTGAATATATCTTTATGAAAACCACCCTGGGCATGAGTGTTCCGGGTCATCGAGGCTGGTATTTTAGCCTTTAAAGAAAAGTGTTGGCTTTAACCTCGATGGCATCTCATTATGTGTGTAGAGCTGTTTTCTCATACTCCACCCTGTTTCATGGTGGTTACTGTTCACATTTGTTTTTCTTGACTTGATAGTCATAGCTAAGAGTTTTGTTAGTCCTCTGCTTCTTAGTTAATGCGAGTCAGAATCACAAATGAATTTATTGGCTATTTTGTGAAAAGGGATTTGTTTAAGTAGTGAAAAGTGGGGTTAATGGCCGTGGCACAGTACTGGTTGGGAGATTGTGAAAAGGGGCCTCTGAGCTTACTGGGAAGCTTAAATAACTTGACTAGGTCAACAAGGAAAGACTATATTGACTGGCTACTGAAGTTTACCTGAGGAAGTTCATTTTAATTGACTGGCTGTGAGTAACTGCTTCAGGGACCCTCAGTTTATAAAAGCAATAGCACTAAGAAATTTCTTCAGTGTGATCATGATCATTCTCTCAGGGTCAGGGCATTCACCCATCAGGAAAGTCATTAGGGTTTTACTTATGTGAAGGAAGTCCGCAGACTAAGATACCGCGTTCTTTTGGCAAAAGCAGCATACTCGACCATAAATTACCCAAGTGCTTAACTGCTCAATTCCGAACTGACAGAATTTAAGGATGTTCTGAGATTTTCATAATAGTATTGTAATAATTGGTATATCTTCTTTTCAAAGTGTGCATGCGTGTGTGTGCTTGTGTATTTTATGGCAGTATTTAGGACAAAGATGCAAACTTGTATGTAACAGTATGTAACAATATGAGATCAGAATTGTCATTGGCCGTGTGAGTTTCTGAACCCCTTTTCCTCCTGAACAAACAGCTACAGAGAATATCACTAGTTTCTTAAAACTCATCTTTTGATAACTGCTCTTGGATCAGCCCAGAGTTATTATGTGTGTGTGCTACATTCTATCCCAGAAGGAATAGTTAGGTCTTTCAAACTTTTTCTTTTTTAAACAACTGAGAACACAAGGACAAAAGCCTTCATAAAATATTTACCAGTGAAAGGTAATGAGAGCTTAAGTTATCCAAGACAGCCTTGTCAGGGGTCGGAAGACCAGCAATCCAATTTTATTGTCAAAACAGAATCACAGATCATTATCTAAGGCTAAGTTTGTCTTACAGGTAGGGTGGGTAGAGTTAGTATGGTGGTCCTGGGAATCACTGGAGACAAAAGAGGCCCTATGGAGATTGTTTCCACAAGAGACTGCAAAACAAAAGGCATTCATGGGTTGCTCAAGTAATCCAGACTCTGCAAAGGAATAATGGGGGAGGATGTGGAAAGGGTAAGTTCTCTTACTGCTGTTTTCCTCCTAATTCACTGAGACCTTTTCAAGACAGTGAGTCATATCTAGTAACCCTTGGGATTTCCTACTGTGTTATTTATTAGTTAGGGTTCTCTAGAAAAACAGGGTCAGTTGACTGAATAGTATTCCAGAAGGGTTTATTAGATTGGCCTACAGCATATGTATTTGGTAATCCAACAGTGATGATTTGTACACTGGAAAACAGAGAACTGGGTAGCTGTACAATCCACAAGGCTAGGTGTCTGATGAGGCTCAGTCTATCGTGGATGGCTTGAAGATTTTCGGAGACCATCTGAAGAACTGGATTCTGATGTCACTGGAGGATGGCAGCGGCAGTGACAGATGAATGTACCGGCAGAGGCAGAGGGGCACAGACGCACTGGCTTCCCCACAGACCTCCATAGCTGGGCTGCTTGGGGAAGTGCCATGATTGGGAGGTCCCCCCCCCCCAGTTAGTCTTTCTGGGGAACACCCGGAGGTGGTGTGTCTCCTAGTGGATTCTAGATCTACCAAGTTGATGGCCAAGGCGCTCCCACCTGCTGTTGAAGCTTCTCTTCATGGAGCATCATCACTTCTCCCGAAAACCATGAGGCTTCTTGAATAGTTGAATAAGAATTTTAGAAATTCCGGTGGTAGTTTCCAGGAGCCCTCGCATCAGATAATGCTGCTGCTTTTGATCTCCCGCCTAGCTGATTATATGCCTGTCAGAGCATATGCAACTGGGATTCCTAGGGGTGCAATAGCATCCTCTTCATGGATTCTCTCAGAAGTGAGGAGTGGCTAGCAGGTGAGGTTTTTTTAAGGCAAGTGATTAGAACCTCACTGCTCATGAGATATAAATCATGCATTTGATTCTTGTGGTTCCATCCCTTTGGGAGTGATTTAGCGAAGCTTTCCCCTCTTTTGGACTCCTGCAGCCCGAATACCTTTGCTAACAGCCTTGTCAGCTATTGTATGTGTATAGCGTATGTGCTCAGACAGCCTTGGCTTTATGTGGGTGCTGGGGTCTGAACTCAGGTCCTCTTGCTAGTTCAGCAAACACTCTGATCTACTGAGCCATCTCACCAGCACCTATTTATTTACTTTTTTTTTTAAACTGATTTTTTTTTTTTTTTTTTTTTTGTATTTTGAGGCAGGATCTCACTATAATATATAGCCCTAGCCTGGTCTCAAACTTGGAATCTTCATGTCTTACTTAGTATTGGGATTATAGGCATGTACCAACATGCTGAGCTGGACTTTGATTTTGAAATGTCATGAATACATGGATGACTTTTTCTATACATAAACTACTGGTGCACATTTTGGAGAAATGACTGAAGCAGATCATATACAGTTGGTTTTGTTATGTAAGTTACTGTGTGTGTGTGTGTGTGTGTGTGTGTGTGTGTGTGTCTGTCTGTCTGTCTGTCCGTCCGTGCATGTGTGTAAAGAAGGTTGATTAATTCTAATTAGGAAGCCTCACTAAAGACCTGAAAAATAATGGGAATATCACAAAATGGTAGTATCGGATTGGAAGATACTTGAGGTATAATTGAAGCATCCCATCAATATCCAAATGAATAAGCGGAGGCAGTGCAAAGTTAAGTGACTTGCAGAGCGTTAACTGTCTAATAGGTGAAGAATCAGAACCCAGACTGGATTCTGATCCATGTCCAGTCGTGTTACTAGTACTAGAGAGGTGCTGTGAAGGATTGTGCTAAAGCAGTAGGAAATGACACCTGCTTTTGTTCATGGAACTCATAAAACCTCCCCAAGGGGCTTTGAAAAGCTCTATTTTAACATAAAGAAGAATTTGCTGTCAAATGCTGTCATTTTTATTTAAGGGGAATCTAGTGCCTAGCCAGGTGAACGAAGGGAGAAGATAGAAACATGGTTTTCCAGGGATGCAGTGTGGACACCCTGCAGTAGGGACAGAAAAGAGGGACGTGTCTTTGAAGATGCTTCCTTGAATTCTTTAAAGCACAGATACAGTGTTATCATTTCCTAAGAGCAGCTAGTTTTTTATATTTGTCAGCCTGGGTTTAGAATCTATTGGAGGTAATTTCCCTCGTAGAATGAATTTTCCACTAAGAAAGCCACTGTGGCCTGTGGGATCAGATTGACTTCCCTGTCAGCAACAGGTCTTGGCTTCTGTAGTCACTCATTGGATTTAGCTGCCCAGAGGAGGTTACAAAGATCACAAGATAATTCTACTGTTATCTTACTGGTTGTGTTACTGTTGATGGTATCGCATCCTTTCCAGTTCCACAAACCTACTGAGTAAACCAGTGCTGTGTCTGGGCTCACGATCAAGTGGATGCCCGTTTTTATTTGTGCTCACAGATACATTGCAACATTTAGATGTTAAGATTAAGCTCCATTTCTAGGCGTCCAGGTATAAATTGCATTACCCAGCAAAAATAGACACTACCTACCCGTGACTATTTTAATGTAAACTAATTCAGTTAAATAACATTAAACATTCTGTTCTTGGTTTTGCATTTTGGATGGCTATAATGTATTGAATAACTCAGGTATGGAACATTTCATCATTGGAGAAATGTCTGCTAGACAAGACTCGTCCAGAATCACATTCCTTTTCCATAAGTGCAGGTCCTTCTGATAGACTTTTTGTCTTGACAGATAAGTCTCTTAAGACGGTGATAGTGTGTAGCCCTTACTTTCTGGTTGCATTAATTATACAAAAGAGAACACGCAGCCGATAATGGAGTGATCTAGGCTGGTGTTAGATGTATACGAGGTTAGGAGCAGCCATGGCTTTGTTAAATGAAAGAGCCTGGAAATTACACTTGGTGGATCTGGGTTGAGGCCTGACTCATAGACAAAGAGCTTATTCTTTGTGTTTCCATTATAGTTTCTTCCCTTATAAAATAATAAGAGAGTAGTGTGCCACATCAATTGGAAAAGGCTTTATTTATTTACTTATTTGGATCTTTGGACACAGGGTTTCCCTGTGTACCTCAGGATGTCCTGGAACTAGCTCTGTAGCCCAGGCTGGCCCTGAACACACAGAGATCCACCTGCCTCTGCCTTCGGAGTGCTGGGATTAAAGGTGTGCACTACCACCAGCCAGCTAGAAAATGCTTTATAAACTGTATTCTTTGTGGCCATTGTATAAACTACAGGCACTAGGACTTTTAATCTGTAATAGTAACTTTAAAATTATTTCATCTTTACTTGGAAGGATCCTGTACAAATTGTTAAAAAAGAATTAGAAAACACTAAGCAAAAATCCTAGTGTGTTTTGAAAATTAGTCAAATAACAGTACAAGATTGAGTTATAGATTATGTTAAATCCTTAGATGCTTAGGTTATATCTGAAAATTTTAACAGTGTAATAGACTTATCGTTTATTCCTAGACCAGTAATTGATACATTTGGCTACAGGTGGAAAGGTCACCCACACTGAAGCCTTAAACTCTTCTATACCAGGGTTTCTAGTGGTTTTACCAAAATGAGTAGTTTTTTTCTGGTCTGACTTGGGACTTATTTAGTAGTGGCGACAGCGTTGTTTTTGTGCTAAATTCTTTTCTGAGAAGAACAGAGCCCAAATGGCTGAGACAGCCTGTAGTTGGTGAAGGCCGTAAGCAGGTCTCCAGCAAGGGGTCCTGCTGTAGATCAGATAGCACTATCCAGATGGTGAGGTTTGCTTCATGTATTTCAGTCCTGCATTCCACTGTTGGTGGGTGGTTATCTGTGCGTTCAGAACTGCATGAATCGTATAAGCCAATGAGCTTGTGCTAAGAATCATAAAATGAAAGCAAGAATGTTGGGAACAAAGCATTTCACGTGTTTAAAAGTCAAACATTTTGTTTCCATTAACAATTTGAGGGACCGACAGGCTGTGTGTTTCAGGAGGACTGCTCGCCTAGGTTCTCAGGCTGTTGTGGGTTCCATCTGTAGTGTTGTAGACAGACAAAAACCACATGGCTAAATAATTGTCCCAGTGCACTATTGAATGTGGACACAGGCAAGCCACCTCCTCTAGGTGGCTTTACCTTCTCTCTACAGCAGAGCTGCCCCTCTCCGTATTTCCCTGAGTATTTCTTTTTCCCTTCCTCCTCCTCCTCCTCTTCTTTTTTTTTTTTTTTTTTTTTAAGATTTCTTACCTCCTCCCTGCAAAGCCTCTATTACCTGTGTTAAAGGCCAGGCAGGTTCTGAAAGTGCGGGGTACCTGTGAGTGCAGCTCTTGAGAGATGGGTTACTAAAGGCGTGAGATTAAACCTTGCTGTGCTGGGGCCGCTGACGTGCTTGGGGCTAGAAGATAGGGTGGGAGGGGCTCCAGCTCTGTAAAAATGAAAGGACCTGCTTCAGGATTTAAGCTAAGGCTAGCCAAGCATAAGGAAGCGGACTTTATTCCTTTTTTTTTTTTTTTTGAATAACTAACTCCTAACTTCCTGAAAATTGTCATTGTGTTTAAGAACTTAAGGCAGCACCAGGAGAAAATAAAACTTAAGAGACTGTCTCATACAGTGAGTGGTAGAGAAGAAGCCAGGCCTGAGACCCAAGCCATCCATGCGTGTGGAGAGCAGATCCTCATCAAGACAATCTGGGCCTTTACACCCAGGTGTTTCAAGGCTTCCGGTGGCTTACTGCCCCAAGTTTGGGCTGTCTCCTAGTGGTTTTTCAGGCTGCCACAACCCTCACTGCTGGCCTGGTGCCAGTCAGTAGCCCAACCATGCAGGAGGGTCACTCTTGGGGAAACAGTATAACATTGAGGCTTGAGAATTTGGGTTCTCAGGGTTGGAGAGGCGGCCCAGGAGTTAAGAGATCATATTACTCTTGCAGAGGACCTGGGTTTGGTTCTCAGCAACTACGTTGGGTGGGTCACAACCCACATCTGTGACTCCAGTTCCAGGAGCTCCAACGCCTCTGGTTACCGCAGGCACCTGCATGAGGTGAATGTTACCCCTCTCTCCCAATACAGATTGAAATAACAACAATAATGATGGAATTTGTGTCTTACTTTTTGCACTAGTATTTAATGTATGCACTATAGTTACCAAATTAAGTTGTGAAATGTTGAGGGGTGTGTGTGTGTGTGTGTGTGTGTGTGTGTGTGTGTGTGTGCGTTTGTTTTAGATACTTAATTTTTTAGACTGAATTTGTGGGTACAGGTGTACCGCAGCCACATGTGAGGTCAGAGGACAACTTTCATGAGTTGGTGATCTCCCACCTTGTGGGTTCCAGGTGTCGAACCAGGTTGACAGACTTGGTAGCTGGTACCTTACTGAGCTGTCTCACCACCCCTAGATATTTTTAAAGTTGTAATTATTTCAGGTTTACGGAAGTCATGAGGTCGAAGACATTTTACTCCTAACAATTTATTTCTCTCCATCACTTAATAACGTGCCCTAGTCCTGGGTAAGCACACAGCAAACACACTTAACCACACAGACACTTAAAAAATCACTAGAAAGTGCATTCTCTATGAATTTTCTCTTACAAAACCAGTGACAGAATAGTTGTCATCTTCAGTAAATTTGACATTGACAAGTTTTAAATAATCTGCTGCCACAGTCCAGCTTTGTTGGTTGATCCAATAATACTCTTTATAAGAGGTCTTTTCACCCTCAGTCCAGGTCCATCTTAGGTCAAGCATTGCATTTGTTTCTTACGTCTCTTCAGCTTCCTTTATTTTGGAGTATTTCCAGATTTTTACCTTTTGTGACTCTTAACATTTTAAAGAATAGAATACTTTAACCCTTTTTAAATGGAATGTTCCTTATGCAGGTTTCAATGGTATTTTCTTATGGTTAGGTGGAGGTATATTTTCCTTACCTAATTCTACATCAGTAATTTGTCCTTCCCCGGGCATCACTGTTGATGAATAAGAAGTCTGTCTGCCCCTTGCTGACAGTGCTAATTGTGATCATTAGTCAAAATGTTTTCCAATTGCTTCACTAATTGGGTATTTTTTTTTCCTCTTGGAACTAATAAGCAATCTATGGGGGGATAGTTGAGCCCACAGAGATCTTGCTCCTTGTCAGAATTTCCCTCCAGATGTGGCCTCTATTGGAGATACATGCCCAATCTCATTTTTACTAAAATGCTACAAAATGATTAAACTGCTGGCTTCTGGATTTTGTTTTATATGTATTCTATTGTGTTTATTTTTGACTCATCAAACACTGAGTCTTAATAAAATTCTTATAAATTCTCAGACTTAATTTTAAAGTTTTTTTTAATCCCATCCATCAAAGAGATTTTAAAGTACCCACCACCTATTTCATGCTGAGAATCCCTTACCCAACAGGTGGCTTCTTTTGTTCCTACATAATTTGATGCTGGCTCCTACATAATTTGATGATGACACATTACCTGCTTGATTCAGCATTCATCGTGTATTTTGGGTATGGGGACCATGGAGAACTTTATGTCTACAGTGAGCAGCACCAAAGGGAACTATCATTTGTTCAGAATTGTCATTTTAGTTGCAGAGAAGACAGCCACTTGTTTTGACTCGTGGTAAATGTCACCCCCGACGCCAAAGAAGAGAGAGTTTAAAATACAGGAGTGAGTGCTGCTGTGAATTCAGTCAGTTATCCTTGTTTCTTCTAAGTAAAGCTGGTGCTGTGATCATTTTTAAAAAAAGGTTTTATCTTGGCTTTTTTTCTCTTTCTTTTTGAGAAGGTGTCTTGCTTTGTAGCCTTGGCTGGTCTAGAACTTTCAGTGACCCTCTTGCCTTTTGCCTCAGCTGTGGGGACTGCTGGGATAATGTGCATACTGGAGCATGCATGGCTTTGTTTTGGTAGGTTTTGTTTGCTTGTTTGCTGCTTTAATTTTTAAAATTGCAAAGATGTGAGAAGCACTTGAAAGGATAGAAAACATGGTCACATTTCATTGGAGATGTTCATAATGTATCTGTTCTAACTTTTAACTATGTCACATAGTTACTTAGTCATGAAGAGGAAGAAAGGAAACATTGCCAGTAGTTTACTACAGTTCATTTCAAAATTCGCTGTAATTCAGAGAAAAATGTACTTCAAATTCATGGGCCTGCTACATCTTTATTATATTGTTTTGAAACACTAGGAATATCTCAGTTAAATCTGTTTATCTGAGAGGGACGATCAGATGACGTCACTTGTTAGAAGTTGAGTTTCTGACATACTTTTTGAGTGCCTGCCCATTTGTGGAGACTTTCCCCAAAGGCCTTGTCACAGAGAGTATGGCCGGCTTCTTGCCTTTGCCCAGTTTCACACGACTGTGCTGTAATACTTTTCTACTGGGGGGTGCAACTGATGAAAATTGGAGTTCTCTAGGTTTTGTTTTGTTTTGTTTTTCCAGATGGTGAAAACTGTGGGTGGACACGCACTTAGGAAATAGAGGCAGGAAAAGAGAAAGAAGCTGGAAGATAGGTGGGGCTGGGACCCTGGGGCCTCCAGTCTTCCTGTTGAGTGTGGTTTGATCTCTGGCAGAGCTGATGTTAATATTCCTCTGTTTTACTGACAGTGCTGGAGCTGAGCACAGGATGCTGGGCCAGAGAGCTTTATTTCCACTTAGTTGAGATGGGAAGTGAGGTCTAATGTAAAAAACAGCTTTGGAAATGGAAAAAAAAAAAATGGCAATAGGTAAGAAACAGTTTAGGAGAAGACTTGGCTAGATCTGCTATGGCCATGAGAGGAGAAATGAAGGCTGACCTGGTCTAGAAATGATGCTTCTTTGGCAGGAGATAAAGCCAGCCATGTGCCATTCAACTAGGTGTTTAGAGTAGGGTGCTTGGTGAGTACAAATAGGTGTTGTCGGTATCAGTGGTCCTCAGCCTTCCTAATGCTGTCACCCTTTAATAGGTCCTCATGTTGTAGTGACCTCCAACCATATCATTATTTCATTGTTAGTCATAACTGTAATTTTGCCACTGTTATAAATCATAATGTAAATATCTCATAGCATATACAGGATATCTGATACACGACCCCTGTGGCAGTTGTAACCCATAGGTTGAGAGCCGCTGGTCTATATGGAGGTAGCTGGGAAAGACTTGAGCAGGGAAGATGGGTGGTCAAAAGAAAATAGGAATGAAGTCACTAAGTTGAAGTTTAGCTGTGTGCATGGGGGTGATAATGGTGGTGCTCTGCGGGTCTTGGTGAAAAGTAGGGGATAGAGTTTTATTGTTTAGGGAGAAAGCTGTAAGTGTGCCAAAGCTTGAGGTTAGTCCAGGGATAGGACTCTTGGTTATTCTGCTCCAGCGGGCACTAATCATGTTATCATGTGTGTGGCTGAGGACTTGCTCAGTGGAGTAGATCTGCAGAAAGAGCAAGCAGATGCCAGGGTCGTGTGAGTGTATGGATGTTCAGTGTCCGCTGTCCAGGCATTGCGCGCATGAGGTAGCGTTGTGGCAGTGTGGTGCTTCAGAAGCAAGTTACAGTTGTATGGTTTAGTGTCAGATACTGCAGAGATGTTAAGGAGGGTGAGGCCCAAGAGGAGGCTTTATACTGTGAAGTCAGTAGTGAATCTTGATAGATCATGTGGTACTTAGGACAGAAAGTGGATTACAAGTGATTGAGCAGTGAGGAGAAGAGGTGGGAAGCGACCTGAGAAAACTGCAGAATTGAGGCATAATTCTAGGAACTGACTATATGACATGGCACACTTTTAGAGGAGTAACTGCATGAAGTGAACACATATTTTAGAGTTTATATTGCTTAATCAACACACTATAAATTTATGGGGTGCCATATGACATTGCAAAACATGTATACTCTGTAATGTTCAAATCAAGAATAAGCACAACTCTGTCCTCAAATATATCTGATGGTGAAAATAGCCATACTTCTTTAGTGCTTGAAAATACACAGTCTGTCAAACGAAGCTTTTCAGGAATCATTTCTGTAGTTTGAGAACATTGTGCAATAGCACACCAGAGTTTCTTAGTCCTAGCTAACTATACTTGGTAGCCATTGGTCAGCAGCCTCTCCCTTCACCGTCCCTTTCCCCTAGTCTGGTAAGTACTGCTGTACTCTAAACTTGCGGGGTCAATGTTTCAGGTAACACAAATGATGGACATGGTGCACCACCTGACCCTGTCCCGCTTACTGTAATGACCTCCAGTAGTTTTCATGCTGTCGCACACAACAGGACCTCATTCTTTTTTCAATGTGCGGATGTACCATTTTTCTTTATCTCTTCGCTATGACGGACACTCTGGTGGTTTCCACTTCTTGGCTGTTGTGAAGTGTTGCAGCAACATGCAAATGCACATGTCTCTTCAACCTGCTCATTTCATTTGGAGCTTTGAATTGGTAGTGATGTTTTATAATTTTCCTTATTGCAAACGTTTCTCGTGATCTTTTGAGCCGTTCTCTACTATATGTAGTTATGTGTGTGTCTGTTGTGATATTGTAGTAGAGTTTTCTGTTGCCACAGTCAGACATCTTTGTCAGCATACAGCGCTCAGACAAAATACACAGAGATTATATTGCATACAAACTGTATGGCTGTGAGCTTCTTGCTACTGTTCTTATATCTTATTTTTCTATATCTATACTTGCCATGTGGCTGGTGCTTACGGTCTTCACATGCTGTGTATGCGGCAGCTGCAGTGTCTCTCTGCCAGCCTCCGCTTCCAGATTCTCCTCTCTCCTTGTCCACCTACTTCCTGCCTGCCACTGCATCAGTGTTTTATTTGACATACAGTCCATCCCACAGCAGATATGCATGTTCACACATGTTTGGGGTGCATATGCATGTGTGTATACGTGGTTCAGAGCTCAGAGGCGTATGTCCAGTGCTTTTTTCCATCACTGTCCACCTTATATATTGAGACAGTGTCTTTATTTGAACCCAGAGCCTGGCAATCCTGCTAGTCTAGCTATCCAGCTTGTCTTGGGGCTCTCCACCCACATGCTAGATTACAGTCCTGCTTACGTGGCAGGCCCTTCTACCCATGAGCCATCTCCCTAGCACCAGGATGTCCATGGCAATTGACCTGAGTCAGGTCTGAACTGTCAATGCCTGGCTATTTTCCATAATATAGATGATATTTATGCTATTTCCAGTATTTATAAAGTAAAAACCACTTTCCTAAAAAGTACAGTAATTTCTGTCATCATCCTAATTCCAGTGTAACTAGAGTATTTGCTGATTTGAATTAATATTTATATAGTGGAAGGTGGCGGTTAGTAATGATGGCATGCACTTATAAAATAGAGGAGCATAGACTTGTGTTGTAGAAATAAATAGGAATTTAAGGAAAACATGGCGTGTTTGATAGTATGAAAATAGGATAGTTCTCAATAGCTGGGAGTTCATTCTGTGTAACTATTACTGATATTAGGGCAGAGGTTATGGACGAGGGGGAAGATCCTTACTCAGTGTTTTTGGTGATGTGTCAGACAGCATCTTAGGGTAACTAAGAGTGACTCTTTCTTCTCCAGCTCTTGCTTCAGACTTTGTCCATTGCAGCTGCCTTCTTGAAATCTTCTATTGGAGAATGAAATTGCATTAAGGCATGGCATATGTTGAAATGAAGCCCGTGTTGAGTCTGTCTGAGGACAGTCTGGAGCTTTTGTATGTTTTTGTTATTGCCTTTTGGTCTTTTGGGGGCTTGGTTAAGATTGTGCGAATTTTTTTTCTCTTCTCTCTTGTGTGAACTACATTAGCCATTCACAGAACAGAAGCAAATAGCCATTTTTTAAAATTCATGTCTTCAAATGTTAATTTGATACTGTGAGGCATAAATGACCTTTCTAGCCAGCTCAGACTTGTCAAACAAAGGACTGATAGAAACAAGCTGGTGTTTGTTCAAATACAACAGGTTGTTTTTTGCAGAGAATTTCAAAACAATTTTGCTTCACTTTTCTCCCAAACAGTAAACGTCCCAATGTGCTTGGCTTGAATTTAGAAAGAACTGAAGTTGTTGAATGGAAGCCCTGACTAGCCTGTACAGAAAACAATAGGGTCTAATTCATAAGCTGGGCCGTCAAGTTGGTAAGAGTGTGAGAAAAACGAAGGTGGAACAAAAGCAGAGTGAAGCCTTGCACATGGGGCCTGACCAGAACCACGATAGCCAAATCAAAGATTGACAGGTCTAGGAACTGTGTGATCTTTGACTTCCTGCCCCACACACCGACCAGGATGGGTGAAGTGAACTCCCATGATGTCGTGGGGTCCTTATTGGGCTGCCTCTGCATCACTGCCTTACTAACCTTGACCTCTCCTGCTTGGTACCACCTCCTCAGACTTCCTGTCAGCTGTGAACAACACTGCTTTGGTTTATCTCAGTAAGTTTGGTATGAGATTATCCCTAGTTTGTTCTAGAGTCCTAGAACAAAAAGCCTAGAAATAGCAACTTCCCGTTATACCTTCACCTCCAAGTAATTCATGAATGGCCAGCGTCCTACATCTATAAATGTATTTTGATCATATTCACCCCCATTACCTTCTCACCCCACTTTTGCTCCACCAGATGTTGCCCTTCTCCTTCCCACTGTCGTCTCTGTGTGGGGTGGGGTGGGGTGGGGGGGGGGGGCGGGGTAGCCACAACTGTAGTGTGTTCTTGACTGTAATGGACACATTATGCTCAGAAGACAGTGTTTCACAGCCCTCCTCCTCACCCTCTGCTCTTAGACTCTTTCTGCTCCTGCTGCCTGGGCCTTGCAGGGTAGCTATAGGGCTGAGTACTCAGCAGGCACTTACTGTCAGTACTATGCCCAGTTAAAAGTGACTTACTACAGAGAAGAAACCTCTCTGGCTAAGGCAGAGAACAGCCTTAATAATGACAATTTCCCCCCTTGAATTTGAGTGCTTCACAGAGAATGCACCACATGCTTAGTTTCGATGGGTTCTTTACCTGTTTTTTTTTTTTTGTTTTTTTTTTATTCTTAGAAATTATGCAAAAGGAAGAAAGAAACTGAATTCATTTTGGTCAGAGCAAGGATGATGACTAACACAAATAAGCTCAAAGTACTCACATTCTGAAAACTTGTTTTTCTTAAGTCTTGTTAGAGTAATTTCTAATAACAATATTTCTCTAAAATTCCTCTGGCTTTAGTGCCTTTTATTCCCCCTCTCAGGCATGGAAAATATATATTTGCGTTTGGAGATTAGATTTGTTTCTTAGGAAAGATGCCATTTGAAAGTTTGATAGTTCTAATTAGGCAAAGGCTTTCTAGCTAGAGAAAAACATGCAAAATGGTGTTTAATGCTCTTTCTCTCCTTTCTGCTCTAAGAAAGTAATGTTGATTTGAAGTATCAGCCTAGTTGCTTGTGGGTCTGCATCAAGGCTCATTACATGAAAATAATTACCGACAAACCTCAGGACCTAAGCTGAATCCTGCACCCAGCTGGTGAAAGAACTGACTTCAGCATGCTGTCCATTGACTCCTACATCCATGCTGTGGAATGTGTGCACCCCCACATATACACATGCTCAAGAAATAAATGCAAAAAAACATTTAAGTAGGAGCTTAGTTCTTGACCACAAAGATTGGGTTGACTTATGGAGTTAGTTTTGTGGAAAGGTTTGTGGGGGGATGTGAAAAAGGACAAAGTTTATGAAGTTAACAATACAAAATTCTCAGGATGCTTTCAGCTCTTACCACAGTTACAAAACACAAGTCATTTTTTAATCTTTGGTAAGCTATTAATATTTGATGGAAATGCTAGATTCTTTTAAAATGCTTAGAACATACATTTCTATATGCGCTATCCCGAATGTATTTTCAGCTCCTGTACCCTTCAGATGAATGGTTTTGTGAGAAGACTGATTGAAAAGCAGGAGACCCCCTTGACCTGGGCAGAGTCCAGCTAATAGTTGTCAGATCTTGGTCAAATCACTTGATGTCTCTGGACAGTCTGTCATTTGATAACTGAACACACATGGAGATATTCCAAATAAAACTTACATTCTTGTTAATTTTGTCTTTGGGGAAGGATATGAGGACCAGTAATGAAATTTATTTTAAATATATAGTCCAAGTACTATATTTACTTTTTCCCTCGAAGAGTTTTCACTTAGCCAAATGAATTGATTTAAAGTTTCTGACCACAGCTGCTGCAGAAATGTGTGCACAGCCACTGTTTTGGTAAACACAGACTAGTAGCCAGATGGTACTAATACTTTAAAAAGTTGGGCTTTATGGGTTGGGAACCGTCCAAATGGAGTTTTCCGTGTTTTGCCTGGGTACCTTGGATTTAGTGTACACTGAAGGAGTTTGAGTGTGTTTTATTGCTGCAGTGTCTACAAGGAACCCATAGTGTTAATGTAGAATACAACTAATGCTTATTCAGTTTGCAGTTGATTTCTTCTGATAGACGTTCCAAACTGCTGTCAGTCTGGACTCATAAACAGATGTTCCTTTGCTTTAAATCAGAATAACTATCCCAAACCCAGTTATGCATATTTAAACAACCGTTAGGAATTGTTTCAAAATCAGGGTTGATTAAATAGGAAATGGATTTATGGTATATTCTAAGGTTGTTAATTTGTGGTGGCAGTTCTAAATGGCAAGAGACTTAATTTTTTTATTTTTTCTGAAAGTTGATTAAAGGTGTTAGGTCATCAGTTAGAATTTACTTTACTGTTCTGTGGTTAAGAATAAATATCTAGGGTTTGGCCGGTAGTTGATGAGAGAGCGCTTGCCTGATAACTGTGTTGTGTGACTTCTTTTCCTGGGGGAGACACTACATATATCTACTCACACCAGATAGGGAGCTTATGACAGACCAAAGTACAGATACCACCCAAATCCAATTTGGTGAACCAGTGAGTTTCACTGGGTTACCTAAAGGAGCAGAAAGGATGAAAAGACAAGTGCGTCACGAAAGCCCACCCCACCACTGGTGACAGCTCACTAAAGCTGAGAACCTGGAACACATTGCACAACCTGCAGATAGCTCAACAGTTTGAGCATGACTCAGTTGGACTAAACCTCTTCCAGGCAACTTGACTTGTGTGGGAGTGTCTCAGCAGTCTTTATTGCTTACTCTGGGAGGGCGGAGCCTAGTGAATCTGGTCAGTTTTAGGGACCTCCTGACGTTATTGAGCTGTTTACCTTCTTTCTTGGGGAACTTCCCTGCAGGATCTCAGAGGAGATTTTTGCACAGTACTATGAGGATCTGGGTTCTAGTCCCAGCACTCAAAAACAAAACAAAACACCAGAAAGCCAAACAGCTAACGACCACACAACTGTCTTAGGCAGTAATGATGAGCCAGTGAGATGCCAGCCACCTGGACATCAGCTGACTTGTGTTTTGACTAAATAATCCAGGAGTAATCCCTTGTGTTAAATTTCCTGGATGTTTGGACTATTTCTTTTAGATGTATTATAATATATTCATTAAAACTTTTGCCAGGCAGAACCATGCTATTCATGTTCTATAGATCTTCATGGAATCCTTACTCACTATGGGCTTTTCTTGTCTGTTCTGCTTCAGTGGGTTTGTGTGAGTGTTCTCAACAGCTCTTAGATTCTGTCATTCATGCTTACATGTTTTCATAACACATTATTGAATTATCATAAATACTGGACATGATGCTAGGATACATGAGTGATTCCAACCTTCTAGATGAAAGATAAAGATTAAAGGTTTGACAGATAAAATTTGTAACTGTTTTAAAAGTGCCAGAAGAGACCCCTCTATGGTTAACTTTTCTCTGAAATCGAGCTAGTGTGTTCTATAAAAACAATGCAATTTGTCTATCTTTTCAGCCTGTATTGATATTCCTGATGATTTTAATTATATCAACCCAAATGTTTCTGCTGCTTTTCTACTGTTTATTTTGCTTGTTGCCTCGGAACCACCCTTATATTTGAACCTATTGCCTCTGAGAGATCAAGAAGGCCCCATGAGGATGGACATTTGAGTTAAAAAACACACGTTCCCAGTTATGTCAGCTGGTGGAAAGCCCTGCTAAAAATCAAGATTCTGTAGCCCAGAGGGGAATAGAGGCTGCGTCAGCACCAAAGGGTTGCCAAGGAGCTCTGAAAGGTGGTATGTGGTGGGTGTGATGGACATGTATTTGTAGATTTGTTTACTTGTAGTACTGGCACCTAAGCTTACACATCTAAGAGGAAGGTAGAGTAATTCTTGTTGTTGATGTTGTTTATAGGACTGATGAATATAAGACTTGTGAGTAAAGGCTAAATGGCAGTACCTATGATGGCTAATGATACATACCACACCAGTAAGCTTATACGTATATCAGACTACACACAAAACAAAACCCTAGTAACCTTAGAACTAGAGGCAGTTCCTGACAATAAATGTAGACGGGGACTAGGGACGTAAATGGCTTAGTTGGTAAAGTACTTGCCATGCCATCATGAAAACCCAAGTTTAACCCCAGTCTTCATGTAAAAGTTGCATGTGGTGGGATGAGTTTGTAATCCCAGCACCGGGGACTCACAAATTAGGACATTCCTGGGGCTTGCTGACCAGTGGAGTCTAGCTGAATTGGTGAGTTCCAGGGTCATTGAGAGACCCTATCTCAAAAAAATGAGGGGGAGCTATTGAGAAAACACACACGTTATTGTCCTTTGCTCTGTACATACACATTAATGTGCACATGCAAATGTATATAAACATACACCAAATAAAACTTTTATTTGTTTTTGGGTTTTTTCTTTTTTCTTTTTGGTTTTTTTGAGACAGGGTTTTTCTGTGTAGCTTTGGAGCCCTTCCTGGAACTCACTCTGTAGCCCAGGCTGGCCTTGAACTCACAGAGATTTGCCTGCCTCTGCCTTCTGAGTGCTGGGATTAAAGGCGTGTGCCACCACCTTCTGGCTTCAGAATAAAAAAATTAAATTAAAAATATGAAATCTGAATATCCTAACTTACCAATACAAGTTAATTACAGCATCACCTGTATGGTAAGGCAGTCCAGATTATTCAACCAATATGGCACTTTTAATTCTGTCTACACAGCATTGATTCATTGTTTCCAGTTTACTAACACTTAAATCTTAATAGTGTCACTCAGGATGTCTCTTGCTTGCTTTGTAGTGGAACCTGGCCTAGAACTTCCTGTCACTCTGCCTTGGCCTCCCAGTTGTGTGACAATAAATGTGGTCAACTTTTTTTTTTTTTCCCTGTTGAGGTGTAGGGTCTTTCATTAGGTTGTGGCAGGCTGGTCTCAAACTCTTTTGCTCAAGCAATTCTCCTGCTTCATAGTCTCCAGTTTATAAGCTTAGCCAGGGTGGTTCTTATTTATTGAACAATGTGTTTCCTGCAGACTGTGAAGGTTGATGGGCAAAAGCAAGTATAATTTGTACTGTGAGGACCACACAACTCAGATGTTACCTTAGTGTATTGCCTCTTTACTCATATATCTTGTTCCATGCCTCTTTCCCATTCCATAGTTTACTCAGTGACATGGATTACCACAACTTATAGGGGGAAATAACATCCTCTATGTGGAGTGAATTGTTTAATGGACATTGTAGAAATATGACTTTTAACAGGAGTGTTTAGATTTTCAAGAAAAAAACAGTTTGAGTGTTCTAGACTGGTAGGCAGTTGATGAAAAGTTAACACTCATTGTGCTTTAATTCATTACTTCATAGCAGCCTACTGTGAACGTGTATTCAGACGTGAGGAGTCCAGAAGGCAAAGTACACTGCATTAGTGGCTGCAAATCAGACAGGTTTCATTATGTTACTTTGAGTCTTTTTGTTTTGTTTTGTTTTTGTTTTGCTTATCATACTCCAGGCATGCCATGCCATTCATTTGTGCCCCCTTTCACAGATAACCATCAACAAAGAGGGCTAAGGCAACAAAGAGAATAGTTGAGAATTCTACCTAGAAGTATGTGGTATCAGAACAGACAGGCAACGAGCAGCATATTAATCTGTACATTATGCAGAGACATTAAATGTACATGTTAGGAAGGTAGCAGATGTGTTGGTATTGAGTTGACGTGTCAGATAGCACTCTTTGTGTGCAGGACTTGGTTCCAGCCACCACACCTTCACATGTAATGGATAGCTAATTTCAAGCCTATGGTTCATAGGAGACTGACAGGGAACTGGGAGGAGGAAGGCATTCTACCTCCTAGAGCAGCAGGATGTGTTTAATCATAGAGAAACATCCTATAACTCTTGGGGTAAATTCATGGAGGAGGTTGCAGTTTGGGTTTTGTATTCAAATTAATTAATTCATTAATACCATTAGGCAACTGGGAATCAAGCAAAAGAGAAAAGTAAAATGTGGCAACTGAGCTGAGCTCAGGCATGTTTGAGAAAACTGTAGTCAAATTATCCTGTGTTAAACAGAGTAACTTGTTAGATTGTGGGCCTGTGAGAAGGAACTAGTAACTGAAAGGGGGCTCACTTCTTAAAATTGTTTCTTTTTGTGTGTAGGGAAAGCAAGTCACTTGTGTGATTCTGTTTCATGGAAACTCAGTTGCCATTTGGGATTTCCCTGTGTCCATAGTTCATTCATCCATCTATCCAGTCAATATTTGCTGAATACCTGTTATGTACTACGATGTTCTAGGAGCCCAAAAAGAAATAAAATCAACCTCTACCCTCAAGCAGTTTGTAGTCTGGTGGAAAGACTTTTTTTAAAAAAAAAAAAAAAAAAAAAAAAGAAGACTTTGTGTAGAGACTAGAGACTTTCAAAAGCTGCTCCTTACTATAAAGTACACAACCCACATAGTTCATATAGCATATGTCTATTCATATAGCATATGTCTGCAGTACAAGAGATAGGTGAAGTACACAACACACACAGTTCATATAGCGAAGTACACAACACACACAGTTCCTATAGCATATGTCTGCAGTACTAGAGATAGGTGATGTATACAACACACACAGTTCCTATCGCATATGTCTGCAGCACTAGAGATAGATACGGAATTGCCTTGTGCTTGCTGCTTTTGCTCCTTATGATGTGGCTCATCTATGTTTCTTACAGCCTTTTCTCCACTGTTTAGTAATGTTTTAGTTCTCTACCATATTATGTATCCAGTCAACTGTTGGGAGACATTTAAGCTGGTTCCAGTTTGGTGATCTTATTGGGAATGGTGCTAAAGCATTATGGCTATATCTTGGTCTACGTGTACATATATTTAAGAATGTTTACCAGGAAGAAGATTCAAGTACACATACCAGGAATAAGATTCAGGGCTTGTAGATAGAATATATAGTGTTAACTTGGCTAGATATGGATAAACTATTTTTCTAAGTCATTGATGTAATTTTAAATGCCTTATGGCAGGATATCCAATGTTTTCTTGCTTGTTTCAATTCATGCACTTTTCTAAAAGATTTTTTTTTTCATTAGGATGTGCTGGGGATACTTTATATACCCAATATAGAATTAAAAATACACATTTTCCCTGGACTCCTGGTCATTACTCTGCTAACTGGAGTAGCTGTTGACAAATGTGGAAGCATGGGAAGAAAGGAGAGGTGTCTGAGGCTAGAAACTTTGCTGCTGTTTTGTTCAGTGCTGGGGGAAAGGGAACAAAAAAGCTAGTGTATATTAAGGATACAAAAAGCTTTAGTGGTTTTAAAAACGTTGTGCTCACATTTGGAAGTGTAATTCTATTTTAATCTCTTTCCTAATGGAAGAAGAAAGATGACTGATTTGGTAGGGTAATCGTGTTTGAAAATTGACAACTCTTTGGCACACGGCCCGGATTTCTTTCCAGATTGTTGCAAAATAGAAAAATGCAGTCTTATATGCTGTTCACTGGTGTAAGAAAAAAAAAAGGAAATAAATAAAAAAGAAAAAAAGAAGAGAAGAAAAAGATGCCGTGGAGTTAGGTTGAAGAACATTATGGCTCTAGGAGAGGGAATGGGAGGGAGTTCACCCTCTGTGACGTCCCAAGCACCAGAAGGATTGTCGTGGATATTACAGTCATCAGCAGGGTGCTTACCGTGCAGGAGGGAGGTCGTTCAACTTCCTCTTTCTTGGCTTTCCAAGTTCATAAGAAATGAGAACAACTTAAGCTGCTTTATAAAATAACCTTTCCCAAGTAGATCTCAGCATATAAAGGGTGCTTGAAGTTGCCTTTTCCATCTAAAACGTGTCCCAACACAAATGTTCGGAGTGTTCAGGCCCAAAGCTATGTTGGGTGAGTGAATGGGAAGTTTTTTTATTGTGTTCAGTTCAACTCAGTGAACATTTAATGCGTGCCAGCTATGTGCCTGGTCCTGGTAGGTACTGAGGACACAAAGAAGAATGAGACAACTTACTGTCCACTGAAACAGACAGGCATCTAAACAATTCACCATAGTGTTTGTGCTAACAGTGGTAAGAATAATGTGCAAAAAGTACTTTGCACAGAAGAGAATAAATACTTTTGTGTGTATATATATAAGGGGCAATGGAGTTGTAGGTAACAGAGGCCTTCCACTATTCAAGGACGAGTTTGAGAGAGGTCATGGACAGGACTAGGATTTACAGAAGGGACGTATTTGGCAAAGGATTTAACAGAAAGGTTAAGGCCATCCATGAAAATTGAAATGGAGTGAAGCTGGCTTTGACTAGAGATACTAAAGTAATTTGAGAAAAACCACTCCACCAATAAGAATAGAGAGTAGACTGTATAGACAGGATATTTTGACATTCCCTGTTTGAAATGCCACCTGCAGAGAAGCGCCCTGGGAGCTCACTAAATCCTAACCTCTAACACTGGTCCCTGTGCCTGGAGCATCTTGCTTTCATTTTCCTTCCTTAAAGCGTGGGAGGGGTGGAATGGGGATAGATTCTGGAGACTTGTATATGCTTGGTTTAAATGTTTCTCATTTGTATGGTTTATTAAAAAAGAACCAATTATTGCTACATCAAAAAGTGGGCACAGAGTGAGTGTTTAACACATCCTGATACGTTTATGGGTGCATTTCTCTGCATGATGCATTGAGCTTCATAGTCATTTGATTGTTGTTGGTAAATATTTTCAGGACTCCCAAATGGCGGGCAGCCATTACTCTGACCACTGTGAAGGAAGCGGAGTGCAGGGTAAAGCCTGAGGCAGGGCTAAACTTGTGTTCCTGGGAGAAATAAATGCTGCAGGGAGGAACTCCAGGATCATTTGCCGTTGGCCATTTTGGGAAAACTTGAGTAGCAGAGTGTGTTTCTGAAGGCTATCTGTAATTTTATTTATTGAACTGAAGTTTGTTTATTTAAGGACAATGTGGTTCCAAGAAGTCTATTTCCAGGCTCTGCAGTTTGAAGCTCCTGTTACTCTTCAGTGTGTCCTGCTTCCTGAAGGTGGACCATCTGGCTAGTGCAGTTGTTGTGATCAATAGGGACGGGTAGGAGTGATTTAGGCTGCTTACAGCTGCACGGGAGAGGCACTTTGTGTTTTGATTCCCATGTAGGGCAAACCTGAGCTCCTCAGTCCTTCCAAAAGGAAGTTGGCATTGTGGCAGGGCTGTCTTAGATTTAGGAAGTCAAGTACAAACACTGTAATGATTTACACTGGCAGTCTGCATTTGTTGCTTGTATTCCAGGAGATCTATAGAAAGTGCTAAACTCTTTCAAAATTGTTACTTTGTTTTGCCTTCTCCAGTGGCCTCAATTCTTCAGTTTCGAATAGCTGCTACTATGGTCCTTTTTGGCACAATGATCATAGTCCCACTCAGACTTAGTTCTAAGTTCCCCACTGCACGCACATGTGCGTGTACAGGGTACATGTGTCATTTCTTACACAGTGTTTTAGGGTCCTGTTGCTGTGGAGAGACACTATGACCGCGGCAACTCTTCTAGAGAAAACATTTAATTGGGTGGCTCGCTTACAGTTTCAGAGGTTCAGTTCATTATCATCATGGCAGGGAGCATGGCAGCTGCAGGCAGATGTGGTACTGGAGCTTGAGAGTCCTACATCTTGCAGGCAACAGGACATTGACTGAGATACTGGGCAGTATCCTGAGTATAGGAAACCTCAAAGCCTGCCTCCACAGTGACCCACTTCCTCCAACAAAGCCACACCTCCCAATAGTGCCACTCCTTAAGAGATTATGGGGGCCAGTTACATTCAAACTACCACATGTTGCTTCCACCTTTTTGTTTGAGGCAGGGTGTCTTACTGACCTAGAACTTGGCTCTATAGGCCAAGCCAGCTAGCCCTCTTGCTTCTGGGGATCTACCTGTCAGTACTTACCATCTTTACCATTTCTTGGATTGCATGCTTCCTTGCCCAGCTTTTTAAATGGGTTCTGGGAATCCCAATTCAGCTCCTCATACTTTTGTGGGACAAGCCCTGACCTTGACACTTTTTAAGAATATTGGTTAGGTGTTTTGAAGGTAGTCTCTCAATTTGAGTTATCTAACCCTTTTATGTTGGATTAAGGCACATTTCCTCCCTCCTTCCCTCCTTCCCTCCCTCCTCTCCCTCCCTCCCTCCCCTCCCTCTTTTTGCAAGCATACAATAGAAATTAGGTTCATATACTTCTGGTTATGTCAGGGAGCATAGATGTTACTAACAAGACATTGTTGTGTCAGTTATTGATGACAGGTTTTTCCACTGTAGAGTTCCTACACTTTGCCTTTCATGTTTTCTTTAAAGACTTTAAAAAGATGATAACATGACATTATGAAGTATATGTGTGTTGTAGAATTCTTTAGTCTAGCTGACTGACAGGTATTATCTCACATAGTTGTTTTGTAGTAAAAATACTGTACCTGTACTTTCTTAGTAATTTTTAAGAATGTTTATGCTTCTTCAATAGAAGGCTCTAGCCACAATCAAGAAAATTAAGCTTTACCTACAAGTAGGAGCCTTTGTGGATGTGTGCGGAAATCGCTAGTTGTTCACAGATATTGGGAAGTTGATGCATGTGTTCTACCTCTTCATACAGTGATTTTATCATCAGGTTCCTTGCCTGTAACAGTTTCTGCTTCGGTGCTCTTGTGATCAACCTCCTCAAGTCCCTCTTCCCTATTAAGCAATTGTTTTTCATAAGGAAGACATGCCCATTCTCCCTGTTCATTCATTCAGTAATTCAGTTATATCAGTATGGACCCATAGGTTACTTAATTCTTTGATTTAGAATCCAATATTGTTGCTGTTTATTTTGCTCCTTAAATAGTTGTAGCTTGGTTATTGGGGGCTTTCCCAAATTTAGCAGTTTCTAAAGTTTTTAAAAATAACTTCATTTTTGGTATTAGTGCCTCCATTTTCTTTGTTCCAGCCCTTTCTCTAAAAATCTTTGGTCTCTTCTTGAAAAATAATATTTGGAAACAGATGATTTTTGATGTTGTGTTGTTTTATATGATGATATTTGTCATGAAGGAAATACAAAATATAACTTTATATCTTCAAAGTCATTTTTCTGCTGTCTGAAAACAAGTGAGATTTACTTTTGTCACAGGAAAAGAAATTATTTTCATCTTAACACAGACAGTAGCAGCTAATTAGACATGTTACTGCATCATCACAAACTTTTAATAATGGGAGGTGAGTTTAGAATTTGTCCTTTTGAGATCATTGCATTTTTGTGGAAAACCTGAAAAGTAGTTATTTTCCTTATTTGAGACACAGCTGATAACAGTGAAACAAGGACAAAGGACAGGGTCCTGAAACCTCCAAGCTAAATTCACCAATAACTCAAAGCTAGGCCTTAACTCAGAATAAAAGAGGTTGTTGACTCACTGTTACTCTTCATTTATACACAACTCTAGAAGTGTTGGTTAACTAGTTTATGAATATCTAAGACTTAAGCTATTGTTTAAAAGGAACCAGTGTGTTGTAGAATATTATTTTAAGGTGTGTTACTTTTGTTTATGTTGTATTTGTTTAACTCTGTGAAGCTGTGTTACTGTGCCTGTGTAAAACACCTGATGGTCTTATAAAGAACTGGCCAATAGCAAGGCAGGAGAAAGGATGGCAGGCAGAGAGAATATGTAGAAGGAGAAATCTGGGATGAAAAAGAGAAGTAGCCAGAGAAGGAGGAGAACTCCAGGGGCCAGCCACTCAGCCACACAGCAAGCCATGGAGTAAAGGTATACAGGAATAGAGAAAGATAGAAGCCTAGAGGCAAAAGATAAACAGGATAATTAAGTTAAGGAAAGTTGGCAAGAAATAAGCCAAGCTAAGGCTGGGCATTTATAATTAAGAACATATCTCCGCATGTGGTTTATTTGGGACTGAGTGGCAGACCCCACAAAAGAGCACAAACAATACCAGAGGGGTCCCAGCAATAAGAAAGGTCTACAGTACAGGTGACTTCTATGAGGAAGGAGAAAGCAGAGACAGGCGCTTGTCCCAGGAGTGACCCAGAGCTTCAGCCCTTATGGTCTTCCTGCCCCCTCTTCCACAAGTCCCCTGAGCCTTAGGTGCAGGAGTGTTCTCTAGAAGTATCCATGGGAAGGAGCTCTACAACTCTGCATCTTGATTTGGTTGTGGTTTTCTATAATGGTCCTGTTCTGTAGCAAAGAGAAGTTTCTTTGAGGGGTGAGGACTACACTTATTTGTGGGTATAAGGACAAATATGTAGAAGATGGTTAGTTAGAGATATGCTAGTTTGATAAAGTGATGTTTGTATGTTGTCATTCAAGCCCCATGACTTCACTGATGCTGAGTAGTTGGCTAGGTTTCCATAGCAGGCACAGTTACCCTATTGTTTAATAGGGAATCCAATTAGAGAGTTGTTGGGTACCACCAAGGTATGTGTGCCACTACTGCATCCCTAGGGAAGATTGGAGAGGGGGTGTTCTTTAGGGAGGGAGCAGGGGCTAAATACAAAAGGGAGAGGGAGGATGATCAAGGGATAGAGCAGGGCACAAGTGATCTGATGAGGGGATGAGAGAGGGAGCTTTTTAGGGACGTAAATACAGAAGGAGAGTAGAGGGTAAAATAACAATGTCTGAAAGAGCCATGAGAATCATCCTAGTATGAAAATAAAATAAAATCATCCAATTTATGAAAATAAAAACCATGCATGTAATTCTATGTATAAATACACATATACAGCTTAAATGAACTTTTACCAACTGGGCTGACAATGTGCCCTTCAAGAGAGCTTAAGACCACCTAACAAAAACCCCAGTACCAGACATGAAAGCCTTCTTTTGAGTTGTTAGTCATGGCTGTCCAAGAGACTCCCAAAGCATACAGCCTATTGCGGTTGCCCTTTGTCCCCCTGAGGTGGAAGGGAAGTCTCTTTTGCTGAAGTCACCTTGCACTTCAGACACAGGGCCCAGAGGCTCTGAGCTGGAGCTGGCCTGAAAGCCTCCTTTAGAACATGCTTTCATGAAATAGATGCCACGCAAACTTCCAAAGAAGGAAGCACCCAACAGTCCTGTCCAGCTGCAATGCCCATGAAGCACAAATAAACTTTAAAATACTGCTTACATCTCTAAGTTAGGGGCACGTTCTTCCATGGCATAAGAGTTTCATTAGTGTGATAAAATGGAAATACTGTTTGAAGAGTAACCTTTTTTTTCAGTTACTCAGGCTAAAAAGGTTCTTCAGAATTACTGAGAGCACAGAATATTGCTGTTAAAGTCATGATTGTGAAAAATCAGAACCACATTTGATCTGATTAGACTAGCATGATTTTCCCTTCAGGAACAAAGTTTTCGCTTCTAGTTTCCTATCTTAAAATTTATATAATTCATACACTGTTATTGTTTGATCAGAATTCATTTTCACTGAAAGATTATATGTATCAAAGGTATTCTCAGAACAAGTGCAAATGTAATGTTCCATGTTTTAATTTAGAAAACTAACAAGCAGTTTGTTTCAGGAGAATCATTGAGAATGAAGCAGAATTCTTCTTTTTTCCTAGAAATATTTTAAGGTTAACATTCTTTCGTCTGGAATTTTTTTTACATTGTTTGGGTAAATGCTGATTTGATAGATAGTTAAACATATTTTTGATAAACCTAGACTTGTCCTTTCAGTCTACCACAGAAAGGAGGAAACTTTAGAGACTTGCACCTGCCCCGTCACTAATGGGCTTAGTTTGGTGGTGTTGGAGGATGCAGCTGTAACAAGAGAAGGTACCTGAGTGATTGCTAATCAGTTTCTACCTGCTGTGCACATTTGTAAAGGTAACTTTGATGGAGAAAGAGAGTAAGGGGAAGAGGAAGCCCGGATGTGCTTCGGAGAATTGGAAGTGCTGGGAATTTGAAGACAAATGTTAGGAAAGAGGAGAAAGAGAAGCAGTTATGCCAGTAGAAGATAGGGTCCGGCTGGCACTTTCTCTACTCCTCTAAGAGCATTATTCTTTAAGAAGGGAGTTAACCTTCTAATTCTGCCTCCCTTCCCACCTTAGAAGATGCAGGTCAGTTTCTCCCTCAAGTAGAAGGATTCATACTCTTCCATGAAGAAACATCCTTGAACTAATGTACTTGATTATAAGTATATGAGCAGTGGCCTGTTTTCCTCAAAGTTGCAGAACTTGCAAGCTGACCTTCTGGTTCAGTTCTCAGGTACATTTTTGTTTTTAGTTGAGAATTTGATGTATAGCCAGTGCATTTAAATGCTAGGTAATTAAAGCCACTTTTTAAATTAGCAATTTGAATTGATTGAAGCAGTTACCAAGTACCTTTTGATTGCTCTCATGTTTTTTGAAATATATTTTGCCTGCATGTAGTTGGCATTTCATTTTGGTTTTATGATGAAATGGGACAGTGATTAATCATACACATTACAGCAGTTACTTCTGTGACTTCTTTCTCTTCCCGTTAGAAATGTTTTCTAGAGTTATTCTTGTCTTTCGTCTGGTGACCTCTTAGAGATTCCCAGCAGTGGGTAATGCAGTCTCTTTGAGCTGCTCTGTCTGTCAGGTTTCCTGTTGCTGACAAAATACCTGAGAATGAGAAAATCAACCGAAAGAAGGAACTGTTTATTTGGGCTCCTGGTTCATCCACACTTCCTGGCTGTGTTGTTTAAGGCCCTGTGATGAGGAACAAGTGCCTGAGCAAAGGTACCTAAGGGGGGTGGTGGGCAGACAGGGAGGAGAGAGCAGATGAGGCTGTGGACAAGTACACCCTTCAAGGAACTGTCCTCCTCACTGCTTCCTCCACCTGGGGCCCTGCCTCCTTAAGTTTCCGGTCCCTCCCAGTAGTTGATTAAACTCCAAATCCACAAGTGGATTCATTCAGTCAGGAAGGTGTTCTTCCTGATTCTCTCACCTCCCACCCCACCTTTGGGAACCCAGTCTTCAACATGAGGTTTTAGGGGGCATTAAAATTCAAAGCAGAAGAATTAGGATAAGTATATTAACGTATGACTTGCAGGAATTTGGGTAGTCAAGTTGGCTTTGAGTGACTTAGAAAAAAACCAGATACCATTTGTATTTGGGGACATCTATTGTTCTTTGTCACATGCTCCATTACCTATGACCTCATTGCTACATGCCCTCCCCAATGAAGAAGGTGTAATCTCTTTGAAAGTTTTCTTTTGCAGGTATGAAAGTGAACCTTGGACTAATTGTAGTGCAAATAGTGATAGCATTGCAAAGATGGTCAATTTTCAGTAACAGACTTACTTTCCCAGTAATAAGTGGTTCCTTCGTGGGAGAAAGGGGCTATTGATAGGCATCTCCAACATTTAAAGATCCAGGTCCTGGGCTTGGGTTTGGCCTGGAACCCTTGGCTCATGCGAGTATATGATTTCTGAACTCTTAGCTGAGTCCATAGTTCTCTTCAGCAGCGTACTGCTCGCTGGTCCCGAACTCTTGCCACGTTCACAGCTGCTCTAGATCTCTTCCTACCGCCCTTCTCTAGAGAACTTATAGATGTATTGAATAGGAATCTCTTCACAGTGTTAGTTTTTGGATCCATTACCATTGCTGTGTGCACTTTCTCAATCTCTAAGGGAGTGAGGTCATGTGACAGTTCACCTCAAACCTACCTGACCTTGGAAATGTCTTCTTCCTCCTAACACACAGAACACAACATGGGAAATAGAGGTCTATACTAAAAAGATATTTCTGAATGTAGCTCCAGTATAACTTTTTAGCTGTCATATTGTCCAGTGAGCCAAGGACTTCTTTGAATGGGAACCTTTATGCTGCCCATGAATGCACCAGTGGGGGGCTATAGGTGTGGCTGTTAAGTAGTATGGCCACACATGTTCATGATGTTATAGTGGGAGTTAAGAGGAAAAAAATGCAGCTTCTTAGGTATGTAGGCAGTCAAGGTGATCCATAGGTTCATTCCTTCTTTAATGGGATATCAAAAGAATGTTACTGTATTATTTATGCAATATTTTGTGTAGATGTGTACTCATGCCATGAGGTGTTTTTTGTTGTTGTTTTTTTGTTTTTTGTTTTTTTTTTTTGGGTCAGCCACCTTGGGCACAATAAAAAAATACCATGCCTTAATCTTGACTGTTTAAAAAAAAAGATGAATAAAAATTATTTTTGTAAAAACTTGATTTTATATTTTCTTTCAAAGCTTAAAAATTGCTAGCAAATCATATGTAACTGCTGCTTTTGCAGAATTTATCCTTTGTCCCCTTCTTTGAGGAAAGGTGGTCAAGTCATTTAAGATGGCCATTAGCAACCAGGGCTAATCAAAGGTCTTGTGCCATTTGACTGTGTGTGATATCTGCCTGTGGTGGATATCCTGCCGTTTCTGCTGCTTACTTCTGTAATGTATAGAAATCATCTTAATATGTGTTTTCTCATTGTCAGCAGAGGAGGGAACAAGAAATGTGTAGCTTCCGAGGCTCAAATTAGATAGCAGCAGAAATCAAGGGCTCCATCTTTCTTTGCCTCCTTTGCCCTTGGTCCATAGAGTCCACCTTGTCTGGACCATTGCTAAGCCATAAATAAGGTAAGCCTCACTCAGTGTTAAGTTAAGGAGAACCTCTGGGAAAGTTGGCAAAACTTCGTGAGGTGTGTGATGTCATTACCAGGCTCCCAGAACATGTTCTGGAAATCATTAATATGTCAAATTCTTCATTCAGAAATATCTTGAACATTTTTATAATTATAGTTAAAGCAAATTTTTTCCTTATAAATATGCAGAAGTTCCCCCATACCAATTAAAACAGGGTACACTGTAGGTGGGAATGCCTTTGTAGTTTTATCCATATATTCAACAGCCGATCTGGTTCAGCTTCTCTTTTATCACTGTGCTTAGTATAAAACATCCTGCACCCAAGGCATAACTATATCAGTCTCACCGATCCTGCAGATGTGCACACAGAGCAGAGCTGGTTTTCTTCTCGGCTGGAACTCTGTAGTCAGGGACAGACACTAACTTGTAGTCTTGCAGGGGTTAGTGTTCTTCATATCTTCAGGGAGAGGAGGCGTCCTGGTTTGTCACGACGCAAATTATTGTGAATACAAAGCTGTGGTCACTGTTGGATGACAACTGAGTCTTTTAACTGTAGCATCCAATTTTTTATTAGTCTACGACTCAGTTACAGGACAAATTTGAACTATAAAATAATTACATTCCTCATGAGAAGTCCCAAGATTAGGGAAAAAAGAGCACCTCATATTTTAGTAGAAATGTCTTCAAAGAAAAAAGTAACACACTTATTTACTGAAGTTGAAAGTTTGGAGTCAAAATCAAGACTTAAGTTTCCCCTTTTCCTTGATTGAAACAGATCACATTGTAAGAATGTGCTATAAAAATGGAAAAAGGAAAAATAGGATGTTGTTAATAGAGTTATGAGGTTGCTAGGCTGTGACTGATTATAATAGAGAGTTCTTGTCTGTTTGTCTAGTCCAATTGTGTGTGTTCTCAGGAGCATTGGCATTTCTAGCAGCAAGTGTGCTCACTGGCATAAGCTCGGGTTTTAGTGCACATGTTGAAAATGCCAAGCTTCCCAGAGCATGTGGCATTGTATGACAGAAATGATGGTAGGAGGCATTCCACAAGAGGATTTCTGTGCTCTACATACATGTCAGCTGTCATTTCATCCTTACAGCAAGCACATGCTGTTCTTAGCTTTCTCTGTCATGAAAGATACAAGCGACTTTCCTAAGGTCCTGAGATAAGGCACCAGAGATGGAAGGAATACTGGTTGTGTCTAGAGGCTCTGCTTCTTCTGAAATGCAGCTCTGCCCTGCTGTTGCATGGCACCATTTGTGCCTTTTTCATGTGGTGTATAGAGCCTTTGCCTTAGGCAAAAAATGTGTTACCAGGAGTTGCTGGTAGCTTTTCATTAGTTGAATTGTTTCTAATATATAAAACCCCTTCAATTATGGGACATCCCATGGGCAATGTACAACAGTCGCTTTGTAAAAGTAAAGTCTAATTAATAATGGTCTATTATTTTGTATTTTTATTTATATTTGATTAAAGTCTTATGGTGGTATGGCAATAAGTATTAACAATTATACTGACAATGTGTGTTACTAGAAAATATTATTCCCCCCCATACTATCCTAAACCCGAAGAGGTAGGAACATTTGGTTACATAATAAGTTAAAAATTGTGTATGTTTTTTAAAATGTTTTTTTTGGTGCTGAGAGTTCTCCAGGTGAACTTGTGTGTGTTAGTCATGTGCTTTACATTGGGGCCACATGCCCAGCGCCCATGAAATCCCTTGGGTAAGGAATTACGCATTCTTCTCTTGTCCCATTTGCTGTGTTTACTCCAGTGTTTGGGAAGGAGAGCCTTGTTTGGACTGTCATTAGAACCATCCAGGTCAGTGGTTCTGGTCCCCGGCCCAGCAGCAATTGAGTATCACTGGGTGTGGATCAGAGACTTGGCATGTGTGGGCCTGGTCATGTGTGTTACCATGAGTTCTCCACGTGTCCACATGCATCCCACTTGAGGACCACCAGCCTGTGTATGTCACATGCCAAGCGTGGTCTAGGGTGTTTTCATCTTTCAGACTCTTCTAATTCGTATGTTCTGAAAAGGTCCTTTGTGACGTGAAAAGCTGCCAGCTTAATTTGGAGTAAAAGAGAGGGGCGGGTCTATCTTAAAATAGTTCTCAGTTAATTTAAAGTATCCTGGGCTGGAGGCCAAAGTGTTTACTTTTTTGGTAACTTAATATGATGCGAGGCAGGCATTGCCTGGAAGATCCTGGTAAGTTCCCTCACTTGAAGTTTGTCAGAGCTATGGATCCTTGGACTATAGAAATGGACATACAATATCGTTTCCAAGAGTCCTAAACCTTAGACATGTCTACATATAAAGGGTCTGCATCTGTTAGTCTCCTCATCTTTTAGAATCATTTGTGCTGGCACAGAAAGGTGGTATTTGTGGAGGCTTGTCTTTTGGATCACAGAAACTCCTTGTTTCTCCCGCTTCATCTAAAGTATGCGCCTGCCTCTTCAGAGATCACGTCTGAAGGAAAAAAGGCTTGCATTTTATCCTGATTATGAAACTGATACATAGGGCTGGAGCCTGAGTTAGGTCCCAACAGTGGGGGCTCACGCTGAGGTTGAAGTTAGAGCAGAGCTTCAGATTTTGGGAAGCAGATTTGGCTTGCCTCCTCCCCTCTCGATTTTGAGCCCACACTCTCCTTACCTCTTGGTTTGGTAAACAGAACTGTCTCTGTGTTTCCCCTCTGCCACTGCTGCTGAAGGAAACAGCTAAGCATTTTTGAGGGCTGCAAGCCAAGCAGGAAATGAACAGGTTCAGGTCTTCTGTGGTCTCTGTTAGCCTCTGGGTCCTGGGAGGCGAGACAAAGGTGTACAGATGTGCCAAGAGTTGTGGTTGGGGCAACAAAGGCACTAATAAACTTCATCTGCACTTCAGAAGTTGGAGACCTGGGAAGGAGGCCCTAGAGAGAGGGATAAAGGTAGGAGGGGCTATGGAGGCTCGGCAGGTAGTCTGGGACCTGGAGGGGAAGGGCTGCTTGGCTGCCCCCTTCAGAAGGGCAAATGGCCAGAACTGCTTTACTTACATTAGAAAAGGTTGGCACCGGAGAAAAGATTAAATTTACATTGCTAAGCACCTTGAAGAGGAGAAGTTCTGTGACTTCCATTTGTTTGTTAGAGTCCCCTCCTGGCTCCCCAGCTTCTCTGGCCCAGCAGTGATTGTTGCCCCTCCCCCCCATACACCCCTGAAAAAGTATTTGGTAAGAGGTGGATTACATGCTTCAGGGTTTAGACTAACACAGGCTGATGCATGCGGTTTCTTAGTTTTGTTTTTTTCCTTGCACTTCTCGGCATAAACTCCCATCTCCTCTTAGTGCCAATTACAAAGAGCCAAGTTGTTGTGTTTCTTCTCTAAAGAGTTTTAAGTAACTCATGCCACTCATGGCTAACACATAGGTATTCTGATTCACAGGATCTTTGTATGAAATGGTGTAAGAATTCACATTAATGAGGAAACCCAACCAATAATGCACAGAATGCTGCTGGGGTCTCTTGGTTATAGGGCCGTCCAGGGCATGCTCCGTCAATTTTTATGCTGTTTGTGTGGCGTGCTGCGCTTCACAGTCTGGCTGTTGCAATAATTTGCCATTGTCTCTCTCAAATATTAATGAAGTGTATAAGTGAGTCTGTTTCAAATAGCCATTCTTAAGTTGGACCTAAAATAAAGCTTTTCCTTTAAAAAATAATTTTTCAAAAAGATGGAAACTACTTTATTAGCAATTACCAGTAAAATCTCCCAGTGTCTTTCTATAAGCTGTTTAAGCTTAGTATTAGAAATTAGGGCTAGAGGATTTAATTAGCCAGCTCACAGGATGCAGTCTCTTTAATTTAGGATTTCCCTTTGAGAAAATTATGTAGTTAAAGAAGGAATATGATATTTTCGATAAGTTGGTTTTTAAATTGCATTTATTGTCTCCATCTTGGGCCCCATACTGCCTGTACTGCTGGTCTGGAGATTGTGTATGATTTGAAAGAAAGCATTTTGTTTTCACACTGATCATCATAGTGTAGGTTATTGGATTGTATACAATAGTTTCCAGTTAGGAAAGGTTTACTGTTATATTTTTTTTGGGGGGGTAAGGTTTACCTCACCTACTTTAACAGTCATAAATCAATACTGATTATGACACATTGAACCAGACTAGTGTGCTAGGTAACAAACCTACACTATTACGAGAGCGTTATGTGCTAACACTTCTGCATTCTTAGAGTTAGCTTTTAAGAAGACAGAAAAAAAAAAAAAAAAACCCTCTTTCAACTCAGGCCACCCTTTCAGCCATAACATTGCATTGCCTTGCTTCCTGCTTTTAATTTCCCCAGGGGTTCTTTTTATTTAGGAACGGGGTGAAAGATGTATTTGTGTAAGTACTACACCACTGCCTCTGTTAAATTCTCTAACAAAGAGTATGTTACTTGAGCACTTCATGCACAGGGCGCATATTTTCTGAAAAGAATGTGCCATGAAAGGAATGGTTCCAGGCCTGGGTGTTTATTTCATGTCTGCCAGTTGATTCTAGCTTAGAAATTTTCTAATGCTTTGGGTGCATAGCCATTTTTCAGTTAGCTGGGCACATATACCAAGATGTGCAGAAGGGCCAACCTTTATAGCTTACTGTTGTGTTCTAAAACAGCTGTCCTTCCATGATGTCATAGGTCTTTGTCTCTTTTGAAACTTAACACTTAACCCTCACACATGAGAACAATCTCTTTCAAGAAAAGCTGTTTTTATTGTCAGTGAAGAATTAAAGTTTTCTCTTCAGAAAACTTCATCTTCGCTAAGACTTAATATAGATGATTTGAATGTGTTCATGTATGAGAAATCTGCCTCTTTGCTGTTTGTCTACTGAGTATATTAGCTGTTGGTCTGTCATTCTACGATCCAATTGCAGGGGCTGGAGAGATGGCTCAGTATTTGTTGCTCTTCCAGAGGATCCGAGTTCAGTTCCAGGGGCATTCATATTTGGATCCGAGTTCAGTTCCAGGGGCATCCATATCTGGTTGCTCACACAACCTCCTGCAACTCCAGCTGTAGGTGATCTGATGCTCTCTCTGGCTCCGTGATCACCTGCTTAGGCAGATACATACACGTAAATGAAAATAAGTCTGGAAAAAATAATCAAAATGCAAATGATGTCGTGCAAAGTTCAGTTAAACTGTTTCTTCAAAGTGTTATAACAAACCTTTGGGTCTCTTATGGAAAATTCCTGAAGGCTTTTGTTGATGGGGATTAGAACTATTGGCACTTACTTTGTGTTCTGTTTGTTTTGTCAACTTGATAGATGCTGGGTCATCTGAGAAGAGGGGACTTGAACTGAGAAAAAAGCCTCCATAAGATTGGCCTATAGGCAACCATGTGGGGCATTTCCTTGAATCAGTTGATGTGGGAAGGTCCTGCCCACCATGGGTAGTTCTACCCCTGGGCCAGTGGTCATACACTGAGCAAGCCTTGGGAGCAAGCCAGTAGGCAAGTGTTCCTCCATGGCCTCTGCTTCAGTTCCTGCCTCCAGGCTCCTGCTTGATTTCCACCCTGACTTCCCTCAGTGATGGAGTGTGACCTGACAGTTGTAGGATGAAATAAACCCTTTCCTCAAGTTGTTTGTGGTCTTAGTGTTTTATCCCAGCAATAGAAACGCAAACTAAGACACTGTTTCAAGTGAAATCCTATAAAAAATGGAAATACATGTTTATTCAGTAATAGTAGTAAGTATATGTTAATAGAAATAAAATCTTCCTTTAAAAAACCAAACAAAACTGTAACTCCCAATAAGAATAGTTTACCGAAATGAGTGACATTATCTCTGTTTGTGCAAATCTCTTTAATGTTTGCCCTTAGGAAAATCCAGCTCTTTTATTTATCTGTCTCTGTTAGTTACTACGGTAGCCCACATCATGTCAGCCTCTTGAAACTAAATACGCACTGAGGAGAGATGGTGTAAAAGGTCACCAGTGTCTGGATATAATTATAAAAGATTTCATTATTATCGGTGCTCTGAGAGGCACTTGAGGATTCTGGGGGGAGGTTAGTATCACATTTTGAAACTCACTGCATTTCAGTATTTACAAACTTATAGTTCATTTAAAAATGTTCTCCATAATATTTTTTTTTAGTTTCTCTACAAATGAAATTAACATAGTGTTAAGTAGGGAAATGGGGGAAGAGCTGGGTTGAGCAGAGATACAAGTGACTTAAGTGTTTCAGTTTTGTTCAAGTAAGAATGATTCTTGTAGTGTTTCCCAGTCTTGCCTCAGAAAGCTTTCTGACTTCTCTTTATTTTCCAAGCCACCATGTGAGAATAACCTCCTCCTCCTCCCAAATTCCAGTAGCTTAGAAAAAGAAAGTGTTATGGATGAAGAGAATGTGTCTACGCCCCTCTGTTTCCCCAGCTGGGAAGGGAAGGAAAGAGAAATAAAATTTAATGAGCACTTTACTATGTGCCAGGTGCTTTACACGTGTTATTTCATTTTAATCCCCCAAACAGCCTTGCAGCATGTTTCTAGCCACGTACTCGCACAAATACAGTGAGAACTCAAAAAGGCTGAATAATGTGTTCAAGGCACACAGTGTCTAAGAAGCATGTTCCAAGGCCTGCTTGGTACTGTACTGCCTTACACAGTTCTCCTGTTCCTGGAGGCCAAGAACATAGGATGCTGTGATATGAAAACAGTTTACTCTGTGAGTTTGTTCTTCGTGAATAACCTCCTAGTAGATTATATCTTGTAGAGTCACACAAATGTTTTTAAAGGTTTTTTTCCATGCATGTATATCATCATACTTAAGTTCTTAACCATTTACCCACAGCCATCCTCCCACCCCTCGCTTGCTGGCCTCCATTTGTCCCCAAAAGAAGGCTCCCCTCTACTTTTATATCAAATATCTCCAAGTGTTGTCACTGCCCCCATTTTCCTCCCTTAATATTGCTTACGAGCGCTAATACATGCATGCTAGATTCTGTGCACAAACTGAAAAAACGGTTTGTTTCTGAACCTCCCTTAACAGTGATCTCTAGTTCCATCCATCCATTTTCCCGCAAATGCCATGATTTCATTTGTGTGTTGGTTTGTTTTTATGTCCGAATAAAATTCCATTCTGTATGTATACCATATACCTATAGCCATTCACCTATTGATGGACTTGAGTTCATTTCTGTTTTTTATTTCTATTGTGAATATTCCAGAAATAAGCATGAGTGTACAAGTGTCTATTGTGCTCTCTTGACTTTGAGCATAACCCCTGAAGTGGTCTGGCCGGGTGGGTCATGGTAGTTCCTTTTGTTGTTGTTTGAAGCACCTCTGTGCTGTCTTCTGTAGTGGCTGCACCATAAAAGTTATTTTTATCCCACATCTTTGCCAGCATTTGTTGTCTTGTGTTTTCTTGATAACAGCAATTCTGACTGGGGTGAGATGGATATTTACAGCAGTTTCAATCCTGTTTTCTGATGGTTGAGAGTGTTGAACACGTTTTCAGTGTACTACCATTTTCTTTTTTTGAGAATTGTCATTTCAGTTCATTAGTCCACTTATTGATTGTATTTTTCTTGTTTAGTTTTTGTGGCTCCGTAAATATTCTAGCTGTTAGTTTCTTCTTGCTAGTGGTTACTTCCTTTCCTCTGCACAAGCCTTTTAGTTTTGTATAACCCCATCTGTTAGTCCTTGGGGTTATTTCTTGTCATGGGGTTATTTCTTGTCATTAGAGTTCTTATTTTTATTAAATTTCTTTTCAGTTATTTTACATACCAACCACAGTCTCCTCCTGCCCCCGCCCATCAACTCCTCATGAAGAGTAAGGCTTCCCGTGGGCGTCAACAAAGCATGGCATATCAAGTAGAGGCAGTACCAAGCTTTCCCCCTCCTCCCTCCTGCATCAAGGCTGAGTGAAGCATCCCACCATAGGGAATAGGTTCCAAAGAAGTAGCTCATGCATGCATCAGGGATAGGTCATTGTCCCTCTACTAGGAGCCCAACCAACAGACCAGGCTGTGTAACTGTCACCCACGTGCAGAGGGCCTAGGTCAGTCTCATGCAGGCTCCCTAGCTGTTGGTCTAGAGTCCATAAACTCCCATGAGCTCTGGTCAGCTGTCTCTGTGGATTTCCCTGCTATGAACTTGATACCCTCCCCCCCCCCTTGCTTATGTAATCCCTCCTTTCTTTCTTCAACTGGATTCCTAGAGCTCACTCAGCCCACTGCTTGACTGTGGATCTCTTCATCTGCTTTCACTAGTTACTAGATGAAGGTTCTATGATGACAATTAGGGTAGTCATCAATCTAAGTACAGGAGAAGGCCAGTTCAGGCACCCTCTCTACTATTGCTAGGAGTCTTAGATTTTTTTTAGATTTTTTTTTTTTTTTTTTTTGTAGATTTCTGGGAGTTTCCCTGCCACCAGGTTTCTCCCTAACCCCATAATGGCCCCCTCTGTTGAGATATCTCTTGTTGCTCTCCCTCTTCATCTCTCCCCCAACTTGACCATCCCATTTCCTCATATTCCCATCCCCCATACCCTCACCTCTACCACACACCCCCGGTCCCCAGTTTACCTAGGAGATCTCAACTATTGCCCTTCCAAGGGCAATCTATGCATCTCTCTTAGGGTCCTCCTCGTTACCTAGTTTCTCTAGAGCTGTGAGTTGTAGCCTGGTTATGCTTTGCTTTACATCTACTATCCACTTATTAGTGAGTACATACTACGTTTGTCTTTCTGGGTCTGGGTTACCTTACTTAGGATGATTTTTTTCTAGTTCCATACATTTGCCTGCAAACCTCATGATGTCATTGTTTTTAACTGCTGAGTAATACTCCATTGTGTAAATGTACCACATTTTCTTTATCCATTCTTCAGTTGAAGGGCATCTAGATTGTTTCCAGGTTCTAGCTATTACAAATAATACTTCTATGAACATAGTTGAACAAGTGTTGTTGTGGTATGATTGAGCATCCTTTAGGTATATACCCAAGAGTGATATCCTGGGATCTTGAGGTAGTTTGATTCCCAATTTTCTGAGAAACCTCCATACTGATTTCCAAAGTGGCTGTACAAGTTTGCACTCCCACCAACAGTGGAGGAGTGTTCCCCTTATTCCATACCCTCTCCAACTTAAGCTGCCATCAGTATTTTTGATCTTAGCCATTCTGACAGGTGTAAGATGGTATCTCAGAGTCTTTTTGATTTGCATTTCCCTGGTGACTAAGGATGTTGAGCAATTCCTTAAACAAATGTCTTTCAGCCATATGAGATTCTTCTGTTGAGAATTTCTGTTTAGTTTTGTACCCCATTTTAAAAATTGGATTATTTGGTATTTTGATGTCTAGTTTCTTGAGTTCTTTATATATTTTGGAGACCAACCCTCTGTCAGATGTAGAGTTGGTGAAGATCTTTTCCCATCCTGTAGGCTGCTGTTTTATCTTACTGAGCGTGTCCTTTGGCTTACAGAAGCTTTTCAGTTTCAAAAGGTTCCATTTATTAATTGTTGATCTCAGTGTCTGTGCTACTGGTGTTTTATATTCAGGTAATGGTCTCCTGTGCCAATACCTTTTGAGGCTACTTCCCACTTTCTGTTCTATCAGGATCAGTGTAACTGGATTTATGTTGAGGTCTTTGATCCACTTGGACTTGAGTTTTGTGTATAGCAACAGATATGGCTCTATTTGCATTCTTCTACATGCTGACATCCAGTTATGCCAGCACCATTTGTTGAAGATGCTTTCTTGTTTTCCATTGTATAGTTTTGGCTTCCTTGCTAAAAATCAAATGTTCATAGGTGTGTGGATTTATGTCAGGGTCTTTGATTGGTCTACATGTCTGTTTTTATGCCAGTACCAAGCCATTTTTATTACTGTAGCTCTCCATAGTAGAGCTTGAAGTCAGAGGTGGTGATGCTTCTGGATGTTCCTGTATCATACAGGATTGTTTTAGCTATCCTGGGTGTTTTGTTTTTTCATATGAAGTTGAGTATTATTCTTTCAAGGTCTGTGAAGAATTGTGTTGGGATTTTGATGGGGATTGCATTTAATTACTTTTAGTAAGATTTCCATTTTTACAATGTTAATGGTACCTATCCAAGAGCATGGGAGATCTTTCCATTTTCTGATATCTTCTTCAATTTATTTCTTCAAAGAATTAAAGTTATTGTCATACAAATCTTTCACTTGTTTGGTTAGAGTTACCACAAGATATTTTATATTACTTGTGGCTTTTGTAAAGGGTGTTACTTCCCTGATTTTTTTCTCAGCCCATTTATCATTTGTATATAGGAGGGCTACTGATTTTATTTTTTTAATTAATCTTGTATTCTGCCACATTACTGAAGGTGTTTATCACTTATGTATATTATCATATCATCTGCAAATAGAGAAAGTTTGACTTCTTCCTTTCCAGTTTGTATCCCCCTGATCTCCTTTTGTTGACTGTTGCCCTAGCTAGAAGTTCGAGTACTATGTTGAATAGATACAGAGAGAGTGGACAGCCTTGTCTTGTTCCTGGTTTTAGTGGAATCACTTTGAGTTTCACTCCATTTAATTTGATGTTGGCTGTCAGCTTGCCGTATTTTGCTTTTATTACATTTAGGAATGTTCCTTGTATCCCTCGTCTCTCCAAGACCTTTATAATGAAGGGGGGTGTTGGATTTTGTCAAAGGCTTTTTCAGCATCTAATGAGATGATCATGTTTTTTTTCTTTGTTTGTTTATATGCTGGATTGCATTGACAGATTTTTGTATGTTGAACCACCCCCTGAATCTTTGGGATGAGGCCTACTTGATCATGGTGTATGATTTTTTTATTTTTTTGATGTGTTCTTGGATTTGGTTTGCCAGTATTTTATTGAGTATTTTTACATCAATGTTCATGAGAGAGATTGATCTGTAATTCTCTTTTTAGTTGTATCTTTGTGTGGTTTTGGTATCAGGGTTTTCTGTAGCTTCATAAAATGAGTTTGGCAATGTTCCTTCTGTTTCTATTGTGTGGAACAATTTGAGGAGTACTGGTATTATCTCTTCTTTGAAATTCTGGTAGAATTCTGTGCTGAAACCATCTGGCTTACCCCCCCCCCCAATTGGGAGTCTTTTAATGACTGCTTCTATTTTGTGGGGTTATAGATCTATTTAAGTTATTTATCTGGTCGTAATTTAATTTTGGTATGTGGCACCTATCCAGAAAATTGTCCGTTTCTTTTAGATTTTCCAATTTTGTGGAGTACAGGTTTTTTGACCTGATGATTCTCTGGATTTCCTCAGTGTCTATTATTATGTCCCCCATTTCATTTCTGATTTTGTTAATTTGGATGCTCTTTCTCTGCCTTTGGGTTAGTTTGGATAATGGTTTGTGTGTCTTGTTGATTTTCTGAAAGAACCAACTCTTTGTTTTATTGATTCTTTGTATTGTTCATTTTGTTTGTATTTTATTGATTTTGGTCCTCTAATTATTTCCTGTCATCTACTTCTTCTGGGTGAGTTTTCTTCTTTTTGTTCTAGAGCTTTCAGGTGTCCTGTTAAGTCTCTAGTGTGAAATGTCTCCAAATTCTATATGTAGGCTCTTAGTGCTATGACCTTTCTTCTTAACATTCTTTTGTGTTTGGGTGAAATGTTCTATAGATGTCTGTTAAGTCCATTTGAGATATATCACATCTGTTAATTCCCTTATTTCTCTGTTAAATTTCTGTCTGACAGACCTGTTCATTGGTGAGAGTGGGGTGTTGAAGTCTCTCACTATTAATATATGGGGTTTGATGTGTGATTTAAGCTTTAGTAATGTTTCTTTTACGAATGTGGTTGCCCTGGTATTTGGGGCATAGATGTTCAGAATTGAGACTTCATCTTGATGAATTTTTCCTGTGATGAATATGAAATGTCCTCTATCTCTTTTGATTAATTTTAGTTTGAAGTCTATTTTGTTAGATATTAGGATAGCTACACCAGCTTGCTTCTTAGGTTCATTTGATTAGAAAATCTTTTCCCAACCCTTTACTCTGTGGTAATGTCTGTCTTTGAAGTTGAGGTGTGTTTCTTGGATGCAGCAGAAGGATGCGATGATCTTGTTTTCATTTCCATTCTGTTAGCATGTGTCTTTGTTTAGGTGAATTGGGTCCATTGATATTATGGAATATTAATGGCCAGTGTCTGTTAATTCCTGTTATTTTTTTGGTTTTGGTGGTGGTGGCGATAGTGTGTGTGTTTCCCTTCTTTGGGATTTTCTGGCATGAGATTATTTATTGCATGTGTTTTTGTGGGTGCAGCTAACTTCCTTGGGTTGGTTTTTCTCCTTCTAGTACTTTCTCTAGGGCTGGATTTGTGGATAGGTATTGTTTAAATTTGGTTTTGTCATTGAGGGAGACCAGCTCCCTCTTTTCCTCCCAGAGTACTCTTGAGGAGGGAGAAGTGAGAAGTATGTAGATAGAAGTATAGAAGACAGAGACAGTTAGAAACACAGGATAGCCTCAGGATGGCCTGGATCCTATTCCACTGGCCCCTTCTGTCTCTACTAAAGGGCTTTTTAAAGGAATGCCAAGGGATGGAGCAAAAGTACACCGCCCCCCGCCAGCACCACCAAGTGCAGACCATCCCAGGCACCTAGTGACCATGCACATGGTCAAGCCATCCCCTAATGCAGCCCTGATGCGTAAGGCAAGCTCAGATCTCAGTAGAAAACCTTTGTGGGCTCCCACGTCATGGAATATCTTGTTTTATCTTTCTGTGGTGATTGAAAGCTTTTCTGAGTATAGTAGTCTGAGCTGGCATCTGTGGTCTCCAAAACATTTCTCCAGGACCTTCTGGCTTCAATCTCCATTGAGAAATCAGGTTTAATTCTGAAAGGTCTGCCTTTATATGTTACTTGTCCTTTTTCCTTTTACGGTTCTTAATTTTCTCTCTTTATTCTGTATGTTTAGTGTTTTTGATTATTATGTGGTGAGGGGACTTCTTTTTGGTCCAGTCTATTTGCTGTTCTGTAAACTTCTTGTATCTTTATAGGCATGTCCTTATTTAGGTCGGGAACATTTTCTTCTATGATTTTGTTAAATATATTTTCTGTGCCTTTGAGCTGGAATTCTTCTATTATTATTATTCTTCCCTATTATTCTTAGGTTTGGTCTTTTCATGGTATCCCAGATTTCCTGGATGTTTTGTGTTAAGACTTTGTTGGATTTAACATTTTCTCTTGACTGATGAATCTATTTCCTCTATTGTATCTTCAACACCAGAGATTCTCTCTTCCATCTCTTGTATTCTGTTGTTTATGCTTGCATCTGTAGTTCCCCTTTCATTTACCCACCCAGATTTTCTATTTCCACAATTCCCTCTGTTTGTGTTTTCTTTATTGCCTCTGTATTTCAATTTTCAAGTCTTGAACTGTTTCCTTCACCCATTTGATTGTTTTTTTTCTTGGCTTTCTTTAAGGATTTTTTTTTAATTTCTTCCATTTTTTTTTTTTTTTTTTTTTAGGAATTTTTCATTTCTTTTTTTTTTTTTTTTTTTTTTTTTTTTTTTTTTTTTTTTTTCGAGACAGGTTTTCTGTGTAGCTTTGCGCTTTCCTGGAATCACTTGTAGCCAGGCTGCTCGAACTCACAAAGATCCGCTGCTCTGCTCCGAGTGCTGGGATTAAAGGCGTGCGCCACCGCCCTCTTAACATCTTCATAGAGTTATTTTTAAGGTCATTTTCTTCTGTTTTATCTGCGTTGGGATGTTCAGGTCTTGCTGTTGCAGAACCAATAGGTTCTGGTGGAGCCATATTGCTCTTTATGTTGTTGAACGTATTTTTACACTGCTGTTTACCCATCTGGGGTTGGGATAATTATAGGTACAGGTGTTGATTCTTTTGATGTCTTTGTTGGATGGGTCTTTTGTTCCTTTATTGTCTGTTTCCTTTATTGTCTTTTGGCCCGAATGGTCAAGGGTTCTGGTGATTGGCTGGTTTTCAGGTTGAGTAGGGTTGTCTCAGCTGAGGTTTGCGAGGGCTTGGGTGCCTAGATCCAGTATATTGTCCAATTCTTCTGTCTGATGTGGGCTTTACTTGTACCTATGGAATCTGTTCTTTCAACTGGTGTCGGTTTTGTCTGTGCCTGTTCTTCCAGCTGATGTGGGTGGCGCTTGTTCCTATAGAGAGTCTATGGTCTGCTGATGTTGCTGGAAAGGGCTGTTCACAGGGAGGTTGTTCTTCTTCCAATTTGGCCAGGGGAGGATGATGGGTTTGGTGGGTTTGGGTGGCAGAGTGGGTCTTGTAGGTTTCAGAATCCAGTGGGTGGCAGCAGTGTGGAGTGGTCTGTTCGCAGGACTCTTACCTGCTGGCCAGCTGCTGGGGTTTGTCCTTAGAGTTTTTGTCTGTGCCTATATCTTGAAGCATTTTCCTTGAGTAATTTCAAAGTTTTAGGTGTTACAATTAAGGACAGCCTTGACTTGCATGACTTTGGACTTGACCGGAGGATGTGTATAAAGTGAAGAGAGAATAAAGACAGGATAGGCACAGAGACATGTACGGAAAAGCTGAGACTGGATGGGCTGGGTGCATTTATTGATTATATACTGCCACACGGGAAGTGAGTTTATTGTATGTGGCTGAAGACGTTTATTATGTACAACAAATTAGAAGGTGCCTTTTAGTATCAGTAGGAGGTCTCTATAGGGAAGCAGTTTCAGGTTGCACTAGTGTGGAGGGGAAACTGTGGTTGATACTGTTTCCATCAGTGGTTTAGGTAAAGGTCAATCTTTTTTACTTGGACTAGAAGAAGGCTTGCCCTTTGAGCCTGACCCAGGGAAGGCTTTGCTGTCCCATTCTTATGAGATAGATATTGAGGTCCTTGACATGATGGTGTTCATGTCAGTAATGCAGAATCACTCAAGACTTCATCTACTCCCCACAAAAGCCTTTGATCCATTTTGTGTTAATTGCTTTTTGTGCAGGGTAAGAAAAATGGAAATAGTTTCATTTCTTTTTCTTGTGAGTATCTAGTTTGCCAAGTACCATTTGTTTAAGAGGCTGCCTTTTTTTTTTTTTTTTTTTTTCCTGCTATATATTTTTGGTACTTACCCCAAATCAGATGGCTCTGGCTGTGTGGGTTTATTTCTAGATTTTTCTATTCCATTTGTCTACGTGTCTTTTCTAGTACCATACAGTTTTTGTTCCTTGACTCAGTAGTATGACTTGAAGTCGAGTATTGTGAGACCTTCAGATGGAGTAAAATTTCTATTGGAAAGAAAACCAGGAGGAAACAAAGTGGGCAAAAGAGAAGGAATAGGGGAAGAAGAGTAAAGATTGCAGTGCTGGAAAACAGCACACATACAAAATTAGATGAACGATTGGAGGGTAATAAAAGTATGAGCAAAATCTTCTAGAAAGGTTGCATGTTTGAAGTACAATGAAGTGAAAATAATATTAAAAGTAGTAAAACAAAAATGCTAGAGTGGATTCTTCCCTTGAAAATTAGAAGTGCAGGTGCGTGCAGCATGAGGGGGGTCATGTGGTAGTTGTGTGCAGCATGAAGGGTGAGTCTGGACCTGAGGGACTCTTGTCTTTCTCTTGCTTTATGCTGGTGAAGGGAAAGTGTAAGCCACACCTGCTGACTGCCAGAGCTGTCTCCACATTATCGGCTTTCTTTGCTTGTCAAAGGTCTTGCTGTTGCACTTGGCTTTTTCAGGTGTGGACTGGGTTTGTTCCCTTACCCTCGCATTGTGGCTATGCTAGTTCGATTTTCTTTTCCTTTATTGCTGTTTGAATGTAGTATTTTGTCAATCTGTTCTTCCTCCTGATCTCCTTTGGTCTGCTTGTTGTAGTCTCTCGGTGATGCTTTCCATTGCATTTTCTATTTAATTCAAAGAATTTTTTCATTTCTAGCATTAATGTTCTGGCCAAGGTGTTTCCCAAGTGCTTTATGAGCTTGGAAAGCAATGGCAGCACCAAATTCTGTAGGGACAAAGCCCCACCTGCATATTGGTTAGCCCCCCCCCCCCCAGTGAAGCAGCTGTGACGTCAAGTATTCCACCAAATTGGGAGTTCTGAGATTCTAGAGTACTTAAGGATAGACACCACCTCCAGAGGCTGGTCTAACCCTGACCTCAGGCTGCCCACTTCTCCCAGCCCGCAGGCTCCCCACAGTTACTCTGAGTTCATAGGCTTGGCTCCCTGCCATTGAGGGTGTACCTGTCTGTCCCTGTACACATCTCTGTCTGCACCAGGCCCCTGATGCCTGCATTTTTGGCCTGTCACAGTCCAGCCGCCTTGCTTATCACCACGACCTCACAGGGCTATGTCTCACTCTGTGACTGTGGCAGATTAAAGTCAGGCTCCATGACTTGTGATTGTTGCCTGTCATTAGGTCTTCAGCGTAGCTCAGTTTTAAACAGTAAGTTCTTTTTTAGACTAGTGCCCACTGCCCTCTTAGTCATCTACAAAGACAAAAGAGGACTCCGCTATGGCTGGAGGAATCACTGTCTCACAAGACACGATGCAGCTGAATTAGAGGCTCATGTGATCCATGGCTTTGTCCTACACTAGGCCCGCCAGTCTCTTCTCTACTGCTGTGTGGTTTGCCCTTCAGATAAGGTCTCCTTTCCCTCCTGCGTGCGCACAGCCACCCAACTGATCCCTACTCGCCTGGGATTCCTGGTTGGTTGGTTGGTTGTGTGTGTGTTTTGTGTCTGTCTGTCTTCGGTCTCTCCTCTCCACTTCCCAGCCGTTGTACCACCACCTTTGTGACTTTCTGAAGCCCTTCTCTGTCCCTTTGAACAGAGCTATGCTCACACTGCCTTCTCCTTGACCGGATTACTCAGTTTGTAGTCTGCCATTTTACCTGGAGCTCTCAAATGAACTTCGTTTCTTTGTTTTTGAGACAGTTCCAAGTCTCACTGTGGCTTGGAACTCTCTGTGTAAACCAATCTGTCATTTGAAATTACAAATACCTGCCTGCCTCTGTCTCCTGAGTGAATTGCTTGGATTAAAGGCATGTGCCACCACACAGGCCTAAACATATTTTAGAAGAAGGCTTATAGTAATTTCTTCAGTTTTACTTACTTGAAAATGTTACCAGATAGTAAAGGATTGGCCTCTTTTCTGTGCTCAATTCTTGTCTTAAAACAGATAGTCATCATGCTTATCAGAGCTCCAGACAGACAAAATCCATTCTTAGGAAGTTGTCTTGTCTCTGTTTGCTCAGCACCTAAGGATAAGCACAGTGGGGAGATGGAGTCTCCCGTGAGGCAGGACATCTCCCCGCCCTCTTGGTATGGTAGAGGGACACAGTCTCCGCTCCTCTTCCATGTGCATTGACATGATTTAGGATACACAGACTATTAGTGGAACTTCAACAGTTGCTCAAGGTGAAGAGGCTGAAATACCATTATAGAATCCTGAAGTCAGCCTAGTGAAATTTCTTCATACAAACTCAGTACCCCATAGTCTTAGAAAGTTGTCCAGAGCTGCCTTTTACATATCATTATGTGATTTTTCTATATTTGAGGTAAAGCCTCTCACTTCATAATCCTCACCTGAAGGCAAAGGAAAATTGCCCCCAAATCAAATCATACTTCATGTGTTAAATAACTGCTGCACCATCCAATTAGAGGTACAGCTGAGCTCACAGCGGTGCTTTCCCTGACAGAGATGAGCCACATGAAGAGCGGTCAAGGTAGTCGAATGGACAAAGCAGAAAGAAGAGCTTGGTTTTCAAAGCTGCTGCCTGCATTTAGTCCAGGGAATGCCTCCCTGTTCACCCGCGGTCAGCGGGGTAGGGCGGCAGGACATAAGACAGCCAGCAGTGGACTGTTAGCCTTTGGAAATATTTCCATCAGAGAAGGCTGAAATTTTTTAAGAAATTGGGGCACTTGAAAGATGGTGTTAGAATTTAAAAAAGAACACTTATAAATAACTTAATCTTTGATGAGCTCAGATTAATCAAGTTTTGTGACATATTTTGTATTTTGTGACCTCATGTCTTTGGTATTGTTGTTTTGGAGGTTAAATATTTTAAAGTTTGATTCAAAAATCTGAATAGAAGAATAATCAATGTTTATTATAGCAATTGGATAATATATGGAATACTCCCTCCATTTTAATAGTACTATATCAGAATTCAAAAACTTCACCCTTTCTGACTTGTACTATATAAGTTACATTAATAAATACCATTTTTGCACTAGCTCTTTGGGGGCTTCATCAGTTGTCTTAAGATTTTTTTCTTTAATGATAATTAGATTAGTGTTGTTTAGAGCACCTATTGTGTTTCGTTGACTTTTGATTATGATGATGGTGGTGATTTTGTGTGTGTCTGTGTATGCCTCATACGTTTCTGAGGATTGATCTCAGGGCCTGGAACATGCAAGGAATGTGCTACCCTTCCAGCCTGTATTGTAGACAGTTTACTACCTAGTGTTGCTCTTTTGAGTCCTCAGTTACGGGCTTTGTCTATGTTTAGAGTTCTCCAATATAATTCTTATGGAGGGACAAAGGCTTTCGCGTGCTGGACAAGGAGAGGGTGATTGTGTTGAGTGGGAAAATGTTCATCTTATAAATATCAATTTACAACTCTACATGCTTTGGTATCTGGCTTTCGTACATGCAAATATGTGACATATGGAAACAGTTTTCCTTGAACTAATGTATAGAATATGGTTGGGGCCTTTCTTCTGAGTCAGACATTTTTGGTGTTATCTTTGCCTATCCCATGTATTTTTTATAATTACATATAGTGCATCTGGTATGTACTAAGGCAAAGTCGCTCTTAGTTTTTTCATTTTTGACATTTTCTAAGGTGTTTTCTTTATGTATTAACTTCTTTTAATGGGTAAAAACATAGGAATCAAAAGACTATTTTATACATATTCATTCTCTAATTGTATACCCATTCAGAGACCACATAATCAAAGTGATAAAGGAAAATAGAATGTCTATTTTTAAATGGATTATATTTGTAGGGGAGAAAACCCAAATATCTATTATATGCCAGTTTTCCAATTTTTGTATTATGAAACAATAGTTTGTGTTTATGGAACACCCTTTATAAATTGATTTATTTGATTAAAAAAATCATTACAACACATTTATCTTGTCAAGATGAAATTACCTTACTGTAGGAGTTCTCTTTTCTTTGGAGCAGTGGTCTAGGTAACTCAGAGGCCACAGTGAATGAGGTCCTGGTGTCACAAGTGAATTCTTGATGTTGTCTGCCAGTCCCTCTCAGGCCACGTGCATCACTTAATCCAGTTTTCATGTAGCTTGTGAAGGGAAACTCAGTCATCAGTTTAAAAAACAGTTTTTAGCATAGATCGCAGAAGGCCAGGAATGCTGAGGGCTCCATATTTAGCTAGCACTCAAGTTTCTGTCAGGCATTTGAAATCATGAGGTAAATTTGAGCCCTGGATGTTCCCAAAGGGATCTCTTTGTTGGCTTCTGGTTTATCCCTCACCAAATGAGTGTGTCTTTGGGGATGGGTGGCTGGCTGAATAGATGTTTATCCCCTGCCTCTACCCAGCCCCACCCCCAAAACTTCAGGGTAGCTGAATTTAGGAATGCATTTAGGGAAAACATACAGGTTTGTTCACTGGACAGGTAGGCCACAATTCTACACAGTGGTTGTGGGAGGCATTTTCAGTTGGCTTAGCTAGAACTCTCCAAGGGCAAATGGAAGTTTCTCTGGTCAAAGTTAGTGAAAGGGACCTCCCTACCTTTACAGTGTTGACTGGTAGCTTTGTGGCATACTGGAATAAATGTGAAGGGAGGGGTCAGTTTGGATGAGAAAAAAACTGAATAAGGCAGGTGACTTACACTTTAAAATGTACACGTACAAGACGGAAGACCACTCGTGTCCCACTGATGTAGATCTTGGTCGTGTGTCCCACGCACGAGTACAGGAACGATGCTGTGGAGTGACTGCGTGCTGCAGGAGTGATCACCACGATCAAGGTGTGCTGCAGTCAGTGTTTCAATTTTGCTGTTCAAAGCACTTCAGTGCTGTTGATTATCATTTGTCTTCTCATCCCTGGTAGAGAAGCTGGTGCTTATTACTGGCTTGACTGTTTCCACCTGTTCCTTTCCCGGCTCTGCTGTCCAGAGCCACCTGTTTGCAAGAGTTAGGACTTGCCTTAGCACCTGAGTGCAGACGCTGAACTTTGCCTTTCTTGTCACCTAGGTTTCCACTTGAGTGGTACAGTGACAGAACCTGCAGTACAATCGGAGCCAGAAACCATTTGCAATGTGGCCATCAGCTTTGATCGTTGCAAGATTACCTCAGTGACCTGCAGCTGTGGAAACAAGGACATATTTTATTGTGCCCATGTTGTGGCACTGTCTTTATACCGCATCCGCAAGCCCGATCAGGTCAAACTACATCTTCCCATTTCAGAGACTCTCTTCCAGATGAACAGAGACCAGCTGCAGAAGTTTGTCCAGTATTTGATTACAGTGCACCACACAGAAGTCTTGCCAACTGCTCAAAAGCTAGCAGATGAAATCCTTTCCCAGAATTCAGAAATCAACCAAGTTCATGGTGAGTATGACAGATGATGTCCATTTTCTCTGGATTATTTTTCATTTATCAGTTCAATTATGCATAAAATGAATTAAGTATGAGAAATAAGTCATCAGTAATGCTCTTTGATAGAGAGAGATTAGCTTAGCTTTGTATCCTACATCGTTTCTTTTAAAAATTTCATGCTAGAAAGCAAGCCCCTTTTGGGGAGAGCTAGATAGATAATGGGGTCTTGTTAGATGTGGCTTAGGCTGGCCTTGAAATCAAATTTGTCCCTCCTCAGCCTCCTCCTGCCTCTGCTGCCCACCTGCCCTGGGATTACATGGGTACTATACCACATTTGAAGTAGCAAGCTTTTTGTGATCAGAAAAATCTCCTTTGTTAAAAAATTGATTCTTAGTTTAGTTTAGTAACATTTCATTTAATACTAGATATTAGTTATAAAAAATGCTTGTCAATTAATTTATACTTTTTAGCACATGAATATGTGTATATTTCACTTTAAAATTTACTTTCCAGCCCAGGAATTTCTTATCTGGTACCTCATAAAAGAAAATAAACTTTAGAAAACTATTACAACTTTAGAGTTTATGATATGTGTAGCTTTAATAAAATCAGTTTTTCTTTGAAATTAACCCTAAAGAATATATGGAACCGTTCAGAAACATCCACCAACATTTTTTCCGTATATTGTACTATTAAAATGTAAATAATAATAGATTGGGGAGATGACTCATTTATTAAATAAAAGTGCTTACCTTGCAAGCAAGAAGCTGAGTTCCATTTTCAGTGTCCGTGTTTAAAAAGCCAGGCATAATGGCACACTTGTAGTCCGGCACATTGGGGAGCAAACACAGGAAAATCCTTGGGGCTTGCCATACAACCTACCTAGTCTACTTCTCAAATTTCATGTCAGTGAGAGACCCTGGCTCACAATCAAACCTGGTGCATCACACCTTAGGTGGTACCACCTAAGGCTTTAACTTCTGGCCTCAGCACAGATTGTTTGTGCTTCTAAAACATGTGGAAGTAATTTCGTAAGCAATTAAAAGTACATTGAGGGGCTGGGCATGGTGGTGCACACCTTTAATCCCAGCACCCAGAAGGCAGAGGTGCCTGGATCTCTGTGAGCTGGAAGCCAGCCTGGTCTACAGAGATTATTTCAGGACAGCCAGAGCTACACAGAGAATGCCTTTTTAAAAATAATAAATAAATAATAAAAATAAATGCATTGAGGTATCACAATCTTGGCTAAGCAGCAGAGAGTTCTGATGTTATTAAAATGTATTTAGTTATATTATTTTGAGTTATAGGACAAGTCATTCAACCTTAATCTTTTAGTTTTGTGAGTTTTTTCAACACCATAGCACAAATAGAAATGTTTAAGGAAAGCCATATTAGGTCATTGCAAAGCTGTGAAATGGCACTCTTTAATGAAGTCATAAAAGAGTTAACAAGTACAGCAGGCCAGCATGTAGGCCAGGCCAAGCAGCAGGCCGTTCTAAGCACTTGTGAGGGAGGGGTCCGTGCTGTCCCCGACAGGCTCCTCTGATTTGTGTTGGAATCAGTTCCTTAGTGGTAGTGACATTTTTACATCATTAATTACAGGGTTAGCTTGATCTGTTTTTAAACTATATATATCATACAGTATGGTTCCTATACGGCTCACTTCAAGTCTTAATAGTAGAATTTACCCATGTTGTTTCATGTGCCTGGAATTTATTTGTTGTCATTTCTTGGATGTTTCCCTGTCTAATAGAAATGCAGTGTGGTCCTAGTAGACACAATGTAAAAAATAAAAGGCAAAAATAATATTAATGCCATTTTCTGATTTATATTAATAAGTACTGCTTCCACAAAAATAATGTTTGTATGTTTTAGATCACTATCATACTTATTTTCAGATTTTTAATATTTGTAATTACCTATTTAGTATTTGTAAGTAAAATTCTGTATATTCCTCTTAATGAATTAATTTTATACTGTAATGATGAGTTGTCAAAAGCAATACCCATAGTTCAAAATGGTTTTTGTGTGTGTCCGTGATGGTGTAAAAAGTGTGTGTGTGCATGCATATGTGTGTGTAGGTTGGCAGGATATTTCTTCCCATAATCATGGGGAAATTTATAATTTTTCATGTGAAGTCTGAAATTTGGTGTCTGTTTCGTGCTTACAGCACACCCAGTCACACCAGTCACCTGAAAGTCTGTAACCATAAGTGGCTGGTGATTACCGGTTGGCATCACATTGCTTTGGCGTATTCTGGGTGTGAGAATGCCACTGTTTATTTGTCCATTCCACTGTTGCTGGGCCTTGTTGACAATAGAGCTGCTATGAGCATTCTTTTAGAAGTTTCCCGGTACTGTGCGATGTGGTTTTTATGTCAGCGGCAAATTCGCAGAGTCAGGTTTCTTCTGGCGCTCCCCATGTCAGGCTCTGCTTTGTTCAAGTGGCTGTCATGAGGTGTGGGCAGCAGTTTACCTGGAGGAGGCTGGCACTGTTAAATGAGTCTGAACCACTGTGCTGCTGAAGTTCCTTCTGTGACCCACAGAAAGCACCTGCATTCAAGAGCTTCTCAAATAGGCTTCTGCCCTATAGGATGAGTCTCTTACTCACCCCTTGCTGTCTTGTGAAAATTCAGACCAGCCAAGAGTCATCCCGTTTAGGACAGTGGCTCTCAATCTGTGGGTCATGACCCCTTTGGATTGAACAGCCCTTTCACAGGGGTTGCCTATCAGAGAACCTGCATATCAGATATTTACATTTTGATTCATAACAGTAGCAAAACTACAGTTATGAAGTAGCAGTGAAATACTTTTATAGCTGGGGGTCACCACAACATTGAGGAAGGGAACTAAAAGGTTGCAGCATTAGGAAGGTTGAGAAGCACTGATTTAGGGCTCCTTATTGAAGTGTTCAGTGGACATTGACAAATAGGATATAGTTCTTTTATCTGTTTCCTTTTTCCTTAGTTCAAATAACCCATTAAAAGTTTGTTCTCTGAGTTTCAGTTTAGCCAAAGGTCCCATCAATAATTACATATTCAATGCATTTATCTTGCTTTGAAGATTAACAGCTCCCTAGGTTTCTTATTCTAGAGATTTTTTTTTAAATTCATTACCATGTTGAAATTATGTTCTGGATGAAATATTATAAACTATGATTGTTTGCAGGAACGTTCACACGGCATTTTGAGAATGTCTGAGATTTGGAATAGCAGTGTTTAAATGAACTGGGAAGAACAGTGCGGGTTCGCTTGGAATCTGATTTTCAGAGAACTTGTGTATGAGAAGAGCTCTTGAGAGCAGGGGACCTGAGTGGGTTTGGGCCTAGAAATAGGTCATTGACACAAACAGTCTACTGCCTTCCACTCTCGTGTGAAGTGTGACAGTGCTGAAGAGAGGTGAGAGCAGGCCAGACACACTGCTGCATGACGACATGGGAAATTGTTCTCTGTTAGGTTAATGACTTAGTACAGGGTGGGATTAAAAATTATTTGACCACGTGGTCTCACCTGCCTTCAAACATCTGTACATAAAACATTCTTTTTTCAAATTAAATCGGTTTTCAAAACAGTACTTTCTTGTATGATTTTGTGCTTATATTTTTCATTTGAGAAAAATGTCTTGAACACAAATATTACGGTGATATAATTTTTATCTAAGAAGAAGTATCACTTTTAACTGGGAGATAAATAGGGCCAATATAGGATTTAGACTAAATTATTTTAGTCAGTTTTATGATGACGTGATTTAGTTTATCTGTGTCCTTTTTGAAAGAAAAGTATAATTCAACTTAAAATTAACAAAAAATGTTGATTATAGTTTTTCTCTGTTCCTTGTGAATTTATTTGATGCTTCTTAAAATTCTATTTCTTGCTTTTTCTTACTGCTTTGAAATATTTTGCTTTTATCTGAGCCATTAAACATTTTGTTTCATTCATATTCCTTACACAGTAGTGTGTGCATGGTGACTCATCCATTCACAGACATGAGGAGGGCAGTGAGACTACAGACTTGGTCAGGATGGTAGTCCTTGTCAGGTTTCATTTCATTGTGTTTTCATGTAGTTTCTTAAATGACTGTATGATAAAATTAATTATTATTTTCTCAAAGTGACTGCAAGACACTTAATATCTTACCAAGGAAATTGTAGTTGTGTTTTTTTTGTTTGTTTGTTTGTTTTTTTGTTTTTTTGTTTTTCGAGACAGGGTTTCTCTGTGTAGCTTTGTGCCTCTCCTGGAGCTCACTTGGTAGCCCAGGCTGGCCTCGAACTCCCAGAGATCCGCCTGCCTCTGCCTCCCGAGTGCTGGGATTAAAGGCGTGCGCCACCAACGCCCGGCTGTAGTTGTGTATTTTTAAGCAAACTTTTTGCTTTTGTCTTTATATCCTAATAGAACATTCTATCTTTGATACTCTTCTTTAGAAAAGAAGCTAACGTCTTTGCTAAGTACTTACCTATAGATTTACTGATTTCTGAGACTAACTCTGCCCCAGTTATGTTAATTGGTGCTTTTCTGGCTTTGTTTTCTATTCAAGGAGGTGCGCTAGCTAGGTGTGATGGTGTGTGCTATAGTTTCAGTTTCCTACGGAGGCAGAACTATAACTTTGAGGCCTGCCTGCTCTATATGTATAGCAAGACTCAGTCTCAAAGCCCAGCCCCAAAGGAGTCGGCATCCTAAATTGGCAAATGGAGGCATAGGGGCAGATGTTGAATTGACAGCTGGAGGCCTAGAGCTCAGTATTGTCTTTGCTGTGTATTACCTGAACTGACTGGTTGAAACACGTTTTCTCTCGTTCTTAAAATGCTTGTCATCTTCTATTACAGCTTTAGAAAAAAAAGATGATATGGATACATATGGTAATAGTAAAAAGATATTCATGCTTATCTCATTGGGACACTCATACCATAGTTTGAGAAGAGAGCAAAGGGCTGGCAAGATGGCTCAGCGGGCAAAGGTGCTTGCTCCCAAGTCTGACTACCCGGGTTTAATCCCTGGAACCTGCGTGGATGGGCTGTTCTGACCTCCAGCATGCATGTCATGGCGCTTGCACACCCATAAGCCCCTCCCGCACAGTAAATAAAGAACGGGTGTTGGAAAGGAGAGTTGGGGTAGTCTATGACACCCATTTCCTCCCCTTTCTCTGCTGTGTCTTCTGTTTGCTGACTTCCCTGTAGGAAAACTACTGCAAAGGAACGGTTACAGGAAGCTGGTGTTGATCTAGACCGTGAGTGAAAAGGAGTCTTTTAGTGATCCCTTCAAACCCAGACCCTGGGCCAATTCTCTAGGTAGGTCAGTGCTCATACATGGACCCAGTCAGTGAGGGATTTACTGATGTGTCAGATAGGGGTTGACTTGATGTCTAATAACCTATTCGACTCTGGCATACCTGTAGAAACAGAAAAGACAACTAGGATCCACACTTTAAAGTCACATGTCCTGTTGATTTTCCCAGATGTACCTTTTGTTATTATTGCATTTCTTTTTAAAAATAATTTTATTATTATTGAAAATAGATTTTCTTCATACAGTATTCTGATCATGGTTTCTTTTTTACAAAACCAAGACTGTAAATCTATCTGTCCTCCTTAATTTAGCCTTCAGATACTGTGACTCATTTGAGTCATCTGTCTATATAAGCCTCCCAATTATTACCAAACAAGCCTACACAAAAGTTCCCTTTTCATTGGCTGTAAACATGGAGACTCATATTATGACCTATGTATATTGGTAGACTGACTGAGCACCACACATAGTAAGCATATTTTTAAAAACAATCTCGTTTTTGTTTTATGAGACAGAGTCTCTGTGTAGCTCTGGCTGTCCTGGAACTCACTCTGTAGACCAGGCTGGCCTGGAATGCATAGAGATCCACCTGCCCCTGCCTCCTGGGTGCTGGGATTAAAGTAAAAGAATCTCTTTAAAAATTCTATCTCATTCTTTGTGGGAACTTGGTGATTTATTCTGTAGGAATATGTAAACGTGTTTCAAATCCACCGGTGAGTGACAGTTGAGTCGTCTGACACAGTCCTTGTGCTCAGTATAATTGGACTTGCTTTAGCAACCAGCCTTTGCAAGTGTCCTAGGGAAATACTTGATTATTACCAGCCTGTCTGTATTGTGAAGCACTCGAATGTTCACACTTGGCACAATCAAAGTATGATCCACTGGTGGTCAGTTTAATTGAGAATTAAGAAATACATTGTGTGGAAGAGAACGTTGGTCTAACTACCCTACTGGACAAGGCAGTAATGTGAAACCTAAAGAAAACTCTTAAGAATGAACTTTGGGGAAAAAAAAAATACGGTAGTACAGAAGTACGTGAAGATAAAAAGACAACTCCTCATTGGTTCCCAGCTCCCCACACCGATGTCCCACCATAGCACCCGACACAGACAACATTGTCTATGCTCTGTATGATATACACATATGCACATACAACCCAAAATGGAGTTTTCAAAATGAAACAGTTAAAAACTGCATTTGTAGTTTGCTTTTTTAGGGGGGAAAGGGACTAAATAGGTATAACTGTCTGGCTTTAGTTTCAGTGTTGCAAATGTTGTGTGGTGGTCTCTGGTGTGGGGACATCTTACCACTAACCTCAGGAGTGACCTACAGGAGATGCTCTCCTGTTTTTCCTGCGTGTGTATTGTTCTTAGGACCACCACTAGGTGAGCTTTTAGTTTTGTATTTTAATTTTACTTTTTTAAGTAATAGATTTCCAGTAGTATAAATGCTAGTATTAATGGTGTATGCATTTTGGATTTTATAATTTCTACACAATCTCCCTCTAAAAATTATAACAATTATAACCAAAAGTTGATGTTTACATCATGAATTAAATATATCTTTAAAAGTATTGGTGGACTCTGATTATATGTATGTTATAGTATGTCTTTCACACAGAGTCTCCACATTTCACTTTGGCAAGAGTAGTATTCTTGAAGCTTAATGTCTCTTAAGTTGGAGGAATTACAAAATACCTAGCACATGAGGAATTTTTTCGGGTATAATGCAGAGATAGGCTAGGTACTTGAGCTCTGTAGCTTTCATCGTGTCCCCTTTCACCCAGATTGGCAGCCATCTCTGACACCCTTAGCCCTCGTTTGTGGGGTCTCCTCTGTTCCTTTCTCCTTTGGTTGACCCCTCAGCCTCCCATGTTGGTTAGATGAGTAGATTGCTCTTGTTGCCCACAAGTGGCTCTCTCCTGCCTCCCCCTGTAGCCAGTTCAGTACTTAATAAGAGTTCCATCTTCAAAGTCTGACTGATCTGAGTTAGAATGTAGCCTCTGGTCTCTGTGTTTTCAAGCTTAGTTACTGGGGCAAGTAATCTTCTTAGGCCTCAGTTTCCTATTTCACAAGATGGGGAAAGGTAAGAGAGCACACAATACTAGATTCTGTTATCTCCTTCACTTAGTGTGCCCTTGACCTACATCTGTAGACTTGTAGGGTCAGTAGTAAATAATGGAGGAAAATATTTGTAGATTCTGCTTTTGTTTGTTCATTGTTTTTGTTGTTTGATTGTTTTTAAACAATCTTGCCTCCTAGATTTCTGGGACTATAGGCGTATGCCACAATACCCAGCTCACAAACTAGCATTTTAAGGCATCATTTGAAATAAACAGAGCAGACTATTGCTAGAGCTTGCAAGATAGTAGAGCTCTTTCTAATATGGCTGAAGAGTTTGATTTGCAAAAACAAAACCTTCTGAGAACTTTGCATAGATATTTGTGTGCCAAGTGATTGTTGGTACATTTTATCAGATAAATAATGGACAGTGACTTAGCGGCTACTGTGCAGTGTTTTTATGCTGTTTTTATGCTGCCTGTTTAATGGGTGTTGGAAAATGGTTACATGCTTTATTGCTTTTTTTACCCATAAAAGATACATGAATATACCCCTGAAGACTGAAGAAAATTAAATGATAATAAAAGATGAGTAATGGTCAGAGAGGGGGAAACGATCGTGGAGAGACTGGAAACTGAGGAGTTGTATTTGAGCACCCTGAGATACTTCATTGGCAAGTGTTGCTCATTTACTTCCTTGGCATTTAGCTAAAGAAGCTGATTGGCTGGAGCAGAAGCTCCTCTGCTGTCACCCCACAGCTTCTGGAGTTCTCCCCTGGTAGCAGTACTGCAGGAGATGAATGGAGAAGAGCTGAGGATGGGTCTTGTTTGAACACAACATAATTGTTAACTGAAATACAAGCATTAGCCTACACCATTTTACAATGAAAATTAAGAATGAAGTGTCAGTCTTTTCTAAAGAACATTTCTATTCATTATCATTTTATCTATTATCATTTTTTGAAGTCTTCTAGTTTTCTCTCTGCTCCAAAGAAAGACTTATTTTGAGTCTTGAGTTACCAGACTTTGCTGTTTTGCCCCTTTCTCCTCAGAGCCAATGGTTGGTGACATGATGTTGCCTTCAGTTTGAAAGATGGGTGTGCCCATTGGCTTAATGTTTTCTAGCTTAAACAGGAGGCACTAAAACTATGATAGTGTTCTTCCATAGGTTCCCCCCCCCCCAAAGAGACTAAATTAACTCTGCAGTATAGACATCTGTTGCCTGCATTCTGCCTAAATAGAGAAAATTTGATAATTTCAACAAAAGGAATATTAATTCTAAGTGTAAATGGCTAAAAGCATTTGTATGGTGGGGGCAGTGAGATGACTTAGTGGGTAAGGCTCTTGCCACCAAGTCTGATGACATGAGTTTGATCCCCAGGACCGACGTGATGGAGAGAACTGGCTTGCACATGCTCATACACACTAAATAAATACAGAAAAATAAATTCTGGAAATGATAGTTTTATGGAAGCAGGTCACAGTAGAGTAGAAGAGAAAGAATTTACTCATTTGTTTATTTTTATTTATTTGGTTTTTTTTAAAAGACAGGATTTCTCTATGTAGCCCTGGCTGTCTTAGAACTTACTCTGTAGACCAGGCTGGCCTCCAACTCAGATCCTCCTGTCTCTGCCTCCCAGATGCTGAGATTAAAGGCGTGCACCATCACAGTCCAGCTAGAAGAGAAAGAATTACCTTCTCATCCTACAGTAGAACTTAAAACCCCGTGGGCCAAACACAGCAGAAGCCCACTGTGGTTATGTCTTCATGGGCCAGTTTAAAATGTGCAAGATGATTTGTGTTACCTAATACTGAGAAGCGACAGCATCCACAGTGTGAGATAGCTGTCTCAATAACTATCTTAACGTGTGCTTCAGTCAGAACAGGGGAGCGGTGCTGTGTGGTACCTCGGGACCCTTAGTGCTTCTTTTTATTGATTATTAAGGTCCACATCCTGCCAAGATACTTAACATTCTCTCCAACTACAGAATCCTTGTTCTTCCTCGTTTCTTAGTTCAAAGAGAAAACTTGGATTCAGTAGGTCTGAAGTAGTGCCAAGATATCCAGTATGCCCTAGGAATTCTGATAGGTTTTAATTCAGGGAAGTGTTGTGATAGGGTTTTGATGTTGGGATGAAACAGAACTAAGCTAAGTAGACAGTGGTTCTTCATGTCCATGATTACTCCTTTGCTTCTTCCTCTGGTCTCACATGACCAAGGTGGGAGGTAAGTCAGAATCACATATCTGTCTGAGAAAAATAGACAATTAGCTGTTTCACTGGCCCCACACCCCCTAAAAATAGTTTCCCTTTTCCCCAAAGGCTTGCAATTGAATTGAACTCTAGTAATAAAATACCTCCAAAGATTGATTATACATTGCAAATATTATAACATTTATAAGAGTAAGTTAATGATAGCTTTTAAAACATTTAATTTATAGACATAATGATTCTGGTTCCTGCCCACCTCAGAATATTTAGTAGTAAATATATATGAATTATGTTTCTTTTTGCGTTTTCTTTAAAGCTAAATGCTTAGAGTGTTGTCTTTGATTATAGATGACCATTAATAAGTAGAAGTAAATTCTGCAGCTCTTACATTTTTATAGGATGTCAAGTCAAGCACAGTCGTGTATAATCAAGACATATTGGATTTTAAATAGTTAAACCCCAGTTTTAAAGTTTATTTTTAAATATTTGTTATTGAACCAGCTAACTAGTGAACAGTGCTGAAGATTGAACCTACAGTAGGTTTTTTTTTTTTTTTTTTTTTTTTTCGTTTTGTTTTGTTTTGTTTTGAGATAAGGTTTTTCTCTGTGTAGCCCTGGCTGTCCCGGAACTCGCTTTATAGACCAGGCTGGTCTAGAACACAGAGATCCATCTGTCTCTGCATCCTGAGTGCTGGGACTAAAGGCATGCGCCACCACCGCCTGCTGAACCTATGGTCTTACATGTGGTGGGCAGACAGTTTACCATAGAATTATATTCCCATCTTAGCAATGAAAAATTAATATATGCAATTATACTTTAGAGATAATTACTGTTGTAGTTATTTAATCTTTTGACCTATAATGTATGTGATGTATACCTTGATATGTAAAGAATATCAAGTAAAATCTCATACCCACTAGTTATCTTTGCTTTCATTCTTATAACTCAGTAGCCAAAATTTTCTACAGTGAATCAGCAGACGTGTAATGTTTTTATTCCTATCTATAGAGTTTTGCAGTTAAGATAGAAGCCCTAGAAAAAGCATAAGTACTTTGCCCAAGGGTACATACTCTTTCTAAACTGTTCCTTGAACTGAATTCACTGGAATTCTAATGTGGGCTTTAGAACATGCTTATCCTTTGAATTCATGTGCAGACTTTGTAGATTTTATCCATAGGTCATTTTCTTCTCCAGTGCCTTCCTCCTTCCCATAATATTCGTAAGAAATAGTGTAATTCTGATACTAGCACACCAAAACACTCAAAAAGGCTCAAAGCCAAACAAGGTTCTGTAAAAATTGGGGGGGAGGGTAACACAATATATTCATATATTTATTACTATTAGTTATTTCTCCATTTGGGCAAGAACCTCTGTGTGTGTGTGTGTGTGTGTGTGTGTGTGTGTGTGTGTGTGTAAACATAAATGATTCATTAAAGCAGTTTTAAAATATAATGTATTTTAAAACTTGCTTTTCTAAGTGGATGTGGGGGATGAATCATCAACTATTATTTAATTCAAGCCAGGAGTGATTCCTGGGTTCTAATATCATTTGTTGCTCCTTGCTTGGAATAACTAAGAATTGAGTGTAGTCTTCAGTGTTTAGAAGGTTTCTCAGTGTTGATCACTTTGCCAATTCAGGCCATGGAAGATGACTTGTTCCCTGTCATTCAAGTTCATGTCTACTTAAAATACTTGGATTTCTGTGGCAAACTGAACCCTACGTTTCTCCTGTAGAGTTTTGGCCCCTGCAACTGAGAGCCCTTGGTTGTGACAGCACATCCTGCCCCTCCCCAAGCAGGCCCAGGTATAACTGAAAATTCCTACTGAGCATGGAGTCCTAGCAGGCACACTACAAGAAAACACACCCAAGAAGACCAGCCACGCCACTCTGAGAGTCTAAATCGTCAGCACGAACAGTAGAAATGAATGATAAGTAGCCAGTTTGATCTGTACCTGAAGTTTCCTGGGGGAGATTCAATAGTAATATATTGGGAAGAACTTAAAATTTGAGACCTTGTAGTTTAGTTGTTTGGAAGGTGTCTTCTGATACATTTCCATAAAGAACCCACAGCTGTCTTTCCACAGAGAGTACATGGGAGAGGTCCCAGGAATCAAATGGACGGATGTGTGAATTAGGAACTCTGAATCTCTCTGAGATACATTTGTAGACCTAGTAGTTGTGATAGCATTATGTATCCTTACAGCTTCCTGTGAAATGAGAGTTGTGAGAACAAGCATGCCAATAATTGTCCATGTGAGGAAAATGGGAAATCATGTATGTAAGGCCAGTTTACAATGGTTTTTTAGCCTTTCAAAAGAATCTTTAGGGAGAAAATACTTGCTTTTTCCCCTTCTTCTTTTTGATACTTTCCTTTAAGTGATTGGTTCCCAGATTGTTGTGACAGTAGGGACAGATAAAATCCTCACTCGTACACAGCTTGGACATCAGCCTGATTGCCCAGTCCCTGATTAGAGCAGCTTTCCCTCTTTCTGGGGAAGTCTTTCCAGCTCTTCTAAGAGGACCCTCATTCCCACTGCCCTCAGTGCTTTTCCTCCAGCATTTAAATGTGAGCCTTCACTGGGGCTCTCTCCTGGGGGCCTTTTTAAACCTGCACTGCCTCCCATGGCATGGCCTCCTTCCTCTTTATATCCTTTGCCCTCCTTTGTCCTGTCCCCAAGGTATTCCAGATTCACTATATTTAAAACTGAACTCCCAAATTTTGAGCCTTCTCTATGTCAGTGAATTGTCCCATATTCTGTATAGTAGTTTAATCTAGAAACCAATGCCGGTCCACATCCCATGATTCCTTACATGTTTACATCTTCACCAAGTCTGCTTGCATCCGTGTTTTCTTTTCCAGATGGTTTGTGTAAAGAGATAATAATGCATAACTTCTTTTAAAAAGCCTCATCATCAACATAAAATTAGTGTGTTCATTATTTTCATTCAACAATATTTTTAGAGTAGTTGTACTCCATTGTAATACATGGAGACTGTCCCCATTCATTTTTATGGCTGCATAATTAATATTTCATGGTAAGAATGTTGCAGTTGATGCATATCAGGATGAAGAGTATGCCATTCTTCTACTTCAGGTAATGTCCTCATGAGTTCCTGTTCATTGTCCCAAGGGAAGAGACACTGAGCTTTTCAGCTGCAAAGCCTGAGAACCTTTCTTCTCCAGGAGTGTCTTGTGCTGCTCTGCCCTGGCCCTCTGCTCTCGGGCTGAGTGGACTTCCATTTCTATGTACCGTGCTTCTTTCTGCCTAAGGCCTCTGCCCAAGTTCTTTTTTTAGCCCACATGTGACCCATCCCTCTTTTCCCTGCCTTTAGTGGACTTCTAATTAGCTTCTAATCTGCTTAAGGCAGATCTCAGCTCATTGCCATTTCCTGAATGTATTTTATCCTAGCAATCCCTGGCTAACTCAGAGTTCTGGTAAGTCGCCCAGTCTCTGACTTTAAGGAACTGTCACCATTCAGCACTATACATACACACGTGCACATACATGTACATATCACACATTTGCATTATTATTATTGCTCTGCTTTTTCTCTTACTCAGAACCATGCTTTCCAAATAGTATGTTGCAATTCCACTATGGTATAGTATTAGTGTAAAGAATTATAACAAGCCATTTTAAAAATGAAATAGAATAGTAAATATCAGGGCATTTCATTTATGCCAGGGGTGTTTCTTTCCAGGCAGACTTTCCACTTTAATATATAGCTGTGGTCATATAAGTACATAAACGCACAAGCATACTGGGCACAGTATAAGTGGTATTATGTAGGTACTAGATAAAAATAGGTTTTAAATTAGTTAAGAACAGGAATTTTGTGTTTTGAGTTCCATTATATCTCCATGTCTTGCCAAGAAGCAGGCTGGCAGAGTTGCCACTGTGGATATACTGACTGAAAGAATAAACGGCACTTTTTAGGATTTATCTTATTGTGGCCTTCTACTAGGGTCAAGCGGACCCAGTTTCTAGGGAGACATTAGTGATGATCTCCTTGACCAGCTGATTTTGCATTCGATTATTAAATGACAAGTGACAGAATCATCTAAAGGCTCATAATGATACGAGACATCAGAAGTGGAATGTTCTCACATTTAAAACCTATTTCGTATAGATCTTAGACCTTAAAATGCCATTATTTTATTTTCTTAACAAATAATGAAGCTTAATTTTTTTCCTCAAGTATCTGGATGACTTAAATTTCTAAGGTTGCCTTCATTCACTGGGTTTATTACATAGCTGTTGTCTTTTCTGTGTACTTCAGCAATAAAATATTTATGCAGTTGGCAAGGTAACACTACAACCTGAGTTAGTACAACAGCTGCCCTGCCTGCTCCCATGTGTCTTGATTTCCCTTTTTAATCTCTCCTTTTCTGCACTAAAGGCTCACGTCAGCATGCTGTTTTTACAGTAGCAGATAATGGTGAAGCTTCTTGAGTTAACATACTGGGCTGAAGTGACTTGCTCTGTATTTTCTGGGTGTCTTTGAGAAATATTTTTCTAGTATGTTCTACATAGATTTTCCTACGTCATGCATTTACAGTAAGATACCTTTAATTCTTTTTGTTTGGTTTTTGTTTTTTGAGACAGGGTTTTTTTCTGTATAGCCCTGGCTGTCTAGGAACTAGATCTGTAGATCAGGCTGGACTTGAACTCAGACATCCACCTGCCTCTGCCTCCCATGTGCTGGGATTAAAGGCATGTACCACTTCTACCCTGTGACTCTTCAATTCTTTAGAAAACTTGTAAAGTTCTCTTTAGAAACAAGAGGCTCTACATTTATAAAATGGAAATACTTGAGTTTTACAGTAATCTGCATTTGACTAAGTACAGACAAGGGAAAGTCTTGGAAATCAAAGGTGACTTGCATTTCCTTTAGTCATAAATTGGCATGCACAATCGAAACTGAGCCGAACTTTAAGTGTCTAGGCACCGGAATCTGAATTCTTTCCGCATTTGCTGTTCACACCTCTGAGCACAGTTAATGCAGCCCATGTCCCTTTGCTTTGCAGGTGCTCCTGATCCCACAGCAGGTGCTAGCATCGACGACGAGAACTGTTGGCACTTGGATGAGGAGCAGGTGCAGGAGCAGGTTAAACTCTTCCTTTCCCAGGGCGGCTACCACGGCTCGGGGAAGCAACTCAACTTGCTCTTTGCAAAGGTACGGTTGCCTGTTTCGGAGAAGAATTCCAAGTATAGGAGCGTATGTAGTAAACTGTCTAAGATCCTGTATGGAATAAAATGGAGATTTTAAGCCAATGAGCCAGTGAGAAACCTGTATATAATACAAGCTTTAACTTGTGTAAGTAACCTTCTGTACCAAGTGGGGGCTTTTTTGTCTCTCTTAGTTACTATAAAATGATGATAATTTGTTATAGTTTTTAAAAACTTTCCCTGGCACATGTCTTTAATCCTGGCACTTGAGAGGAAGAGTCAGGCAGATCTCTGAGTTTGAGGTCACCCTGGACTACAGAGCAAGTTCCAGGATGGCCATGGCTGTTACACAGAAAAATCTTGTCTCCAAAACAAACAAACCCAAAAACTTCAATAGTAAAAACAGAGTAAAGGCTTTAGTGTTAACTTGACATCCTTCCAAGTGTTTCTTTTTGCTAGGTAATTTTCCCCGATGGAGCATAATTTTAAACTTAACATTTCTTTAACACATATACCTTAAAAATTCCAGTGATACTTAACATTAGTTTCAAAAGTGTGAGTTTCATAGACTTCAAAGTTCTACTCTAAGTGTATGGACTAAAAACTTTGGGAAATTGTCAGTTTTCTCATCTGTACAACTAAAAGTAACTTTTCTTCCCATCGTTTTGATAATAGTACTAAATAATGGTATCGTGTTTATCCAGCTACTAAAAATTGATGACCTAAGAAATACCTTGTATCCTTAACACAAGTTTTTGTGATCAGAAGCTTTGCAAAGCATTTGGTGTACCGTAAAATAATTTTTAAATACTGGATAAAGTGCTTTTTTGCAACTAATACTAGGATAGTGAAGATGAATAACTGGTGGGTAAAATGCTCCCTGTACAAGCATGTGAGCCTGAGTTAAGAGTCCCCAGAGCCCACAGAAAGCTTGGTGAGGAGATGGCATGCCTGTTTTCTGAGCCTTAGGGGGTAGAGTCAAGCCAGCCCAGCCAATTGGGGAGCTCCAGGTTGTGGACTTTGTCTTGGGGGATGGGGAGGGAAGGAAGGAGGGAAAGAGAGATCTGCAAAGGCATAGAGGAGGACACACTATTATCAGCCTCTTGCGGTTGATATATTGTGCACCCCAATAAACTTATCAGGGGCTCAGAGAACAGAACAGCAACTATATTAAACATAGAGGTTAGGCAGTGGTAGCACATGCCTTTAATCCTAGCATTCCAGAGGCAGACATCCATCAGATCTCTGAGTTCAAGGCCATACTGGAAACAGCTGGCAAGGTGACACACACCTTTAATCCCAGCACTTGAGATCTCAATTCTTGCTTGGGAAAGACACACACCTTTAATCCAAGGAAGTGATGACAGGAAGCAGAATATAAGGCATGAGGACCAGGAACTAGAGGCTTTTAAGCTTTTAGGCTTTTAGCAGCAGTTCAGCCAGCCTAGATCAGTTTGGATGGGGGACTCAGAGGCTTCCAGTTTGAGGAAACAGGATCAGCTGAGAAGTTGGTGAGGTGAGGTAGCTTTGGCTTGTTCTGCTTCTCTGATCTTTCAGAATTCACCCCAATATCTGGCTTTGGGTCTTTTGTTTATTAATAAGAGTATTTAGCAATTTGTGTTACAGCCTCTGGCCTCTACTCTTATGAGCAAACATGTGCTTGATAACCTACACATGAACGCATAGGCCCTGCCTTTTACCCTCAAACCTTAATGTCAAACCATTATACTTCCTTTGAAGGTATAGTCATTATTGTAGGTAATGTGTTAAAAATATTTTTAAAGGAACAATTGGCTTTATGAATTGATGCTTTTGTTAAACAGCTGCTCTGGTATTCATAAAAATTAAAAAGTGATGAGTTTATATTTTGTGTTCATTTATTTTTAATTCAGAAAGTTTCACATGAATTCTGTTATTGAATATGGTCAGAGACTAATGTATTCTGTTAAAAAGATTTATGGGCATAATGTAGATTATCAGATTTACAAAAGTTTGTTTATAATGTTATGCATTTAAATCTATAGAGACTTCACACATGATTTAATTATTTCTTGGTACACAGATACTTCAGATTTGTCATCCTTTAGAGTTAATATTCTGAAAATGTATTAACTCTGGACAATAGATGTACTTAAGTTTGATTACTATATAGTTTGGGTTAATATGCTTAATAGTTAAGCATTTATTTCATTATTGTTTCTGAGTACTAGCTTAGAAATGTATCAGTAAAATAAACCAATCAAATCTACTAGATTTTCAGACACAGAGGAAGCATTTCACATGTTCCATGTTCATAGAGCACATTGTGACCAAGTGGAAATGATGTAAAATGTGTATTTTAAGCCAGTCTGCAGTTGTTACTTGTGTCCCTGTGTGTTATATATGTATTCCATATGCATATGAAGTAATAGCAGCATCTAATTTTGGAAATGTATAAATGTATAGCACTTTTAGCCTTAAGGCAAATGTGGGTTCTGATTCCAGCTGTTATTTTTGTTCACTGGGCAGTTGCTTAATTTCTCAAGGCTTGGTTTTAGAATTCCTGAAATGAGGGTTATAGTCTGGTCTAGTCTACATGTTGTTTGGAAATGCATTGGTGGGCATAGATGTATGTCAGACTCTTGACCACAGTGTCCGGCAAATGACACCTCCCTTACTTTCTGACATCACCTGTTCCTGACTTTCTGGTGCTTTCATATTTGGGTTCAGGGGGAAAGTGCTTGTAGGTTCTTTATACAAGGCTCAAATGCTTAAGGCCCTGGGGGAGTTCAGTGCTCATCTTGGCCCAAGTCTGAGGTGGAGGATGTGTGCTCTTGGAATGCTGCATTGCAGATGAGCCTTTTTTTTTTTTTTTTTTTCATGACTTGCCTTTCATGTCAAATCCTGAAAAAAGAATTTCCCTCCTCACCTCCAGGACACTGTCGGAGTAATCTATCACAGGACAACTGTTGTTAAGTTAGGGTTCTCATTTGTGAACTATGTAATAAGCATCATACACTTTGAGGGTGTATGTGTTCATTTATGGTTTCCTGTAGAGAGATTAACCCTGGTGTTTTTGTTTTCTAATTTGGGAAGTGCAGCACAGAGAAATGAACAGTTCATGATTCCAGCTTGAAAGTCCAAGTTCAGTTATTAAGTCAGAATTGGTTTTTGTTGTTTGTTTTGGTGCTTTGTGGAGCGTTCATACAGAGTGAACATTCTTAAACCTCCAAGCTCTGTCCAATTTTTCTTATCACTGCAAAGCCTACTTGTGAAAGTGCTCAGCCCTTTGTGTCTGCAGGTTCTGCACTGACAGAGAAACCATCCATGGACTGAAAATGTAGTTCAGTCTATGAAGATGTTTCCATTTGTATTGAACACGGACAGATTTTCCCTTCTTATCACCCTTAGGTGATAACATGCCAACAAGTATTAACACAGTGTTTTGTGTATTAACAACATTGTTTTGTGTTCTGTTGTATCATAAGTTAATGTAGAGGTGTTCGTGTAGGGTGCATAGAACTATTATAAGTTTGGGCAACTGGGGTTCTGGAAGTCATGGATCCTTGGAGATGACTGTATGCTACTGCTGTCATGTAAAATAATTCAGCAAGAAAGAACATGCCCAAATTACTAATATATCTTTAAAAAAAAGTAAAGTTCTTGCACAATTTTGTGAAGACAGATAAGAAATGTTGAATTACAGTTATAACTGATGACTTGTAAACTATTATACAACAGATCAATTTATAAGATTCCTAAACCATTTTTCAGTGGATTTTCTTGAATTCTGCTACTCTGGTGGTAAACACAGTCAACATGCCAAACTCTGTGTGTGTGTGTGTGTGTGTGTGTGTGTGTGTGTGTGTGTGTGTGTGTGTGTGTGTGTGTGGCTTCCATATCCAGGAGAGGAGTACCATCACTCACATCCCTGTGACAGAGCAATACTTTGCTAACCCGGTTCTCAGATGCCTTTCTGTGCACTTCTGGGGTTTGTTGAAGCATGAATTAGCTAGTCATTTATTTTGTTGATTATAGTCTGACCACACAGTAGATCTGGTTTAGATAACAGGCATTCTTTGAGGGAAACATTCCAAACTTACTTCAGGTGTGCTGTCACATGCCTGTAATCTCAGCAGTCAAGAGGCTGAGGCAGGAGGATCATGAGTTAGAGGTCAGATTGAACTATAGAAAGACCCTGTCTTATAAGACACCACACACAGACACACACACAGTGCATTTTTACCCTACATGTGAAACATGGCATAATTGTCTTAATGAAATGCGTAAAACTCACCAAAACATTTGATATTGAAATGTTGAGAAAACTTTATTATTGTATGTGGCTTCTAAAGCAAAGCTTATAATAAATGATGGTGCTTTTTCTCATTACAATGCAGTGTATGGTACAGAATGGTTTTTCGTACTTTTGTATGCTTTAGAGGACTGATGTGAAGGCTTCTCTCTCATACACACATACAAACACACTCCAGAAAAAAAAAGTGAGTTGTTTGTCTCTTGTATTGCTGTTACTTATTTACTTATAAACTTTAACGTTTTCGCTTTGTTTGCCCCACTAGGTGCGGGAGATGTTGAAGATGAGAGACTCCAATGGGGCCCGTATGTTGACCTTGATCACCGAGCAGTTCATGGCTGACCCTCGCCTGTCACTTTGGCGGCAGCAAGGCACGGCGATGACTGACAAATACAGGCAGCTCTGGGATGAGCTTGGTAAATGAATTTCCCGTCACACTACACTGAGCTAGCCGTGTGGAGATAGACAAGAGTGGGCTCTTTAAGAACGTGGTCCTGGTGATGCAGGAGAGAGCTGCTGCGTGCAAGCCTGTGTCGGCGTGCTTTGGGCAGATGAGTGGGAAGAGCAGCCGTGGCAGAGCCTGGGGAGTGTCTGCTCCTGGGTGAAGCCAGTGCAGGAATCTCCCTTTAAGTGCTTGGTGAAAGATTCTGTGTTTTCAGAACAAATCGTTTATGTTATAGGACCAGTTACTATTTCACCTCAGTTTTTGAGTCTGCCTTGCTTTTTTCTGTAGCTAGAGTTTTCCTGCCTGGCCCATGGTCAGGACAAATCTCTCACCTGCCAGTCCCACAGCCACTCAGACCCAACCAAGTAAACACAGAGACTTATATTGCTTACAAACTGTATGGCCATGGCAGGCTTCTTGCTAACTGTTCTTACATCTTAAATTAATTCATTTTTATAAATCTATACCTTGCCACGTGGCTCGTTACTTACCTGCATCTTCACATGCTGCTTGTCAGGGCTGCATCTGGCAGTGTCTCTTTCCGCCTCCCTGTTCTCTCAATTCTCCTCTCTGTTAGTCCCGCCTATACTTCCTGCCTGGCCACTGGCCAGTCAGTGTTTTATTTATTGACCAATCAGAGCAATTTGACATACAGACCATCCCATAGCATTTTTCCCTCATTAGAATTCTCAAAAGTGATTTGAATACTCTGCATTTTCATCTGATACAGACCTTGTTCTTTGGAATTGTTCTTGAGAATGGAAAAGATACGGCAAACTCTAAAATTTATTGCCCAAAATTTCTGGTGATTAAAGTTGTAAATATAACAGGTACCTGAAAAAAAAAAAGAGAGATTTTCTTGTCATGATCAGCATGAAAATACTGGGAATGAGTCTCCTTACCCAATGCTCAGTTCTAAGAAATAAAACTTGATAATACATTTGTTACCTGTCTTTCTGTTAAGAAATCTATAGGGTGACAAACACGTATCACCGTCTGTCAGTTTAAAAAGAAGAAAATGCTTGCTGCATATGTACTGCCGTGAGATTCCTGATGAGTGATGATGCACCACCGCCTGGTGTGTTGTGATCCCAGGCCTAGACTAGCTCAAGAGGAACATTGTCTCGGAAGTTCCTCCATGATCATAATGGAAGGCACTTTTGAGATGAACTATTCGGAGATAAGGAAACTGAGTTCCAGGGAGCAGATTTCTATAAGTTGGTGAGATGGACAATTAGGATTATACAATAAGCTACTAAAAATTGATGTCAGTATTCTTGCTTGCTTGTTCAGGGACTTGATTGTAGGTAGAAACTCTGGTTGGTTTGTTTCTATAGTAGTACATCTGCTACATGCCAACTATTAGGGTGTTTCTATTAATATTTTTTAAAAATAGTATCTTGTATCTGGTACTTTTCTTGGGTCTCTCGAAATATTGTAGTAGCTTTTTCCCATTCAAATTTAAATCAATCTTTTAAAACAGTAAATAGCTTCCATGTGTTAGTCTGAGGGCATGGTGTGGTACTGAAGAACACAGGGTAATACATGGTTTACATAAATATTACGGAAAACTGAGTGATTTAGTTTTCCAAATAGCCTTTTAAGCTTGTGACGTCATGAATTCACTAGTCTGTTTATAAAGGTTAAAAAACACTAGCATTAAAATCCAATAATTGGGTGCTGGAGAGATGGCTCAGTGGTTAAGAGCACTGACTGTTCTTCTAGAGGACCCAGGTTCAATTCCCAGCACCCACATGGCAGCTAACAACTGTATAACTGTATAACAACTGTATAACTGTATAAAATATTAAGTTGTGATGCTTAGAAATGTGAAAGTACTATTTTTACTCGTTAGAAAGAAAATGCCACTTGGATAATTTGGTGGCCAAAAAAGAAAGAATACAAGGGATAAAATGTGAACAAACTTAACAGTGTTCGCATTAATCTGTAGTCAGATCTCACCTTTCCAGGTTGGCTTTGAAAACTGTGTGTCAAGACCTTCATTCAGAGCCAGGAGGTCTCATTGGTGGAAGATCTTGGCAGCTGATTCTAGTTATATTCTCAAACAGGATTACTTTATTAAGAGTCAGGTTTTATTCAAGTTGTTTGATTTCAGACAGGGATCAAGAAAACACACACACACACACACACACACACACACACACACACACACTCTCACACACATCTACAGGTACACACACTGTCCCACCTCCTCCCCCCAGCACCACCCCCGCTTTCTTTCTTCCGCTGCCCCACCTTGAAATCATTACTAGACTAGTGAACAGCCTGTGCACTCTGGTGCCAAGTAGAGCTCACTTGCCGTTGAGTGGGAATCGAAGATTTGTGAGGAATCCCCTATAGAAGTCATAGTAGACATCACATCTTGATATTTGTTCACCAAAAAATTAACTTAAAGTTCCTTCTATTCTACAAAAGGAAAGGCTTTTGCTTCTTAATAAAATGGGGGAATTTGACTTTGTGCCCCTACACAGGGCTCACATTGCTTCAAGGCTGTGCTCTGGAATTAAATGCTGAGCACTGCCAGATGCCAGACATTGAGAAGAGGCTGAGTTTTGTGGGCAAATGGGATCTGCAAGTTAATTGGTGTTTTCTGCAGGCTTCTGGCTGTGAAATGAAATTGGAAGCCCTTTAGCCACATGGATAATACAGGACCTGAATACAAATGTCACATGTCACCATCAGGACCCACTGTGAGACAATAGTGTTCCCACTCCAACATTGCACCATTACAGATCATTTAAATATGGGGATTACATTTACACTAAAAGCCCCATTTGCCTTTTACTGCAATTTAAATGTCCTCTTAGCAAAAGCTAAGTGACAAATTAAATGAAAAAAGTGCCCACATTTTTAAAGCTGTAATGCAAAACAACCTTTTATTGCTTCTCATGTGCCACGAATGAATCATTATACTTGTCAACCCTAAACCAAGCCATAATTGGAGCAGCTACTGTTATCAAAGTGGGGCCGCTCCGTGACAGCTTAATAAAGCCGAAACTGTTAAATTAAATCCCAGATGCTTAACTCCTTAGCACCACCAGTGGCTTCGATGGGTCCATCCCTGGCAGTGGCCAATACACCAGGAGAGGAAAAGAGATTGCTGGCATGAAAGCTTCCCTGTGATAAGTGTACAAGTATCATAGCCAACTAACTCTGCGTCTTGGCAAAGGACCCAGAGCCATCAGATTGTCAGCCAGAAAATGACAGAATCGTTTTCCTAGGACCAGATAGCCCCCCCCCCAAGATTTGTAACTTTCTGGTTATATGTGATTTATGAAATTTCACACTGTTGATGCTTCAGAAATAGTTCAAAATAGCACATTCATTTTCTAAACTCTTCCTTGTTACATAAATACGTGCAAAGTTGCTTTGGGCAGCCCATTTCTTCCCCCATTCTCCTGCTAACAAAGCGGCTAGTTTTTCCCAGGCCTTCCCAATCTGAGTGCCTGTGATACTCGTGTGGGCTGAGTTAATTTTTGTGATTTACTCCCTGATGTTCATAATGTAGGATGAAATAGATACAGATGCATTCTATTAAGACCTTGCTTATTGCACTTCATTTGCAGATGCATTTATCTTGTGCATGAATCAGTTTTTTTTTCAGATAATAATTTTACTCTCTGTGTGTGATGTTCATTTTCCCAAACACATGGCAGTGCTCTGAAGATGAGTAATTTTGAATCATAATCAGCTATGGGGAAAAGTCTGTATGACAGTAAGACAGAAAAGCAAGCCCCATGGCAATGGTAGAGAAGGCCACATGTTTGATCAGGGCCATGAGTTTGGTAGTCAGTCAAACACATGCTTCCGCTCTTACCGTCTTTATTAGTGACGCACATGTTTTCTGGGAAGCAGATCCCAGAAAGACTTGTGGACTGAAAGAACAACCCAGGGCTGACTTGTGGCAAGCACACCTACTGTTATCCCTAATGGCTGCCTGTCCACCACAATTACTATGCAAGTCTTTAGGGATGAAGGAGTATAGTGTAACCTCTCACAGGCTTTGGTGGGTCTCTTTCCTTAAATGTTTTACAAGACTGTAATTTTACTTTACATCATAAAGCTATAGGTTGTGGCTGCCAGTCTATTAACACCTAATTAAAATGGATGTCATTAGAGGAAACAGTTAAATGCAATTTAATTACAGCTTTTGTCACATGGAAAATTCTTAACTTTCCAAGTGTTGTCTACCTTTCCCCCCACGTTTCAAACACTTAGTTTTCTCTTGGAGGAAAACCATGAGCTTTGCTGTCTAGTGTGTGAACCCTTCTCACAGGAAGAAGAGGAGCTGTAAGGGCAGAACAAACCCATACTGAGTTTGTTCACGTATTTCTTGAGAACAAGGTGGTGGCTCTTGTAATTCTTTTCACATCTTTTCACCTGGGGACTGACTTTGTGTGAGCAGGAGCTGGCAGAGTTAAGCATTTCTTTCTAATTCTAATTTCATTTGAAGAATACGCAACAACTATTATATTCCAGGGTCAGGTGTGAGGCTGAGTGGTAGTACATACACCCAGGGCACTTGGAATCAAGGTACATTTTTAGTCACCAGTAGAGGACTCAACCCACCAGTTGGAGCCTCATTTATAGAAAAATACTAAAAATGACCTGCTCCCTGGACCCAGAATACTTTCTGATCTGCATCCCAGATGCAAATAGCAATTCTTTTGCACCTACTCTGTTATTTTTGAAGTCACACATTCAGAATAATCCTCTTAATTTAAGATGACTGTTCACAGCCAGAAATGAAAATCTGAATGTTCTGTTCTGGGGAATGCCATCTTACATCTCTGAACACGACAGGCTTAATAACTGCCACCCTTTGTTTCTATGGCAAATTTATATACTTTGGCTTGACATACATTCAAGTCAGTTATGGTTAGAAACAGACCAAGGAGCCACTGTTTCACACGAAACTAGAAAGCCGTACAAAAGGGCTTGTTGTATACAGGGTTACTCTGTTAGACCATGGAGCAAACAGCAATCCCCAGAAAGTCCTTGCAGCAGAAAGATGTCAACACAGACTGGGAAACCTCCATACAGCTGTCAGGGTAGAACTCAGGTCTAATGAAGTGCTCATCGGGGCTTACTTGTCATCTATCAGTCTGTCTTCCCCTGGGCACAAGAAGAATTCAGCTTTGCCGCTGCATGTGCTGCTGGCGCCTCCTTCCCCTTCTTTCCAGAAGTTTCATTTCACAGCACAAAGCACTATATCCAGAAGAATAGACGAGCTGGATCTAGATTTTAATGTTAGTAAACTAGTGAACTGCTAGTAAAGAGGGAGTTGAGACTTGCAAACCTCAGGAGACATGTAAATTAAAACAGTTATAATGAACCAGCAAGTCAGGGATGGATGGTAGGTGTCAATGGGAAGAAGTGCCTGGAGAAGCAGTGCCTGGGAGTGTCCCAGGAGGGAGAAGCATTGTGGAGCAAGACGAGAAGGCTCAGTGAGAAAGGTGTTTCCTGTCAAAATCAGAGGTGTACGCTCTCCAATCCAGCCTTGTTCGTTGGTGCTTAACCTAAGAGAGGAGGAGAGGGGACAGAGAGAGCAGAGGACATGGACTTGGGTTTTTTTTTTGTTTTGTTTTTTTTTTTTTTTTTTTTTTAATTTCCCATTTTGGTCCAACTACTGTTGTTAGCACAGTTATCCACACTTACTTCTCAAGCACTATACTCGGCAGTTTCTTGTGTGTGTCATGCTGATTAATCCTTAAAATAACGCTGGGATGTAGGTATAATTTTTAGTGCTAATTTTCAACCAAGAAAATGGAATCTCAAGCAGGCTAGACAGCATTATCAGTTTATCCTAAAATACTGTTTGATGTATCTGCCAGGCATCTATACTTTGTATAGGCCAAGTGGAGGTGACCAAGTGGCCATAAGTCTTGGCAAAAGGGCTTTTCCTGTTTACCCACCCTCACTATGGCATCATCCTGACTGAACTTGGCCCAGGTAGTTTGTTGCCTATCAGCAGCCATGTGTCCAGAGATTCTAGCTTCAGACCTTTTGGGGAAAGCAAACACACTGAACAACCACTTACTGTTGCTTTGGAGAGCAGTAACTATAGCTCAGTAAGCTGATCACAAGCACAGGGAGTACAAGCTTATAGTTGGGGCCCAGTAAAGTCTGAATTATGTTCTCCAGTCCCTTTTGGTGATGGTTGATGAAGACCTTTTGAGCAATGTCTTTGTTCTGGCCTATACCTGGCTCTGATGGCAGTCCTGGAGGTGGTGACACTCCTTGATCTCATGCAGTCTGTAGGTTCTGTGATCTTTCCTGCTCATGAACCATCCTGCCTTGGGGCAGAGTGGGCTCCTGTCTTGATCTCCTTTTCTTCCTGTGTTATAATTTGGAGCTTTTTCTGAATGCAAGGCACTGCGCGTATGAGGTTCTAAAATGTATACTTCTCTCCAGCATTGTTCTCAGAATACTTGGTTGCTGCTGGGTCCTCCTACCAGGGCCTGAATTTTGTAGTTCTATGACTTCATGCCTCTTAAACTGAAGTACTGTGTTCTGTGGCTACAGGCCTTTGAATTCTCTTGCTGAGGAGTTTAGAGGAGGTTGGTTTTCTCTGCTTCACAAAGTAATTTGTAGTTTAAATCAGAAGTTATGAAGGAAAGAATGTATTCTTTACAGGAGCAAACTTATGATAAATACTTCGCATGCAATTATCTGAACTGTCTTTCTTTTGACTATAGTTTCTAGGATTTAATTATCCATTTAATACCCCACGTAGGAAAGAGAAAAACTGTAAATATGTATTAATAGGAAGTAATAGGCTCTCAGGATTAAATGAGATCATTATAGGTCGCTTGGTTTCATTACAGAACAAATGGAAGATTCTTAAAGATGCTATAGTCCAAGTCATCTGCATGTACAATTAAATCATTTATAACAAATTTAGATGGTTTAGAATAATTTCACATTTGTGTTTTTATAAACCTGTTCTAAATATAGACTGTAGCAATTTGGCTAGAAGTTAAGATATGGTTTGTTGTAGTACAATCATGTGTGCATACTGTATAGCAGTATTTACCAAAAATGGACTCTTTATACTTTGTTTAATGTTGTTGATTTATAACAGTTCATTTATAATACACATTCTGCTTACGTTAGTGGCTAATAGGAATCTCAGAATTGGTATAAGATGTTCTTCTTTTCCCCTTGAAATAATTTCTAGGAAAGTTCTGTCCCCACTTTCTAAGAGCTATTACTGTTCTTTTCCCCAGGAAACAATCACCAACGGGGAAATGCAGCCAAAGTGCCTCTGCTGGACTGTGGATCTAGAAGGATTGTCATGGTGTAGGATGTAGAGCAGTGGTTCTCAACCTTCACTGCGACCCTTTAGTACAGTTCCTCATGCTGTGGTGACCCCCAACCATAAAATTATTTCATTGCTAATTCATAACTGTAATTTTGCTACTGTTATGAATTGTAATGTAAATATCTGATATGCAGGGTATCTGATCTGTGACCCCTGTGAAGGAGCCAAGACCCACAGTTTGAGAACCCCTGATGTAGAGGGAGTTTAAGTGAAGAAAGAAAGGCTGTGGGGCATTTCTTCCTTTGATGTAGCAGCATACAGAGATCGTTGAGGACTGAGACGCTTCACCTTAAGCCATTTGGAATTCGCAAGGGCTTTGCAGAGAATCGGACATGCCAGGAGTAGATTGAAAGAGGGGCATCTGAAGGCAGGCCAGAAGCAGCCACCAAGGCTACTCTTGGTGTATGCTGGCACTGGGCAAGGCATTTTACAGATGCTATTGTTGCATTAAGTGGTTAGTCTACAGGCATGGAGAACCCAAAGTTATAAGGCATGTTTGCCCACCTTGGGAGATGTTCAGCCACTGTCCAGCAAAGCCCTAGGGGTAGAAGAGGACTCAGGAGGAGGCAGGTCCCACTCAGGCACAGCACTATGATTTACTGTGTTAAATGCTAGACTTCCTGGGAACAGTTTCGTGGAATAAAGAATAGAAATGTGTATTTCATAATCACTGTCTTCAATAGTGATTCCTTAAAATAGTCACTTTTCTTGAGATATAAACAAAATGACTTCAGTTTACACAGGCAACTTTCTTGTCTTCTTTGGTGGCAGAAAGAATGCTAAATAATTTGTAGCAAACGAATTTTTGTGAGGCTACTATGGGCTTGTCTGATAATTTTGTAACATTTTAATGACTTACTTTAGAATTTCAAAATTAAAATTTTAAAAAATGCCACCAGAGTAAGAGACTTACTGGACTGAGTTGACAGCCCCACCCGGGGACTGTGTTTTTTACTTTGACCTGGTGATAGAGCAGCCAGGGACAGTGATGGTGTCTGGACTGTGGGTAACACACTGGGCCCTCTGGCCTTTTCTCTCGCAAAGGTAACGTTTGAAATGGAAAGGGAAATCTGATTTTGATCCATGACAGTCACACTTTGTTGACTCCTTTCATTCTGGAAAATATTAGTAAAGTTTGAATTTTTGCATTAGCGGTACTGGGAAAGAATATAAAAAGCATTCATAAAATGGAAATCAGAACAGGTACCTTGCAATGGCTTAGATTGGGAGTAGCAGCTTGGATAATCCAAGACAGCATTGGCGGAGGCCCAGGCAGGTCCCAGTTAGAACTGAGAGAAAACCATGTTGGGAGAAATGCCTTGGCAGTACTGCTAAGAGCACAAAAATTTCTCTGTATCACACATCATCAACGTGCTTAGCATATATAGTCACTCTGGTGAACAGGTCGGACATACATAGAATGTGTACTTTCCTAGACATGTAGACCAAATCATATAAAGAGGTGTTTTTTGAAAGCATTAAACTACTTAGTGTATTTAATATTAATATTAATATTGATAGTGTTCTTGTTATCGCTGTCACTGTTAAGACATGAAACTAATTTTCTGGTCATCTTTTTAAAAAATGTTTTTAATCCTTGCCTTTTTTTTTTTTAAAAAAATTATACCATCTTTTCCCCTTCTGTTCAAGTAACTAGAACATTGAAAGTAACACATGTTGTTAGCTAATCTTCCTGTAAAGGTGAAAAATATATCTGGCATCTAGTTGGTGCTCAATAAATATTTGTGAAGATGAAAGTAAATGAATAATTGATGTACAATGACATCTATCTTCTTGGAAGCTTTAAGAAGCATATTTTTAGTAGTAAACACTTCAAAAACATTCATCTTCAATGTGTCATCAATTTTCTATTCTCCCACCTCTGCCCAGGATATTCTTGGGTGCCCCTGTGTTCATGCACACACACATGCATCCTGAAATGCAAACAGTTTAAAGTGCAGAAGGGCACTGATTCCCCCTTGCCATCCATGCTGCAGGTAATCTATTGCATTAATCACGCAGCCTGTGGGAAATGCATGGGGAGTGATTATACTATCATACACAATACAATCAGCATGAAGCACTTGTCAAGACCAATACATCAAAGTTTAATTCAGTAATAGAATGAATTAGAGCAAAATGAAACATTCTACTCTCTAGGAAACCCACACCCATCCTAAGTTCTTTTTGCACTTCACAGAAAAGTGAGTGCATTCAGAAATTGTTTTTACGAACAAACCAGAGTTCCAATCAGACAGACTATTGCAAGAACCCCCTCCCCTGTATCTTTGGTATCTCACTCAAATGTTGATGGTGTTTACCTCACCATCGATACTCTAGAAAGATCAGCACTGGTCAATATGATCACTTCTTAGTATGGCTTTTGATGGATTTCTGTCCTAATTGGTTCTCAGTGCTCACCAAAAGGAAGACAACTTTCTGAGGCTCAGTGATGTGCTTCAGTATAAATACCAGAAGTGCTTTGCCCAAGAAATAGCAGGTAGATTAACAAGAACCTACTTGTGTGTCCTGTAGTACCATGTATGACAGTTGTGTATGTGTACTGCAGTTGGGGAACTCACAATCTAGTCAGGACACAGAATAAATAAGTGGGAAATAAAAGGCAGTCTAAGACAACCACCAAAAAAAAATTATATAATATGAAGCATGCTGAATAAACCATTTGAGGATCGATCTTCAACATCTCATACATTAAAATGAAGTGAGTCACTATTATAAGAAGTCACTTGCCAACTGAGTCTTTTCAGAAATAGGTTTATATGGAATTGGAGTCGTGACCATTGAATGAGCCATGGAACTGTTTATGAAGATGTTTCAGAAATAAAGCCAGCGCAGAACACATGAAAGCGTCCACGCAGGCTCCCGAGTCATTCCTTTACCTCACCTATTTACTGCATTTTCTCAGAGTACAAAACCACCTGCCGCCACTCTGCCTTTCTCCTTGCCTCAGATTTTTCTGTCTTTCCTTTGCTCCCTTGAAATGGAGAGGGATGCCGAGGGTGTGGAAGAGCTGGTTCTGTGATCTCCCGCTGAGTGAGCCTCCTAATGAGGCCAAGCTCATGGCACTGACAGATCAAATGCGGTGGGGAAGCTTGTTTATTAGATCGTGAATGAGATCCAGGATGTCAGTTACTCCCTTTAACTGCTTTCCTTCTTGACAAAAACAAAGAAACTTGACTTAAAATTTTTCTGGGAGCCTGGTTAGATGATAACTAAGCTTATGCCATTTAGCAGGGAGTTTAGCCCAGCTTAACCCAAGCAGTCTTAAAACTTGCTTCATTATATCCCTTGGTCTGGTTTTGAAAATTTTCCAGGAATGTTTTAATAAATTAAAAGCTAGCGTATCAAATTTAAAGAAGAATGTGTTGCCAGTTAAACTTACTTTTCCAAATATGGAGTGATTGATGTATTAAAACTTCATTATGCTGATAATAACACTGTCATAATTAGGGTCACGGTTTTCGTATGGTCTGACCCAAGAAGTTTTGTGACTGTAGTTTGCCTAGCACAACTAATTATGCCAGTGATCTCCTATTTGTGACTGCAATTAGGTATTTCATGGCCTCTAAATAAATATGATTAGATAATTGGATCATGCATGAAATTTATACTATTATAATAGCCTCTGAGAACAACAGTAAATACTGTAATTTATTTTATAACCATGGAACCCTTGGAAATACTGAAAGTGGTTGCTTTACTTGGCCTGCTACTACTTGGTAAGGCTTTACGTGACACTAGTATGTAGACGCTAAACTTTCCAGCTAACTGCACTCACTTTTTGTGAATGTGGAACAAAGCAAAATGAGCCTTTGCCTTTGAATGTGTTAGAGATGGTGATGTTGTCTGTCTCCCTCCTCTGCCCTGCACTGGCCTTTTCCCTGTCATCACCATCTCTGCTTTCCCGACACCGCGCACATGAGTTAGCTTCCTAGGAATTAGTGAGGAGAGCCACGTTTATGAATGAGTTCAGAGCTATCCAGCAGAGAAGATGAACAGGTTTATTTTAATTAATCTATCTCCTTCCCTCTCTTAAAAAAAAAAACAAAAAACACAAAAATCTATGACAATCACTGAATGGTTTGATATTAGCAACAAAAAGACAAAGGGAACTGCATATAGGGTTAGGAATCGTGAGCATCTGCAGCTGATTTCTTTGCTCACAATTCATAATGCTGTGTCCAGGAATATACTCCAGCAGGCCGAAAGGGTCCTCAGTTGCATGCATTTCCCCAAAAATGCTGGTGTAGACTTAACTTTAACAGAGCTGACCATAGTGTTTCCAGACAAAACAGATTTCATCTGACTTGAATAATCAATCTTGAATACTATGTTTAGCTTTTGTTTGCCCATCTACTGTTTTAATCTATACTGAAATTACTTATTTTCTGTGCCTGTCAGTTCTGAAAAGTGCAGTTTTATTTTGTTTAGTTGGGCTTTATTTAGACGGGCCTATGGTCCTTGTTTGAGTGTACTTTCTTATATGTGATCTGAGTGTCTCAGAACACAATTACAGGCAGGGTGGGGTTTTAGGAGAGGGCTTAGTAGTTTAGAGCACTGGCTTTAGAGCAGAGGACCCAGGCTTGATTCCCAGCACCCACACAATGGTTCACAGCCACCTATGACTCCAATTCAGAGGATCATGATACCCTCTTCTGACCTCCACAGGGACCAGGCCCACATAGCAAACAGACATGCATGCAGGCCACACAATCATACAGTAAAAACAAAGATATGTTTTAAAAGAACACAGTTAAATAAAAGTACAGAGTTATGATTAGCTTTAAGGATTTCAGGATACTCTTAATTTTAGTTAATGAAATATTTATATTTTAAAATAGAATGAAATGATTCTGTCAAAAAAACTAAAAATAGTCTTGGAATTTTCAGAAATCCAAACTTAAAAAAACAACAAGAAGAAAAAACAAGCCTTTTGAATGCATAGCTAGACTAAAAGCTAAGCTGCTGTAGTGTTTAAGGACATTGTTTTGCAGGGAACAAGAAGCCTTGGACAGGATTCTTATTCTCTCCGCTAGTAGCGGCATCTCTGTAAACTTTAGTCTCTTTGTCTACAGGATAGTGCTTTTTGTTTGTGTGTGTTTTTTTTAAGGTAATGTGATAATTATGTAAACATTTAAACAGGGTTAATGTGTTATTTAAAGCAGGGTTAATGTGAGGTAAAGAATCAGTAAAATGACAGCAATTATTGCCAGGTAAATAAGTATGGATGCCATTCACTTTTAGAAATGTTAGTTGAATTAGATAGAACAATCTTTGTACCCTAAAGATAGACATTTAAAAACGTTAAATGTAGAATCTAATTAGAAACCCAACATGTGTAACTTGATATTGTTAGGATTTTCCTGGAAGGGATAAAAATTTGCATACAAAGCAGCATGTAATAATAATGCAGCGTATTTGGATACCTTCTCTTTTGTTAAGTTTTTATAATGGCTGCTTGTTTGGCTTACAGCTCTTTCATCTGTTGAGTGATTTATTTGAACTTGATTATTTGAGCTAATAATATTCACACATGCACAAGTTATCCTCCATTGTGGAAGTTTGTCCCTTGTATTATATGATGTTTATATGACTAAAATAATACCGCATCTGGCCAAATATCTTTTAGAAGGGTTCAGAACCATTATTTTGAATGTTGGGCCATATTTTAGAGAAAAAAAATACCATTAAGAAAGGCTAATGTCTGTGATAGATTCAGGAATAGGTGTTTGTTATTCTTAAAATAGATATATTTGCTAAATTTAAAATGATTATCTGTAAATGTTACTGATAATGGGTAATAGTCATGAGTGAACTGAGTCAAAACCAGACAAATTTATCTTTCTACAATGTCAAAATTTACTGGACAGACTTGCCGCTGTTTTAGAGCCTGGCAGCAGGGTCAGAGTTGAGCTCCAAGAGTGAGGTGATGCTAAGGGCAGGCAGGGAGGGATCCAAAATACCCTGTGGGTGAACAGAGTTCATAGGTGACAGGTCCAGACAGGTGACTAAGAGAATAGACCGCAGTTCCAGTAGGCTGAATAACCAGTTGAGGGCTGAGTGAGACTGTCCCCAGACATAGTCACAGGTTATCTGCATCTCGATGCACATAGCAAGTCGTCATATGATAGACTGATTGTCTGTGTTGATCACTTCTTTATTATTGTCCAAGTGAGGTTACACCCTTCCCTTAGTGATGTATATTTGATGAGTTCTTGGTCCTCGTTTTCCTGATAGGATTTCATCACATCTATATGCCTCTACAGTAGCAGTTCACCCTGATAAATTTATAGAGTGATACCCTTTCTACTCCCAGGAATAAGTCATTGATCAGTCTTTGCCAGTGGGTGGCACCAGACAGATGGGGGCCACTCATTGTCTCTTTAAATGCAAAGTTATCTACCATCCTCAAAATAGAGTCAAAAGCTGCTTGTAAAAATGGAGTCTCTGAATGTATAGGCACAAACTGAAAAAAAAAAAAATTCTGCTATTGGCTTAACTTAGAGCTGAGTACAGCCTGATCTCAACAGTAATAGAGAATAAAGTCTTACAAATTCAATATAATAAATAGTTGGCTAATTCTGACTAGTTAATTTTTTATTTTAGGCAGAATTATATAGCTAGTATTCACAAAAATGAAAGCACTAAAATTATTATATTTAAAAACAAATACTCATCTGTGGCAAATACATGGCTAATGACTTACTTTTCCATTTCATAATCTAGCAAGTTTTCAAGTGTTGGCAGTTGTGATAGACTAAGCTGGCCACAGATTGTTTGCTCCTCTCTTTGTGGTAAGGCATCAGTGTTTCCTCTCTTGAATCTAGGCACATTTTATCAGTTGGGACAGGTTGTGAGTCAAAACTAGCAGTGTCCATTTCTTGTCTCTTGGAAGTTCATTCATGGAATTTCTGTGTATGAAGCCTGGCTGTCTGAGGCAGTGTGAAGTTGGCAGAAACAGTGGGAAACAGCCCTATGAGTTAGGTAGAAATTATGTCCCTGTTGTTTTCAGTTAGGGAGCTGGCACCACAGAGGCTCGGTGGACTTGTCCAGAGTGGTATGACTGGGCATCCATGTCTTGCCCTTTGAGACCAAAGCTTGTTGGTGAAAAGAAAAATTTCTGTTGGAAATGTAAGCAGTGAGTGTGTGATGTGGAGTAAAATGGTATTGATAATTCACATATCTAAATGTTTACTAGAAAAAAACTGGTGGGTAAAATTAGTTCTTCTCACCCACTTTTACTGAGAGTAGATCTGTTTTACTGATGTTTTGTTGGTGGTGGAATACAGAAGTAACCAAAAAGATTTCCATGACAGTTTGAATGTTCTGTTTCTGTACCTTTACCTTTCTGCCCATGTTCTCTAACTGGTTGAGGTCAGATATGGAATGTGAGCAGACCTAAGACTGCTAAGTAGGCAGAACTGCTTCCTTTGGTGAAAAGTATTTGTACATTTCCTTGGGTGAAGGAATTTGCTTCCTTAGTTTGAGGTTAATTTTCCTGGATGTTGTTTGACTGAAATCGCTCACTTGGTGAGGACTGGTCAGGGCAGTAGAAGAGAAGGATGAAGTCATGCTGGGTGGTTTTTATTAGGGTTTTTTTTTTTTTTTCTTTCTTTCTGTTGCTATGATAAAAACACCGTGACCACAGTAACTTCCAGAAGAAAGTTTATTTTGGCTTTCATACAATTTCAGAGGAGTAAGAGGCAGGCATGGGGCAGGTTCAGAGAGCTTTTGAGAACGTACATCTTCAAAGTAAAGCACAAAGCAGAATATGCCCATTGGAAGTGGGGCGAGGCTGAATAATCTCAGAGCCTGCCCAGCTGCTGCGTTTTCTGAGCTGCACTACCTAAAAACCTCACCACCAACTGAGAATGTGTTACTCAAATGCTAGAGCCTGTGGAGTGCATATCTCACTTGATTGACCACATTCCAATCCCTGGCACCCATAGGCTCATGGTCAGATCATAATGCAAAAATGCATATAGTCCAACTTCAAACATCCCCATAGTCTGTCACAGTCTCAACACTGTTTAAATGTCCAAAGTCTCTTCTGAGACTCAAGGTAACTCTAAACTATTAACTCCTTGGGGAGAAAAAAAGAGGAAATTCTATACCTCCAATATAAATAAGCACAGAAAATACAATGTCATTCCAAAAGGGCATAGTTAGGAAATGCCTGATCTAAGCCACCTAGCAGGGCAAACACTAAATCTTGTAACTCCGTGTGCAGTGTTTGGGACTTTAATTTCAAGGACTTAGATGGTTCTTCCCTTCGAGCTTTGCTGCCCTCTCTGGGCCTTCATTCAGGGACTCCTCTGCCACATGCTGCCAAGGCTCAGTGGCTCTCTGAAACTGTGGTAGAAGAATCCACAATCTTTCATGCCTCTAAACCCAGCCCATGTGAATCACACTGCTAATTCCAACTGCCAGTGGTCCCTGGCCCCTCTTTATCACATCAGCTGTAGATTTTTTAATTGGTTGCTTTCTGTAAGCAGAAGTACCATAGGCTCTCCTGTAGAAGTTGGAAGATCAGCTGAGTGGGGTCTTGCCCAGGAAATACCTCTGCTTTTGTTCCAGTGCAGAGCAAGGATTTTCTTTGTGGGTCTAATTTCCTTAGCAATTACATCCTCTTTGAGCACATGCCTTGGCTTCAACATTGAACTTCCTAGTGCTCTTTCTCTTTCCAAACTGCACATTCCCCATTTCTTCCTATGCTGCTTGTTTTTGTTCACTGTAGGCCTGCATAAGGGAAATCAGTAACAACCATGCCACGGACTCAACATTATGCAGTCTTGAAATCTCCTCCACCAAAGAAATTAGTCCATTACTTTTTAAATTATTCTCACGCTAGTTCTCAGGACATGAACAGAAGGCAGCCAGATTCTTCATTAAAAATTTCATGTGAATGGCCTCTAAACCATTGCTATTATTCCCCATTTGAAACCTCCTCAACTGAACCTCCATAGTTCATATTGCTCTCAGCACTACTGTTTCCAGGCTCTTACTGGAATTCCCTACCTTTAAGCTCTGGTTTCAACCAGTTTTCTGGTCCAAAGTTCTAGTTTTCCAAAAGGAAAGAAACCAACATGGTAAGCTTCTTAACAACAGCCATTCTGGTGTCAACTTCTATATTAGTTACTTTCCTGTTGCTGTGATAAAACAACATGATCAGAAGCAACTTAGGAAAGAAAAAATTGGCTTATGGTTCCACAGGGACAAGAGTTCATATAATAACAAGTGGCAAGCATGGCTGCAGGAACCTGAAAGCTCACACCTTCAAACACAAGTGCAAAGCAGAGAAGGGAAGAAAGGGCAAGGCTATATAATCTCAAAGCCCACCCCTATGATGTTCTTCCTGCAGCAGGGCTCTGCTGCTTAAACCTGCCAAGCCATGTGGCCAGCTGGGAATCATGCTCAAATGTCTGAACCTATAGGGAACATTTCTAATCCAAATCATCGCAGTGGTAGAAAAAGCTAGAGCTGAACTATGGCGTGGATAATTCTGAAACTAGGTGATACACCATTATTTACTTTGAGGCACTGAACCTAGGAATTGGTTTAAATATATGGAGTTTGTTTTCACTGTAATTTGGAGCAAGCAAGCATCCTGTATAAGGAAAACAAGAAGTACCCTACTGTGTGTGCTGCAGCTCCACCACAGGGTCCCGGCAATGCTGACTTCCAACCAAACCTCACCACCTTTCCACTGAATCCTTGAAAGGGTTACCTTTCAGAGAAATCATAAAGTGGAGTTTATTAATTAAAGAACTTCTCTTAAGGCTTCAAATACTTCAGGCACACTGGAGGGAAAGAAGATAAATGCCCAGAGTGGGACCTTGAATTAATAAAATTTGGAGAATGACTTACTCAATTTGGTTAATTTGGTTATTAAGGCTAATTGCAGCCTTTGTAGTAATGACTGTTAAGATAAAAGACGATATCTATTATGGCACTAAATTTGAATCTAGCATTAAGAACACCCATTCAGGATGAAACCTCTCTTTAGGGAAGTGAGCAATAAAAGGATGTTACAAGCAAATTAGTAAAGACTTAGCTTTTTGGGAAAAAAAAAAAGAATTTTTCCTGAAAAATGAAAATTTTCTAATTAGGGAAATACGAGCATGAAAATCCAAGGCAGAAGGACACAGTCAATAAGACAAAATGACAGCCTACAGAATGGGAAAAGATCTTCACCAACCCCACATCTGACAGAGGGCTGATCTTCAAAATATATAAAGAACTCAAAAAGCTAGACTTCAAAATACTGAACAATACAATTTAAAAATGCTCTACAGAGCTTAACAGAGAATTCTCAACAGAAGAATCTCAAATGACTGAAAGGCATTTAAGGAATTGCTCAACATCCTTAATTATCAGGGAAGTACAAATCAAAACAACTCTGAGATACCATCTTACACCTGTCAGAATGGCTAAGATCAAAAACACTGAAGAACAGCTTATGTTGGAGAGGATGTGGAGCAAGGGGAACACTCCTCCACTGTTGGTGGAAATGCAAACTTGTACAGCCACTCTGGAAATCAGTATGGCGGTTTCTCAGAAAATTGGGAATAAGTCTTTCTCAAGACCCAGTTATGCCACTCTTGGACATATACCCAAGGAATGCTCAATCTTACCACAAGAACACATGCTCAGCTATGTTCATATCAGTGTTATTCATAATAGTCAGAACCTGGAAACAACCTAGATGTTGTAGACTGGTCTACTCTGGTGACCAGTCTACCAATAACCTAGCTGTCATCATAGAACCTTTGTCTAGTGACTGATGGAGGCAGATGCAGAGATCCATGGCCAGGCACCAGGCTGAGCTCCAGGAATCCAATCGATGAGAGAGAGAAGGGATTCTGCAGGCGAGGGACATCGAGATCATGATAGGAAGACGTGCAGAGATGACCGGCCACACTAGTGGAAGCCCATGAACTGTGGACTGGTGGCTATGGAGCCTCCATGGGACTGGACTAAGCCCTCTGAATACGGAAGACGGTTGTTTAGCTTGAACTGTTTGGGGGGCACCCAGGAAGGGGTATTGGGATCTGTCTCTGGTCTATGGACAGGCTTTTGGGAATCCAGTGTCTGCAGTATGACGCCTTAAATTGCTTACAAACTGTATGGCCACGGCAGGCTTTTTGTTCTAGTTCTTATATCTTAAATTAACCCCTATCTATTAGTCTATAAGTTGCCACATGGCTCGTAGTTTACCAGTATCTTAACATCTTTTCATGGCGGCGGCTGGCAGTGTCTCTCTGACTCTGCCTTCCTGTTCCCAGAATTCTCTTCTCTGCTTGTCCTGCCTTTACTTCCTGCCTGGCTCCTGGCCAATCAGGATTTTATTTATACAGAGTAATATCCACAGCAAATCTCTTTTCATCAGGTCATATAAAAATCATTGAAATGAGCAAAGAACACTTAGGATTTTGTGTTAAAGGTTCTCAGCCTGAGTTTGATTTTTCTCATGGCTGCAGTCTGAATATTTGTAACTACCCTAGCTTCACATGAGTTCAAATCTCATGCTGTTTGAGAAGATAGAGTTTTGCTTTACAGACTGTTTGAATGGAAGTTTCCTATCCACCACCAGTCCCCACCCCCTACCAGTACCCTCCACACCAGTTGTTCAACCGATCAGCTTACATTGACACATTTTTACTCAAAGCTTATGGTATTATGGTATTTCAGGAGAGTTGGTGCTCAGTGCTGCATGTTTCATAGGTTTGGATGAATGCTTCATGGCGTATGCCTGCCTTTACAGAGTCATACTCTGAGGAGTTTCACCATCTTAAACGTTCTCTGTCCTCGTCCCATTATCCATGGCTTTCTTTACCCTAATTCCTGGGGCAACCACTGATAACCCTCCCTCATCTCGATTAGTTTGCCTTTTGCAAATTTTATACACACACACACACACACACACACACACACACACATACACACTCTGGAGCCTCTTCATATTGGCTTCTATTGCTCAGTGTTTACTTAATTTCCTGCACGGCTCTTAGAGCCCACGTCTTTGTTTTGCTCATTTTGTTGGTTTGTACAGTTTTCTTTGTGACTCTGAGAAGGCTGTACATAACTTGAATTATTGTTCATTGTTACAGCCGTGGCTTGAGGATGCCTCCCCCCCCCCCCCCCGCCCCCATCTCGTTCTCTTGTCTGTGTAGTGCAAGGTCTTTCACTTGGAGGAAGACAATTTTACCTCTTTTTATTTCACAGATCATGCTTTTATTACCCTCATTCATATTTTTATCTAACTCAAGATAATTTGCTGAGAGCTTTTTGGTCTTAAGTTTGCTGTTTAGGTGTGTGGTCCATTTTTATTTGTTTTCCTCAGTTGATAGTGTTGTTGGGGTATTTGCTAATTTTCTGTGTACATGTCTATCACTTATATAGAGAGAAGTGTTGAAGTCTACTAAGAAGCTGAAACTTTGCTGGTTTTCCTTCCAGCTCTGTCTCTTGTTACTTGTGTGTAAAGCCTTGTTAGGTACAGCTCAGAATTGTATTTTTGGAGAGAACGTTTATCACCATGTAATGTCCGACTCCATACTTCTCCTCACATCTATAGTGAAGTTCCAGCTTTTTTTCCATAGCATCTTCATGGTCTTCCTAATCCTTTTACATTTACTGTTACATGTCATGTACAGCATAATATTGTTTCCTTAGCTTTTAATCTGACTTGATTCCACCACCACCACTGGGTTATTTTTTTGGTTTTTTGAAACAGGATTTCTCTGTGTAGCTTTGGAGCCTTTCCTGGAACTCACTCTGTAGCTCAGCCTGGCCTCAAACTCATAGAGATCCACCTGCCTCTGCCTCTTACCTGGGATTAAAGGAGGGCGCCACCACCAACCGGCTGATTTCCCCTTTTAATTGGTATGTTTAGGACATAGGTACATTCTGCACATGCGCGCGCGCGCGCGCACACACATATAATTGCCAGTGCTGAGTTGAACCCATGGCCTTGTGCATGTGAGGCAAGCACTGAGTTGCATCTCCTGCTCTAGACCACTTGTGTCTCATGAAATTATTGGTATAATTGAATATATTTCTTTTTATTCCTTTTGTTTCTGTTCTCTCTATACTGACTTGTTTTCATGAACTTTCTCTTAATTGAATTGTTGTTAAATTTAACTTTGGTTATCCTTTTTATTTTGTGTTTATTTCAAGTGGCATTATAGCAAAATATGCCTACACCTAATACTGAATTAACTACTTTTGCCATACTAAATGTCTAATAATCATAGATCTCTTTATCTCCCTCTTTGCTATAGGTATTAAAATATATTTTATTCATTTAAAAATTTATAAGACAGTGTTTGAATTTTTGTTTTGAACATTCATACATATTTCCAAAGAACAGAAATGGCAAAATAACCTATTTCCTCAGACATCATCTCTGTTATTCTCCCTTTATTTACAGATTGTCAACTTTCTTTTTGTTGTTATGTCTTTTTAATCAGGAAAACTTAGCTTTAGCATTTTTCTAAAATAGATCTTTTAGCATTGCATGCTGTTACGTTTTTCTTATTCTGAGAATACCTGTATTTCACCATATTTCCTGGGTGATTTTGTCACTGCTCATAGACTTCCAGATTGGCTTTCCAATCCCTTTTAAAACTCAGCCAGTATCATTCATTGTATTCTGTCCTGGGTGAGAAATCAGTAGTTATTTGAACCATTATTCTATAGATGCTTTGTATTTTCTTTGGCTTCATTTTGTTGTTTGGTTGGTTTTTATTCGGCTTTCAGCAGCTTGCTTATGCTACGGTTGGTCATGGTTTTCTTTGAGCTGACCCTATTTTTGAGGGTGACTAAACTTCTTTGGCTTGTAAATTAATACCATTCTGCAAATCTGAAAAGTTTTTAGTAATTATTTCTTTCAAAGTTTTCTACTTCTCATCTTGGAATCCAGTGACACAAATGCTAAGAAACATTTTGCTCTTTGCCGTCCTGTCTTTAAGATTCTGTTTAACACCATCTAGGTGTTCTGTTTGTCCCACGAGGTAGTTCCTCTCCTTAAGTTCACTCTTTGCTCTGTCACCATTCAGCTTTTGGTCCCATTCGATAACTTTATTTAACATACTGCTTTTCCACTTCTAAAGTTTCTGTTTAGTCCTTTTTTACAGTTTTCATTTCATTACTGGGGATGATGTTATGTCTTTTTTCCCTCTTAATTACTTTTACCTTCGTCTCACAGAGCACAATTACTGGGACTATCAAGTCTCTAATTCTAACATCTTGCTCATCTGACTTGACATCTTTTGAGAGTTGACACTTTTTCCTGTTTCTTTGTTAGCCAAGATTTTAGATTCTGGACAGTTTGGATATTATAAGAGTCAGGGTTCTATGAAAATTCCCTAGAGGGTGAAAAAATTAAAACAAGCAACTGACTAAGGTGATGGGACCATAACTCATCAAACCACCTTTGGATGAGGACTCCAGTGTCAGTGGTCAGAGCCTTGGCTGGTTCTGCCTTGCTTCTGTCTCGTGCATGCTGTGCTGAGGACTTGGCTCTCCTCAGCAGCTCCGATCTCGGTGCTCTCCTTTTCCAGTATGCACTGGGGGAAAAGCAAGTTTCCATTTTTTCATGCATGTGTCCCTTCATAGTTCCTTGAGTGAAGTTACTTATAGTATTCAAATCCAGAGGAAATGGGGCAGGGGGCGATGGAAAATAAAAACAAACAAACAAAAAAAACAAAAAAAAAAACCCAGCCATATGGCTCACTTACTGCCTTATTTCTTCTCTTTGGCCAGCTCACTGATGGTTATTTCTCAGAGTCCTTGGGTTACTGCTTTTTATTTTGTCCAGAGTTATTAATTGTAATCATTGAGAGAAAGAGACACTTTAGTGAGCTTATTCCATCTTGGCTGACTGTTTTGTTTTTAAATGGCATTTGAAAATTTTAAAATATAGATTGTTAATATCTGTGGCTTAGACAAGTTGAAGGTATTTTTTACAAACTTGGTGTGTTTAATTTAAATTATTTTATATTTATAGTATTAGGGGCACTAAATAGGAAAGACAGCTAACCAGTACTTTTGGTCAAAGAAAATAGTATTCATCCCTTTCATTCTATTTCTTTTACCCAGCTGACAGAGAACCATCAGAGCACAGATGTTTGTGCATGCCTTCCTAGAGAAAACATATTGTGAATGCTCTGGGGGTATTGGTATCATCTTATTTAGAAATTAATACTGTAAAATTTGTGAAATATTTGTGTGAACTATGCAGAAAGCATAAATTCACCATTATCTTATTATTTAAATTATGAGTTATTCCTTTCCCTTACATTCATTTTCACTTTTGAAACACTTAGAGAAATGCTTATTAATAGGTATCTTAGCATTTAGTGATTACATGAAGACTGGTACCTGTTGAATTGCTTAGGAAAGTGTGCTTAATGTAACTGATTGTGGTTTGGTTTGGTTTGGTTTGGTTTGGTTTGGTTGACTCTGAGATGGTAGTTGACTGCTCTGGAACTCACTGTATACCACAGACTTCCTTAGATTTGTGACTCTCGTGCCCTCGCCTCCCAAATGACAGCTGTGTGTCACTATGCCTGGCTTTGAGTTTTATTTTATTTATATTTATTTTATTTGAGTTTTATTTGTAAAAGATTTATTTCACTGACTTCAAAGCCTAAATGATTTTAACTCCATTTACATATGTGTTTGTGTGTGTATGCATGAGAATGTGTGTACACATCCACACATAATTGTGGATACTAATAAACAATGTTTGAAAATCGTGTAAGGAGACTAGGAAACGTGTTCATAGTATAATTTTATCCTTATAAATTCTTTGTATAATTTTATTACACAAAGATAATCTTTGAAAATAAATTTAATTTGGGGAAAGAATGATTTGGAATCATGTATTAAAAGGCTAATGTGTACACTCTGTGTTGAAATTGAACCCTGGGATTGTTTATATTATTGACTTTTATATATAAAGTATAATACAAATAAGAAGGTACTTACAGTTAGAACATGTAAAATACATCTCATCTTCATGTGTAACAGCACTTAGGTCTTTGGTTTAGCATTAGGCTATACGTTGTCTAAATTAGGAGAACTGACAGACTTTTGTCCATCTTGAAGTGATTCCAAATTTTTCTTAAGCTCTTAGCCTTGAACCTTTTTTGTAATATTTTGAAATGTCTTTGTCCTCTTTAAAAATTAGGTGCTCTGTGGATGTGTATAGTCTTAAACCCCCACTGTAAGTTGGAGCAGAAGGCCAGCTGGCTAAAACAACTGAAGAAATGGAACAGTGTTGACGTCTGTCCATGGGAGGATGGAAATCATGGCAGTGAATTACCCAACCTAACCAATGCCCTGCCTCAGGGTGCAAATGCCAACCAAGGTGAGTCCACGATGGCATCCTGCCCATTCTCATCTGCTTCTTCGTACATGTTTGTAATGGTAACAGATAATGAATGTGGGGATTTACTTAATTCAAGGACAATACATGTTTACTTTGAATGTGTGCATCTATTTTAAGTGAGAACATTATTTTTTATGCACATTGCAGATGGATATGATATGTACTGATGTGGATTAAAATGATCTCCTAATAGTTTGAATTTTACTTTTTAATTAAAAATATAGAGTAGGGCAGTAATATATTACTGTGTAAAACAGTATTGAGAGACTTGAGGATCTCTGGCTTTGTTGGCCATTTCATACTTGGGCTATTGTATATTTAATTAAAAGTTTCCTAGATTTAGAATATAGAGCAAGGAGATGTGGAACTGAGGGGCCAGTGATACTGTTGGCACTTACATCAGGGCAATTTCTTACTGTGAAAGATTGGATAGTCTTTCTGTCCCATTCATAGTAGGTAAATAGTGCTCCCAGATCTTGCAGAATAATCTATTATTTTATCCTGTTATTTCAGTTTCTCTTCCATCTTTTAAAAACAAACTGCCCCTTAGCTTGACTTTCTTCTCTGAGACATTGCCGAATTTTCTGGTCTTTTTCAGAAACACATTTTTAACTTGTTAAGTCTTGGACAAATCTGCTATCATTCGCTAACTCATACCAGTATTCATGCATGACTTTGTTTGCTGGGGGACTTGAAAGTGATTTAAATCATATGATAGAAGTAAGATTGGAATCAACATTGGAAGGCCCAAGAATCATACATCCTTTGCTGGCCACAGAGGAGCTGGTATTCCTGAAAGGGATGCTATGCAGTGTGCAGAGTTCCAATGTGTTGTTAACAGGGTCTCCGTCTTTACAAAGAAAGTCCACAGGGACTAGTCCAATCAAAAGAGGTTTCAGGGCCTAGAAGGATGATTGGCAGGCTCTATTTTAACTGGAGATGCTTACCTTGGGAATTCAGTATTTGAAGTCTACCCTGTCTGTATCATGCTCATGGTGATGTTATTTAATAATTAAATGTACCCCTCAGATCTCCATTTTTTTCCAAGTTGTCGGGTTTAATCGGTCAACGTTCATTCTTCTCATTGCTAGGGAAAGGTTCTTTGATGTCTCCATAGGTGACCTTTAATCTTTTGTTTCTATAATTGGAGGTTTTTCTGGGTTTTGAGTTTTGGTTGCTGCTATTTTGAGGGGACTGCTACTTTGATGTACTACACTTTGCATTTTACTTTCTCTTTATAATGTTACTTTGGGTTTAATATGAAAATTCTGTAGGCCCTGGAAACTGGGATGGGTCTGGAGACATTGCTCAGTCTCCAAGAGCACTCACTGCTTTCGCAGAGAACCAGGGCTCAGTTCCCAGCACTTGCATAGCAGCTTACAACCATCTGTAACTCCAGTTCCAGGGCATCTAATGAATGCCCTATCTGGCCTCTATGGGCATAGATACACAAGGAAGCAAAACACCAACATATTTAAAGAAGTGTTCTGGCTTCCAGGACACCACAGTTCATTTTACTTACAGTTTGGTCTAGGCAGTGTAAATCCTGGTCTGTATTCCAAAGGCAGTGCTTGGAAGCTATTGTGCCAAAAGGCACCAGGGTGTCTGCTTTTACCAGAACACTCACAGCCCTTTCTGAGGGGTTGTGATAAGAGCCATTCCCCGAGAGGGTGCTGGTTATCATCCTGCAGAGGGTATGTTTACTCATACCCGAATACCCCTCTGGAGCCTGGAGACTGAGGGACAAAAGCCACGGCATCACACAGAGGTCACTGTGCCTGTGGATAGATGTGTTTCACACACACATGTTAGAGTGCACACGCAGGGCTTCTGATGCCCACCATGGCTAGAGTGACTTGTTAGACTAGTGAACAGCATCCAGATCATACTCTTTCAGCAAAAAGCCGGTTTCTTTTTTGTAGGTGTTTTTTAAAAAAAAGAAGAAGAATTATTTCCTTTTGGCTCTCCCAAATTTCCAATTTGTTGTTATAGACACTTAATTTTTTAATGTTTATGAATTTGTGTATATCAGTTTTGTGCTTCTCGTGTGATATGGCCTTCATGATCATTTAAATATAATTTTGTGAGAGTTTAGCCCTTTTGTGACTATCGGTTTTGTTGGTATCTTGGAGCAAACCAATTTTAAAAGCTGTGCTGCTATGAAACAGGAACAATGCAGTTTATTCTTCTAAGGACACCACACTATGTGCTTGTATTGGTATCAGAGAGCCAAGGCAATACTTGGACCCTTAACTCACTTTTATAGCATGCATAATAGCAAGTGGCTATTTGGAAGTCTTTAGTTTTTTGGTTTTACCTCTGCAATTTGAAGTAAACAAACTGAATGCTAAGGCCACTTAAAAATACCTATAGAATACTTGAATTTTAGGACATTTGCTTATGAGAGGTCCCAAAATGGGTTTCTTCCTGGGAAGAGCACATTTGTTTTGCTTGACAAAAGGCTGTTACAAGTTGGGCCCATCCTTCCAATTTTGCAAGAGTCACAGCAGATGATCACTTATGTCTCTTTATCTGTTCTCTGTGCACTTCGATATGTCTTCCTCTAGATATGGATAGCAGCGTTGATGTAAGACCAGCCTGAAGTAATACCTTTGATAGGCTTGCCAACCACCATTGCAAGTGGCCACATTAGCTAAACTTGTAGTAAGGGGGCGTGTTGGACCCTTGGCGGTGCCTGGCTGTGTGTTTCTGTTGCTGTTCACCTCCGCCAGCAGGACAGAGAACCAGATAGATGAACTCTCTAGGCTCTTCTTCCTCTCTCAGTTGAGTTCGCTCTCTGTGGTTTGCCTTTTGTGTATTCACACAGAGGTCCAGGGACAGGAGGATGCTCCATAGTTTGTTACTTCACTAGTTGAGTCTCGGAGAGCAGTGAAGGGGACTAGACTTGATCAAAATTAAGTGTACATAAATGAAATTTTTCACTACCCCACCATTTAGTGGATACTTGTACCACAGTTGAAGGTAAGTTTAGAGTCGGGGCCCGTGGGGCGGGAGCGCCTGTAGTCTCTTTAGGAATTGAATAATCCAAGGAGCTGAGGTGAGAACATCCTTTATTCCCCAAACATTTCTTTTCTTCGTCAGGTCCTGAACCTTGAACCCCCTTCGGACTGTATGCTTCTGCTCTCTTGTGATGCCCCGGCATACATTATGCTGGGGACATCACACCAGTCATGGAACCTGCCCAGGAGTCAGGAGACAGCCTGTAGGGGCAAGGTAAGTGCGCTGGTTTGTTTTGTAGCTATGTTGTGTGGCTTTGTGAAATGTTAAACATATGCATTTATGCCCTTTGGGATATAAAGTGGCATTTAATCATTATATCCCAAGAAGCATAATAGTTTTAATTGTGCAAAACCGCACAATATAGTTAAAAAATACAACCAAAAGCACAACCCTTATGCATATTTTTAAAGGCTGACTGCATCTTCCTGAAAGGTTCCATGGCTGGTGTCGCATCTCTTGCATAGTGTTTGTGAGAGCTGCTGATCCCATCAGGGGCAGCCCAACACAGCACCTCAGAAGTGGGGAGCAGTGAGTTTTCACATGGTTAGTTTTTTTTTTTTAAAGCCGAGTGCCTCTTTTGAGTATATTTGGCGTGGACACATAGACTTGACAATTCGTTTTGCAGGATGCCTTTAACTTAGCTTTCAATGGCTGCAGTATGTTTGGTTTGGTAAAAACAAGTGAGTGACTGGAGGCTCTTTAGGCTGATGGCCTTCTAGCATTTAGGATGTGAGACTATTCATCCACCCTTCACCCTTCTGCTGAGGGGGTGCAGGACAGTGTGTGTGGGTGTGTTCATGAACATCTGGTCACAGAATGGTATGACTGATGTATTCACATATGAATAATAGCTGACACGGCTTTCTGAATTGTGGAAAAAACAGATTCATCGAACAGGCCACACCGGACAGTGTTCACAAGAGCCATCGAGGCATGTGACCTCCACTGGCAGGATAGCCACTTGCAGCACATTATCAGCAGTGACCTGTACACCAACTACTGTTACCATGACGACACTGAAAACTCCCTCTTTGACTCCCGGGGGTGGCCCCTCTGGCATGGTAAGTGGCCAAACCGGAAAGACATTTCCATGACTTACTTCTTTGTTTAGTTTCTATAGCATTATTGGAGTGGGAGGTAGAGAATTGAGGCATTCAGTGGGAGATGGATGAATGCTTGGCAGAGGGGGCTGAAATTTTCATTCAGATCCAAGTTCAGAAATGGTTTCCCATATCTCCTTACATGTTATTTGGGGAGACTCATCTTACCACAGTAGCCTGCTTTGATGGATGTATCGGACAGTGGCAACTTTACCCCTTTGGGTTTCTGTTGCAGAACATGTTCCTACAGCCTGTGCAAGAGTGGACGCGTTGCGTTCTCATGGGTACCCCAGAGAAGCACTGAGATTAGCAATAGCTATTGTGAACACATTACGACGGCAACAGCAGAAACAGTTGGAAATGTTCCGGACTCAAAAAAAAGGTGATTGTGGAGGAGGTTGTCTCTGTTGGAGTGGGACTCTTGGTGAGGCTATGACTTGGTCTTAGGTTCTGCTAGAAGAAGAGATAGATTTTTAAAAGCACAGCCATAGAAATGGCTTTACTCAGCACTCTTAAAAAGGCTTGATAATGCACTCGTGATACACAGACATCCACACAGCCAAAACACCCATACATATGAGGTAAAAATAAAGGGAAAAAAATTAAATTGGATAAAATCTGTAAAAATAGAATATAAATTGTTTTGGCTGGATGTTGAAAGAAATAAATCTTAGATAATTCTTTAAGGAGATTGTTACTTTTGGAATAGTTGGTGATATGTCTGAAACATGGAATGGAAACCAAATGCCTGCTTTTCTGCACGAGTGTTATAGTTCTAACACTGAGAACTCTAGAATGGCTGCCCATCCTTGAATCCCAGCAGTGGATTGCAGGTGGGCACTCCTTAGTCCATGACTGTTTCTCGGTTGCTGAGCTCACTCTTCTGCAGAGCAGGTCTCCGCAGAGGGTCTGCCTCTGAGAGCCACTGAGAGCACACTCCAGGAAGTCTTAAGGCCTGGCATTCTGTGACTTTGGAGCCGAGATCATTTGTGTTGGAGGACTTGTTTACTAAAAGTGAACTCCCGGTTTTGTTTTTTCAAGTTCTCTGCTCGAATGATGTTTGATGAGCTGTCGGCTGATAGGACACATTCAACTTGTCTTTATCTCCATTTATAAATCTTCTAAGTTTGAATAAGCACCGTAGTGGTAATGGCAAAGGCTGTTAACTGGGTTCTTAGCTTGCTGACCAGATAGTGGGATGGATCTGCTTTTCCTGATCGAGTACTCTTTGTTCCTTCTGTAGGCAAACATTTCTTGGGGTGACTTGTTTTTGCCCCCCACCTTTTTTTAATTAAGAACAGTTCCAGTTACTGTTGGCTTTTGTTCTTAGTTGTGTTTTTAATCCTTTGGTACTCAGATTACCCACCTTGAGTACAAATAACTAACTAAAGGTTGTTGGAATGGGTTGGAAGTTGGAGCAAGTGTTGGCTGAAACTTGTAATTCTCTCTATGTTGGAAGTATTAGGAGTGTGGACTGACGCTGTCAGTCATAGCGGAAATAATTCCACAGTTAGAGTTTGAACCACAGAAAGGAAGTGTAGATGGGACTGGAATGTTAATGGCCTCAGTATACAATGACTTTGCTCATTTTCCCGAAATGCATTGCTGGGCCCTGTAGAAAGCTTTTCTGAAATCTACTTCCGCTAAAGACACAGATCATCTCTGGCCCAGGGTATTTGCTTCTGAATAGTGTAAAGGATATCTTTCAGGTACATAGTACTCCATTTAGTGTAGAGAACTGGCTCATAATGGTTATGTTTGATTTTTCTTTTTTTTGAAACCATGTAAATTTTTCTGAGGAATGTTAGTTTTTGAATTCCGTTTTGTAAAAATGTTCTACTTAAGGAATACAGAGTGTAAAACTGTTGACGTAAGTTGCAGGTCTTATTGGACTAGACTGTTGTGAGCGTCTTGGAGTCAGTTACACTCTAGCCAGGCCTGGGCCATCTCAGGCACATTTCTCTGTCATCCTCCAAGTGATGACACTTGTTCCACAGCACTTGGCCATGGAAGAGCTAATATTCTGTGGAGAGGATGAACAAACACGTTTTGTCAAGGCTACATCTACCTTGCGCTGTAGTTTTCCCTTGGCCAAGGTCCACCCCGATGCCTCTCACAGAAAGGAGAGCTGCTGTGAAGTAATGGGGGTGATTAAACAATGCTTGTGTGGGGGTTTGAGTCAAACCCAGGAGGTCACTGCTCTCGTTCTTCGTTGAGATGACTCAGTGTGCCGGTGCACTGACAGTGTGAACACACAGTTGTAGACCCAACTCGTGAGTCCAGGCTTCCTTACCATCTCTAGTGACACTCCCAGGGGAGCAAAGATGGCGGGATGCTTAGCTTCTTAGGAAAAACTCAGGATTCCCTCTCTCTCTACAATACGACAGCACTGTGAATATTAGCACATGATGTTGGATACTTGAGTTAAACAGATGTGGGGAGCCATTCCTGGACCTAAGTACCATTTATATTGATTGGTAGGTGAACCTTTACCACTCAAAACAGCTCACAAGGTGGAGATTATAGTACCATTCCACTGATTTTTTTTTTAACTAAAGGGGCTCTCCATCTGAATTATTAACTTTTCAGAATGCTGCTGTGAAATCGGTCTGTAGTACCCTTACTTCTCTCCCTTCATCTCCCTTCTCCCCATGTCTCCATTCCTTTTTTAAACAGAGCTACCCCATAAAAGCATAACCTCAATAACCAATCTGGAAGGCTGGGTAGGACACCCCCTGGACCCTGTGGGCACTCTCTTCAGTAGCCTCATGGAAGCTTGCCACACTGAGGATGAAGGCTTCTCTGGGCTCTCAGATTTTACAGGTAAAGAAAGCCATTGGCCCTTGTTGGCTCTTGTCTTTTTCTAATCCCAGAGTTTGGATGTTCGTCTGTGTTTCTCTTCACAGTATATATAGTATCAAATGATTTCTTTTTGTGTCCTTTGGTATTTCGCCTGCATGTGTGTCTGTGTGAGGGTGTCAGATCCCCTGGAACTAGTTACAGAAAGTTGTGAGCTGCCATGTGGGTGCTGGGAATTGAACCCAGGTCCTCCGGAAGAGCATCCAGTGCTCTTCACTGCTGAACCATCTCTCTATTCCTTAAGTATATTTTATAAAACCATGTAGTTAATAGTGTCTGTGGGTTGTGAGAGCTAGGAAGTGGGCACTCATGCCTTGGGTGGTCTTCCCCCAAGAAGAAAATCTTTAGAATCAGTGAATTGAAAATCTTCAGTCTGGCAGTGTTTATCAGTGACCCAAAAAATACACATGGCACATTGATTCTGGCACATGATACTACCCTAAGAATTTAGTAGCATTTATGACTTGTCCAACCTTGATGATGATACAACTAAAGTAAGTAAGTAAGGCTGTGCCTATAACATTCAGGACTAGAATATTTAGTTGCTTTTCAAATTTGTCTTTGCATGAAAAGTGACTTAAATAGTCTAAGGGAACTATTAAATATCTTTCACATTTGTTTGGCAGCATACATTCCTTAAAAGTGGTGTTTGGAGATTTCTCTTTGGTCTCTTGGGAACTGAGAATCATCCCTTCACAGGGTACCTAAGGCAGGGGTGGGGAAGAACGAAGATCAGTCATTGTTTGTTCTGTGGAGACGAAACACGGTTGACTATCTTGTCCATCTCAGTTTTGCCCTTGATAGTTGCCTTCCTAAGTTGGGGGTGGCCCAGGTTCTGTTTGGGAGGGTGGCAGATGTCTGTCCACATTCATGTTTCCCTGGGAATTGGATGACTGAAGTAAAAATGTCAAATTGAGGCCACTGGACAGAGACAAGCGTGGTTCTCTGCCATTGACTGACCTTGAATAGCAAAAGGACCCTGAAGTTGAATTACATATGCTGTATTCTTTACTTATTTCATTGGAAATTTTAGTATTATAGTAAAAGTATGAAAACATTTTTCATGTCAATCTTTAAAATGTGCAATTATAGTCATGTAATTTTTTAAAGATTTTATTATTAGCATATATTGGTTATGAAATACAATGAGTCTTGTAACTCTGGTAGCATGTGATTTTAGTTTTGTTTAATTAAAATCTTTGTTTTTACTCTTGTAATCTTACATCTATAGTTTTCTTTGGTATCTCATTTTAATGACAAAAAAAGATTAGTAATCCCACAAAACATATGTATTTTATTATCCATAGTCACTGTTTAAAATATGCTAGCTGGATAGTGGTAACACGTACCTTTAATACCAGCACTTGAGGCAGAAGCAGGCAGATCTCTGTGAGTTCGAAGCCAGCTTGGTCTACAGAGAGAGTTCCAGGGCTACACAGAGAAACCTTTGTCTCTAAAAATGTGGGTGGGGGAGTGAAGCCTAGAAAGCTATGCATCTTAATGTAAAAATTGGATGTTCTGGCTTTCTCAGAATTAAGTCAGTTCATTCACTGGTACTGATGGGAACATATAATTTGTATCAGTTGTAACTTAAGTCCATTTTTATGACATTTTATAGAAAATGTGGGCCAGTGCAAGTCCCTGGAATACCATCACCTGCCTGCACATAAGTTCTTAGAAGAAGGGGAATCCTATGTAACGCTGGCTGTGGAAGTGGCCCTGATCGGACTTGGGCAGCAGCGGATCATGCCTGATGGGCTGTACACACAAGAGAAGGTTTGCCGGAATGAAGAGCAGCTCATTTCGAAGCTTCAGGAAATTGAATTGGATGACACACTGGTGAAAATTTTCCGCAAGCAAGCAGTCTTCCTCTTAGAAGGTACCATGATGAAGGGGCCTGGTCTCTGTACTAATCTTTGTTCTGTTAAGAGCACTGTAGATGCTTTGAGTATGGTGGGTGTCCTGTTGGATATAACTACACAGCATCCGAAATGTGCTCAACTAAGAGACCAGTCAACCGACTTAAGAGCCAGGTGTTTATCTAGGTTTTTATCATTTGATTTAGGTTGTCATATAGGATAGCTAGTTTGAAATCAGCCAATTTAATGTCACTTTCTTAATAAAGGACTATTTATTCATGCTGTGTGGTTCCTGAGGTAAATACATTGTTGCTATTTAATGAGATATTATTGGTACCCATGTTCCTATTTGCTTGATCATGTAAATAATAAAGTGGAAACTGGCTGGCATTCCTGTAGATTCATTAGCTGTTACACAACATCTGGCCTCTTAGTGTCGTGTGCACTTGGCCCACAGAGGACTGAAGACTACAGGGGGTGGGGGTTGTCTACTGCTCTCTAATAATGTCACAAGATTCACTAGGCATAGGGTCACCCAGGAAAAGGCTTCCCAGACTATCTGAAGCAAAGGTGAGTCCCCTTGATTTTATAAGGTCTGGGTAATTTAAAGGTCCTAAACTTATATTTGGCTGACACTATTGATAATGTTTTCTCAGAAAGGTAAGTGTAATTAATATAACTTAGTGCGTACAAAATTAATTGACTTATTGGTAGAAATTGCTTCTCTTTGAGATGTGTGCTGTGATGATGGGATTTTTCTGTGATTGCCGGGTAAAGTGTGCTGACATTTTATGTCATGGACAGCTACACATTTTAGAGAAAATACTATTTAAAACCTTGTAATTTGTCCACAACTAAAGATCTATTTGAGAGAAAATAGTTTTTCAAGTATATTATAATTTATACATTTTAAAAGGGAAAACGTTCTTAAACTTAGCCTTAATATGGTTCTTCATCTTGGGGGGAAAATTCCAATTTTAAATTTTGAAGTACTTTCCTGTAGTTTGTCATTCTTACTATTATTTATTTATTAACATATAAAGACTGTAACATGAATTGCTAAACAGTCTTATTAATAAAAAACCCAGGGGCACATATTGGGGTAAAAGCTGAAAGATGAGAGAGGCAGAGAGCAAGCCCCTCATTCTTACCCCTACGAAATCCCCACCAAAAGAGAGTGAGCTCCTCTCTCCACCCTTCATCACTTCCTCTCTCTGCCCAGCTCCATCTCTTCCTGTCTGTCTGTACAGACCTCCATACCTCTATGGTTAACTTGTGGCTAGCTTCTCCTTCTGATTTTCAGGCAAGCTTTATTTGTTAGAGCACAAATAAAATATCACCACAAAAGATAAAAGGCCTGTCCTGGCTATTTCAAGACTAATACTGATTATTTAACTACTTTTTATTATAAGAGCTCTGTCTAAATTGGGGGGGGGGCTCTGACTTACTGCTGCCTCCTCCCCTTTCTTGGCCTTCTAGGGCCCAAGAGTAGCTGGTACAGGACTGGAGCAGTCACAAGGAGGCTGGGCCATTTCTGTACATACCAAAGATAACAAGCTCCATTAGTGAGTTGACTCCATGAGCTCATGGAGTCCTCCATACATTTGTACTCTTTAGGAGGGTCAGGAATTTCTTAGCAGATTGGACACCTGAGAAAAGGGAGCAGTGAGTATATTGTTGCTGAGTGTGTGTGACTCTCTGCTGGCCATGGTACTGGTGGCTCAGTCACACATTAGAGAAGTACCTTTGGGGAAACTTCGTGCCAGATGTCAGGGTTTTGTTATTTAGTACACTTGAATTCAGGGATTATAGCTATTATTAATCTAAAAGTAATTCTGTAATACCTAACTTAGTGCTTTACTTGTTGAATATGTATTCTGGCTTTCTCTGAATAATAAAAAGGTAACTTAGTGGTTTAAAGGGAACCTCTAAAAGGCAATGGAGACAGAGTGAAGAATATGGGTAGTCTGCGATATAGATTGCTATAATTTGTCATGAAGTATAATGGGCCTGGAGGTTTCAGTCGCCTAGTGTTGTATCAACATGGGATAGACAGGTGATGTAGGCATTAAGTTTTACTTCTAACAGTGTTTTGGGAATTCAAAGAAACTAGAATCCAAGACCAAAGTGTTGACCAGTCCTGCTTCTCAAGAGGGCTGTGTTTCTGTGTGAAGACCTCTTGTCTGTCCTCACTTGACAGAGACAGAACAAGCTATTTGGCCTTCTTTTTCTCTCTCCTTACAAAAATGAGTTCCTTGGGAATTTTGTTTGCTTGGTTGGTTGGTTTCGGTTTTTTGAAACAGGGGTTTCTCTGTGTACTTTTGGTGCCTGCCCTGGATCTCACTCTGTAGACCAGGCTGGCCTCGAACTCACAGAGATCTACCTGGCTTTGCCTCCCGAGTGCTGGGATTAAAGGTGTGTGCCACTGCCACCCTGCTCTTTGGGAATTTTGAATCCTCTTCACTCTCCTCCTCCAACCCATCGCAGGTCCTTGCCCCCCTTCCCTACATACCCAACTTTGTGTACTCTTTTATATATATATATATAAAAGCAGGTCTAGTTTGTGCTGCTCCTATGTACTCTGGGATCTGTGGCCTTCCACCGAGCAGGGAAGCCTACAAGGGGCCATAACCTCTCTCTCCCAGCAGCTACCAGTTGTCAGTAGCTTCTCAGCTAGGGCTGGGACTACTGTATGCTGCTCTCCTCCCTTCTCTGTGCTGGTGCTGTGTCTGACGAGAGCCTACTGAGTTCTTGCCATGCTGTCGCCGCTGCTGTGAGTCAGGACAAGTGCACTGCTGTGTCCAGGAAGCTAGTCCTCTGGTCGTCACTGCCTGGCTCTAGTCCTCTGCCCTCTTCCACAGTGTCCCTAATCCTAGGAGGAAGGGCTGTGATATAATGTCCCATTTAGGCTGATCATTTCAGTCCTTTATTCTCTACATTTTGAACCGTTGTGGGTCTCTGTTAATTGCCGTCTACTTCAAAAAGAAGCTTCTGTGATGTGGGCTGTAATGATAAGTCATTAGGAGTCAATGAATATTAGGCTGCTTGAGCAGAGTCATAGTAGTAGGTTCTCCCCTGAGGCCTGTAACTTGTTTAGGCACAGGTTCTCAGACCCAGGCTTGGGTTTCAGCTCGTGGGGTGGGCCTTAAATCCAGTCAGAAGCGGTTGTGTACTCCTGTGACACTTGTACCGCTATTGCCCCAGTGAGTGGGCATATTCTGCCAGGCCAATCATTATTGTAGCTCACAGAGTTCATAGCTGGGCAAATGGACATTAATCCTGTTAGTTCAGTGCCCTGCCTCGAGGACCTCATTTAGATGTAATTACTTTCATAGAGTCTGTTCTTCAGATATGTTCACATTGGGGTAGGAATTTTACTATATGAGTTTGGAGATTCATACACATTTAGTTCATCACAGTAACCAGTAATGTAACTTTGCTTTTTGAACAAAGGGTACACATATAACAATATCTACTTTTCACAAATACTGTATTACTAAACATTTTGAAATGTCTTACAAAGATTAGTAGATTTGGCAAAATTAGAAATGTGTCATGGATTATAGTTTGTTAAGGTTAAAATGAGTTGTGTTTGAGTTTCAAAATATTTAAATAGTGAATAACTTAAAAATACTAACCTGGGAACTGAATTACAAAATGACTTCTGGATCACTCTAGAATGTCTCTTGCTCCTGCCCAAACCCGAGTCTGGTAGACTTGTCTCACCATTTTTTCTGCTCTGCATTTCTTGCACTCTGGATTCTTTCCCAGACTGGTTTTTCTCATGGAAAACAAATGTTTTTTGTCCCCTGAGCAGCAGTGTCATGGCTCATAATTCTAGAAACCATGAGACGAATGTTACCCAAAGGTGACGTGAAACTAATTTATTAAACACTTTACAGGAACTAAACCTCAGGACACCTCAGTGCGAGGGTTAGAACTAACCACTGTGGTTTCCTTTCAAAGCTGAAGTCTGTACTTCCTCTGAGAGAAGCATTTGGGGAGCACCCAGGGGACCAGTGCTGCCACCGCACCTGTCAGAATTCACTAAGAAATGAGTTTTGACAGCTGAAATGTGATTTCGCTTTCAAAATTGGCCTGCTGGAGCCAGAAGAGTACAGTTCCATTATTTTAATGTTTTTCTTTTGCTTACAGTGAATACCAAATGGGTAACTTCTTATTAATCACTTTGTGGAAATTACTGTTCCTGCTTATTAGAAGCGTAGTGTACTGAGTGTGTTCTGAGGGCCCAGTGTCCTCCCATATGTAAGACTGAGCTCTTTCTGGACCTGCCATGTCTTGGCCCTAAACCGTATGGGTCAAGACACAGGTTCCTTAGCTAAGCATTTCTGTATCTGGATCCTCCGTTAACATGTACCAAGAAAGAACTTTCTCTAGTTCTGCAAGGATTTGTGCTTCAGAGGGCCTCTTTATCATAGGTCCTTGTGCTGTGTGTGGCCTCTGCCTCTTAGTTCCGTGGTTCCTATTTTAGCAATAGGACACTTGGGAAACTGTGCATGATGTGAAGCCTATATTGAGTACTGTGCCCTTAAGAACCTTTTGACTAAGAATTTCTTTCTTTCTACTATTACTTAGTTCAGATTCTTGATTAATGAGCTATAAATTTGCATAAGGAATTTGAAATACAGTTTAAATTAGGTATAAGTTTACATAAAGAGTATGAAATACAGTTAATAAGAAGTGTTAGCTTATTCTTTGGGAATGTAAACTGTGTGTGTTTTCTTCCACAGCTGGACCATACAGTGGTTTAGGTGAAATCATCCATCGGGAGAGTGTTCCAATGCACACATTTGCCAAGTATCTCTTCACCTCTCTCCTACCTCACGATGCTGAACTGGCATACAAAATTGCACTGAGAGCAATGCGGTATGTATCCAGAGCCCAGGCACGTAGAGACAGGCCGCAGTCCCCATGGGAGAAATGGGCCATTAGCTGACCTCATAGCCAGTCATGTTTCTTAGAGGCCACAAAGAAGCTAGAGAATCGACTTACTTGCTTCCTGAATAGTTGTGAGGCAATCTGTTTGTTGTGATTTGATTTTGCTTTAAAGTAAGGGAGTGGCGGGGCTCATTTTTCTTAACTGCTGTTAGACTATGGCCATCATATCCTTTTCTCTTCATGGTAGAACTTGGGAATACAATACAGCTTCAGAACAGTTTAATCACAGGATACCGGTTTAACGCTTCCTGAATGATCAGCTGTTTTAAAAAAGAATTTAAACACATGATAAACAACAAATATCCAAGAGTGAGTGTGGTAACTGAGGAACACTTTCACACTTGTGAGCCCACATCGAGGCACCAGTACAGGAAGGCCCTGCACCAGCAGGACACATCAGTGCACAGCTGGAGGCCAGATGGGATGTGTCTGGCAGTAAAGGAATCTTGGTTAGGCATCTCTCAGGATCCGGCCACTTGAGCTCCACGGCTTCCATCCCCTCCTCAGGATTTTTGGTCATGGCAATGAAAATGGTCTCTGCCAGCTCACTGGCTTATTCTCACTTCCCTTTGAAAAATTAATTCACCAAATAATGGCTTTTTATCATGAATTTGCTCAAGGTTGATACTTTTTGATGTGCTCTTAAGAGCCTATTTTTAAATCTTGTGTCTAACCTGTTCAACTTGAAGAGCCTGAAGGGAACAGCTGCTATTCTGAAAGCTTTAGTCTTTTCCCTTTTGTGTTTTTAAATGAATAAATCACTTTTAAGTTTTTAATGGAAAGTTTAGATTATATATTATAATGCTAGACTAAAGACAAGCCCTGTTTAGATCTAAAAGCTTGAGTAGGTTTGATCCCATAAGAAGAACCTTCATCCTTGTCTGTAATCGATATAAGATTGACACATGAATCCTTCCTAAGAATCACCAGCATCTTCAAAGTTACTCACACATCTGTCTGTCTCACACTTGTGTAAGTACCACGTGCTAATCAATTGTGCCATTCTGTTTGTGCAGGGTTAGGGTCGTGTGTGTGTGTGTGTGTGTGTGTGTGTGTGTGTGTGTGTGTGTACACGTATACCTGTGTCACTGTTTCAGGCTTGACATGTAATTTCACATGCATTTCTAGACCACTGGAGACATCAGTCATTTATTAGAGGAACATTCTAGTACTTGGTTGGTCTTTAAATTGACAAAAATCTAAGTCAGTAACTAACATGAGCAACAATTTTCCCCATAAAATTGTTTAATACCACTTGTTTTATATTTTAGAGCACATTTTCATAAGTAGGTATAAAGTCCCATTTTTAGAAAGTAGAAGTCTTCTGGGGACAGAGTCACCTGTATACTTATTCTAATCCTAAGAATTCCACTCTTGTTTAAGGGGGAGAATGTTAATGTGATGATACCGTCAGGTACTGTTGCTACTACCACCATGAAGGGTGAACTAGCGTCATATTCCTGTGTGGTTTGGGCTTATGTGACAGAATCTACTGTCCTGATGAATGCCGGGAACACGAGCAAGGGGGTGGTGGCAGGGCACAGGGGCTGCCTTCTCCTCCACTCTCTCCTGCTTGCTCCTCGTATCTTGCCCAGAGGCCTTCTGTGGATGTGGCATGGGGAAGGCACCAGAGCACTTCAGGGGAGCCAGGGACTAGGGAGGGAAGAGAGAGATGTGGCTTTCGTGCTTGCTTCTTAGTCCTGAGAGAGAGAGGCCAAAGAAGGGCAGCTTCCCCTCACTTTCTCGTCTTCCCAGGACTGTTGATGACCTTCCTCTGTAGCAGCTCTGGCAAGAATCCGAGCGCTTAGGCGAGAACAGGCATCTTTCTTCTTGAGTGCTCATCTCTTTGACTAATCAGAGCGATGTCCGGTGTGAAGACTCGATTTTTTTTTTTTTTTTTGTATGATACCAGTGGACTGATGGATGATTCTTACGGTATTCATTATTCCAGTTATAGGAGAAATCACTAACGTGATTTGTTTTCGACAGTTGTTTATTGTCAACATAGCTTGAAATCAGAAATTATAAATACAAGTCAGGGTTTCTTTATGTATCCCTGGCTGTCCTCAAACTCACTTTGTAGACCAGGCTGGCCTTGAACTCACAGAGATGTACCTGCCTCTGCCTCCCTGAATTCTGGGATTAAAGGTGTGCACCACCACTGCCTGGTTTGTTTTGTTGTTATTGTGTTTGTTTGTTTGTTTTTAATGAAAATATTAAAAAAAATAATACATGGAGATCAAGTCTCATGTTTCATATTTCTTGTGTGTCTGAATTTCCATGAATGTCACACAGTATTCTTAGTGGTGCTAAGGGATGAAAGGAAATCATTAGGTTTGAGCAGGGAGCCATCAGCAAGGTGAGCTGTACAGTTCCCCTGAACTCATGCCTAGATCAGCATCCATCTCTCTAAGTGTCTGTCCAGGACTCTGGCTTCTGGCTGGTCATCATGGCCAGGGTATTGGACATGTAACACTGAATGACCCTTCCTTTCCTTCTCACTGCAGGTTACTAGTATTGGAATCTACTGCTCCGACAGGAGACCTCACCCGCCCCCACCACATTGCATCAGTTGTCCCCAACCGATATCCTCGGTGGTTCACCTTAAGCCACATTGAATCCCAGCAATGTGAGCTGGCATCCACCATGCTCACTGCGGCCAAAGGTAGTGTGTGTGGTGTCTGAAAACCTCATTGTTTCATTGGTTTGCACTGTCCTATCTTTACCCAGGAAACCTTTCTTTTAATTGTTTTTAAATCCAGTTCTCCACAGTGGGATTACTGTCAGATAAGTCCCAAAGAATCTTTTTAGAGATAATGACTTCCTACTTGACTCTGGAGGCCAGTGGGTGCCACTCATTTGAGCCTGGCATTGTGTGTCATGTTACTGACTGTGCAACACCATCCCCCAGCCAAAAACATGAAATCATTGAGATTTAGGAAGAGAACAAAAGATTTGGCTGGTTTTGTTGTCCGTAAAGACATAACTCTTCACTACAATACATAAGCAGAAGCTAGGAGAAGCGTTTGTCGGTTCGAGTCCCTCCCACCCCTGTGCTGGTTGGTTCTGGTTTATATCTGCCTTTAGTCACCGAGGGTGTGTCTCAGCCCATATTTATGTAGTGCTGAGATTATTTATAGACTGCAGTGAGACACTTAGTCATAACATCTGTGGCAGCTGCGAGCACCCTAGGTAAACGAGCGTGTGCCTTTGGTTCTGTGTCCTTTGTCCTCTGTCCTCTGTGTATGTCTCTCTGTGTGTGGACGCGTGGCCGTTCTCTGTTGATCCTGCTTCACCTTACCTTCGACTCGGTTTGATTTGCTTTTCCCTTGTTCATTGCAGGCGATGTCCGGAGGCTGGAAACAGTATTAGAATCCATCCAGAAAAACATTCACTCCTCATCACACATCTTTAAGCTTGCCCAGGATGCATTTAAAATAGCAACTCTCATGGACAGTTTGCCAGACATCACTCTTTTGAAAGTGTCTCTGGAGCTGGGCCTGCAGGTACTGGTCCTTCTTGGGGCACCAAAGACCACTGCTAACGGCCCTCGAAGGGTTGTGTTCATTTTCGGTTTTCAGTGACTCTCTAGAGCCCAGATGTGATGGACTTTTGGACAGCACTGTCTTTCAGAGCTCTGCTAACTTCCAGCTCAGCCAGATTTCAGTCTGGGCTATGGCAACCGCACAGTTAGAATCCTTGTTTGTGTCCCTCGACTTTGAAAAACATTTTTTTTCTGAATTATAGCCTTAGCATTTCTGTTTCTCTTGTGAATGAATGGAGAAATACTGCTGACCAGAGAGTTGAGTAAAGCTAGCACGTGCAGTAAAGATCCAGGTGTAAGGGCTGGCTTCTCAGAGGCAGTATGAGTTTTTGTTGATGTTTGCATTGGGCAGTTCTGTCTCCTTTTTCTAACACTGAGGAAACTGGGTAAAGGTGGGGCAGTCAGCCAGGTTCCAGTTTCAGAGTGCAGCAGAACGCAGCAGCAGCAGGAACACGTGGAGCCCATTGCACAGGTGACATTTGCTTCCTGAGAGTTCCTGCGCAGGTTACTGTACAAACCAGGAACCACAGCCTGCTTCTCACTTCCTTCCTGAGACCTGTGCTAACATTTATGTTCTCTCTCATTAAAAAGTAGTTACACCCTCCCTAAAGCATGGGAATTAGAAGGCCCTGATTAGATTATTGATTTGTTTTCTAAGTTATCGATTCTTCCTTTCAGTGATGTATTAGTAATGTTTAATGCAGTGGGAAATGCAAGTACCACTGTAGCATGAGGTACTGTATAAGCAGAGACACAAAGGTTGCTTTTAAGTGTGGCTTAGAGTTTATTTTCTTAAACATACATTCTTGTTATTTGGCTTACTTTTATTACAGATTGCCTTATCTTTCAGAGTGTGATGCAGAAAGAAACATTAATGTGGTTTCTCTGTGTGTTTGGAATTCTGGGTAAATGGCAGATCAGTGACAGCTCACCCCTTACTCCATTCTTTCAGAACCTAAGAAGAATCCTGCAGGCCCTTTCTAAGGCCTTACGGTGTTAGGATACTAGATATTTTTATAAATGTGAAGAGGTGCATAAGGTGATCTTGGAAATTCTTACTAGAATGTAGGAGGGAGCAGAAATCAGCAGTGATGTCAAAGATTGTTTCTTTCCATAGATCTAAGGTTACCGTCATGATCAGAGATTGAAGGAATAATCAGAGTTCTAAAGTACATCGTACCCATACATGTCTTTCCTCCCCCCCCCCCATAAGAAACCTCAGAAATCAAAAGTCCTAGAATACGAAAACTGGCAAGCAGAAGAAGGCCCAGACTCTATTGAATTTTTTAACCCCATCCTTTGACTCAGAAAGAAAAGGCATTGAATGACTTTCCCAGGATTTCACATCTGGCTAGTATCAGAAGTACTGGGTGGGTTTCTTACCTCTCAGGCCAGGGCAAGGACAGCTCCGAACAGACATGTAGATCTTTACTCTAATAAAAATGCTTTCTGGTCCCCTGGGAGTTAGTCTGCCTATTATTTTAAACTGTGGGATAAATTGGATTTTTTCCCCATTGACATAAAATTATCTTCAAAACATTTTGTTACCCCACTTTTACAGGTTATGCGAATGACGCTGTCAACCCTCAATTGGCGACGGCGAGAAATGGTGCGGTGGCTGGTGACATGTGCTACTGAAGTTGGTAGGTAACTTTTGGAGGAGAAGCCTGGTGGGTGCTCATGGTAGGATTTCATCTCATGTTAGGAGAAACCATTTGTGGCTACCTTGACTTCCCCAAGGTCCTGCCCCGCTGGAGCGCACACCAGGGGTTCCCTTCTCTGCTCCAGACCCCATCCTTTACTTACACACTGCTTCTCAACTATCACAGTGGGCAGGCAGCTCCAGTCTCCTGCTTTAAATGGAGTGAACCAGTGAACAAGCACATTTTACTCAGTTCCGATGGCCACCTTATTCCGCTGAGGTCTTTCTTCTGAGTAGCAGGGAGAGGATGATCACTTGTGTGTGATTTGGATGAACTTTGAAGTGCGTGAGAAATTGTAGCTGGCCATAAGAGAATCCTCTGGCTGTCCATCAGCTGTGATTTATAGGACCCTTTAAGCCTATGGTTTTCCCTTTGCAGGATTTACAAAACTACTCTGTCCCAGAAAGAGCACAACACAAGCAGTGGTGGCTGGTTAAACTGTCTTCCTGTTTGCATCACAAAAGGAAGCACACCTCTTGCTGGGAAGACACTGCCCTGAGTGTCTAGATACTGACAGCAGATACTGTAAAATATTCTCATTACTCTTTCACTCATGTGTAACATAGTTGTTTTGGCAATCATGAATTTGATCTTGCATAAAACTTATCTTTGGATTAATACAGCGCTCTGTTGCTGAGACAATGTAAAGGTGATAGGGCTTTTAGAACTGCCCAAACCTCTGCCTGTGTGACAAGGTAGGTGGATCTGTGTACAAAGGGTTAAAGACTGTACAGGCCGTCTCCAGCGTCTGTGTCATCTGCTGGTCCGCTTGTACTCACTCTCTCTCTCTTGACTGTGGGTGATATTTTCTTGATTGCGGATCTTAAGGTTTTGTATTGTATGTTTTTTTTTAAACTTAAACACACACACACACACACACACACACACACACACACACAGTCCCTATTTGGGTGAAGGTTACCTGTTTTCTTTTCCCCTCCAATTCTGTAGTGTATAGCTGACAAGAGGCCCCAGTGAGCGAGTACCCATTAGTAAAAAACCAGTGTCTGAAATGGCAAGCAGTGCAGTGCAAATACCAGCCACCGAGAGGATTGCATCTTTATTATAGGAAGTTCATGTTCCTGTCGGGCACTCCACAGAATAACAATGCATGTGATGACCCTACTCTTAAAGGCTGCTCCCTGGCACATTACCTTCAGGGTTTCTGGTCTAGTTCCTGTTCCGTGCTGGTTAACAGTGTGAGCATCAGTTCTAAAAGTGCCCGTAGAACCTGTATCCAGCCTTCCTGTTGGTGGTAATGGGGCTTGTTTGTTTCTTGCAGGTGTTTATGCCCTGGACAGCATCATGCAGAGCTGGTTTACCCTCTTTACTCCCACCGAGGCCACAAGTATTGTTGCGACTACCGTCATGTCCAACAGCACCATTGTCCGCCTCCACTTGGACTGCCACCAGCAGGAAAAGCTGGCCAGCAGTGCCCGGACCCTGGCATTGCAGTGCGCCATGAAGGACCCGCAGAACTGCGCCCTCTCTGCACTGACCCTCTGTGAAAAGGATCACATAGCTTTTGAGACGGCGTACCAAATTGTCCTCGATGCTGCTACCACCGGCATGAGCTACACGCAGCTCTTCACAATCGCGCGGTACATGGAGCACCGGGGGTACCCCATGAGGGCCTACAAGCTGGCTACGCTGGCCATGACCCATCTCAACCTGAGCTACAATCAGGACACACACCCTGCCATTAACGACGTCCTGTGGGCCTGTGCGCTTAGTCACTCCCTAGGTAAAAACGAGCTTGCAGCTATAATACCTCTGGTGGTCAAGAGTGTCAAGTGCGCAACAGTGCTGTCGGACATTTTGCGCAGGTGCACTCTGACCACCCCTGGCATGGTGGGACTTCATGGAAGGAGGAACTCTGGTAAGCTCATGTCACTGGACAAAGCCCCTTTGCGGCAACTCCTGGACGCCACGATCGGGGCCTATATCAACACAACGCACTCACGACTCACACACATCAGTCCTCGGCACTATAGTGAGTTCATAGAGTTCCTCAGCAAGGCCCGAGAGACCTTCCTAATGGCACACGATGGACACATTCAGTTTACACAGTTTATTGACAACCTGAAACAAATCTACAAAGGCAAAAAGAAACTGATGATGTTGGTTCGGGAGAGGTTTGGTTGATAGAACTTGTATGAATGGGGTGGGGGTGGGGTGGGAGGGGTGGTTTGTTTTTACTTGAGCCTGCCTTTGTACCCTTTTTAACTTAAAGAACAGAGCCACACCGGTATTATATGTGTATAGTTATATTGCGTTTGCAGACTAAAGTGTCATGTTGTGAAAGTTTGTGTGTGTTTTTAAGTTTCTCCCTTTTTCTTTCCTTTTGTTTTTAATTCTGTTTTACTGGTTTGTGTGAGAGAGGTTGAAAAGGTTTGGTTTACACTGAGTATATGTTGTCAAGTGGCAAAAGTCCACATAGCTCTCCTGTTTTCTGTATACGTTCACAGCCTCAAAAAAAAAAAAAAAATTGAAATGGCTTTAAAAACCAAACAGAACACCTCCATCCTGTGATAAGTACCTCGAATGGATTCAGCTTTACTCCTTTGTAACTCATCTTCACATTTTCAGCATAGTTAACAAACCAACAAAACGAAATACTATAGTAAAAAGGCTGACCCACGTGGCTTTGCAGTGCTGTTCGTCCAGAAGCATGGCACACGATGCTTGTGCATGTGGAGACTTAGCGACTGTCAACATACATTCTCAGGGATTTATCCAAAAACTTAAAAAAAAGAATGAGAGCATTTATTGTACTGTATATATATTATAGTATATGTCTGAATATTGAAAATATAACATTAACTAATTTATAAAAAAATATTCTATGTAATGCAAAATACTTGAAGCTGCAGTAGCTTGGTTTTAAACAAAAACAAAAAATGGAGAGAAAACCTATCAGAAGGACTAAAAGTACGCCTCGCTTCGGGGTTGGCTCAGGCAGTGAACTTCGTGCTGGGCATCTGCAGAGCCACCTTCGGACTGCGCAGTTGGACTGAGCTCTATTGGGAAGATTCCATACCTATATATATCTATACAGCTCCTGTATACATATATATATGTAGACACACAGACACCAACAACCACTACACCACACATGCTTGTAACAGGCACTCGAATAAAGAGGGACAATACACAGCCAGAGCAGCAAGCCTTAGCATTAAGAATATACAGTATGCCAGAACTGGGGTGCGTGCCTCCTAGCCTAGGAAACTTAAAATATCCTTTTGACACAAAAACGCAAAATGTTTTCCAAAACAATTGACATGATCCATTACGCCTTTGCAGTGAGCTAATAAGCTAACGTTTGTGCACAGATAACATTATATATATTATATATCTATTCTGCATAGGTATTTTGACTTTGTGCAGGACAGAAAGTTGTGTAGGTATGACTGTTCTACTTTTCAGTTCTTTTTTTTTTTTAATATATTTTATTTTCTCTAGAATTACTCAAACAAAAGCAGCCTTCTATCTTGCCTTGTCTTAATGCTTTAAAATAACCAAACTGGAGATGTAACTACCAAACTGTTGATTATATTAAAATACCAACCTTGGTTACAGTGTAGTGTCTTTCCTTTAGCTGATGGTCCTGTAACCTTGTGCTTCTGAAAGCAACCTTATGTTTTGGTGCAAAAGTCGTCCCGTGTCTCTTGTTCCCTTCACTAGAGGACATGCTAGAGGTATGTTTGTAGGTATTTTTGTTTAGAAAAACTATTTCATGCGCTCCATTTTATTTATTATAATAGATAAAAAGAAAAAAAAAGGTTGTACTTCGTCACTCATGTAAACATGCTCATGAAGTTGAAAGTAATTAAGATTTGATACACTGATATCAATTTATTTATGTAACTAAATCACTGTTTTATAAACTTGTTAATGATCAACAATTTTTGTTTTGATTAAAATTAGTTTTTTGAAAGTTGATTCTGCCTCCTTTATGGTGTGTCTCTTGTTCCACTTGAGTTGGGTGATTATCAGCCTGATGTTGCTGCATCTGAGTGTTTAATAACAGTTATATTCATCCACTAGATACTTACGCACTGTATTCCAGGCACTTTCCTAGACCCTAGGGATTGATACAATGATGAACAAAACTGGAGCCCAGAGCTTGCTGTCTGCTTGGTATAGAAGATGTATATAAATCAGATGACCTCAAAGATAAAAATGAGACAATAGCTGAATTGTTTTCAGTCTGTAAAGTTCATCATCTCTCCCTGGCTAATTTAGGATGCTAAGTACTTTGTATGTTTAATAAATGCTAAGGTTGTAAGGCTTGTGAGTGTATGTGGTTATAAAGGAAATTCCATTATAAGGGGCAAATTCTGTACATTCACTATAGGTATCTGTACTACACTACCTCTATCAAAGATCTGTGTACAGAAAGGTGAAAAATGTAGTGTGTGTATGTGTACACTTCAAAATACCACAAAATGCACTGCTAAGAATATAGTTTAGTACAGTATATTAACATTATTGTACAGCAGATCACCAGAAATTTCTCAGCTTGCAGAATGGAACAACTTCCCCCACAGTGCCTGGTTGATACCTGTCTCTCTCTATGTTACAAATTAGTTGCTTTGGATGAAGGCTTCCTCTAAGTGAATCCGTTAGATTATTTGTCTGCTTGCAACTGGCCTGTTTCTCTTAGCATAGGTCCTCCAGGTTCATCCATGGAGAAGCATGTGTCAGAGTTCCCTGCTTTTTAAGACTGCGCTCCATCCCATCATGTAGACTTACCACATTGTTTACTCGTCCATCAGTGGACATTTGGGCTGCTTCTACTTCTTGGCTGGTGTTAACGATGCTGCTTTTAATTGGGGAGATAGTTCTTAGAAAGGTTCTCAATTTTGTGGATATGGATACATACCCAGATATAGAACTGACAAAATAGGTTTTTTTTCTTTGAATGGTTTTTGTTGTTGTGAGGTTCTCCAGTTTTCAGAATGTTCCCTTTTAAAATATTTTTAGTTTCTTAACATCTGTTCTTCAAAGTAGATGACATGTTAAGAAGTTAAGCCAGTAGGCAGAAGTGAAAATCTATTGGTGACATTGAAAGTCCAATTATTGCCTAGTAGGAATAAAAACTCTGATGTGGAACGTAATTGCCTCCTTTTTTTGGTAAGCTTATTCGTAGTTTTGGTAAGAGTTAATATTGCTAAGGGCAAATACCAGTTTACCTAAGTACTGGGACATTCCACAATGAAGTAGACTGCCAAAAGGGACCTGGCATCAAAGGAAGAAGATACATGCCTTTTAGTTGCTAAGAAGTGACCCTATACCCTATGTGGGTGATGGAGAACAGCGATGCTGTACCTCTAGCCCCTGATGTGGGTGATGGAGAGCCTGACTGCAACTGTGAAACTTTCTGTGTCTTGTGTATCTACAGGAATTGGAGCCTTAGGAACAGCTGCATCAGCAATAGTTTGATTTTCCTGTGCTGCCATTTGGCATGGACTTCATAATTTCTGCATTTTGAAGACTACTAGTTCCTTAAAATCCAACCAAAGAAGTTATAGTCCCTATTCCCCTTGTACTGTCCCTGAGCACCTCCTTCCCCTCCGGCTTTTTATTGTGAATTTTCAAACATGCAGCAAGGTTGAAAGAGTATCAAAATGAAAGCTGCAGTTTCCTGACGGCCCCTGTGACCCACAGTCACAGCTCAGGCCCGGGCTGCAGGCCCTGTCCATGTAGAAGGCTGGGCTCTTCTGAGAACCATGATTGGGTCCGAAGTGCGAAAGGAGAAAGCTTCTCGGAGCCAGACTGGAGACACCTTCCTATTGGAGGTAGGAAGAACTATGAAGAATGAAGAAAAAATTAATAATAAAATAAATTGCCCATGGGTCAGGTGTAGCTCACACCTTTAATCCCAGCACTAGGGAGGCAGAGAGAGATGGGTCTCTGAGTTTGAGGCCAGTCTGATCTACTCATCAGTGAGTTCCAGGACAGCCAGGACTACACAGAGAAACTGTCTCAGGGAGGAAAAGAAAAACAGCATAAATAAATTGCCCTATAGATGTGTATTAACATTCAGTGAAGAAGAATAAAAAGGCTCCACTATCACCTACCTTGAAGAATGGAGACCTTCAAATGCCTGTTCGAAGGAATTTGCTTTTCTTCCACGTAAGGCTTTTCAACGGCCCGCTGCCTTGTAAATATGTTGCTTTGGGAAATACGCAATGTCCAGCAGATGAAATATCCTCTAGAACAATTGGATCACTGCTTCTGCTTTAGAATAAACAATGCACTGTCTGTGTCCACAGACAACAAAGGGATGTTCAGGGTTGGTATAGTATGTTCGGGTCCTATCAGAGTTCGGTTATCACTGTCATGATGGGCGGAACAGCAATGGCAGGTCTCTCATGCTTACCATACACAGACACTTGATGCATTTTACACTGGTGAATGCATTTGTTCAGTCTTCTGTTATTGCTATCCCAAGTGTACCCAAAAAGAAACAAAAGCACCGATTATCCAAAGTCACACAGTACCAGACAGCAAATAGCTACCAGCTCTGGCTACTGTCTCCAAAGCCACCTTCCTAAGTGGCTCATGCTCTGTTGCTTCTCATGGAATTACATTTATTGATCATGCACTGTGTCTTAGCACTTGCAGAACCCAAAGAAATATATTACACAGTTCCGACCCTCAAGAGAACTTGCTAAGATGAACTTAAAAATAGGTGAGTGAGCAAGATGACAGGGAGAAACTATCCTGAGTTTTCAAATTTTTACTCAGTGGAGCTATGTGACATTACTTTTTACCATTTTCCAAGCTATGTCCCCGCCCCCTTCTCTCTCCCTGCCTCTCCTCTGTGTGGTGTGTGTGAATGTGTAGGTTCTAAATCATATCAGCTCACCTAACATTCCAGAGAGAACACAAAGTACAACCATGTTTTCCATTGCTGGGTCCTGATTGGTCTAGACTCAGCCATCACATCTGCATTTCAGCCAGTGGTTAGCAAAAAAATGGGGTGAGGGAAAGAGCAAGTCAATGAATTGTCATATTAGCTAAATGTACCTAGTCCCCTTAGTATTTGCATTGCCTTGTCCACCAGAGTTTGTTATCAGAGTGTGGCCTATGACCCATCTGCTTTCGAGGCACCAGAAGGACAGACATATGCCTAATGCCAAATGCAGACTTATTAAGGACACAGGACTGTATACAATGAAGCTTAGCTTTTAGAAAAACTACATTTTGCTTTTTACATCCAACATTCACACGTGTTATGAAAGGGGTGGGTTGAACAAGAAGATGGTCTGGAAAAGTGGATGTGTGGGGTGGCAAAACCAGATCCCAGCACTACTCATGGAGCCCAGCCACCGGCTCTGTACACGTCTCTACAGGGAATCCCTCCTGCCATCCAAAGAAGCAGCCAGCATCTGCCAAAGGGCAGGGAACAGGCTTGTGCAGAGGCCACACGTAGTCAGCAGAGAGTAGCTGAAGGGTGGACCCAAGGAGGTTTTCTCTTGACGAAAACTCTGAGTGGAACCCACAGCATTCAGCAAAAGATCTCTTGAAACATCTTGGGCATCGTGGCTTCCTAGGAAAACCCATACGCTGGCATGAGCATCCAGCACCTGAAAGGACATGGGAGCATGCAGAAAGTCTGCAAACTTGCAAGGCAGGAGCCTCCCTAGAAATGGCACTGCCAAACCCCAGAGCAGCCCCACCCTGTCTGGCTCACAGCTGAAGAGCATCTGCAGCCCCTGCTTTAAGCTATTCTCTCGTGCCTGATGATCAAATAAATGCCTCTTTGTTTTGGTTTTTCTGTGTCATGCCTCAAACCCTCCCATCTCCTCCTCACTGTGCAGCCAAAGTCACTGAGCATCCATACTGGGGACTGATAAATTTAATTTGTGAGTGAAATTCCCCAAATCAATTTTGATTGCTGTCACTCCAGGAGATCTGGGGGACTCGGAACCAATGATGATGTGTGAGGACTATTTCTTGAAACTGCCTAGCAGAGAATTCACATTCAAGGTCTACTTGCCTTTCAGATCCAAGTTGATTTTCTCCTGCCTGGTGGCTTAGCGAAGACAAGTGGAGGAGGTGGGTTTCTGTCTTGGAGGCATTCTCAAGGTGCCTCTGTTTGCAATTTATAAAGAAGTGACTTTGAGGCTTCCTCTGAAGCCCTTCTGGGACATATCTAGAACTTTCGTAGAGTAAGTAGATAACTGCATTTGCAAGGCAGGTCCTCACATTGGGTGCAAATGATTTTTATACACCCTGTGGACGACTCAAGTGTTTGACCGGCCTGGTTGGGTACAGTAAAGACAACCCAGGCAGGCTCAAATGACACTGTCTTTTCTTTCAGTATGTGCATATGAGTGTGGGGCTACACACAGGCGTAGGGACTGTATGTGTCATTCCTTGGGTATCATACATGTCAACTTCTTTGTAGAGACACAGCCTCCCCATGGTCTGGAGCTCGAAGACTAACGGTGAGTTAATCCTGGGGAATCCATCCGTGTCTCCCCTGTGCTGGAATTATAAGCAAACACCACCATGCTTGATTTTCTTTGCATGGGTCCCAGGGACCAAACCCAGATCCTCATGTGTGCACAGTAAGTCCTTCATCAGTTGAGCCATCTTCCTAATCACCTGCCTTTTTTTTGTCTGCTTTCATTAAGGAGACATTTATACATTTCTAATCTGACCATTACTCAGCCCACTGGTGCTCTGCTTCCAGCAACACCAAGGGTAGCCACCTCGGGATCTACTAGTCAGTTAGGGAAGATACATTTCTCATCTTGACTCTTCCATTATAGCTAGGATGTTTTTTTGTTTGTTTGTTTGTTTTTTACATATGTGAAGACTGCAAGCCCATTAAGGAGGCAGTAAAATGTTTTGCTTCAACTTGGGCAGGATGGGAACTTCAGAATGAGTGGGTGAAACCAGGGCACCATGGGCTTTGCTCTGCAGGAAAGGTGGCTTTTACCAGTGATGGGTGTCTCTCAGTTGCCTTCTCAGTCCCCCGAGGCCTCACTTGTCAATAGGGTTGTGACATGGGATTTGAGCTCTCATTAATGCTACTGGGAACAGAGTTATCACCCTCTCACAAACTAAGAAAGCCAGGTGTACCAGGCTTTTTCTTTTGGGGCCACCAACCAGTTCCCAAATCATGACATGGAGACTTCTTATTAGTTTTGAATGCTCAGCCTAGCTTAGGCTCGTTTCTGGCTTGCTCTTTTAACTTAACCTATTTCTCTTTATCTGCCTTTCGCCTTGGGGCTTTTACTTTGTTTTCTTTCTTCCTATGTATCTTCCTTTCACTGCTTCTCACGGCTGTCTGGCTGGTGGCTGCCTGGCTTCTTGCCTGAGGCGTGTCCCCCTTCCCCCTCATTCTCTCCTCTCATTTCTCTAGAGCCCAGATTTCTCCTCCTATTTATTCTCTCTGCTCACCAGCCCCACCTGTCCTTTCTCCGCCTAGCTATTCTCCATTCAGCTTTTTATTGGCCCAATCCAGGTACCTTAGGCTGGCAAGGTGAAACAGATGCCACACATCTTTACATCACTAAACAAATGCAGCACAAACAAGTGCACAGTTTTTACACAGTTAAAGTCACATTCCCCAGCATAAAATGTAACACGTCTCTATAATAATATTTTAACTGCCACAACAGTCAGGCTGTCACCAAAAGCAAAGAGGGAAACCGAGAAGCCGTGGCTGGGGACAGAGCTTAGTGCTGGAGTTCTTGCCCAACAGGCACAAGGCCCTGGATTTGCTCCCCGGTCACACCTCCACCCATGCAAAAATAAACAAGCTTTAGCTGGGTGTGGAGGTATATGCTTGTAACCCTAGCACTTGAAAGTCTAAAGCAGAGAAGTTCAAGGCTACTATGGGCGATACAGAAAGGGAGAAAGGGAAAGAGGAAGAGAGGCAGAGAGTGGGAAGGAGAGGAGAAGGAGGAAGAAAACGGAAGAGAGGAAGGGATGGCAAGGATGGTCTACCATTTGATATCAGCAGTTGACAGATATCTAAGAACAAATGAGGATCACAGACGTTGAATGGGGTGACATGTGGAAGAGGATGAGGAAGAGAGACTCCTTACAGTACCTATCTATAACTGCTGATTTCTGAAATAACATCCTGCTAAGAATGCACAATTTTTTGCTTGTCTGAAACTCAGGCTGGCCTGGCCCAGGGTTATCTCTTGTAAAAGGCTGGTCCAGGGAAGCTAGTCTCATTGAAAGGGAATAATCAAGCCAGGAGTGGTAATCAAAGAAGGAATCAGCCCAGGGTCTATTCAAATACGCTACAAGAAACATATGAAAGAAATGCTGAGAAAAAGAAATGGTTAAAAAGAAAATCCGCAGGCATCAGAAAAATGTGGTCAAGTAGATAAAAGCCTTGATCCTATTTTAAAAAAATAAACGGATTCAAACAATGTGGCACCTCAATCTCAAAGCAGAGAATTAAAAGCTGGGGGAAAAGCAGCTATTATCAGCCCCATTCACTCCTCCTGTCAATTCACAAACAGACCTTAACATGTGCCCAACGAGGAGGCTCAGAGCAATTTTCTGTCTTAACTCACCCATCCTTACACCAGCCTGGTGGGTGAGTGAGCACTCTCCTTCACTCACTGTAAAGATGAAGACCCAAAGTCAAATAAGTTAACCAGAAGGACATCCCGGCAAACACGTCTCAGGAGTCCTTGCCTCTAACGGCTCGGTGGCATTGGCAAGGTGCTGGGAGAGACCACAGAAGAGACATCCACTCCCGAGGGAGTGACTACTGAGGCAGTGCAGGTGAGGCCGGTGGAGGAGGGTGGAGAGCGATGCAATGAGTGGAAATGGAGAAGCGTTTGGCAATGAAGCGGTGAAAATACTAGCCAGGGACGTCAGTGCAAGGAGCTGTCCAAACGCTATTCCTATTGAAAAGAACCTGCAAATAGAATAAATAAATGCTCGCATTACTCAGGAGCATTTGCGGGACAGATTCATATGATGAAAGGGCATACCATGTCCAAGGATAACTAACATTCTCAGGTCACACCACAGCACCTGGTCTGCAGAGATGAAGAGAATCCTGAGGGCTTCTCTGTAAAGGGAAAGTCAAGTCCACATTCAACTTCATGGCAGTAACATATTGGAACCATGAAAAGACAAGGTAGAGTCTCTGAGAATGTCATACCCAGCAACCAAGTGAACTATAAAAGCAGCTGTGGGGCTGAGACGGCTCAGTGGTTAAGAGCATGTGCTACTGTAGAAGACCCAAGTTCAGGTCCCAGTACCCACAGTTGTGAGTACCAAGTTCAGGTCCCAGCACCTATAGTTGCGAGTACCAAGTTCAGGTCCCAGGACCCACAGTTGAGAGTGCCAAGTTCAGGTCCCAGGACCCACAGTTGAGAGTGCCAAGTTCAAGTCCCAGGACCACAGTTGAGAGTGCCAAGCTTACAACTGCCTGTAACTCTGGGTCCAAGAGATCCAGTGCCCTCCCTGGCTTTCACTGGCATGGCCCTCATGTGAACATACACATAGGCAGATACACATACACATGGGCAAATATGAATACACATAACAAAAAATAAAACAAAAAAAGCAGGTAACAAGCCTTTTCAAATACTCCTAGAAAAGCATTGCTGACCACTTTGAAAAGAAGGTACAAGGTCAATTTTTTGGTCAATCAAGAGAAATTTTGGCTAGAGAAATGGCAATGAACATTAAATCATTCAGCTGTGACTAACGGGTGAAGACATCTGTGGAAACTGTGGTTGGTAAGTCTGGTGTGCCTTCTCAGTGTAGAAATATCATTTCATGAAGACCAGATTCTGGAAAAGAGAAAAAAAGGCCAGCAGCCTATGGTGGTTTGAATAAGAATGACCCGCATAGGTGCATAGATTTGAAAGCTTGGCCACCAGGGAGTGGGACTGTTTGAAAGGATTAGGAGGTGTGGCCTTGTTGGGGTGGGTGTGGCCTTGTTGGGGGTGGGAGTGGCCTTTGACATTTCAAAAGCCCAGGCAGACCCTGTGGCTCGCTCTCCTCCTGATGCCCATGGATGGAGATGTGGAACTCTCAGCTCCTCCAGCCCCATGTCTGCCTGCCTGCCGCCATGCTCCCCACCGTGACAGTAATGGACTAACCCTCTGAAACTGTAATCCAGCCCCAATTAGATGCTTTCTTTTAGTGTTTAGTTGCAGTGGTCATGGCATCTCTCGTAGAGATGGAGCAGTGACTGAGTCACAGCAATTTTCAAACATTTCAGATCTGGAAGTCAAAGAATGGGTTTTTAAAGCAGATAAATGACAATAATATAAGTACATTTAATTGCAAGCAATTAGGTAGTTGTTGAATATGCTGTTAAGTGGAGAAAAAGCAAGCCATATATATACATTAGCATTTAATGGGTGAAAGGATTATACGTATAATATGCCTATAGATTGCATAGATTATCTACTGAAAGCTATATGAGCATTTTCAAACAATCCTTCCCTTAGGAGAAGGGATCTGCTTGGTTAGGGTACAAGGCTTGGAGGGAGACAATTTTTCACTTTTATTTTTGGAATCCACCATTACACCCTTCTTGCAAAAACTAATCAATGGTTGTTGTTTGAGACAGTGTTTCTCTCTGTGTGTTCCTGGTTGTCCTGGAACTCACTCTGCAGACCAGGCTGCCTTTGAACTCACAGAGATCCACTTGCCTCTGCCTGCCAAGTGCTGGGATTCAAGGTGTGTGCCACCACCAGGCATTAATGGTTATTTTTAACCCAGGCTTTGACACGAATTCACAAGTCTTAGGTCTACATCAGTTGTGTGTGTGTGTATGTGTGTATGTGTGTGTCACTTTTAACCACTTTTCTGAGTCACTTTGTTTCCTGGCTGCCCCTGCATATTTGGTTCAGCTCTGAGTTCACTTTGCTTGACTTCCAGGTCATCCACTTGAGCCCACCTGAAGAAGCATGTACCACCACCTTACCACAAGCTTCTTGACAGGGACCCTTCCCTCATACAAAGACCTCTTTTCTCTGGCCTCTCAGATGAATGTGCACAACTAGATGGAAAGTCATTTGTCCCAAGAAGGCTAGGGCAATTGATGAGTACCACAGAGGGGTTTGATAAAAGTGGCTGTCTTTTTTATTCTCTACAGAAAGCCTGTAACCCACAGAGGCAGGACCCCTATGCACAAAAGAGCTGAGCTATAGGCAATGGCCTCTTTCTTTACTATTGAATCCACTGACTCAATGGAAGGCTCAGACTGAGGCGGGGAAGAGTTGGTGATGAATTGTTCCAAACTAGTGCTTTTCTATGTGCCTCCCAGATTCCCGGGTTTCCTGAATGGGCCAACGGAGCACCTGCTGCCCAGTGAGGTCAAAGATGGCTGCTCACCGCGGAGTGATTAGTTGCCTCTTAAATCTGTAAGTGCACCTTGTCAAGCTGCACCCTTGTGTTTGACTTCAACTCCCTCTTCATGCCAGGCAAGCCAGTTCCCTCTGAGGGAGCAGAACTCCTGGCTTCCTCCTGAAGGCACTCTGGGACTAGTGTTTTATCCGGCTCCCAGCCGGGCCAGAAACTGCCTCAGTTGTGAAGTCTGAAGTCATTGTACCCTTGGCGTGAGGTGGTCGGACAGCTGTGCCAGTGAGTGCGGAGCGGCAGTCTCCTGGGTTCTTCCCCCTGAGCCCTTCAGGTCTGCAATGCCATCCTTACTGTGTGAACCGCAGCATCTCAGGGATCCACAGCTGTGCGAGGTGCCCCAATTTCCCCGCCCTCCACTGGGGCTTCTTAAGTGCTGCCCTTGGAATCTTACGGTGAATCTAGCAGCTTTTGAGGCTGGCGTATGAGGTGAGAAGTTTTAGATGTGTGCCCGTCTCTTTCTGAGTTCACATCTACCATTGGTTCCGTTGGGTCGCTGTCTCGCGAGTTCTCCCTGCGCTTGCTCTCAACTATGCCTCTAGGCCGCATTGCTACTTACTACCAGCTCTTAGGCGGGCTGACAAGCTGAGGTTCGAATCATACAGCTGTATGCTTTCACTCCTCTTTCCCTTTCCAAATCAAAGCAAGTGTGAAAAGACACCATAGAAGGAAAGAGTCTTCGCACTGTGGACAGAACCCAGAAGTGAACCACATCCCCTTTGCGAGACAGTGCTCAGAAGGTGGTGTCTTAGGGTTTCTATCGCTGCAACAAAACACCATGACTAAAAAACAAGTCGGGAAAAGGGGGTCCATTTGGCTTACCCTTCAGCATCGCCATTCATCATCAAAGGAAGTCAGGACATGAATTCAAATGGGGCAGTAACCTGGAGGCGGGAAGATGCAGAGGCCATGGAAGGGTGCTGCTTATTGATTTGCTCCACGTGGCTTGCTCAATCTGCTTTCTTATAGAACCCAGGACCAGCAGCCCAGTGATGGCACCACTCACAATAGGCTACCCCCCCCATTGACCACTAATTGAGAAAATGCCCTACAGTTGGATCTCATGGAGGTATTGACTCAACTGAGGCTCCTTCCTCTCTGATGACTCTAGCTTGTGTCAAGTTGACACACAAAGCCAGCCAGTACAGGTGTTGAAAGAGGAAATCTTTGGAAATAGTTGGGAACAAATGAAATATTTAAAGCTGTGGATGATGTGAGCAAGACCACCTCTTTTCTCCCAACTCTGAGGCTTAGATTCTTTCCCCTCTTGGAGATGGGGAGATGGCTCAGTGGTTAAAGCATTGTTATGTAGACATGAAGACAGCAGTTGGGACCTTCAGTGTTCATATTAATGACAGATGGGAATAGTATAATTATAGCACTTGGAATGTGGAGACAGGGGATCTCCTGAATAAGATGGTTAGCTAGACTAGCTCTTTCATGAACTCTTCATTCAACTGAGAGATTCTGCCTCAAAGGATAAGGTTGAGAACAATCAAGGAAGAATTCTGAGGTCAGGCTCAGGCCTCCACATACACGTGCAAACACATGGTGTACACCTGCACACATGTAAACCCATATACATGCAAACATCCATACATACACACCATATACAAAAATATTTTGATAATGATGTAATACATCTTTATAGATTCAGGTGGTTAATTGGGATATGAAAATAACATTTTTTTTGGGGGGGGGCGGTTTTTGAGACAGGGTTTCTCTGTGTAGCTTTGCGCCTTTCCTGGAGCTCACTTGGTAGCCCAGGCTGGCCTCAAACTCACAGAGATCCGCCTGGCTCTGCCTCCCAAGTGCTGGGATTAAAGGCGTGCGCCACCAACGCCCGGCGAAAATAACATTTTTTGCTTTGTTTTTGTTGACTTGTTTTTGTTTTTTGAGATAGGGTTGCTCTCCTGGAACTCTCTTTGTAGACCAGGCTTGCCTCAGATTCACAGAGATCCACCTGCCTCTGCCTCCTGAGTGCTAGGATTAAAGGTGGGCACCACCACACCCAACATGGACAATCTTTAAAGGAATTGCCTTTACTCAGATCTCTTAGGGGATGGCTTTGAAAGTATCCCACCTTCAGCCTGGTCTCTGACATGTCCTGTTCTCTGCAGCCAGAACCTACACAACCTCCTTGTCTGCCATGAATTGTTGAGCAAGGTTTTATTGGGGCACAGTATAACTGGGTGTCACCTGGGTTGAAAGCAGGAGGTCACTGTGACTACTCACCGTAGCTGTTAGTTTACTTTTTTTCTAAGATGGTGTCTGGGTACTCAGTTCTCCCCTTCACGGGTGACCTTTGCACTGACCTAGTTGGAATGGAGTGTGTGGTTTATTGAGTTCAAGGAAACTTCTGGTCAGTTGTATTTACCAGGAATGGCTTATGGGCTTATCATAGGACTCCTGAGCCTCCAGGAGTCCAATCCATCACCACTGTTGGGTTTGGAGAACCACACCTGCTTTAGTCTTTACTCGGAAAACCTAGCACTGAAATTGATTTCAGGTGGAAGTGGGGAAACCCAAGATCAAGGCATCAGCACCTTTGTTGTCGGGTGAAAGCTGCAGTTTTTGGCTTCCGGGACGGACCTTGAGTGGACTCTGCTTTAGACAGAAGATTGTTACATCCTCACAGGACAGATGGCAGAGTGTCTGCAAAGCTGCCCAGGACAAACATCCAATCTCATTCTGAGGGAGGAGCCCTCGCGTCTGAGTCACCTTGGGAAGGCCCCACATCTTACCGCTATCGTAGCAGGAACTCCTGGATTTTGGAAGACATGGACCATGCGGAGTGTGTTGCTATGCAGTTCAGCTACACACTGCAGCACCCAGGCATGTGCTGTGCTGGCTCCGCTCCAGAGCCCACGTCTCTTACCAGAGGAGGCTCTGATAGCGGGGAAACCCAAGACTTTATCCTGCAGTCAGGAACATGCCTGTGAAAAGGAACTTGCCTGTCGCCGCAGTGTGATAAGGGACAGGTCTCATTACCACCACCCGAGCTCCAGCCAATGGCCCAGCACCAGGGTGAACCTCTTTCTACTCTGACCTAAATTCTCATCTTTATGGTCCTGAAATTCCTCTTTGGCAGCACCTACCTGGCTTACAGGTACAGAAAACCCAGAGGACATTTATTTAACCCAGTCATGGTGCCAAAACCATGTCTGACTCAGAGGCTGTGATTGCGTTGCTAGCAGGTGGAGCAGGTGGAGCCAGACCTTTGCACGAAATCTTTGTAAGAGGCAATCATTATAGGCCTCGGGAGACTGGGACATGAAATGAATCGCTGGGTCCTCAGATAGTTCTTAGAGGCAATGAAGGCTAAACTAATTAAATCAATAAATAACCAGCGGATGCTGGGGTCTTCTCAGGCCCCACAATGGCACAGTTAGCAAGCATATCAACACTCTTTTGGTGAAGGCATGGAGGAGGGGGTATGCGTTCTAATCTGCGGTGGAACTCAGAGAGACGGCCCGCCCGGAGAAAGACATGGCAATGTGGACTCCCTGCGCAGTGGAGAGAATGCCTTGGAATTGGGGACATCAGAGTCCATGACCTTGAAAAGGGACTGTGGCTTCGACTTCCTCCCTTGTCCCTTGGCATCAGCCTGGCTTCTCCAGGAGCTGTGTGTATGTGATTAAGTCTCCATCATGGAGAAAGGTCACTGAGCAGAGAACAGAACATGGGTGGTGTGTGGGGGAGATCTAATTTTGACTCTGGACCTTTGGGAGACTGGGCTGACAGCAGTGTGCCCCAACACTTCACACCTGGCCGCTGGCTGGCTCTCTCTGACTCCCACACAAGGCCTTTGGAGAGGAGCTGTAGCATAACAAGTGAGCACAAAGTTGGAGACTGAGGAAATACGCCTCTTGGGTTTATGCTTAAGCCGATGACACACAGTGGAAACCTTTCATGTGCCTATACTGGGCTTAGCCATTTCCAGAAGGCTTTCGGCAGAGCTTGCTGACTCGGCTCCAGGCCTGTTAGAGGTGTGGTTTGAGCCCCTCCTCTGTGTCCTTGACATCCTAGGCAAAGTCCTCTGCATCACATGGCTACCGTCTATAGATTTTCTACCCTGTCGGACCATCCCCTGGGCATTCAGCTGGCCCATTCCTGCTCTGGGGACCAAGTGGCCCTAGGCACTGTTCTCAAAACACCCAGAAGGGACAGGCTCAGGAAAAGAGAGGTGGCAGCATCTTCTCTGCCCCAAGGCAAGCAATTCATTTGTGAAGGCTCAGCTTCCTTGGAAAGAAATGTGGCCTAGAAGGCTCACGCCTACCCACCTCACCAGCAAGGGGAAAGTTAGGGCCCTTTGCAGTCCATTGCCACCACAGGGGGAGAGGGGAGCAAGGAGAGAAGCCTGTGGTGTGGAATCCTGGTGGATCAAGGCTTGGTTCTGAGACTGGGAATTTATTTCCTTCCTTCCTTCCCTCCTTCCTTCCTTCCTTCCTTCCTTCCTTCCTTCCTTCCTTCCTTCCTTTCTTCCTTCCTTTCTTCCTTCCTTCCTTCCTTTTTTTTCCAACATAACATTTTTATTGATTCTCTGGGAATTTCACATCATGCACCCTAATCCTATTCACTTCCCAGTCCTTCCATGTCTGCCCCACCCCCACCCCCACCCCCGCCGCCGCCGCCCTTGTGACTCCCCCACCCAAAAGTGAAAATTAAAAAAAGAGTAAGAATAATAGAAACAAGTCCAATTTGTGTTATCTATATACTCACTGGAGCATGGTCAAACTCTCAGTGGCCTGCCCCTTAAATAGAACTGGGTCTTCCCTCCCCTGCCCCCCCACCCAGAATCCATCAGTTGTAGAGGGCTACCCTTCAGCATCCCCATGACACTTTTTAAGAGTTCTCTTTGATGACCTCCTGTCCAGCCTGTTCCTTTTTTTTGCGGGGGGGGGGGGGGGGGGGGGGGGGGGGGGGAGGGGGGGGGGGGGGGAGGGGGAGGGGCGGGGGTGGCGTGCTTCTTTGTGAAGAGTGGAGCCCTGGTTGTTCTCAGTACCCAGAGAGCCTACTGTGTGTCCCAGGATGACAGGCTTGGTTGGTGTTAATGGCTCCTTGCCTGTCACCCCCACTGTGGCCAAGCAGGGTACAGCTTCAGAATCATGCTGTGGCCTGGCACCTCTCTCAATACAGACGATAGGCTTATTGACTGGGGTGGACTAGATGAGGTAGATGCAAGGGTGGTCCTCTGAAATCTACAGTGTTGCCTGCTCCTCCCTTCCACAAGTCTGAAGAGTCATGTGATAGTCATGTGACCTGCCACTCCAGCTCAGCTTCATCGTTCAAAGTGATTTAGGCATCCATAAGGATTAAAAATCCAGCACATCTAAATCAAAGTGTGACTCACTGCCAGATTTAGATCTTCATTCCTACTTGATTCTCACAAGCACAGACATATGCACACACACATCTGCATGTACACACCCACTCCTAAGTATGCACACACGTGTACATGTACACATATGCACATACACACACACCTGCAGTACACTTCCCCTCACAAGTATGCAGATACATGCACCTGTGCACAGACACACAGACACAGACACAGACACAGACACACACACACACACACACACACACACACACACACACACACACATCCATGCCTATTCACAGGACTGGGGCTTGACCTTGGAGTCCTGTAGTGAGAGGACCTCACCTCCTTGTCCCACCTCTTCTATTACTCACCTTTATGCTACTCTTCTGGCCCTTTCAGGGTCTAGAGGGAAGGAGCTATGCAAGCAAAAGTACATAGACTGCAACCTATGAGATTGTGGTGAGAGGTCAGGGCTCACAGGGATGCTCGAACATGCTATGCTTCTGTGGGTTCTTCAATGGCTCACCCCCCCCCCCGGGAGTTCCCACTTTCAGCAACTCTGTGGGCAAAGCTTCTCCAATGGGTTTCATCACCGGGTTCCAGAAGCTAGCTAGTCCCTTGGCTGCCCCACCGTTCCCATTCTGTCTGTGTTCTGGATGCTTTGGTGTGTTCCAGTGCTACCTCCTCCGGCAAAAGGGTGCCTCCTAGCTCAGCAGCTCAGGACCTCATGTTTCTGAGCCAGGAACCCGTCTCTGTAGTCTCTCTAATTCCAGGGAATACAGAACAACATGCCCCAGAGCACTCTCCTGGAGGAGCCGCTCACTTCAGCTCCACATTCAGCACTAGACAGCCTCTAGTGTGACCCTTTCTGGACAAAGCCTTCCATCTAGACGATGTTTAACTCTAGCAACCTCCAGCTTCCCACCATACCTCCAGGTTATGGACAAGGAAGGCTACTGCCTAGAGGACCCTGCAGCTCACACTAGAGAGTGGGGATTTGAACATTCAGGGGATCCCAGGCTATGCTGAGACAGGGAGAACCCTGCTTGGCTGATGGCTAGACAAGCCAAATGGCCAGGAAGATTGTGTCCCTTTGGACATCACTGGTCCATGTGGCTGTCTTGGGGTCTCGGTCTCTTAAAGGGGACCAGCAGCCTATGTCCTTCCACCCATGGAATTCCCAAGCCTGATTTTCAGCAAGCATCTGCTTCCTGCGTGGCTTCATCCTCTCCTAGAGGTCTCCCTTTCCTGTTATGATCTCGGTGCTGGGAAAAGAGGCAAAGGGGAACTGAATTGCTTCCAGATCCGTTCAGCCCAGGCTGCGTTGTCCAGAGAACTGGTTGGGGTTGCCTCAATTTAGGCACTGAAGTGGAGAACTGGAAGATGGGGTTCTGCCTTTGCTCTTTTATGTGTCCAGGGCTGGGATTTTGGAATCAGCTTTGTTTATACCACTAGCCAGCAGAGCATTCTGGGGAAGGTCACCCACTCCCTGTGACCATAGGGGCTTCTCTTATAAAATGGAGTCAGTCTTTACCCCTTAGGGCTTGTCTAGCTAGAAATGACAGGTTGAAAGTAGTTAAGCCTCAGTGGATAAAGTCTGCTCCATCACATAGCTGTCACTGTATTACTATGGGGTGTGGGGACCACATTGGACATGCAGTCATCTTTCACAGATCTGATGATGCAATTCTAAGGACCCAGTTTCTCCCTCTCCATCCTACTTTGGCCACTATTACCAGTGGACCCAGGGGGTAATCTCTAACAAGATTATGGAGTTCCATATATCTGCCCTTCCCCGGTTTATCTTTAAATGGCTCGTCTTTTCTATGCTTTGCTCGGTGAAGACTCCAGATCTCTCGCCTGGACCGTTCATCTTAAACCCTTCTTCTTGAAACCTTCCTTGGTCAGCTCTTCCTATTTTTAGCATCATCCTCACCAGTGACTGGCAGCTCCTCCCATTGCCTCATGGTACTTGCCAGAGCAAGGATGCTTGCTTGTGGGATTATTCGGGTACTTGTTCTCTCTCTCTCTTCTGCACTCAGTCTGTAAAATCCCCAATGGCAGGGACTGTGTCTCTTTTATCCATCATTATACCCCAGTGTATAATATTACACAGAGGTAACAGAGGCTCATAAGAGACACTCACTTAATGATCACCAAACCCTACATGACAGATAATCCCTGTGGTTTCCTAAAGAATCTCCCTGACCCTAGATTCAGCCCATTCTAAATCATTCTTATGTTTTCTTATCAAATCTAGGTTCTGAAATCCACTGGGAGATATCAAAGCTCCTAGTCTGCTGGCCTTTCAGAATCAAACCTCAATTGACTTGTTTACCATTTCTGTCCCTCTAACCTTTACCAGGGTTTCTCAACCTTGGCAGGACTGAAAACTTGGACCAGATAAAATGTTACGGTATGGATTGCACAGTGAATTACAGGAACCTGCATTACTGACTGTATTAGATGCCATTAATATTGCTCTCATATGTGACAGAAATGTCTCTAGATCTTGACAAATGTTCCCTGGGAGCACCTGTCCCCAGTTAGGAGGCATCACTCTGGCCACATCCAATTCCTTCACCAGTTATATAGCGTCAACTCCAGGATGCTCCAGGTCTCCCTAAGTCTGATCTCCCCACCTAGGATGCTGTCTGCTCTGTGATAGAAGACGTATGGTTCATTCTTCTATTCTCAATCCAGTCCTTCTTTCTTCTGAAACCTTTCCTGATTTCCATAGTAAAACCTCTGGAAAAGTGAGTGCTTCGATGTACAGGAAAAGACTTGGGCATCAAACTACAAAGGTGACATTTGTCTAATGAAAGAAACAGAATGTCTTCAAATAGTAGAAAGTTATTTATTCTAGAAAATTCATAGTAACTTACCATTAGAAAGGTCTGATTCAGCTGTGAACCCTACTAACCAGAACCCCAACCTCCTGAGCAAGATCTACCACTTGTGCAATAGTGGCATTATTGTTTGAGGATAACCAATTACTCTCTGATTGAATTTGAGGCCTGCTTCACTAGAAAGAACCCATGTTTGGTATTGCTGTTTATAGTTGTAGTTAACAACTTATGTCTTGAGAGGCTTAAGGTTCAAGTAGGCTAACTAAGTTGACATAAACTGCCTTCTAAATAGGTATTTTATACTTATAAACAAAAACTATTCTCTGTAAATGGACATTTCCTGTCCTGACTGCCTGTTCCCAAATACCTGGCAGCCACTTCCCAAGTTACCACACAGAGGCTTGTTTGTATTAATTATAAATGCTCAGCCAATAGCTCAGGCTTGTTACTAGCTAACTCTTACATTTAAATTAACCAAATTTCTATTAATCTGTGTATGGCCATGTGGCTGGTGGATTTATCTGCCCTTTAGCATGTCTTGCTTCCTGGGCAGCTGGCTGGCATCTCTCCTTCCCATCATTCTCAGTTTGGCTTTCCTGCCTAACTTTCTGCCCAGCTACCAGCCTGTCAGCTTTTTATTAACCAATGAGAATACATATTCAGAGTGTTTAGAACATGTATAGAACAGTATATAGAACAAAAGGATTGGTCCACAGCAAATCTCATTCAGTCTTAATCAGAGAAGTTTCTCTTGTCAGTGAATGACAGTGAATGCTGAGAATAAGTTACTATTGAAGGGCTGAGCCCTAAACAAGACATTTATACCGTCTCCTTGAAGGCTTAGTGAATGTTGTGGGAAGAGTGACAAGGAGTGTGCAAGATCCAGAAGATAGGGCGAAGGGGTGAGACACGCCATCTGTATTAGTTTTGTTTTGTTGCTGTGGTAAAACACTAGGACCAAACTCAACTTACAGAAGAAAAAGTTTATTTGGACTTATGGTTTGAGGGAGAGTCTATAATGGTGGGAGAGACATGGCAGCAGGCAGTCAGATGAGGAAACAGAGAGATCACATCTTCACACACACACACACGCCAACACAACAGAGGGCAAATTGGAAGTGGGGCAAGGCTATAAACTGTGAAAGCCCATCCCCAGTAATAGAGTTCCTCCAGCAAGACTTCACCTCCTAGAGGGTCCATAGCCACCCAAACCACCAAAACAATCAGGGACCAAATGTTCAAATAGGTATGGCCGGCATCTCTCATTCAAACAATCACACCGTCCTCTAGACTCTGTCCAACCATTGTGATAATGAACCCACAACAACTTTAATTACTTTCTCTGGGTAGGAACAAGACAGGCTCTGTCAGCAACCAGTCATGGAGGGAGCAGGGGCTCATGAGGCCGTACCCATGATTGCTAACCTATTGATTATAGGTAGTTGCTAGTAGGGTGAGGGTGAAGGAGTCATTATCTCAGTTGTGTATTTTCTACTAAACCTGCCAGGTTCTGATGGCTAGCTCCAAACCCATGGTCACTCACACAGCCCTGGTTAAGCTCCATGGATCACAAAACAAAACAAACGGACATGAAAAGGACTTATAGGACTAGATGGGGTGGTAGGGGGGTGAGAGAGGGTAGGGGTGTGGGAGTTGTCAGTGTGTATTATATACAGTTGTGAAACCATAAAATAATTAGTAAAACATTCTTTAAGACAAAAAGAGATAACAACAACCTTGTAGTAGGTAAGTAAGGGGAGCTCACTCCAACTCCAGAATGAGAACATTCAGGTAGAGGCTGAGGACCTCGGCTTGGATGCCCTTGAGGGCCTTTTCCTGGGTGAAATCCTCTTTATTCTGTTCTGACAAGTGGACTGAGAAATTTGAAATCTCTCCATTTGCCAATGTCTTGGGTGAATGGTGCATGTTCCTAGATACATGCTAGACTCATTCAGGGTCAGCCCTAGTAATATCCTGGCCAAAACGGAGCTCCTTTTTTTTTTTTTCTTTATTGTACTACATGCTAAAGATGTGGCTCCAGGTATTGATCATGTAACTATGTCCAGTGAGCACGTAGTAGTTCTCTTATCTTTGTCCTTTGAGAATGCAACTCCAGAGGGCCCCCATCCTATCTGCCAGTTGGTCTGCCTCCCTGGCCCTTCACACCACTCTATGCAGATGCAGATCTGAGCCCTGAGAACAATGGCCCTTAAGATGCTATACAAATTCTCAGTGGCTCATAGTGAGCTATGGAAATGAAGGGTTTTTAGTATGTATTTCAGATGTCTTAAAGCTCACGGTCCCTCCCACAGCTCCTTGTTGACCCTGCTTGGGGAATTAGAGCTTTCTTATAGACTCCTTTATCCAACAAATCCCCCTGCTCTGGGCAGCAGAGTAACATAGCAATGCTTGAGAGCTCTTAACACTAGGGTGCTTCCAGAAATGCGGAAGTGGGTGCATTGCTGGGGGTGGGCGGGTGTGTGGTGTGACAAACCATAGCAGATTTCCCAGACAACGTAAGCAGGACCCAAGAAAGCCTGGATTTATAAATAGGGGAGCTGATTCTGTAACCACTGAGCAAGACTGGGTCTTGGAGACAGAGCGGCCCTTCTCCAGATTAGAAGAGTTTAGGTAGAGGCATCCTCATTCCAAATAATAATAATAATAATAATAATAATAATAATAATAATAACCACCCATGCAAAGGGTAGAGAGGTGGGAAGCAAATGATACAGGGGGTTTACTGTGAAGACAGGGAGGGGCAGGCCTTGGGCCACAGATACACTGTGAGTTCTCTCCGGCTTCCCCCATTTTATGAGTCTTGATGTCTGGCAAGGATGCAGAGAAACGCAGATAAAACCCTGACCTTCTGTGCCCTCCCCCTGGCTCTCCATCTCGCCTTTCCAGAGGCGTCCTCCCCTCTGCCAGCTCTGCCTTCACTAAATTGCATTTATTCAAATGATGGGTCTCAGAAGGATGCCAGGCCTAGCAGAAATCCCCCAGGGATTTGAACCTGCAGTTTCCCCAGAGCAGAAGTATTTCAAACCTGAGGCTCTGGTCACTGAGCCAAGCCCCGAGGGGACAGAATGCAAATTTCATACTTTTAAAAGTCTGAGATCGGAGAAAAGAAAAGGTGTCAGAGACTCATTCTTCCCACTGAGAGTGCCAGCATCCCCCCCCTCATCTTCTCACCTCTAGCTGCAGCAGGCTCAGGATGCAGAAGACAAACCAGTTTCCAGCTCACGAGACGCTTGTATGGTCCTCTGTACCCGATCTTCATCCAACACCCATTTTGCACTTTATGGGTGCCTACTATGTGCAAGAAACAGAACTATCCTCACAGCCAGTGATGAAGAAAAGATACAGGCTATTCTAGGTGGCGCTAGGAAATCAGGGCTCAGGCTTTACTGACATCACATACCCAGGCTTACATCACTGAGTTTCAATCTTCCTATTTTACTTCTGGTAGGGGCAACCATGAGTTATAAGAATAACAGACACATATTCATTAATAACCTTTTGGGGAGCACATGTACCCAGATCATGGATTAAAACCTGGGTGAGGATGTAGAAGAGTCCAGAGGATGTAGAAGGGTCCAGCCACACCTGCTTGCTACTGGAACTGGGAACAGGGATCCTAGTGACAGACCCTGGGTGCTGATACTAGTAGGCAGTTGTTCAACAAATTCCACCGAGGCTTCAAAGGCCCAAATGCATTTTGGCAAGGATGTATCTGGTGCTTCTTGAGATAAATCTTGTCACTTCTACTTCCTAAAGTGTTGGCACCAGGAGCTGTATGCAGGTGCCCTAGCTACCAGTAACATTACCTTCTTAGGCTCATGGGGGACTCCAGCCTGGCCCAGAATGGTCATGGCATGCACTATTTGGGTGGACCTTCTTAAGCCCCCACTGACTACCTAGGTTCTTTTGAGCTGATCCTCAAGCCTGAGATTTCAGGCTCACTGAGGAATACCATAGGAGCATAACTGTTACATCCCAAAGCTAGATGTAAAAGACCAACAATTTTCTTTCCTGGTAAATCCAGTTTGGATATAACTGAGGGGTTTGAAAATCCAAGAGGCCCAGAATGCTCAGATATGGTTCATCTTAAGAAAGTGGACATGGGCTTCTAGCCTTGTCCAGGCCCAACCCCACCCCACCTGCAATGTCTATGTTTCTCCCTTGAGATACAGAGGAGCATGATGGGAAGGCATTGCCCAGAGATAATCTTCCAATGGTTATACCAGGTAGGGAGAGATGTGTTGAGTTATGTATATGCCCCTACCCTGTTCAGACTAAAATTCTTATACAGAATCCTCAACCCTCAATTCTCCAGAATGTGACCTTATTTGGAAGTAGGACTGTTGCAGATGTAATTAGTTAAGATGATCTCCTTCAGGGGATTCTAATCCGAGATGACTGGTGTCCTTATAAAAAGGGGAACGTTTGGATCCAGGCGTGCATGTGGAGAAGATACCATGTGAAGTTGGAGGCAAGGGTCGGCGATACATTTGTGAACAGGGGACCCCGAAGATAGTCAGCAAGCCACAGGGCACGGAGCAAAGTCTTACTGTCCTCAGAAGTCCTGCCAAGACTGTGATTCAAGATGAAAAAGCAATTAGAAGAGGAAATCAAGATCAAGAGTTTAGGTCAACTTCTTAGTTTTTCAGGCTGGAAGGATCTGGTCCCAGGGCTTCATGGTTCAGGTCTGAGGAGGAGGAAGGAGAGGAGGAAGGTGCACGGGCAACCCCAATCTGATCTGGCAGCTCAGCCGCCTCATGGAGCTTGTACCCCAGCTTTAAATGCCACGGTAAGGCTCTGAAAGGGAGGGGCTGGAGCTTGTGGTTGGAGTTGCTGAGTCAGAATGCCTCCTGGACCCCACTTGTCCATTTTTCCAGAACTGGTTTTGTCTGCTGCATGAGCCCATTTTGATTCTTTGCCTCTTAACGGTCTGTAGAACTCCCAGACTGTTTGACACACAGTCAGTGCATATAAAAAAAAAAAAAAAAAAAAAAAAACGTGTGCTTCGGCCCATGCTCATGCAGACACACACACACACACACACACACAGAGGGAGAGAGAGAGAGAGAGAGAGAGAGAGAAACACTGACTTTTCAATGCTTTGTGCTAAGGGAAAAAGAAACGAAGTTAGCTCTCCAGCCTTCCACCCCCAAAACTGTCCCTAGAATGGGTGGACACAGCCTTCCTTTGTGCTGTTTGCCAAGGGCTCAGCGTGCCATGTGTGGCTGCTGTTGCTCTGACCCCTCTGGTTAAGGAGGAGCCTGCCCTCCCTCAAACCCAGGAATCTGGCTCATTTCCTGTATCTTCCTTTTCGCTGGACATGTGGCGCCCAGTTCCTGTAAGCGGCGTGATGCAACAAGCCCTAGCGGTTGGGGAGGTGGCAGCTCAGGGAGGCCTCGGTGCCTTCTGCTGAGCTGCAGGGCACATTCCCTCTCTTGGTCCCTCACGTCTAGGGCAGCCTGGGGTGGGGCTGGGGCATCTCGTCTGTGAGCTGCTTGGGCGAGTGACTCCTCCTCCTCCTCCTCCTCGAGGAGGAGGAGGAGGAGGAGAGGGAGAGGGAGTGTGGTGAAATCCACAAACAAGAACAGGACTCTTTAGCAGTGAGATGTGCAGATTCCTTGGGGGACCCATGACTTTAGAAAAATCAGATTAAACGCAGAAGGAAACCAAAGGACATTTGAGGTCACAGGAGTCTTTGAAGAATATTTGCCTGGGCCTTGATCTTCAACGTGGTGAGGCCTCCCAGGCAAGGAGAGCTGGAGGTACTCTGCAGGGCCTGCTAGTCAAGGGGATGTGAGGCACACGGAGGTACATTTGATCTTGGATAAGCACTTTTAATCAATAAGGCACAGGGTCAATTCGGTGTCCCAGGGGTCTTGTGTTTGACAAGGGCATGGTGAAGTGATATACCACAAGGTGAGGCTGCTTAGAACTCAAGTCTAAAACTTTCGAAGGAAAAGCCCCTTTAACAGGCTTATTTCCTGTGTAAGACCGAAATCTATTGTTTGTGAATGTGGTTCAACAGACATATCCAGAGCACCTTGTATGAGCTGAAATGTAAGTGCGGCTGTCGTAAGGCTGATGTGAAACAACCCCAGCCGGACTCATTTCTCTGGACGTGTTGACAGGCCTGCTGGGGAGGAAACTGACCCCCCTGCAGCCTGACGTGAGCCCCCTTTCTCCTCTTACTTCCAGGGGCCAACCTGGCCGGCTAGCACATCTGCACTCCGGGCAGAGAAAAGGAGAGCGGAGAAGCAGTGCACCCCTTCTAAGGAGAGAATGTGAGCTACGTGTGCCCTTTGGTCCACTTCCCACTGGCCAGAACTCCAGGCTTAAGACCAGAACTAGCATTGGAAAGGCTAGGAAATGCAGCCTTTGCCAGGCAGCCCTGTGCTTGGCTTGAAAGTCGTCCCTGAAAGAGGACTGCGGAGTGGAGATGAGGGGACCCTTCACAGTTTCGGTCCTGCCTGCTCAGTCTGTAAGATGCTAAGCAGGTGCTTTGCCAGGAGATACCAGGTAGGGCCCACTCACCACAGATTCATTCAACTCAAGAGAACTAACAGTCTTGCATACATAATATCAAATGCACAGGACCGATTTTTTTTTTTAAAAGGGCGTTTGAAGGACAGAGGGAAGGAAGTCCCAGCTGACACAAAAGTGTTAGAATTTGATCCGGATCTGGAAGCGATGGGGGAAGGGCAGCCCCTGACAGAGGGACCAAAGGACGGACCTAGCGCGCAGCACAGAGGCAGAGACAAGCGACTGGTGGGAGAGTGGAAGCTGCAGATGGGCAGAGAGCAGGCTTTGAAACAGCTTCCTGGGTCTTCCTGGCTCCTGGAAGCATCCTCTGGACACAGAGGGCTTCGTTAGCACTTCCAGGGTTGGAGATCCCTGTGGAAGGGGGTGTGTGATCTCTGGATAAGATGTGAGTGAGTGAGAGTGTGTCTGCCATCTGTCCCTACACACGTGGTGAGGGTGTGGTGGAGATGGACGTGCGCCAAGGCAACGATACAGTAAAGAAATCTCGGGAAGGTCATCTTTAGCGGTACAAGGGTGAGTGAATCCAGCCTGGGCTGCTGGAGACGTCACTCAAACAAAAACAAACAAAATGAACTACTGCGTGGCTGAGAATGGAGACCGAAAGGAGATGGAGTTGTTCTAGTGAAGAAACAGGGATTTCTCAGGGAAGGAAGTCAAAGCTCCCTGTCAGGCCCTACTTCACTTTCTCTGGGTGGGTCAAGCCGCTTTGTTCACAGATGCAAACCACAGGAACCCTTGCCCACCCAGCCCGAGCCCTGACCTGACACTGTGCCGTCAGTCACTGAAGCCCATTCCCGGTGAGTCTCCCTGATTCCTGGCCCAATTTCAGAGGGAACCACACACCAAAAAGTGTTTTATAGACACGTCTTGAGTTCTTTGGAACCATATGTTCACCTTCTATACATTTATTCAAAAGAACTTTAACTCTCTAAGCAAAGCATGAAATACATTCATAGTGTTCCAAGTTTCAAAAATAGGAAAAATAGCAGAGTGGACAACTCAACCCCTCTGTCCCATGTCTGCCCAATTCCTTCTTGTACCCACAGGTATAATCACTTTATCATCAATGTGTGTCTAGTTCTGTGTCCTTTTCTGTCATTTTTTTTAAAAAAATGTGTATGAATGTTTTGCCTACATATGTGTATATGTATCACATGTATGTTCTGTGCCCATGGAGGCCAGGAGGTATCAGTATCCCTGGAACTGGGAGTATAGACCGTTGTGAGCTGCCACGTGGATGCTGGGAACCAGACCCAGGTCTTTTGCCACGGCAGCCAGTGCTTTTAACCACTGAGCATCACTCCAGACCCCTGTCTGTCATCTTGATTTACAAGGTTTCTCTGAAGTCTCCCATTCCCCTTGCTCCTTCCATTTGCTCTGCGACCTCAAGTCTGTGGTCTCATGTCTCTTCTCTCTCTCCATCTACAATCTTATCATGTTTAGTTGACCACTCCTCCAGCATGCTTGTGTGTACGTACTCACACATACTCACAGATACACACTCGCATAGCTGCCTACCCCTGTCCAAAGACCATACTGCTTCCAGAATGAGCTTCTTTGCCGAGTGCAGCCTTGGCAAAAATCACCTTGTGGTCAAAGGATGCTGCCAGGGCCAGGCTGACCCAGAACACTGCCCTGGAACCACTTCCGGCTGCTTCTTACCCCAAACAGGTTTCAGACACACTCAGGGGTTCAATCATCCCTCTGCCATGGATTGCCTGCCATCTCCTTCTTCCATTCATGAATCCAGACCAAATCCCCACTCTTTCGCCTCAATGGGGCTTTCCTCTCCCTGTTTTCCAGGGCCCCTTCTCAAAGTCTGCTCGGCACATTTGTTAAAACATGTGCCACATCACAAACTGATTAACAGCAAGATGGAAGAGGTGTTTGATCTCCAGTAGGGTGCTTTTATTTTTAAAATAAAAGAAAAATCCCAGGGTGAGTTGATTTGGCTGAGAAGCGGGGCTTTTCACTCGGGTGAATTGAGACTCCTTCCAACATAGGACACATGTCAGGACATTTGCACCAGCCCAGTGGAGTGCTGGACCCATTTCATTTTTTCCAGAAGGAAAAGCCAAGGCAAGCATCTTCCTGATTCCTCACTTGGTAAGACCAGGTTGGGTGTTTGAAATTGGCCATGGGAGGAGCACTCATACCACAGAAATTTGTATCCACTTACCTACTTCCTGTCCACACAAGGCCAGTGTCAGACATCTGTCAGCACACTACAGTGGACATGGATGCAGACTGGTTATTTCTGTTTGCTGAGACCTGCATGGTTCCTTTGTTCAGCTAACGTCCTTCTTGTGAGCATCACTTCAGGTCACACGTTTTTTCTTTCTCTCCCTCCTGGCTATTATTGTATCAGTTTATATTTGACTAAGAGGCAAAGCCCGCGGCCATTTCTTGGCTTTGAAAGGTTGCTCACTGCTTTTGTCTTGCATCTGCTAATAGTCTTCTTTTTAACATAAAAATAAATGTCAATTTACTAGTAATAAGTAACAATTACTTGCATATTTGTCTCAATCCATCCCAAGATAGGTTAATCAATCTTACCGTCTTAGTTTGGGTTTTATTGCTGTGAAGAGACACCATGGCCATGGAAACTCTTATAAAGGAAAGCATTTAATAGGGGGTGGCTTACAGTTCAGAGGTTTAGTCCATTATCATCAGGGCGGGAAGCATGGTAAGGCTCAGGCTCAGGCAGAGAGGTGCTGCTGGAGAAGGAGCTGAGCATTCTACATCCCAGTCCATAGGCAGCAGGCAGAGAGAATGAGCCACTGGGCCTGGCTTGAGCATCTGAAACCTCAAAGCCCACCCCCCAGTGACACACCTCCTCCAGCAAGGCCACGCCTCCTAATGGTGCCACTCCCTAGGAGCCTATGGGGGCCATTTTCATTCAAACCACGGCACTTACCTACTTCACCTTGGGCTGTGTGAGCAGAACAGAGCCTGCTGCTGTGTCTCCTTGGTTTGTAGGTGATGATGCTCACTATTGCACTGCAACCCTTGGGTGAGCTTTTGAGATGGAAAAAATGATTGCTCTCTCTTCAGATACCCTGAGGGCAACATATTAAGGTGGAGTGTTAAAGAAAGGAAGTTACAGGGAGATTTACTTAGAAATATTGAATGGGCAGGGGGGCATTGGCTGATGTTGTGAACTGAAATAAAGAATTAAAAGAGACTTGCTTAAGTATGCCTTGATTTGGTTAATCTTAGTAAGCCAGTGAGGGATAGAGGAAAAGCACCTCCCTACTCAGGATACCTGAGGTGAAAAGTCAACTAATCAAAGCCAAACTTAGGGGATATACACTCGGTCTGTGGTTCCTTGTTTGAAATTGCCTATCCTGGGAGGCTGGAGAGATGGCTCAGAGGTTAAGAGCATTGGCTGTTCTTCCAGAGGACCCGAGTTCAATTCCCAGCACCCACATGGCAGCTCACAACTGTCTGTAACTCCATTTTCAGGGGACCTGACACCCATGGCAAAATACCAATTCACATTAAATAAAAATAAATAAAATTTTAAAAAAAGAAAGAAATTACTTATCCTAAAGCCATGTTTAGTATTTCATCTATTCCACCTCCCTCCCCTAGTCCCTGATTACAACTAATGGGATTAAGAGTAGTTACCTGATACAGACTGGGCTAGTGAGAATCTCTTCTATGGGAGTTGAGAATTAACAGGCCCAACTGTGGCAGTACTTGTGGGTATTCGATGTGATGGGTGCTGTCATCTGGGGGAAGAGGAACAAGAAAACCATTTTAGAGCTACCACAATCTTTCTGTGGAGCATGATAAGAAGGAGGAGAAAGCCAGTCTGCAGATGCAGAGAAAGGAAGGGTAGAGAGGGTCTCCAGAGAGGAGCTGTAAGGGCGGTCGATCTTATGAAGGAAGGAGGAAGTAGCTGCCTGGGTCTGAGGTTTTCTAGGTCTAGTTCTAGTTTCCCATGTGTGTGCATGTGTGTATGCATGCATGTGTGCATGTGTGTATTTCACTGGGAATTGAATTCAGAGCTCTGTACATGCTAGGCAAGTGCTCTACCACAGGGCTATTTCTCCAGCTCTCCATACACTTTATATTTTGAGATAAGTTCTTATTAGGTTGTCCAGTCTGACCTTGAACTTACCATGTAGTTCATTCAGGAAGGCCTTGGACTTGTGACTCTTCTGTCTCACCCTCCTTAGTAGCCAGAATTACTAGCCTATATTACCAGACCTGGCTAGTACAGCTTTTTATGAGACTTACCTATAGTTCCTACTCCTGTATTCCTAGGTCACATCCAAGCTGCCTCGTAATAGATCCGCCTGTACTTGTTTTCGAGTTAACGAACTCCCTCAACCCTGACTCTGACTCGGAGTGACTGTCATCCGTAATCAGGTATCTGAGATCATGTCACAGATAGTCTTCTCATCTGTAAACTGAGGGAATTGTGTTTGTCTTTAGGGTTATCTGAAGATTAGGAAACATCTAGAAAAAGACTTAGGTTTTAATAATCATTAAGCAGATGGCAGGTGATAACTTGTGAAAGTGCCAAGCGTGGTGCCTACATTTGGTGGGACCCATAAAGTGCTGGTTGGCCAATGTTTTGCTCTGGAGTCCTCATACCCTCCATTTTCTCTCTACCTAGGACTCCTTTTGTTATCACATGTTCTGGGCAATACTTCACTTAACCTTCCCCTAGAGTGGCCGAAAGAGCTTGCCCCTGTGGTGGCAATGGTTATCATGTATCATTATGCTTTTATATTGTGTATCAATGTACATTTAATTTCTCCTCTAAACTTCAATATCCCTAAAAAAAAAGCCATGTTTTTCTGAGTATATCCAGTTTTTAGCACCAGACTTCATCCATGACAAACTATAAGTATTTGATTAAGAAATGGGTAAATGGAGATGTCTAATTGAGACTCGGGGATCAAAGACAAATTGGAGGGGGGACAGATTGGGGATGAGAGAGATGAGGAGTGGGGGAGACTGGGGATGGGAGAGGGGGTGGGAGAGGTGGGTTGGGGGAGAGATTAGAGGTGGGGTTGATAGGAGGTGGGAGGGAATAGGGGTGGGAGAGACTGAGGATGAGAGGGATAGAGGGTGGGACACACGGAGATGATTTACAAAAGGTAGATAGATACCTGAAGTCGTGCCTGTGAAGGACTCTACTGGGGGAGTGAAGAAGGAGAAGGAAACAGGGAGGGGAGGCTGAGAGGAGGCAGCAGACCTGAAGAAAGAGACAAAGTAAGGACAAGGTGTTTGAAGAAGCTAGCACGCGTCGAGAAGTCACACAGACTGGGAGGGGCTTTAGGGTGTGGTCAGAAATGTTCGAACTCACACAGTAGAGGAATAAGACGATTTAGACAGGGACTGAACAGTGCACTTTGGAATCCATTAATGAGATATCGGACGACAGATTCAGAGGGCTGGCCCAGGGGAATGCTGATCATCACATGTTTGTTGAGGTAATGGCAAGTATGCACTGTTTGTTGGAGAGCTCACCAAAGAAAGAGAAGGAAGAAAGGAGGCTGATAAAGGTGTTTATTACGGTAGGGGACCTGTCCTACCTTCAAGGGAATGGGCCTCCTAGGCTTCCTTTGTGCTAGGTAATGTTAATTTCTTCTCATCTGCATTTGCCATTTCCTTGAAGCTTCTTCTGATTTGTAATTTTATAAACAAACTTTTATTAACTATTGCTTCTACTCTTTGTGATTTTATATCACAGCAACTCTATTTCTGTAATTTGTTTCTATGGAAGCTCATCCATCCATCAACCTTATGTCCTCCCATCCATCCATCCATCCATTCATCCATCCATCCATCCACCTTCCCATACAAGAAATATTTATTTGGCCACAATTAAGGTCTAGACTCTCTACTTTAGGACTTATTTGTAGAGAACCAAGATGTTCTTTAGGAGTTTTTAGTCTCATTACAAAGATTAGAACATACCGGAAGCCTTCTGTGGGGTTTTCTGGTTTCATTTTTGGAAGTTGCAGCTACCTGTTAGTATTTGAGATTTCCTGGTGTTGGTCTTGACTCTAAGGATAAAAGGAAGCGACCAGCCTCAAGCTTATTCAACTCATCAGAAGCTAGGCTTCACTGAGCAATTGTCCAAAAACAAGCCAGAGTCCAAAGGAAACAGGCTGTGTGCTTTAGAAACCTCCACAAGAGACGTGTGTGCATTATTCATGGCTTGTCATTTGCAGTCAAAGACATAGGCTGTCCTCTAACATCTCTGAGGAAGTTCATGATTTATTGGAGGCACCAGAAGAAATATAAAGCTAAATAGTAATCCAAACCCCCTGGGGGGAAGTCTTACTTCTGTATTTTACATAATATTAGAACCTTAGCAAATAGTTTCCCTGAGATAAAAAAACTTCAGCAAACATTCAGCTGGAATGTTTGAAAAGTGAAACCATTCATGTTTGTATGTCAGGAGACTTGAGTCTCATCCAGACTTTTTTTAGATGTCAAAATTTTGAAAAATTCCTCAATGCAAAGGAATAGGAAGTCTGTAGTGTGAGCAACACAGCACAAGACACGCTAACCTCAGTCTTAGAGACCTTGGGACAGTTCGAATTCCTCCTCTCTGACCCTTCCTGGAGCTCATCAAAACAAAACTTAACACTTTATTTTGTGATTCATCAGGAATGAAGGAAAGAAATATATCAAATGCCCAGTGTCTCCAAGGGATCACACTTGTATAATTTAAGAAGCAAGTTGTGTTACAGATAACAGAAAATTCAACGGTAAAGGACTTAAGCTATGGAGTTGAACTTCATTTTCCTCAAATAATGAGAAGTCTGGAGGCCAACCGCCTGGGGCTGGCACAGCCACTCCATAGTGCTGTCCATTTCTCTGTGTCTTTCTGTCCCATCATTCTTTGTGTGCAGTCCTGAGCCTGAGCTTCCTGTTTGCAAGGGAGCTTTCAGAAAGGAATAATGTGGATGCTGAAGCCTTCCCCCGGAGAGGCTTTATCCTTGTATTAAGAAGGGGCATGCTTCTCGTGGCTTCTACGGGCACCTCCTTGACCACAGCATGGCTGTTCCTACCTAGAAGATGACTAAAGAGCCCGAGGACACTAGCAGCTTCTCAGGCCCTGTAATTAAAGGTAAAGAAAGTGGAACTGGGATTAGATATCTAGCAAGCCACTCTACAGTATCTGCTGCAACACTCTGAAAGACATCTTGGAATTTTTGAATTCCAAGACAAGAAGACATAGTACACAGAGTGTTAAAAGTCAGTGAATTAAAGCCACAAATTAATAGCCAAACCCCAACAGTTATTGTCATCATATAATGGTATTTCAATAGGACTTTTCATAACATTTGATTAAGAAGCACTGTGCTAGCCAGGTGGTGGTGGCACGGTTCTTTAATCCCAGCACTCGGGAGGCAGAGGCAGGTGGATCTCTGTGAGTTCCAGGCCAGCCTGGTCTACAGAGTGAGATCCAGGACAGCCAGGGCAACACAGAGAAACCCTGTCTTGAAAAACCAAGAAAAAAAAGAAGGATGGTGCTGGGGTGGGAGTGTAGCTCAGAGGCAGAACACTTGCTTAACATGTGTGCAGCTCAGTGTCTGATGCCCAACCCCTAAAGGAATAAAAAAGCATAATGCTTCATGATCTATCTGTCCAACTGAAATGTGAAGAGGAGAGAAGAGGATGGTGGGAAGAGGAAGGAGTGGAAACTGTTTTTTTTCCTGAGAAGGTGAAATAGCTTCGGTGCCTCCAAGAGATAGACCCTGGGCTAAGGGTGAGATTGAAGTACCACTCTGTTTGGGAGCCGGAAACTAATAGAGAGTTGTCCTCAAGGTCGGCTGCAAGCTGACTGTACTCTGTGATGACACATGCCATGAAAGTGGAGTGTCCCGTGTGGTTGCCAAGGCATGTGGCCCTGCTCCAAGCACTTCTGTACCCCTTGCCTGCCAGTCCGCTTAGCTGCTCTGGGTGATGGGTGTGCACAATCCTGTGGAAACTTACAATGTCACCCTTCACACACACACACACACACACACACACACACACACACACACACACGGGGGGGGGGCAGGGGAGGAGGAGCTCAGTTATTAGTCAGGGAATGTCACACTTTACATACACACACACACACACACACACGCACGCACGCACGCATGCACGCACGCACGCACATGCACGAGGGGTCGGGGGAGGAGATCAGTTATTAGTCAGGGCTGGAGACTGACTCATAAGGGCCAAGGAAACAAAACACCAGGGTTGGTGGCCCTAGGGGTGAACTAGGGATAGAGAGCGAAATCTCTTGAAGACAACTGGTTTTTTTTTTTTTTTTTTTTTTTTTTTTTGCTTGTTTGTTTTACAGAGTCCTGAGAATGATGGATCCAAGAAGATCAACAAATAAACAAAAAAAGTTCTAGGTGGGTGAGCGGCCCAAAGTTTACCTCAGTGGCTGTGTCCTCTGGCAGCCTCTCTCTGAGGGAGCAAAGGAAATCAATGTCGTGCAGAAGCCCGTGATTTAATGTTCCCGAGTGCTGGCAGGCGAGAACAGAGGCTGGAGAGCTTGCCCTCTGCCTGGTGTCGCTCAGCTGTGGATGGGCAGGTCAGATGGGAACCTGGGGTGGTAAGGAGACAATAACACCCTAAGCTCTCCTTCCAGATTAACTTTTAGAGTCCCACCCTCGGGCCCTGTCTGAAGTCCCCTGGCTTGTGCCGGAGAGAGAGATGGTGGGGTGCCCTGTGTTCCCCAGAGCACAGGCACCCATGTTGGCAGCCCCTCCAGGAGAAAACACCGAATGCTGACCAAAAATGACTGCGGAGTTCAGGAAAGCCGCTTCCCTAGTTCCATCTGGAAGCTCTTCAGAGGCATAATTTCATCCCAGCCAAATGTAATTAGGAATTTGATTTGATTTAAAAAAAAAAAAAATCGAAGGAGAGAAATGAGGTTTCTCCTCATTCCCTCCCTTTTTTTCACAAATAGGGCTCTCATTAACAGGGCTTGTGCACGTGACCTGCAGGGTCAGCCCCCCCCCCCCCCCCCGTCAGGCATCCTAAAGAACCGCTGGCCCAGGAGGTGAATGGGGGAGAGGCATGCAAGAGATTCCTGCAAGAGAATGCGCTAAGGATTCGTAAAATTCTGATTGGGCTTCAAGATATTAGAAACGGCACAGCGGCTCTACGCCCTCTGTGGGAATGAGATGTCCACTTAATTAAAACAAGGGAAGGCCATGGGTAAGTGGCTCCCGGGGAGGAAGGCTGGGCAAGCACTAGCTGGGGTACCAGTCTCATCCCGGCTTTCATCAAGAGAACAGCAGTGATGGGCATGGAAGCGCCGGCCTCCCAGGAGCATGGGTGCCGCAGCCAGCCAACTTTGGTGAAAAAGGAAGGTAGGAGGAGAGGAGAGGATCCGTGACACACTGTCTTATTGGCCCTGACCCAAATAATCTGCCTCTGACCTACTCCCTCTTCTCTCCAAGGCTCTAATGAGAATTGTGTGATGAGCTTTGGGTAAAGGGCAATTCGAAATGAGAACAGGGAGGTCACACACCTCAGGCTGTGCCGTCAGTCTCTGGCCTGATGCACTGTCTCGTGACGCCCCTGTTTGTGGGAATGTCCCTTTATCCTCTGTTATTATTTTTTTTAAATCTATTTCTTCCCTTCTCGGAAGAAGCCTTGAGAGTACGTGAAAATGTCTGGCAGGAGCTGGAGAGCAGTACCCAGTGTTCCTGTGTGGTCAAATTGACGAAAAAGTTACCAGAAAGAACTAGATAGAAGGAAAGCGCAGGAACTCTGGATTGTCACAGGGATGGTACTCAGCCATGGATGTAGGAGGCTAGGCTGGTCCTATGGAGTGGACCTCGTGCCCACGCTCAACTCCTCACGAACCGATGCTCTGTTTCCACTACGTTGTCTCCAGAACATCCCTCTTTCCTTCTCATATTTGTTGACTCAGGGATGCAAAGAGGCTGCTGCGGGTCCAAGCACCACATATTTACTCCACATAGGGAAGAATAGAAATGGTGGACTCCCCTCGTATCTCATTTCCTCTTCTCAGGAAAGCAAAAATTTCCCTTGAAATCCCAGAAAACTCTTTATTTCCCTGGCCAAAATTGTCACGTCAGTTACCCGTAAGTGCAAAGAGACTGGGAATGTGAGGGTTGTGAAACATTGCTAATCTAATCCAAATTGGAGTCCATAGGAAAGACAGAGGAGATGGCTATCACGTAGGGCCTCCTGTAGGTGCTTTGAACTACAGACCGCTAGCAGTCTAGTACAGAAAACTAAAACTGCTAGATCAGCCAGACAGAAGAAATTTGATTTGGCAGTTTGTTATCGGGCTGTAAAGTGTCGGGAAGGCCAAAGGAAGAGAGAAGAAGGGAGGGAGAGAGGGAGAAAGGGAAGGGAAGGGAGGGGAGGGGAGAGGAGAGGGAGGGAGGAAAGAAACATGCATTTATTCAGACCTTAGAGACTGTAGGGGATCTACCCGGGAGTTACAATTATAGAGGGAAAACATTGTAACTCCTAATCCAGGATTGCTGTATGCCTGGAATGTTTGTACACACACACACACACACACACACACACACACACTGCCAAGATTCCAGCCAGAAGCCTTTGCTGTCGCCGATGACGAAGACTTATACTCTGATATGACATATAAAAACTAGTACCGTGGGTACTAAACTGCCCAGGTTACCCACAAGCCCAAAACTGCTCTTTGAAGGTACCACGATGCCAGAAGAAGGAAGGAAAGACTGTACCCCCTCTTCCTCCAGTCCCCACCATAGCTGGAATTTAACTGGCAGCTCCTTGGTGTGGCAATGAACCTGGAAACTGTTTGCTGACTTCCAGCTCCCGAATGAGGCGTCCTCTACCCAGCAGAGAAGGCCAGAATGGTTCAAGTCAAATGATGGCCCAGGCATGGTCCCCTGAAAAGAGAGGAGGAGGTAGGGCTTGATCCCACTGGGCTTGTGGGTGATACTTTTTCTCTGTCTACACTCACTAGTCAAGGAGATGGAAAGATAGATAACAAGAAAAATCTCAACCAACCTCAGACACTAATCCAATGGGGGAATCTAGAAATACTTGTAATTGTATGTCCAGATAGCTAGAGTCTAGATCAAAGTTTCTTTCAGTTATTTCTGTTTTAGAAGACAAAGAAAATGGAACAATTGGATTTAAAAAGTATGATATCAATTTTCAGGTTTCATGTTATATTGAGAGTAATGAAAGAGATAAAGACTTTTACTGAAGATGGTTCAGGCCAGAGGATCCCTGTCAGTGATTTAATTCTGTTAGAGAATTAGTCTCCCAAGTCTTTTTCTATTTTGGTATATATGCATGTCTGTGTGTGTTCACATGTGTGCAGGTACTCATGTAGGGAGGTTTGTGTGCGCAAGTGTATGGAGGACATGGGATGTCCTCAGGTATCAAAGCGTTTCTAAGGCTCTGTCTACCATCTAGTTAAGGCAAGGTTTCTCCATATCCTGGAGTTTGCCAGTTAGGCTAGGCTGGACTGCTAGCAAGTCCCAGGATCTACCCGTCTCTGCCTTCCTAGTCCTGGGATTACAAACACATGCCCCCATGCTTGGCTTTTAAATAGGGGTCTGGAGACAGACTCAAGTCCTTGTGTTTGCAAGACAAGCACTTTACTGGCTGAGCCAGCTCCTCAGCCTAAATCTCATAATTTCTTAGCAGTGGGTTTTTCTTAGGTCATTAAAAAGAAGCCACAGCAAGTTTGCTCTGGTCATACTTTCTCTCTGTGGTCACTGTGACCTGCCATTTTTAGTGCAAGCCCCTGTGCACTGTGGTAGTAGACAACTGTCCACACGAGGCATTTGCAAACATTTTGGCCAGGGAACATTTGCTCCTGGGACCATTCAGAACATCTGGCACTGAGGGCACATGTGGACACCTTTTCGATAGACGAGTGTAGAGAGAAAGCCTGGGATTTGAAATTTTACCTACATGCAGGTTTCAAAAGGAGAATCAGCATGCACACGAAGAACTTCAGGTAGGCAAACCCAGGGGTTTTGGGGAGATATCTCTTCCTCTTTGGCCTCACTTAAAATCTCACCTGGAAAATCTAAAAGCCTGTGCTCAGAGTTGAAGCAGAAAGCTTCCCGAGACAAGAGCCCAAATTTGGCTAAAACAAAGGCCAGGAGTTGCATTTGGGGACAGAACGGGAAGGACAGGGCAATGACTTGTAACATTAACAATGAGCCTTTATATTTGTAGGGCAATTCAGGGCTTATGAGATACTTTGTATAATTTTTTCAGTCCCTTGTACTCTGTGTTATACTTGCTGCAGAAGTTGGGTGTTCCAGCGATCCACTACTATGTAGCAAACTTGCCCAAGGTCAAAGCTTGGCCATGTAGAATGGCATGTTTCCATGGCTGGCAGGGGATGCTGGCTGTGGGTGGGAGCTTTGTCGGGATGCTTGTCCTGATGTTTACAGGTGGCCTTCCCATGTGGCTTGGGATTCTCAGAACATGGTGTCTGGGGGTGGGGCAGGGGAGAGAAAGAGAATATTCCAAACATGGAAAGTTTAAGAATAAATATAATTTGTACATGGCAGATAAGATAGGCCATTTCCTTTCTCGTCTACTGACCAGAGAGGTCAGAAAGGGGCAGAGGGAAGGGAAGGTAACCTCTCCTCAAATCTTGAAATGTGTTTTTAACATTGAGTGATCCAGAAGGCTCCAGAGCCCTACTTGGCAGGAAGAGTCTGCCACCTTCAGTATCAGACCCAGGGGAACCTTAGAGGACACTGCATCCCAGGAAGCAAGACATGGGGGACAGGAGGCGGTTGCCTCAGGATCCACAGCTAAGTCAGAGATGGAGACAGGTCTGGGTCTGACTCCCCTGAGCCACACACAACCAACTGCCCCTTGGAGGAGTGTCCTGTCCACTCCATGTTTTCTGCTCTCCCTTTCTAGCCCCTGCCCGCATGCTTGAAGCAGTAGAGTATGGCAGAAGATGGTTTAAAAACAAACAACAAACATGCAAACCCTAATGATCCCACCATCCCTGGAAACTCTTCTGTTGTCAGGAGTCTTCTCTTTGGGAAGGGCGAGGGGTGCAAAGGGTGAACATCTACACGTGCTGCTAGCAACCCAGTCTGGGTCCTATCTTTTAATACCCCAAATCAACAGCCCAGGCCTCTCCATCAGTGACCTGATTGCAACTCATTGATGGAGTAGAGAAGGGTACTGTCATTTAGAACCCGGAGGGCTTTGTTCAGCTTGTCTCCTGCTCTGGGGGCCCACAGCCATCCAAGCTGAGGGCACTGGAACCTGTGAGTAGCCTGTAGGGGAATGGAAAAGGGAAACTTGGGCTGTTTCTCTGCCCTCACTCAGTGCTTTCCACCTCACCCCGCCCCCTTTCCCTTGAGTTCCTTAAGTTGTCTCTCCCTCCCCTTACCTTCTCACCCCAAAGTCAAGATCTGATTGTATCCGTCAGGGCCTATGGAGAGACAGCGCCTGTGGAGTCTTCATAAATACAGAGGAAGGTTTATAAAGAGAGATTGGCCTATGCAATTATGGAGGCTTGCAAGTCCGGAGATCTGCAGGGTGAGTCAGCACACTGGAAACCTGGGACAGCTGTTGTTTCAGGGACGACAATCCGATGGCAAGAAAGATTCTCCCAAACTCACTCACAAGAGGTCAGTCCCTTTGTTTTCTCCCGCGGACCCCCCTAGCTTGTTTAGGTCTACCTCCACTGGGGAGCCATCAGCTTTACTCAGTGTTAGTCTCGTATAGAAACATCGGCACAGACACACCCCAAGGAATACATGGCCAAGTACCGGGGTACACGATAGGCTAGTCATTATTTATAATCAAATGTCACAGCAGACACCATGCACTGGTGGGGTGGCCACTGGGTATAGAAATGTTGCCGTGAAGGACAGCGAGGTAACTGTCCCTGAACTGGTTGATAAGACGTGAAACCTGAGATGGCGTGGGCCTTCTCTTCAATCTTTTTTTTTTTTTTTAAACCACAGAATGAAACCCCATCTTCACCTCCCAACCTCTCGTTGCCTTCTTTATATTTTCCTCTACAGCTTGTTTGTAAACACATCTGCTGGCCCTTCTCTACCACTCCATGTCTGCTGGGAAACTGCTGATTCTGTTCTACGGTTCCACAGCTGGGCCTTTGCACGGGCTGTTTTCTCTGCCTGGGACACTCTTCCCTCCATCCTGTGCCTGGGACTCTCCATTTGCCTTTCAGGACTCAGCTGAAATGTTATTAAGTGAGTTAATAATTCAGAAACATGGAGAGCTACACCCGGTGCTTTCACTATCTGAATGTTTGGTATAACCAGTGGTAGCATTCAGATTTGTACCAACTCATCTAGTTGGTCAGCTGACAAATGTTTTAAGGACACCAAGCCCATGTCAAGTGTAGCTGGAGAAATGGCGCCCAACGGGTTGGCAAGAGTTTCCACCCAAAACCTGAGAAAAAAGATTCTAAAACAGAACCAAAAACAGTTTCCTAGTTGTTTCTCTCAAGTTAGCAGCAGCCTGTGTGTTTGAGCTACCATGGCGGGTTCCTGGCCTGCGTGCTCGACCTGCAGTATGGCGGGAAGGAGGCCTCTGCAAATGGCACATTAAGCTGGGCCTCTGCAAGTGGCACATTAAGGTGCGTCGTGGATTGAGCCTTTGCTAGTACAAAACAAAACAAAACAAAAAAAAAAAGGTTTCTGGGCTACGTGCTGCTTTGATAGAAGCACAGACCCACTATTTCTGAGAGTTGATGGCTCCCAGAGCTGTCGGAAAACTTACCACTGCCATGTTGGGAAGCTGAAGTGGGCGGAGCCAGCAGCCACAGTGCCATTTCAGTATTAGAATGCTGCAATAAGCTCAAGGTAATATAAAAAATAAGCCACGTAAAGATGGCTACCACACAGAGAATCTGGATCATGTTCTCTTTGATATTCGTAACTAAAGAAAAACATTTGATTGCAAAAGCTTTTGAGTTATGCCAAAATGCATATTTTAAAGGTACCTTGACTTCAAAATTTGGATGTAAGAATATGTTGCTTTGGAAAGGAGGCTCTGCTTTTGTTTCCACAGAAATCTAGAGGCTATGGATTTGTTCCAGATTGAGATATATCAGGTTTGACCAGCCAAGACCCCCTGAAAGGTCTCCAATGACACCAAGGCCCAGATGATCCAACATTCAGAACCGTTTCAAGGCAACTGGCTCAGACGATACACCCTCATGGACTACTCCATAATCCTAAATTTTTCTTTGTGTACCCATAAGATACAGCTCCCCGCCTCCAGCAGGAAGTAGTAAGAGAAGCTATGCCTAAATTCCCAAATATACCAAGCTGGCTTTGGAGATGTATACAAGTTAAAACCTTCCTTAAAAAAAAAAAAAAAGAAAGAAAGAAAAGAAAAGGGGAAGTGCTGTGGGATGGTCTATATGTCAAATGTGTTGCTCTGATAGGTCAATAAATAAAACACTGATTGGCCAGTGGCCAGGCAGGAAGTATAGGCAGGACTAACAGAGAGGAGAATTGAGTGAACAGGAAGGCGGAAGGAGACACTGCCAGCCGCCACCATGATAAGCAGCATGTGAAGATGCCTGTAAGCCACGAGCCACGTGGCAAGGTATAGATTTATAGAAATGGATTAATTTAAGATATAAGAACAGTTAACAAGAAGCCTGAGCCATTAGGCCAAACAGTTTAAATAATATAAGTGTCTGTGTGTTTATTTTAAAAGTGGGCTGTCTGACTGCCAGGACTTGGTGGGACCCAGAGAGAAAACTCTCCAGCTACATCAAGTTCGGGAGTAAGTGCTGAGCTATGGGAAACTGGATGTGAAGACTATGTATTTCATACAGACTAGATCTGTGGAGTATGTGTCTCAGATAGAGACACACAGAAATCCAAGTAAAAGGCAAACACACAAAAGAAGATAAAACTGCGACAGCCAAGCCTCAAAAAGGAGTAGTTAGTACCCAACGTGGAGGACAGGAGAGTGGCCCTCCTTTGGTTAATCAGGGGAAGGTCTTCCAGGGAGAGTGATTGGCCGAGCAGAGGCTGTGAGTCTACAAAGCGATTGGGTGGGTAGGGGTGGGGGGAGATTTGAGGAACAAAATGAAGGCAGGAGAGGCTAGAGAGAGCTTGGTGGAGCAAGAGAGCAAGGTGAGCACCAGGCAGAGAGGAGAGCGGGGCTTGGAGCTGCTGCTGTTGACATTCCTGCCTGCCCAGAATTTTTGCCCTCATGTGGTGCTAGCCTAGCTTGCCTTCCTAGGAAGGCTTCCTGAGGAAGGCTGGGATGTCCACCCCAGATGGAGAGCAGGCTCGGTGCCTGAATGGCACTCTGGAATGTTTCCTGAAAGACTTAGCACAGCCTCGTGACTCATGAGACTACTGTCCCCTTGAGGATGGGAACCCCATCCATCTATTCAACCCTGCATTGCTGACTCCCATCCCAGAATGAGACATAGTGGCTACTCCTTAGCATGAGCAAGCTTTATCTGGCTCCTTCATGGCACTGAAAATAGAACTGGGACAGAACTGTGGACTAGTAAACACAGAACACACAGTAGATTGTGATCGGCCCATGGCAAGTACGGCTTAAGCTTCACCTCTTGAGGAGAACATGGCAGATCTGAACAGGAGTGAAGGCTGGGGGCACAGAGGATTGCTGGGTTCCCAATAGTTACACAGAGTTATGCACTATACTGTTGCCCCGACTTCAGAGAATATTTGTGTGTCTGCTTTGGGGACTCTTCGTCATGCTGTTTTAAGATTAACCTTTTGCACACTTGTGCCTGATCAGTTTTGGCCCATTTTAATTATGTGTGACTGGTTTCACTCGAAGTGAACGAGGTCTCAAGTTCCTTTGGTGATTTTTTTTTTTTCTTTTCAAATTCTGAACTTATATGAGTGTATTGTCTTTGCTTCTGCATTAAACTACTTTGCTAAACCGTTTCCGGAAAACAAAACCACAACTTTGGTTTGTTTCACAGATCATTGAAACAACAACAAAATGGGGGAAATTTTTAGTCTCTTTTTGAGCCCGGCGGCCCAGCAAATTATAGAAGAATGGTTTGCTGTGGTTTTGGGTTTGTTCTTTGGGTCCCTGGTGGAGGCACAGATGTTGGAAAATGGTAGAGAGTGGGCAGGTTCCTGAGTAAGCGGGGAGGGAGGAGAACTCTGACTGAGAGGAGGCAGGGGGCTTGGCCAGAAGGAGGACATAGATGAAACTGCAGAGAAGGGCAGGCCAGAGAAGCTGCTCTTCACTCCAGGATCTCAGGACCAAAGAGCAGAGAAAACATAAACGACAAACCAAACGATGACCCGTGCTTGCCCAGGCTGTAAGCGAGCAGTTAGACTGGTGGGTTTAGGGCTGCATTTTATTTATTGCCCCATATATTTTCCAGGAAGGCTTCTGGGACCTGTTCCTGGACCCATCAGCTGCTGGAGAACTAAGGCAATGCTTGGTTCCATTGAACTAAGGCCCTGATGCCACTGGTCAGGTAAGCGTCCTGGGCATCTGGAGTTTTCCCAGGATTCCCAGGTGGTTTTGAAATGCAGTCAAGTTCCCAGGCCACTGAGTTTAGTGATGTATAAAAATAAAGCACAAAAAAGGCAAAATAGAATCGGCAATAAATGAGGAGGCCATTAAGACGATAAGGAAACACAGACAATCTGAGAATGAGGTGGCCTCATCAGGCTTTGTGCCCATGTTTTGAATACGAGTGAGTTTATCAGAACAGGCCTTTAATGCCAGGTCCTAAGATGACAAAAAATTCCTTTGGTGATCACCACATACAGTATATTCTGTGCATGGAACTTCTAGGCTGCATGCTAACCATCTTCAGCTCTAAATGTGGGCTACTTCCTTGGGTTATTAATTGGCTTTCAATTTTTTTTAACTTTTTTTTTTTTTTTTTTGCAATTTATTTATTTATTACACACACAGAGTTCAGTCTACATGTATGCCTTTATGCCAGAAGAGGGCACCAGATCTCATTACAGATGGTTGTGAGCCACCATGTGGTTACTGGGAATTGAACTCAGGACCTCTGGAAGAACAGTCAGTATTCTTAACCTCTGAGCCATCTCTCTAGCCCGGCTTTCAATTTTTAAATCAATTGTACATACAGGATTCAATCAGTAAGCATTTTGACACATGCACGGATTGAGAAAAGTAAAGTTCCAGATCTCACTCTGTGGTGGAGATGCTGTGAGGTTCTTTGCCCCGTTCTTGCCTTGAATGATCCAAAGCTGGAGAGAACATGGTGACAAAGACTTACTTCCTTGTTTGGGACTCCAAATCTGTCGCTAACAATGTGACGATGTCCACAACACTTTACTGAATCTCAGTTCTCTCCCTTTTGAAATGGGCACACTGATGGTGACTCGGATAGTGATGCTACTGTGATACTGAAGGAGCGAGCACAGCCAGTGTGTGAAGAATTTGATGTCGTTCTAGCCATGTGGCAAATATCCTTAGCTACAATTAATAGGCTTCTCTCCTGATGGGGCCAAACTCTGTTTAGAATATACAGAATTTTCTAAAAGGCATAACCTAATTAAAATGAAATCCAAATTTCGTACCGTCCTGGGTGATCGACTACTCCCGGGTTATTCAGTCAGCATGAGGTGGGAAGGTGGCCTCCATATTTACTAAAATAACAACTGGAACAACCCCCTGCCCGGCTTTAGTGGGCTGGTGTCTGGTTTGACTTTCGCTATAAAGTCACAGTAAATTCACAAGAATCTCTTAAGCAATCTAGTATGCAAGGCCTTCCAGACATCTCTCAGGTCCACTTTATTGCTCTGTTCATAGATGATCTTCCCTCCACTTAAGAACTCCTGTTTAGGGGATTGGAAAGATGTCTTAGAAGTTCAGAGCACTTCCTGTTTTTCAGAGGACAAGAGTTCAGGTCCTAGCACCCATATTAGGTGGCTTCCAGTTTCCTGTGATTCCAACTTCAGGGATCCTGCATCCTCTTCTGGTCTCTCTCTCTCTCTCTCTCTCTCTCTCTCTCTCTCTCTCTCTCTCTCCACCACACACCACACACACACACACACACACACACACACGAGGAAACAGAACCCCCCCCAAAAAAAAAAACTGGTTCATTTTAATATCCACGCAGAGATAGATATTGACAAATAGTATATTCTATCCAACCTTTTTGTTTATGATGTGTCTATAAGTTAGAAATTTTTAAATCCTCGTATTGGTTCTGAAATCTGTCTGCTTTTGCTTACCTGTGTGTCCAGAGCACTGTGTCAACTGACTCTCGGAAGCCCTGTCATTCTGCTGTTCCTTACTGTTCTCAGCTGTGTTGGTGCACTCACGTGATCAACACGCTACCTACCATTGACTCGGGGGTTTAAAGCAACCCAGTGTTTTCTCCCGAAGGCCTGGCAGCAGGCTATAGACATCTGGCTGTCGGTGGAAGCTCTGAGGGAGAATTGGCTCCATGCTATTCCACCTGCTCCGTAGTCACTGGTCATCTTTGATGTCCCCTGGTTTGTGGATGCCTCACCATCTATTTGTCTTCGTGTGATATTATCTTTGTGGTCCCATGTCTCTGTGTCCAGATTCCCTCTTCTTACAAAGACATTGGTCCTTAGTGAGGAGCCATCCTAACTCAGCATGGCCCTTCTCTTGATTACATCTGCAACAGCCCTGTTTTAAAATAAGGTCGCTCACAGGTACAGCGAGTTAGGAACTGAACCCATTGCTTTGGGCAACACAATTCAACCCAGGAACCTTAGCTATTGATTCTGTCTGTCCACCTTTTCAGCACTACAGGCTTTAAGCTTTTTGTTTCTTCTTTGTTTCAACTCACTGGAGTCTCCTGTCCAGCTACAAGCTCGGACAGGTGCGGGAAGAGCCAGGTCATAGGATAAGCTCGGAGGAGGGGAGCTCCGTTCATATCCTTTCCGCTCTCCGCAGTAATCAAGTGAACAGGCTGGCTGTGTGACGCTGGCACCAGGGAAGTCCAGAGGGGCCAGATGAGGAAGGGACAGAAGCCACAGGTGGCAGCAGAACAGAGCTGAGGGTTTCCTGCAGCTGTTCAGCCACCTGGCTGGACAGCTGTTTTCCCTCTCAGGGAGCTATGTAAAGCAAGGACTGCCTGACTTACCACAGCTTCTGGAGAGTTACAGGATGCCAAAATGCCTGCTCAGATCTGTCAATTCCAGTGAGCAACTGTTTGGGGGAGGCGGTGGGGGTCATGGTATTGAAGGGTGGAGTCACCAGCCTGGTGGGTCACAAAGATGACTTAGTGTAGACAAGAACCGATCCAAATGTACCCAGTGTCCATCCCGGTGGTCTAGTCTAGGACTGGCTTACTGCAGGCCTGTTAACTCTGGGCTACTGTGTGCTTTGTGCTGAGCGTTTTAAAAGGTGTGATTATTTTTCTTTAACAAATATGCATCTGCAGTTGATTTGATGCTCAATAATACTAACTCTGACCTTGAGTTAAGCCAAATGTTTCAAATGTTCCTCCCTAATGAGTTTGAACCTTGTCATTATTAAATTTGTACAACTAATAGTACTCATGATTATTGTCATACCTTGAATTTCATCAATTAAAATTATGGGAATTTCTTTTCTGTCTTGTATGCAAATGCCTACATTATAACTCAGTTTTCTCTCTTGAGCAACAAAGTCCAAGATTTTTACTATCTATCCTTTAGTCCATTTACTTTTTCTATAACTGGATGTAAGATACTGGGGGATCTAAAGAAAAGAGGTTTAGTGGATGGAAAGATGGCTCACTAGTTAAAAGCACTTACTCTTGCAAAGGACCCAACATCCATATGGCAGCTTGTAACCATCCTTAACTCAGGGGATCCAATGACTTCTTCTGGCCTCAGTGGGCATGAGGGACACATATAGCGCACATATGTACATACAGGCAAAACACGAATACACATACAATAAAATAAATCTTTTTATACAAACCAAAGAAAAGAGGTTTATTGGGCTCAACAGTTTTGGATGCTGAAAAGTCGAGGATTGATGGCTTTCTCTGTCTGGCCTCCAGAAAGGGTGGTACTGCAGGTGCAGTTTGATGATTGGCATCGGTGAGCACAACAGGGATGTGTGAGGGAACGAGAATGTAAGGGGGGGAGGACACCCATGGAAAGAGGGAACGGGAAAGAGCCGCATGCAGAAGGGGCAAATCACTTTGGGTGCACTCAGCTTCCTAACAGCCTGTTCTCTTGAGAACTGACTCCTTCCCTGAGACCAACATTGGTCCCTCCCCAGGCTGGTCCGCTAAATACCTTGCCCTATGCTCTAACCTTTGAAGGTTTTACACATCTTCAGTTTCAGCACCAAGCTTTCGGCACCTCACCCAGCGGGGATGCATCCAAGCTTCATCTAAACCACAGCAAACTGTTAAAGGGAAGGGTTTGCCAGTTCCTGATCCTGTCAAGGGAGTCTAGAGCATCAACAAACGTGAGAAAAATCTGCAGGGTTTTTAAGAACACAAATTAGGATCTGGGGAAGGTGCGTCGGTGGATAAAGTGCTCATCCAGAGGCATGAGGACCTGAGTTCGGATCCCCATGCAAAACCCAGGTCCAGGCTCCTGTGCCTGTAATCCCAGTGCTGAGTAGTAGATACAGCAGGGTCCCTGCAGCCAGTTGAGCTAGTCTGACTGAATTTGTGAGGTCCAGGTTCAGTGAGAGACTGTGTCTCAAAAAAACAAATAAAAAGTGGAAGGCAACTGAAGACACCCAGTATCTGGCCACCCTACTCATGTACACACCAGTGTAGACACACACACACACACACACACACACACACACACACACACACACACACACACACAGGAGCAGAGCAGAAAAACCTCCACAAATTTGCTGGGTCCCTAGGGCCTCTTTTTCAGGAAATCTGGGATAGGTCCCAAGAATCTGCAATGTACATCCACCAGCCTATTAGCAGACACTGATCTTGCTGCATTTCACGGTGTTTGCAATCATCAAAGCTGGGCCACTACCCAAGTCTGCTACTGGCCCCACCTCCACCCCATGATCTCGAGTATGTCATTTACATTCCTGATCCCCAATTTCCTTATTTGCAAAATGGGGATAATGAAAGTGCTTACCTTACGCGGGTTATGGAGATTTAAATAAAACCAAAGCCTGTAAATTTCTCACATGTGCTTTAAATCCCTACCCCTAACGATTTATAATGTAGGGCTGTAGACGTGAGACTCGCTGCAGTGAGCAGAAGGGGAGGGCTAAGGGCTGGGAGCAGGAAGCTCAAAGTCACATCTGGGGGATTTCCAGCAGGAAGTGGGGTGTGAGCTGGGCCTGAAAGGGATGGGAAGGCAAACGGGACAACACAGGGCATTGAAGATGGAGCAACACCAGCATGTGGATTGGCCAGGGAAGCGTGCACACTTCCCGTTCGGTAGGAAACAATGCCAAGTAGCAAAGGAATTTTGCATCAGCTCCTAAAGACCCTGTCTGGGGGCCATGGAGACCTCAAACCTGCACTTGAGATTCCTTTAACACTTGAGAGGTCGGGGAAATTGCAACACCAGGTTTCTCAAGGCTCGGGCTGCTTGTTGGGGCTGCTCAGTGGGAGGGCCTCCTGTCCTCTCTGTTTTGTTTACCCCACACATTCCTACTGCTTGGTAAGAGCGGCTGCTGCCGGTGCTTGGGAAGCTTGCCGCGTCTTCTAAGAAACAGGAAGTGATTATTTGCCCAAAGCAAACAAATTCACAAACTCCAGGGTTCACGGTCAGTCCAAAGCTGTAGTCCCAGGAGGTGTTAGTGTGGGCTGAGGATGTGAGGACCCGGCAGACACTCTTCCCCTCCCACTTCCCTGCCAAATCAGCAGAAGCCGCCATTTTCACAGTGGTGACCAGCAGGAAGCCTGAGCCAAGTGACCCCCACATGGTAACTGTAGGGCGGCATCCATTCCCAGGGACGTCTTCCTTCCCATGACATCAGCAAAACTGCTCCTCTTGCTCTTGGAAGTGGAAGAGCATTAACCTTCCTCTTGCTCTGCTTTCCTCTAGAAAGACAAAGGGAGAGAGCGTTTCTTGAAGCCCTCTGGAGGCGGTGACTTGGACTTGGCATCCACCTTCCATAGGCTGTTTCACTTTGCTTTTACAACAGATCCAGTGGAATAGAGACTCACATTTGCAGGTAAGAAAAGCCAAGGGTCTGAGGAGGAACGGGCCTTTGCCCAACAGAGTCCCTGCAAATGCCTCTCTCCACCCTGATTTCTTTAAACCAGTTTGCCTTCATCTCTTGGACACTGGACTTGTGTGTGTGTGTGTGTGTGTGTGTGTGTGTGTGTGTGTGTGTGCCATATGTGCAGTTCCTGGGGGCTGATGAGACTTGTAACCCAGACCCATAACTCAGACCCAGACGGGATTTATGGAAGAGAACTGTGGGAGAAGAGGGGATCCTTGAAGAATGCCCCAGACGTGAAAGGTGGCCGAGAGAACACCAACGGTAAGCCATCAGGATCTACCATGTTCTTTTGTTTTTTGTTTTTTGACAAAGCATGGGGGCCAGCAGGCATTGTGGGAATGGCTGGAGGAGAAATGAGCAATCGTCTCCTGGCTGGGTGGAGAGGGCCTGACAATGGTGTAGACAATAGGTTTGAAAACAGGGGCCACTGTCCCAGCTTTACCATCCATGAGCTTCTGCACTTTGGGTGCCTTTGTTTCTTCGTCTACTAAACGTTGCCGACCGTTGTTCCTAGCTCACCCTTTAGGAAAGTGTTCACAAAAGCACGCAGGACACATACCCTGGAGCTCGGGCATGGCACCATGCAGGTAGGAAGCAGCCTGCCTTGGCAGATTGGCAGGAACAGCCCAGGTCAAACCCATATGCCTCCCCCATCCCAATTCCAAATCCATGGCAAGACCCCCAACAGATCAATTGTACGTGATCTCAGAGCATCTTTTTTGTTTGGAGGGGGGATTGAGACAAGGTTTCTCTGTGTAGTTTTGGTGCCTGTCCTGGGTCTCGCTCTGTAGCCAGGTTGACCTGGAACTCACAGAGATCTACCTGGCTCTGCCTCCCGAGTGCTGGGATTAAAGGTGTGTGCACCACCACCGCCTGGCCAGAGCATCCTTCTTGACACAGGCTTGTGCTACCAGAGTGAGGCTCTCAGGCCAAACTCTTGAAGTAATTTAAGCATAATGTATGCTAATCAGTTGATTATTAATATTCTGTCACTTTGTCTACCCAGGCTTTAAGAAACTAAGATTGGAAAATATAAAGGAAAGGACAAAAAAGGTCTGACTCTGCTTTGTTACTCAGTGTCTTGACCTCTATAACCAGCCCGATGCCTGCTTTACCCTGTTCTTCTCTGTATTTGCTGAGGTGACTCTTGAAGGGATCCTTAGCTCTGGTTGTCTTGGGAACCTCTGCTTCACGAAGGGCCAAGCGGATGTGTGGAGTTCCCTGAGCTGTGCCTGGTGCAGCTGTCCAAGGTGGCAGACACAAAAACATGGGAGCCAGTGGACAGGGTGAGCACTGGGCTCTCTAGGTACTCCTTCATCTCCATGTAAAGAGGCCTCAGATTAAAAGAAAGAGCACCGGTAATCGAGAATGTACTGTACCTCCATGTGGACCACGACTGGTCAGCGGTCATGGTATGTCTGTGGTTGATGGAGATGATAGTGTTTTAGAAATCATGACTTGCAGGTTCTGGGCTCTGTACCTAGTAGACCAGCGAAGCCGTATGCTGCCATAGATGGTGACCCAAGTTGAAGTATTTCGGACACAGCTAGTTCCCACCCTGTCTGCTTGCTCCCAGGTTTTCGTGTTAGTCACCCCAGCTTCCAGCTTCAACTCCTTCAGGTCCTTTTCTGAAGTCAAGAGTCCACTTTGCCTGTGCTGGGGTCAAGCCACACCTGCCAAAAAGGAAATGTCCTTCATTCCCGCTCAAATGCAGCCTTCATCCAGTGACAGGTGGGAGCTGGTGGCTAAAACCCCATTCCCTTTTGTCCCAGGTAGGACAGTGTGAGGTCTTTCGCAGTTTCCAGAATCCTTTCACAGGTCTGTGACACTGATGAGAGAATGCCCCTTTATCACCCTGGCTCATGCCTCCACCTGCCTGGGGTCAGCTCTCAAATCAACTCCATGCTTTTGTCTTCAAGAAGCTGTCATTAAAAGGAACAGGCCAGCTCTTGTAGAAAAGTCTGGCTTCAGAATTGGCTTGGACCAGGATTCAAATGATTTCCTTCATTCCCTGCCCACAAGGTTCACTCTTGGCATCCTTTCCTCTGGTTTTTCCTGCTTCTGGTTTTTCTAGCTGTCTGTGCAAGGGGGAGAGGGAAGTAATTCCCTGATAGCTGATGGTCCTGGGGGGATCAGGTCTCAGGGCCCCAGCTGTCCATATTTGGACCGAGTAATGTCCTTGAAACAGTGCTGGGACCCAGCAGGTGGTAAGAAGGGATGTCCATGCCAAGGCCTCTGTTCTAAACTGGGAAAGCCCCAGGCTGATGTTGTCAAGAAATGGAGAAATTACCAGAAGAAGCCGGTGTGTGCTGCCTGCAAACAGCAGGTGACGCCGCCCCCACCCCCCTTCCACTGTGAGTTTGGCGCCTGCAGCTTTCTCTCCCAGGTGAGGAACCCAAGGCTCTGGTGGTTATTTGTCCAAGTTGCTCAGGTGGAAAGAGAGAGAGAGAGTGACCTGGGTACCCTGACTTAGCCTTGACCCACATGCGCTCTCTGCTGCGTTCATTGGCTGAGGTACCTTTCTAATCATCCTTCACCCTTTGGGGACCAAACTTTGGTTTGCCGATGCAGGTCTGGCTGCTTCCGGGTCCCGCGGCGCCCTTCCGGTGCCAACCATCCTCACAGTATCTTTTCTTCCATTTCTATTTCAAGCATCTCCCAAGGCTGAATGTCTGATGGTGGACAGCCCTATGAGTCGGGAAGGTTTCCCACATTCCTTCTTGGTCTTTCTCACATACCTCTTCCCCGTCTAACCAGAGAGTGATCTTTTACCGTCAAACTGCCTCCACTGGACTTCAAAGCAATCAGCCTCACTTTCGCAGAGATAAAAAAACTTGTCTTTCGTTTCGTGTTTCACCAGTTACAAGATAGTTAATCAAATTATTAGGTTTCCATGATGTGCGCAGCTGGTGTCGGGAGGTTCTGGAGCCCGCATTGCTGACTCTTGGTGCCCGCCTGCTTCAGGATGCCTATGTCTGCCTCCCGGTAACAAGTGTCCAGTTGACAGAAGGCAGAATGGGCATCCTAGAGGGACCATCTGCCAGCCCTGAGGGCCAGTCTGCTGTGGACAGCAGACGAAAGGTTTTGGAGAGGAAGGGAGCATTTGCTGGCCAGGCTAGCGGCTAAGGGGAAGTGGCCTGAGAGTACTTCTTTCCATGTGCCAGTGCGCAAGGCATTCCTGAGAGCGTGGCTATCACTTGGCACACGAATTAGCTACGAATCATTCTTTCTGTGCTACATTTCCCTGCTCGGTGACCTGAAGTTGTACAGGGAGCGACAGGAGCCTGCCTGATTGGTCCTAAGGCCCTGTCTTTAGTATAACAGAGTCACTATGTGGGCGGGGAACCTGGGATACCAACTTTTCTCCTTCTCTACTGAATGCCCCCAACTCCTGGGACCATGAGACTTTTCCAGGGCTCTCAGAATAGGTACACATTTGATGTCCTTCTGCTTGGGCAGGTTGGATAGGGGCAGTTATTTAAAGCACCACTGCCTATGAATGCCTTAGCAATGACAAGACAAAGGTCCTTCCTTGGAGTCCAGGCCTTTCTAAAGGGGCCCGCTCTAGTCTTGCAAGTCCCCTGTTCTGGCAGAGCACACAACCTGGCTTCTTTAGTGTGAACTTTATGGCAGGCCTTTTCTCTCTGTCTTTTTTTTTTTAGGACAAGGTCTTGCTTTGTAGCTCTGGTTGTCATGGAACTTATTGTGTAGACCAGGCTGGCCTTGAACTGCCCAGAGATCTGCCTAGGCAGACCTTGTAATGTTTTAATTCCCTGTGAATTCCTGGAATTCCACGATGAAGGGCTGAGCGGGACAGTAACATGGTGTTCTGAATGTCTCAACAATGTTCCCTGGCCCAGCAGACCTGGGGACTCACTATAAGGGCAAATTCTTAGGCCTCTCTATCCCAGACCTGATGGATCAGAACCTCTAGGAATGGGATCAAGCAACTGGATTTAACCAGCCTTTCTGGTCTATGTGTTGCTTGCTAAGGTAGAAAAATACTGTGGTAGCTGACTGCTTTGATCCTCCTCTACTTGCTGCCCAAGCACCCAGAATGGTGGGGGCCTGCCATTCCCTCCCCAGTGGCAGGTTGAGTTCATAGAGTTAGGCTTCTGGGAGCTCCCATCTATGCTAGCTAGCCCTGGGCTTGCCTTGAGCTGCACACCATGCAATTCCCAGTATTTCCACTCTGCGGAAGGGGAGGAACCGTCTCCTTCCTGAAGCACAGGGGTCCCTGTCAGTTCGCTGACAGGACTCTGGCTCAAGAGCTGGCTGGCTAAGTGCCCCTTCAGAGTAGATATGTCAACCAGAGAGTCTTGGGGATGTGGGAGGCAAGTTCCACACAGGGGTCTTGATCCCACTGTGGTTATCCTTGAGCCAAGGTGAGGTCTGGGGGATGCTCAGCTTTTCTACCACCCCAAGAAGCAGCTTCTGAGCTTCCTCTGCTGATATCCTGCACAGTCTTGCTTCCCAGCTTCCTGAGCATCGTGTATTAGGGATTTGCTGTCTGTCCACATGGTCTCGGTCCCGCTTTATTTTCAATTGCCTTCACCTGTGCGCATCTGCGCTCCTCATCTTCCCTTGTGAAGAGGGCGCCATCCCGGCACCCCCTTCTTTTTAAGGTGGGGCTTGTAGTGGGGGACACTGTGGCCCTCCATCAGCCTGGGGTTTTGACAAGGGTGACTTTGGCCTTCTGCAGGGAAGCTGATGCCTCCCTGAGGCAGAGGATCCCCTCCTTGAGTTTAGAATTCGAGAAGTCTGTGTTAAAACTCAGTGAGTGAATTTTGGTATTTAAAGCAATTAAAAATTAGAGGCACAAAATGCAAAACCCAAACAAAACAGACAGAAAAGAAGTGAATAGAATTGTGCAAGTTTTCTCTTCATTTAACTCCTATGAAGGGAACTTTGAAAGGAGTTGATCTTGTAGCCAAAAGTGAGAGATTATTTTGTGTTCCTAAAGTATTGGGCTAATCCACACAATCAGCTGTGCAGGAGCACCAAATTCTTTGCTGGAAAGAGGCCTTTGTTATTAGAGAGCTCCAGATTTGATCAGGACTAGCATTTACTTGCTGTATGACCTTAAATAAACTTCTTATTTTCTCTGATCCTATCATGCTAATTAGTCAACTCACTGCATAGTCAAATTAACCAGTTCTATGGTACAGAGTGTATGAAAATTAAGTAAGAGAAGCAGGCTTTCATTTTTGCCAGCAGTGAGCACTGGGGTTCGTTGCCTCACTTCTTAAAAACTGTTTCATCCTCTGTGGGAGTGGAGGAGATGCCCACGGGCTCACCTTGAGCAATTATTGAGAGGGAGAGCCATGGTAACATGTTCAGAACTATACTTAGAACAATGCATAGTAATAGTACAACGGTCTTTTAAAATCTGTGACACTGTGATTAGTGTGCACCCAGAAGCTGCCCTTTGGGTAGAGTTCCTGTCGGATACAGTCGCAGGAGTGGCAGTTTGGGGCTGCGGGCATCTTACCATTTAGCAAGGGAATGTGATGATTGGTGACATAATGTAAAGTTACTTAGAAGGCAAACTCCTGGGCACGTCTATGAGGACGTTTCCAGATTTGTTTAACCAAGGTAGGGAAACCCACCCTGAAACTGGGTAGCAATATCCAAAGGGCTGAGGTTTGTTTGGGTTGAATGGAAAGGATAAAGTGAGCTGAGCACCACTATTCACCTCTCTCTGCTTCCTGATGGCAGATGCAGTGTGGCCAGCTGTCTCGTGCCAGCATGACGAGTACCCTTTATTATGAGCCAGAATAGACCCTCCCTTCCTTCAGTTGCTCTTGTTAGGTATTTTGTTACAGCGGCGGCAACAGCAACAAAGAACCCATTTAGGGAGCTGTGCGGGACTGTCTCATGGTGGGACAGGTCAGAACTCACAGCAGAGTCGTGCTTAGGAGGAGGCATCTGAGGGATGTATTGTGGACTATTTAAGATGTGTTACACTTGCTTATGATGGGGAGTATCTGTTTAATGATGCAAAGATGTGTTGCAATCCTTTTATGTTGCATTTGTTTAACTCTGTGAAGCTGGGTTACTTTGCCTGTCTAAAACTTTGCCTGATTGGACTAATAAAAAGATGAACAGCCAATAGCTAGGCAGGACAGGGATGGGCGGGGCTCCAAAGCAGAGAGAATAAATAGGAGGCGAAGAGAAGAGGGAGGAGCAAGACAAGGAGGAGAGGAGGATGCTGGGGGCCAGCCATTCAGCCACACAGCCAGACATGGAATAGGAAGGAAAGAAAAGCTATACAGAAATAGAAAAAGATAAAAGCCCAGAGGCAAAAGTAGATGAGAAAAGTAAAGAAAAGCTGGCTAGAAACAAGCCATGCTAAGGCGGAGCATTTATGAGTAATAATAAGTCACTGTGTGTTTATTTAGGAGTTGGGTGGTGGCCCCCTACAGAGCAAAGAGTAAGGGGAGGAAAAAAGACCCAGCTACAGGCATGGAATGGGAAGAAAAGGTTAGGACAGGGAAGAGCAGAACAAAGCCTGGAAGGCTGTAGTAAGGAGGCTGGGTTGGGGCTTTGCAGGCTGCAGGGTGCAGCCTGGAGACTGGAGATTGTTCAGCGCTGAGGAGTGGGCATGGAGGGACCCCAAGCTACCAGCCCTACCCAGGCAAGCATTTCTGTGTTTTACCTATTTTTGCCTGCATCCCAAGCCTCTCCAATGTGGGGTCATGACTTGCAATATCATCCATAACAAATAACTGACTGACTAAAGAAAACTGAAGCAAGAGGTTGAGGATGGAGATGAGGCGAGGGGAAAGGTCATACTCACCTCTGAGGGAGCCGGGGGAGGCAGAGCATCATCCAGCCTTTCTCTCAGGCTCACCTGGTAAAGCGACTTGTGGGTGGGTAGGCTGGAAGAAAAAGAGCCAGGGAGGTCCTGCTTCTGCCTGGGTAAGCTGGAGGTGCTGCCCAGGGCTCTGTGGGTGGGGTCCGGGGGAGGAAGCCTCCTGAGGGAATAGCTGCAGTGGTAAAGACTGGAGAAGGAGCTTCTAGGGCTGAGGTTCCAGGGACAAGACTGGGACAGGCACAGGGCAGCCATTGAAGCAGGGACACCTGCAGCATCACCCATGGCCTTATCTGAGAGGTGTGGGTGCAGAGGAAGGGCAGGAAGCTCATCAATTCGCAGAGTGCTTCTGGATGGATGTGATGGGGCAAGGCCGTTGGATCATGGGTGGGCCGCTGGATCATGGGTGGGCCTCTGGATCTCAGGTCAGCCTCTGAACCATGGCTGAGGTGGGGAGGGAAGAGGAGGAAGGGTAAATGATTCCAAGAGCAATGAAGGCAGAAGGCTGAGGCCAGGACTGGGTTAAGGGAGGCACCATTGCACTCCAAGGGTGGGGCTTACTGGCCTGAGCCTGGATTTTCCTCCCCAATAGCCACTCAGTCGTCTTCTCTTCCAAGGCATCTCTCAAATGCCAGTTGAGCATTTGGAGCTGACTTGCCTTCTGTTGAGCTCCTGCCTACTTTAGAGGTTTCATTATTTTTGCCCAGACAACCTGTCTTTCTCATGAGAGTATGAGACCTGAGGACCAGGGTAGGCTTCAGCTTCAAGGTCTCCGCAGACCCCACTGTCTTTATTGTGAGGAGTGCAGGAGCCGGTATTTGTGAAATGAATGATCTGTTGTCTTAGATGAGTAAGCAGATAGGCAAACGGATCAGGCATTTGTTAACTAGAATAATCAATCCTGCTAGAATCGATTCTATTTCTGATTGTTGTAGCCTTCAAATTAAACTAATAACCATCCTTCTGTGGAGAGTCGCTATGTGGAGAGGGAGTGCGGACCGAAAGGACGTGGAGCAGGTGTAAGCCAGAGAAACTCTCTTTAATAGTGAGAAATACTGATGCTCCGGGGGAACGGAAATAAGTATCAATAATCAACACATCCACTGGCTCATCCAAGAAGCCATCACCTTTGCTCCGAGTCAGCACAGTCTCCACAAGGAGACCCCACAAGGACAAAGGGTTTGGCAAGTGGATTTGGGTCCCCCCTGCACCCTTATCTAAATACTTTTGTGCTGGGTACAGCTGCAAATTGTGGCCTTGGTCAAATGCCTGGCACACAGTAGGCACGAGATGGAAGTAGCAATTAAAGTTATGATTATTATTAACACATCACCATTATTATTATGCACGGTGCCCACCTGGCACTGCAGGCAGACAGATCCTTTGATTAATATTCCTCTACAGTTGAAACATTTCTATTTTAAAGATTCAAGTCATAGACACGCAGTGGCATCGTCTGTCCCGAAGAAGAAAAATGAAAGGGTGCAGTGAACAGCTCTGAGAATGAGACTTTCCTCATTACAGAGATAATGTGACCCTGCTTTGGCTCCAAACTCCCCCTGCAGCTGAACTGTCAAGGATGGGGACTAGGTGAGAGTCCCAGAGCTGCAGGAAGCCATATAAATGGATTTGATCTCTTGTTAGTGGTCCTTATTGTCTTGGTGGGGCTTGAGAAGCCAACTTATTTATCAATAAAAAAGAATAAACACTATATAGGAAGCCATTTTCTCTGTCACCAAGCATTTCATATACCTGTCAATAATTGTAACTGTTAAATATGACATATTGATGGATATAGTGGGACAAAAGGATGCATTTTTTTCTGATCAGGGTGAAAGATTTTATAGTCTGTATTTTATGGATGGAAGTAATCTAACTCACAAACTTCAGCTATCTACAATCCTCTGTGGGAAAGCAATAAAAGAAGAAGAGAATACTAAACGGAGCTCTTTTGGCCAAGAGCCCAGAGCTGTGGACCCTGTCCTTCTTACACTTGGCTCAGAAGGCTGCCTGATGAAGTTCAAAACTACAACAGCAGCCTTGCAGAATTGTGGATGGAGACCCCAGTGTTCTGGGGAAGACCCTCCTTCCCAAGGATGTCTCTCATGGACATGAACTTTGCTCTCGAAATGTCTATGAGTGAAGAGAGAAAGCCAGAGACTCCTGACTTTTATTTCTTGAGGGACAGAGGGAAACACATCTGGAGATGAGTTTGCGTGAACATCTGTTTAGAGGTAGCAGCTTTCCCCTGACCCCTCCATTCCTCTGTCCTCCCCTTGCATTATGAGATTCTGTCCATGTTCCCTCTGTGGACATCCGAATCCCTTGCCATCTCAGCAGTGGGGTCACATCTAGGGTCTCGTGGTTCCTCGGCAAGAGATGAGCATCATCCCCAGCTTTTCCCCCCATGGCTTTGGTCGCCCAGATCCCACCACTCCTTTCCTCATCTCTTAGTGCTGAAGCAGCTAGAGCATTCTTGAAGCGGAAGGACCCAGTGTCTCACTGGCCATCCCTGATTGGTCTGCAGGTGACATCAGGTTCCTGTAAAGTGTCTGCTGTGCTCCTGTGGCCTGGGTGTTTGTAACCTGCTTCTGTCTCTTCCTGCATCCACTCACCTCCTCTTCACCAGCCTTCCTTCCCCTCACCTCTGGCCTTGAGCACAAACCTGTCCATTCAGGGCTCTGCTGGCCACTCTTGTTCTCCTCAGTGAGGCTCCTGGGAGCCAGCATCAGTAGTGAGTTACACACCAGGGTGGGAATGAGGTCTTCAAGAGCCATGGCTTTGGTACTGTCAGTCTTCAGGCCGATGATGGTTTAGTAACGCATGTTAGAAGCAAAAGCACACCGGTGAATGGACATGGCAGAGCCTGTGACCCAACTGTAAAGAAAGTGACAACAACCTGGCCTTGGACAGTCCTTACATTACAGTCTAAAGGGCCTGGGACCTCAGCCCACCTCTGGGTCTGGAGGCAGAGTGGACGGGAGGTAGAGGGCCAGAACCTCTGTCCCCTCTTCCAAGTCTGGATGTTTTTTTTTTTCCCCCTATTAAGAGGTGACATGGAAGGCAGGATTAGATGTGGAAATGAGAGTCACTGGAATATACTGTATGAAGAGCAGTTTAGTCTTGAATGTGGTCCTGGTTAATTTTGTGTGTCAGTTTGGCTCACATATTTGTACCCAGATATTTGACTAAACTCTATTCAAGGTAGTTCTAGGGTAGTTTTTTTTATAAGATTAATGTTTGAGTCAGTGGGCTGTGAGTAGAGCAGGTCACTCTCCATGATGGGGAAGGTCTACATCCAACAGTTTGAGAGCTTGAAGTAAAGGATTGACTTTCCCTCAAAGGAGGATGCTCTGCCAACAGAGGGCCTTCAGATGAGGACATAAACATCACCTCTTCCCTAGGTCTCTAGCCTGGGGCCCCTAACTGCAGGACCTCTAGCTTACAGAAACACATTAGTCAATCCCCATATCTATTGAGCATCTACAATCAGCACAAACTAACAAGAAAATTAATCTCTCAATAAATAGAAAGACTAATAGACAGACAGGCATACCAGACAAACTTTCTTTCATGGAGAAGTTTAACAATGCAGAGAGAGCGGCACAGTCTTAGCTTTATGGACCATATATTTTTAGAGTAGTTTATAATTAGAGGAATAACTTAAGTTCACTAGCATTATTGGGGACAAAAATCTTACTTTAAAAAATGTACCAGATGCTTCCCTGAACAAAAGGCAGGGGATCTCTTTAAGATCCTTTTGTCTTTCCATTCAAGAGAAATAAAATAAAAAGGAAATCAGGCTGGGCATGGTGACACATGCCTTTAATCCCAGCACTTGGGAAGCAGAGGCAGGTAGATCTCTGAGTTCCGGATCAGCCTAGTCTAGAGAATGACTTCCAGCCAGGGCTACACAGAGAAACGTTTCTTGAAAACTGGCCCTCACTAGAAAAGGCAATCAGTTTTTTTTTTTTTTGTTGTGTGTGTGTGTGTGTGTGTGTGTGTGTGTGTGTCTACATGTGTGTGTATACTTACACATGTATTCATGTACTTGTGGAGGTCAGACATTGACATTTGGTGTCTTCCTCTATTGCTTTCCCCTTATTTTTTGGGACGATATCTCTCATTGAATCTGAACTCATCCTTTTGGCAGGATGGACTAGCTGTCTACTGAACTCTAGGAACCTCCTGTCTCTGCCTCCTCTGTGCTCAGATTATAGTACATGTCTCTACAGCCGGCTTTATTTATTTATTTATTTATTTATTTATTTATTTATTTATTTATTTATTTATTTATATGCTGGGGATATGAAACTGAGGTACTCATCCTTGCATGGCAAGCACATATTTTACGGACTGCTGTGGGATCATCCTTCTGTATGCTGTGAATATGTATTACTCTCATTGGTTAATAATAAAGCTGTTTGGCCAATAGCAAGGCAGGATAAAGTCAGGTGGGACAATCAAACTGAGGACTGGGATGAAGAAGGGGTTAGTTGAGAGAGACTCAAGCCAGCTGACCAAGAAGCAAGATGCCAGGGGACCGGTAAAACTACGGGCCACGTGGCAATACATAGATTAAGAGAAATGGGTTGATTTAAAAATAAGAGCTGGTTAATAAGCCTGAGCTATTGGCTGAGCATTTTGTAAATGATAGAAGCTTTTGTATGTTTATTTGGGACTGGGCGTTTGGGACAGAAAAACTCCACATCTATTTACAACTGACTGAGCTATCTCTCCAGCCCCGCAAGGGCCAGTTTTTAACAATGAATATTCCTAAAGTGTCATAATATCTATGATCTGCTGAGCCACTGATGCACTAGGCAGTAGTCTAAAATGTCAAAGTATTTTTGACGTTCATCTCTCGGTTCATCCCATACCATTCCTATGAGATGTGGATTAGTGTCACCCTCTTCTTATAGATGAGGAAGCTGAGAAGCCAACAACATGTGTCCCCAGGTGACCCACCAGTGAGAGGCAGATCTGGGATTTGAACCCAGGTCCTCTAGGCCTAATGTCTAGGCTTGCCTTGATGTTTGATGACTTTAACATTACAGAATTGTGGCTGAAAGGAGGGGTGGGAGGAAGGGACAGAGAAGAAGCCGTGGGGATGAGGAAAGTCAACCATGGCTTCTTAACCATATGCACACATGTTGGGTGTTTTATGTTCAAGAGTAGTGCTACTAACAGTAGCTGATATTGTTTAATGTCCAAATGCTGTGATGAATAATTCATGAATATTATGATCAACTTATTCCCAAGAGATCTGTGAGAGGCGAGTACTGTTGGAGCCTCTTGTGACTCAGAAGAAAAGTGGGTCACCATGAGGACATGTCAGCAAGTTCTGAAGGTCTGTAGCAGGGAGACTGGACAGAGCCACAGGGACTTAGGCTTGGATTCAACCTCTAAAGGGAGAGGGTGGAAGGCTAGGTGCTGTGGGATGTCTTTCTGCATGCTGTGAATATGTGTTGCTGTGATTGGTTGATAAATAAAGCTGCGTTGGCCTGTGGCAAGGCAGCTTAGAGGCAGGTGGGAAATCCAAGTGGATATACAGAGAGAAGAAGAAGAAGGGTGGAGTCGGGGGAGATGCTAGCGGCAAGATGCCAGCAGACCGGTAATGCCACAGCCACATGGCAACTTACAGATGAATGGAACTGAGTTGTTAAAAGAACTAGCTAGCAAGAAGCCTGTCATAGGCCATACAATTGGTAATTAATATAAGCCTCTGAATGATTATTTTATAAGCGGTTACGGGACTGTGGAGCTGGGCGGGAGAAACATGGACCACGGGGCCAGGTGGAACCAGAGGAAATTCTGGCTACAGCTAGGGGCTTGTGTAGTGCTGGGAAGCCAGCAAATTTGCCTGGTGCTGTCTTTGGCAGGGGTGGACCTAATCCGGACTCTGAGGCACAGCCAGGACCCTAGGAGGAACATGCTCAGGACATGTCCTTCTAAGGCCTGCCCTGGCACTCTTTATCCTCCCTCCCTCCCTCCTTCCCTCCCTCCTTCTCTCTGTCTATCACTTGAGGAAAGGCTGTATCCTCAGAAGCCTCAGCTATAATATTTTCAAAGAGGAACAGCCAACAGCCCTGTGGCCCTTACTGAACACATGTGATCAGATTAGAAAATCAATCCAAGTGCCTGAGGGGAAGGGGCCATGACTTATTTGAATGATGTGAGAAGGTCTGCAAAAATCCTGTCAAGGGTGTGCTCAGAAAGAATAGAGAGTCTCTCTTCCTTGTGCCTCCCACACTTAATGCCATTTCCACAAGGAAAACCAAACACAGTCAGTCATGACAAGGCCAGGCCCTGTCAACAATAAGACCACATCACCCAGGGGTAGTAACCTTCAGTGACCTTTCCCTGGTTCTGCCAGAGACCCCTGTATGAGCATGTGGGCCTCATTCTCGCTTGTCTGGCACCTACCAAGGAGGGGTACTCAGGCCTCTGGCAATGTGTTCATACTGCTTCCCACTCCTTGCCCCAAATGGGTATGTAGAAGACTTCTGTCCTCAGAACACCACCCTAGGAAGCTCATGAGGCCAGTTTGTCCCTTGGCTAGTGATATTCAGTTGATTCATAAGGCTTCAACGGACCTGCCAGATTTCTTCACTGCAAAGTGCTTGCTCCCCCTCTGTGATTATTAAATAATTTGCAGGGAGAGAGCTGAGCTGATTCTACAGTACATTTATAAGCAAATAGTGTGGACCACACTTTAGAAACTGTACCCCGTCATTGGTGCCAGCAAGGAACTAAAGAAAGCAAGCTTGTGTTTTTCAAACTAGATAAAAGTACCTTCTGGAGAAATGAAACCCTCTTCTTCCCCCTCTTTTTATGGCTTGGAGGGGGAAATAGAGAGAGGGCCATAAGAAAGTACAGGTGGCAGTGTGAAAACTGACTCTGTATGCTCCTGAGCGGTGGTGTTCAGCTGCAGGGGCTTTGAACAGAGCTCGCTGCCACTGGCTCTATGTTTATGCTTGGTGGGATGGATGCAGCAGCTGCTCCCAGCCAGGTCATTTCAATAACAACAGGAGACCACGGGTCCAGATGAATGGCATCTCTCAGGCTGAAGAGCCTCTGTAGTCACTGCGCTTTCATACTGATTAGAAGCGCTTGAGATACATCATAACAGTGTCAGTGCAGTGTTTATAGGGGGGAAATTGTCGCTGTCTCCTGCCTTGGAAGGTGACATAATGGGATTCCTTCCCTTTGTCCCAATGACAGGATGATGAGCACTGTCTGGGCTCCAGTTCGACACTCTTTGCCACTCACGAATCCCTGACAAGCCCGAGGATGGATTTAGAAGGTGTGTCCTTTCACTGGGGTGTGGGTTTCTGGCGCTCGGTGGGGAATGAGTGGGCTGTGCCCAAACCTTCTGCAAGAAAGATCACTTAGAAATAATGGTAGAGGGGAAGACGGGGAGGGGTGGGCACTGAGGTAGGGGCAGGAGGCGGCCACAGGATGCTTCCTGTGAGGTTGCCTAGATGGGAGTGGTACCCAAGGTACCTTTATCGGGTGGGTGTCTAGATGGAGACTCAGAGCATCTTTACCTTGCACTCCTCCAGCTCCCCAGCCTCAAATGGCTGACATAATTTGTCTGTGTGTAATATCATGTCTTATTCAGAAAGGTGGTGAAAAATCTTGGTGTGACACATTAGTAGAAGTAGAGTGGGTTTCATGTTTAAGTTAAACAGTCTGCACTGGAGTTTGGATTGAGAGACGTGGCTGGATAGATGGATGATCACTTTTCTCAAGGTAAGCTCTGACTCTGGAGCTCATGGAGATGGCAGAGCAGAGACTACAGAGATAAGTTCTGTGCAGGCACTCAGGTCCTACTTAAAGGATTCTAAGGATGACTTGGGAATAGCTGAGGCAGCTAAGGCCGAAAGCACTGAGCCATGCCTTAAGAAAACAAAGGACTGTGACATGTGCAGTAGTATCCTGATCCAGAGGATCCTGAAACCAGACCCCCAAGATGACCACTGCTGACATATGACCCAGAGCCAACCAGGAAACACCATGGCAGCTGGAAGCAGAGCCTGCCAAAAAGTACACACGTAAATGCCTCAGTCCTTTGTTGAATAAACGAGATTGCTTACAGTCTACCAGAGCCTGTGTCGTTGGTTCTGCGTCTACTCACCCCCTGCCCCTGGCATCAGAGACAGTGGGACCCTAGATGCAGAGCCAGCAACAGTCTGGCGCCCAACATGGGGCTCTACAGCCCCATTCCTAGGGCTTGCTCTCTGGGTTGTATGTCATCAGTGGTCATCTTGGCGGTCCGGTTTCAGGGTTCTCTGGGTCAGGATACTCCTGCACATGTCAGAGCTCTTTGCTTGCTTAAGGCATGGCCCAGTGCATTGGGCCTTACCTGCCTCAGGAATGGCCATCTTGTCTTGCTCATTCTCATAGCTGTAGAGTCTCTACTTTTCCAGCTTAACTTTCCACTTGCTGCCAGAGGGCAACTTCTGGCACACAGACGTGACCAGACAGCTGCTCAAATGAATACAGCATGGCATCCCATCGCTTGTATCTTAAGGCCAAACTCCACATGTAAGGTTATGATGATGATGACAGCTTTGTAACACTCTTAACAATTGCCCAACAGTTGAGTAAGTACTACATGCCAGGTACCATTTTATTTATTAAAAAAAAATAATTTATTTAACTTTATTTTAATGTGCATTGGTGTGAAGGTATCAGATCCCCTGGAACTGGAGTTATAGACAGTTGTGAGCTGCCATGGGGTGGCTGGGAATTGAACTCAGGTCCTTTGGAAGAGCAGCCAGTGCTTTTAACTGCTGAGCCATCTCTCCAGCCCCCCCAGGTACTGTTTTAGATGAATGATATTTAGTTAATTTCTCACAGCACCCCTATGCAGTAGTTACTGTTAGGCATTCCCATTTAACATGTGAGGTTCAAGGAAATGGAAATGACTTGGCCAAGGTCACCCAGCTAGTGTGTCTCTCAGTGATGCCTAGAGTGCTCAAATTTCAGAGCCTACACTGTTGTCAACAAAGCGACACCTGACTGGGGGTATGTGCTCGGACCCGTGCAGAGAGAGACATACTGATAATAGGAAGTGCTGACTGGGCTTTGACTCTCTGTGGGTACTTTCTGCTGATTCATGCAATCAAACCTTACAGCAGCTTTTCATATGAGATAAATGCTGTTATTATTATCTTTTCACTTTACAAGCAGACAAAATGAGCCACACTGTCCCATAGCTGGTGAATGACACTTTAGACTTCAAACCTGGGCCCCTGGATTTATAAATGCCTGCGTCCTCACTACCCACCATGCCCCCTGTAGTGCCTGCATTAGGTGTACACACACACACACACACACACACACACACACACACACACATCTGGCAAAGGGACACCATATTAAAACTAAAGCCATATTTGAAAGTCCCCAAAATGACATCTACTTCATCTACTTCAGTCCCCTAATTTGAGCTAAGTTCACTCTGCAGTCTAGAAAATGAAAGCAGGCCCTGTGGGTGTTAAGGCTCCCCTGGGGATGGGGATTCAACACCCCTTTGGCTGCCTGTCCCAGTGTTTTTATCACCTCAGGATGCAATGGCCAGACACCTTTAAGGTCTCTCAGCTGGAAAAAATGACTATGAATAAAACAAATGAAGCTCTCCGCGGTGGAAACTCTGGATGGTGCCTGTAGTGGGGTATTCCCCCGCATCTGTCTCCTCCCACTTGGAGCTCATCCTTTATTGCCCAAAGATGTTCCTCTTCGATCACTGGCCGCTAATCGGCAGCTCAGGTACTGGGCGTCCAAGACGGCCTCATTATTTAAGGCAGTCAGTGTTCCACCCCACACTGCAATCCATTATCATTCAAATGAGGCAGCCACAATGGGAGGAAAAAATATGCAAGCTGATTTCTCTCCAACAACCTCTTCTCAGTTCTCCCTAATTACAGCCGGCCCGCCATTGATTGGGACAGTTTCGCATGGAGGGCTGACATGGGCAGCCAGGGTGCTCTCATCTAAGCAAACTGCAAACATATCTGAACTTGCTAACATGGTCTAGGTAAGCAGAATTGTATTCACAGCTCAGTGGTATTCAGTGCTTTGAATTTACCAGTCAGCGGTGTCTTAGAGCATTTCCTGGTTCGACGGAATTGCACCCCACCCCCCTAATGGGATTCACTCCTGACTTGATTTTTCCTTACTCCTGGTTTTCCTGTCCTTGTCTTTCATATACATTCATGATGGCACTCCCTACCCAGTGCTCAAGGTTGTTCCAATGATGAATGGGCTTAGTCATTCAACAAATATTTACTAAATACCTACTAAGTGCTATGTCTGTGTTGGGCATATAAATTCAGCATAATCCTTCCTTTTTCTATAACATTAAAGGCTCTTGCCAGAGTTAGATATTTAACCACCATGTTGCAAATTGTGGTAACCACACTTTAAGTGGAGAAAGGATACTCACATTGTGTAGAGGGACCCCAATTCTCAACACCAATAAAGGATACACATCTCCCAAATTCTTCTCCAAATGACATTTGTCCAGGAAACCCTTCTTTTGAGATTTCTTTTCTTTTTAATTGTGTGTGAGTGGGCATGTGCACATGTGGGTACAGGTGCCCACAGAGCTCAGAAGACAGTGTTGGATTGTCGGGTGCTAGAGTTACAGGTAGTTGTGAGCCATCCAATGTGGAGGCAGGAAACTGAACCTGAAATATTCTAACTACTGAGCCATCTCTCCAGGCCCTGGGAGATACTATTTCTTGAAATTTTTTTGTTTTATTTTTTAAATGGCCTATGACTTTCCTAGGGAGAATGTAGGAATTGGTGAAATTTGTTGGCTGGTGTAAGGATCTCAGCCATCTCCTCTTACATGTGCTCCGAGTTACTGTTGGATGATGATGTTCTGTCTCTACAAATCTGGTCAGGATTTGATGCAATTGAATGGACGGCAGAAAGAAGAGCTCCTTCTTGGAGTCATTTGGCTTATCCCCTCTTCGTTTTCCCTTCTTCCTAGACATTCTGCCGTTCATCTTTCTGTTCCAAGCACCTGCTGTCCAGGTTACTTACTGCTGATGAGCTTAGAGAATATGTTAGTTGGCTTTCTATCACAAAATACCTGAGATAATTCGGCTTAAACAGAGGAAAGGTTGTAAGTGTTTGTCCACCGTCAGTTGGCACACTGTTTGGGGCCTGTCATGAGGCAACATGTCATGGTAGGAACACATGGCAGAGAAAACTGTTTAGTTCATGGTAGTCAGGCAGAGGCCAGAAGAAACCAGAGTCTCATCTCTCCTGCAGCATGAGCCCAGTGGCCCAGCTTGCTTCCTCCTAGATCCTCCTAAAGTCTCTACTCTCCACCCTAGGCTAAGGACCAAGCCCTTCGACACATGAGTTTCAGAGGGACTTCTTGGCTTCAACCTTTAATGGATTTTTGCAGACATTGTGGTGAGTGCTAATGTTTCTTCACTGGACAATATGTATTCAGCATTCACCCCATGGTAGTGCTGGGCCCTGGAGACTAGGGGCCCAGCAGCTCGAGCCTCTCCACTCCCAGAGCTTCAGGTGCCTTGAAAGATAACCACATGTACAATTACAGTGTGGCAAGAGCGTGGGGCTGGAGGCGGAGCTCAATACGAGCCTTGGCAGAGCATGCGTAAGGCCTTGCGTCCCATCTCTAGCCTAACAACACAGGGCAAAACTGTGGTTTCCAACCTGGGGGGGGGGTCCGTGACCCCGTTGGGGGTCACTTACGAGACATCGTACATATCGGATATTTCCATTTCAGTTCAATGGTAGCAAAAGGACAGTTATGAAGTAGTAACGAAAATAATTTTATGGTTGGGGGTCACCACGACATGAGGAGCTGTGTTAAAGGGTTGAGGCATTAGGGAGGTTGAGAACCGCTGCTCCCGAAGGACTGGCTGGCTGCAACTGGAAACCTGTGTAGCGCTCCTTCAGTCAGCAGCGCCAGCCCCACGGCCACAGTCCCTGGAGACAGGCTTGGTAACCTGGCCCTGTGGGGACCAGCTCATCCCTACTCCAGGTTTGCATCACCAGACTCCAGTACATCCCACAGATAGTGCTGCCCTTTGTCATGCTCCTCTTGGCAATCAGGGAGGAGGGAGAGGGGGCAGCAGTGAAGAGTGACTACTTTGAGGGACTCTCCTGTCCCCCCTCCCATTGGATCCCATGGTTCCATGCTGGGTGGCGGACATTCCATTGCCAAAATCACCCTGTCCCCTGAGTGAGGACATAGGCACGCTGTTGCATGACGGGCTGATGGCCTTCTTTGTGCTGTGCACCCCCATATCATAAAGGCTGTGTTGTTGTTTGGCTCTTTTTGGGGGGCCTGCCACCCAGTTCTCAAATAAATCACACACGGAGGCTTATTCTTAATTACAAATGCCCGGCCTTAGCTTGGCTTCTTTCTTGCCAGCTTTCCTTAACTTAAAATTAACCCGTCTATCTTTTGACTCTGGGCTTTTCCTGTTCTCTTACTTCTGTAAATCTTACTCTTACTCCATGGCTTGCTGTGTAGCTGGGTGACTGGCCCCTGAAGTCCTCCTTCTCTGGCTCCTAGATCTCTTCTGTCTCCTCCTCAGTTTCTCCTTCTACATATTCTCTCTGCCCGCCAGCCCCGCCTATCCTTTCTCCTGCCTTGCTATTGGTCCTTCAGCTCTTTATTAGACTATCAGGTGTTATAGACAGGCACAGTAACACAGCTTCACAGAGTTAAACAAATGCTACATAAACAAAAGTAACACAGCTTAAAATAATATTCCCCAACAGGCTGTTTGTTCATGCCTGAGCCAGAGTCTTACCTGTAATTATCAGCAGACCTATTGTATGCCATATGAAGCCCATCTCAAATGCTTTTCCCCTTTCTCCTCCCTTTCTGTCCTATATTCCTCCTTCCCTTGTCCCCTCTCTTCTTTTGACTCTTTTGAGACAGGGCCTTATTCTGTATCCCAGGCTGGTCCAAAACTTGACATTGCCAAGATCTGCTTTGGTCAATCAGCTGCACATGGGTTGCTGTGTGATGTCTTGGTGCTGGCTAGTAGTCAACTTGACACAAGCTGGAGTCATTTGGGAAGAGGAAATCTCAATTGAGAAAATGCCCCCATCAGATTGGCCTATGAACATGTCTATAGAGTATTTTCCTGATTATTGAATGTAGGAGGGTCCAGTCCACTGTGGACAGTACCATTCGTGGACAGGCGACCCTGGGGTGTATAAGAAAGCAGACTCAGCAAGTCATGGAGAGCAAAACAGTAAACAGTATTCCTCCATGGTCTCTATATCCGTTCCGGAGTCTAGGTTCCTGCTTTGAGTTCCTTTTCTGACTTCCCTTAGTGATGGACTGTGATGTGGAAGTTTAAGTCAAATAAGCCCTTTTCCCCCACTAAGTTGGTTTTGGTCATGATGTTTATCACAGCAACAGAGACATGTAACTAGGACAATTCTGATGTCTAGACTTCTACCCAGAGATTCTGATGGAAGTGTATGGTGATGCCTGGAACAAAATGCACCCCATCCAGTGAGTCTAGTCTGCAGCCTGCTGGAAAGTACTATGTTGTGCTTGGTTTTTGTCCTCTCAGTGGGGTGATGTAGTTACAGCCTCCAGGTGCATGGATGTTCCAAACTAGAGAGGATGTGATCCTGGCTCCCAGGAATCCAGACAACAGAATGGAGTTAACTCTGGGACTCTGATGTCTCCCAGAACCTGTGCTTAGAGGAGGTGTGACGGCTGAGACCAGGATGCCCCTTGGCTTATTCTATGTCCACAGTGTATCAGGATCACATACAGCCTTGATTCTGTATCCACAGGCAAATACCCTTCTTCCTCTTTCTGAAATCAGGGCAACCCATAATTTGTACCAGTTCCTGTTGGCCATTGAGAAGCATGCTTATAGAAACATTTTGACTCATGATTTATAGTTTAAAAAGTTAGGTGAAAAGGGAGCTGTATCTTCAAGAGATGGGTGTGAAGCAGCACTATTCATTTCTTTTTTTTTTAAATTTTGTAAAAAATGTTTTATCAACTCTATTTTTGTATAAAACACAAGGGAGAAACCTGGTCAATCACCACATGACCATGACCACCGGGAAAGGGACTTATCAAACTTCGAGAGTCTAAAAACATACAACTGTTTTTTATCTTGTCTACAGCAATTGTCTATGCTTTTCCACAGGTGTTCTGTCCCAGTCACAGACAGTGAGGGAGAACAGTTTGGTTCAATGAAACTTCCTAAGCAATTTTCTGCTGTCCCTTCTTCCCAATCAGGGATTTGTGGATGTGCGGGATCACACCGCCGCCGGCTATGGTAGCCTTGATAAGTGAATCCAACTCTTCCTCACCTCGGATTGCAAGCTGCAAGTGACGTGGAGTGGTGCGCTTTACTTTGAGATCCTTGGAAGCATTGCCTGCCAACCCCAGCACCTCAGCTGTGAGGTACTCCATAATTGCAGCACTGTACACAGCAGCAGTGACACCCACCCGTCCATGGCTGGTGGTGCGAGTCTTCAAGTGTCTGAGGATGCAGCCCACAGGAAACTGCAGCCCAGCTCTCTGGGAGCGCGACACCGCCTTAGACTTGGCCTTCCGACCGTCTTTCCCAGCTTTGCCTCCAGCCATGGTCTTCGCCGCGAGACTCCCAATGTAGCCCCGCGCTGCCACCGCCGCTCTCCCACTATTCATTTCTAAGCATTTAGCCGCTTGTTCTCAGCACTCCTGTGCTGATATTGTGATCAAGCCAAGGAAAGAAACCACATTGGCTATGAGGAAGAGGACCTGAGCTCCAGCCCTATTTCAGATGCCAGTGAAGGGCACAAATGCACTCCTCACTTGTTTATATCCCCACTTATTCAAGAGTTGGTCTTAGTGAGCTGTTCCACTCTTGGTATCCTGTGTAACTGTGAAGGGTGAGGAATTCAGCCATGATGTTGCTTGGACTCCCATTTCACTGGAAGATATAAAGCCACGAATAGTATAAGAACCTGGAAGGCCTTTAAGATTCAAGTCAGAAAGCCTATTGACCTCTGCTAGAATCATGCTCAACTTGACCTTTCTGCCACAAGTAGGGGTTCTGAGTTGCAATGCCTGTAAATGTGCCTTTCTATTATTTTGGAATGAATTTTCCCCAGGGGACTAGTGCCCCAGAGTCCCAGCTGTTCAGGGAATATAGCATTGGAGAGGGGGCCCCATAGAACACTCTTCTGCATTTGGAGTCAGGCTCTATGCATGGCAGCTGTGGGATTTGTCTAATGAGGCCAAGGGAGGGTCCCCAGAGGGAATGGGAAGTGTCCAACTGGCCTGGACATTTGTGTTCTCAGAAGCTCTTGAATGGATTCTTGTAACAGACTGGCTGGTTCTGCATCTTCTCAACTCTCTGACAGCTGTAGCTGGGAGCTCCACACCTGTAGGCTCAGCTGGCTGTAGACTATTGGGGGCTGCTCCAGGGCTTACATGAGAGAGTTGAAAATAGCCCTCGGTAGATAAACATTGAGTTTGGCTATAGGTTCACTCTGGCTTTAATGTTCCAGTTCCTGTTGGCTTGTTCTGTCAGCTAAGGCAGTCTACACTGCAATTAACAGAAAACCTGATGGAAACTAATTTAACTAAAGGATACATCACTATCTCATATAAATGGAGGGTTCTAGTTGGAGAGATGCCATGCTTGGGTGTTTCTCAGATGAATGACATCACCAGGGACCCATATTCTTTGTGCTTCTCCCCTCTGTCCTCTTCAATAATTGTTTCATCGGTGGGCTGCTAGCAAGGTGATTGCAGCTGGTCTAGGTGTCACATATGGATGAAATGACATCCAAAGAAAGAGGGACATCTCCACCTGTGACTTGTCCTTAAGAATGAGAAGTTTCCTTGCTGGGGATGTCTTTCTGTATGCTGTGAATGTGTGTTGCTCTGATTTGGTTGATAAATAAAAAGCTGATTGGCCAGTAGCCAGGCAGGAAGTATAGTATAGGTGGGATAAGCAGAGAGGTGAATTCTGGGAAGAGGAAGGCTGAGTCAGGAGTCACCAGCCAGACACAGAGGAAGAAAGATGTGAAGGCAGAACTGAGAAAAGGTACCAAGTCACCTGGTTAAACATAAATAAGAATTATGAATTAATTTAAGTGTAAGAGCTAGTCAATAGTTAGCCTGAGCTACTGGCCGAGGAGTTTTAATTAATATAAGCCTCTGTGTGTTTACTTGGGTCCAAGCAGCTGCAGGACTGGCGGGTGAGAGAGATTTGTCCTGACCATGGGCCAGGTGGGACACAGGAAAACTTCAGCTACATTTCTTCCCAAGCCTCTCTGGGATTACTGGGTTTGTCTAGAGTAATCTTCTATGGTGGAATGGGAGACGACCAAAGCCCAGCATGTCTTCTAACAATGACTCTTCCTTTGGTTGACAGTTTGAGCTTTCTGAATTCTTGTTTGATCATCCACCTTTTCCTTAGAAATTTATCATGGTCCTTTCTTTCTCCTTCCAGCTCCATTGGCAACCCCACCAAATTTATCATAGCTGGTAACTCCACATCTAGATCCTACTGAAGCCAGGCAGGAGTAGCAGGAATCACCCGCTGTTCAGCATTTCTCTTGGCCTGACCCTCCTGTCTTTTGGTCTTTGTTCCCATTCCACCAAGGTCAGTGTTATTGGTTTTGTGCCTCTGAATGAGGCATGTCATAGACCTGAGGAAGTGGGAGGTGTCACAGGTCATAATCATGTCCTCCATGTGGATAGCTTGTGGTCATAGCTGCAAGCTGCTTTCATCTCTGAGTCCTAGTGGAAGCAGTTCCCATTGACTGACTCTGTGCTCTGGGAGAGAGCAGCTGTAGGGCTTAGAAGGGAAGGTATCAACTCCCCATTTGTGAAATTTTTTTCTATTTTACCATGACCTGCAGTAGTGCAGAACATGACAAGTTATCTCTTTTATCTGTGGAAGAATCCAGCAATTAGAAAGCCAAGATCTCATCACGTGCAGGGAACCACTACTCTCCAACATTATTGTCAAGGTAAAAAAAATTGCTTAAAGTGAGTCCTATTCCTTTTTCACAGCTACTCTTCCCTCTTGCCTTCCTTCCCTCTTTCCTTCCCTTCCCCCTCCCTCCCTTCCTTCCTGGGTGGTGGAATGCAGCCTTGTAGAGGCAGTATATAGAAAGGGTTAGATTCAGAGACATCTGCCACCCTACAACACAGGTTATATTTTCCAAGCCACTAAGAACAGGGAGTTTTCCATTAGCACCAGGGAAGGACAATAGATTAGCCAGGCAGAATGTCTAAGGCCAACACACAGTGATATCTGGTTTCTGTAAGTACTGTTTTATTTTTATCTTTTTACTTTCTTTTAATTTATTCAATGTGTCTTTCCCATCATGCATCTTGATCCCTGTCCCTCTACCCCTGCGACACCCCCGCCCCAATAAAACAAAATTTAAGAGAAAAAAAAAAGGAAAAACATTTAAAATCTCATCATGGAAGCTACAGTGTGACACAGTGAGTCACGCAGTAAACTCCTTTGCTCATATATTTTTACTTATCAGTGTTTGTTGTAAAGAGTCATTGGTCTGATTCAAGGTCTCTGGTTTCTACTACACTATTGGTGCTGGGCCCTCACTGAGACTCTTCTTGAGGATCCTGTTGTTACCCTGTGTTGTGAAGATCCTGCAACTTTGGGTCTGCAGGTCAAGCCCCTTCACGTGCTCCAGCAGATGGGATGGATATTGGAGTAGGCCAAGTCATAGCCCTGGTTCTGGACCTGGGCAGCTGCAGGATTGGTCAGCCTGCCAGTTCTCCCCTGTCCTCACCACCAGGGTGAGCTCTCCAGCATTGCCCTGCTAATTCATCACCCTTCTAGCAATGGTGGAGCTGTAGGGCCAATTTTCCTGCTTTCCCACACCTACACCACCAGGGACAGCTCTACTGTGTTGCCCAGGTGAGGTGCAGGGGCCACTCTCCTGAGTCCTGCAGCTGGTGAGGGGCAGGGACAGCCCCCCTGCTCTTATGACCCCAGGGCCAGCTCCTCCACCTGTCTCAGGTGTTGATGGGCAGGGATAGGGGGACTTTTCTCCTCCGCCCATTCTGCCACATGTCAGGTGAGTAATGGGGACAGCTCTCCCTTGCTCGCAACGTCAGGGCTGGATTACCCGCACCTCCAACAACAGAGCCAGCTCAGCTGTGCTGCCTAGGCCAGGAGCAGGGCCCCAGCTTTCCTGAACGCTGCCACTGGTAAGGGGGAGGGTCGTCTCATTTGTCTGCTCTTTTGCTTTTTGAAAACACACAGAGAAGAGTTCATTTGGTTCACAGACACCTGCTGAGGGATCAAACAGGATGATATTATCATCCCCGTCTGACAATTGTGAAATCCAAGATTCAGAAAAATCACACGGTTAACCATGCAAGAAGTTAATCGGGAATTCTTTCCCCAGCTCTGCACCAGGTTGGCTTTGTTAAGCGGGCCACTCCAGGTCAAGCTGGTCATTGGTGATGGATTTGAACTCATGGATGCCCAGCAGTTCCTGTTGGCTGTATTGTATAGTTCTGAGGTGCCCCAGTGGACTAGGACCCAAATGTTACCTGTCTTCTTTGCAGACGAAAACCTACTGACCCCGAGGCCAATAGCCCCGATCTGTTTTCTCCAGAATAATTTGTGGATAACATTCAGTAGAGACCTTCAACACTTAACCTTGGAGCCTGTCAACAAGTGACCCTGTGGTTAAAGGAAATCGCTCTCTCTCAGTGCATATGTCTGTGTATGCAGGCATGCACACGGGTTTGTTTGTGTGCACAGGTGCACACGGGCTGCGCTGTGCACCCAACTGGACCTGTATATACCTGCGTGTATATATACACGTAGAGCCTGTTTGTGCATGCCATGCCGGGCTCTCTTGGTTTCCCAGAGTCCCAGGGAACACTTGTGTTCTGCAATGCTTTGGGACCAGCCTCTGATGCTCTTTTAAGAAATGAGGTTGCCTTCCGGATGCTTTGTTCACTTGTTCCCCCTTCTTCCACTTGACAGAACTGCCCACACGTCCCACTCCGGGGCTGTAAAGAGGAGTGTATCATTTCACTCGCCCTTGTTTAGCTTTTCCCCATCTAAAGCCAACGCTGGCACAGCTACTGATGAGCAGAAATCAAAAGCAGAGGCCGAGCTTTTGATGGGAAAACTGCTACATTAGAGAAGGCTGGTTGTTTTGCAATTGCAGGGTAAGGTCCGTAATATTGCCAACATGGAATGGCCATTAGATTGCAAATGACTGGTCACTTTGCTGGATGACTCAGTCATCCTGTAATCATGGTTATAATATCACCTACAGTGGTCAAGCCCAGGCACCTACCAGGAGTCTGTTACCGAGACACCAAATTGCTGGGCTACATAGAGTTATGGTTATCACAGCAGGAAGGAAAGAAAGCACCCCCCCCACGCCCCAAATCCTGGGTGTGTGGCATGCTGTCCTCATTTCCCATGGGGAAGTGGAAGTAACGACCAGAATGACTTCAGCCCTCTCTCTCCTCCAGTGAGTGCCCCACCCACTCCAACTGCAACTTTGTGTGGTTGTCTGCCTCCATGCCATTCCTGGAGGAGGAGGTCCCTTGGGCCAGTTGGTATGTAAACTCCTAGCTGATGAGCAGGAAAGCCAGGTCATCATTGTCCTCGAGGCTTCTGCTTCTGGTGATTTGTACGTGTATGGGCAGCAATGAGTGGGCGCCTCTAGCGATGAGGAGCAGGCTGTGAGACACAGAACATGGCAAAGGTATGCCTACGTTTCCGTGAAGACAGGCACGGTGGTTTCCTAGATTATGTAATGCTACATGCAGGCTCCTGTGGTGTAGAAATGAAAACAGAAAGAGATGAGACAAAGCCAATGGAGTGATTTCCCCTTAGGCAACCCTTGGCCTCTCTCAAGAAGCAGATGGCATGGTTTGCTCCAGGAGGCTGGGGAAGAGAATTGGAAGCTGCTGATGGAGGCATGGGCAGAGTGAAGGGGAAATCATAGGGTCAGTGCCAAGAAGAGGCCCACTCACTTCCGGGGGTTAGGAACTGGGGTAGGAGTAAAAGCTTTCTGATGTGAGCTTTTAATTTCCGCTTTTGCTTTTCCCCAGACACCTCACTTTACTCTGACCCTCATCCATCCTCCTGTTCCTACCTTTTGTGGGTCTCAACCAATGGGAGACCAGAGGGAATGGGAAGCTCTGAGTACGTTCTACAAACGTTGCAGTCAGATGGGGAGGTGAAGAGGTTGTGAGGAAGAAAAGGGATGCAGCTAGTAGCTGGCCCCCTAGGAATTTGCTAATGGGATATTGTGACCTTTATAGCCAGTTGGTAGGAACTCTTAAATCTACCTCATCGGCAATCCGAGGCCACCATCCCTTTCTTACTCTATGCTTCCTGTTAGGGAGTGAACAAGTCTGGCGGATTTTAGGTGTGCTCTGCCCTCTCTGGTTGTTTTTCTGGTCCACGGAATGGGGATTCCTCACCTTCTGCTTGGCTCAGTTGCTACCCAGCATTTTGATGGCCGTAACTGTGGCCTCTGGATGACAAGAAATGGTCCCAGATGACTCATTTGCAGTGACAACATTGAGCATAGGCCTGGGACTCGGGGGAGGTGGCAGGGAGAGATGGTTTAAGTACTTGATGGAAAATGTGGTGGGTGGTGAGATACCTTAAAAAGCACCCATTTCTGCTCTGTGAAAACCTATTTGCCAACCTCCTTTCATTAGGACCAAATGGGTGATGGGACAGGACTCACTGGAATGACCTTCTGTGAAGGTTAAAAACAATACTAAAGACCGTAAGTGCTGGTGGTGCTATTGAGGGCATTATGTGCTCTAAATGCCTCCCCTGCCCCCGCCCATGGCCCTTTATTTGGCCTGCTTGACAACTCTCTGAAATGGCAACCAAGCTATAGCCACTTCTCAGCTGCCGAAACGGAGGCCCGGAGATGATATGACTTGTCCAGTGTCACACAGCAGGTGAGGAGTGGAGCTGGGAATCCAATCTGCAGCCTGGCTCCAGATTTACTCAGCCACCATCTTCTTTCAGAGGGGCAACCGCAGACTTGGTGGCCAGGTCTCTGGATTCCTAATAGTGTAAACGATGTGACTGGCAGTTCAGGAAACTCTGGGCAACCTTATGGTGTGGCTGGTCCTCTGCCGGGTGATGTCCTGGTAATTTCCCTAGTTTTGTTTACCATGTAAATTTCTTTGAAGTAAAATTCCTTTTATCCAAGAGGCAATGTGACCTCCAGTCTTGTTTTTATAAAACATCTCTGACGTTAGCCACAGGAGGCAAAACCCTGGAGGTGTTTTTTGAGTCCCCTGTGCCCTGAATTGGATATGGTCTTTGTTTCTACTGTGAATAGCAGTCAAGCCTGGGGTCATGGGGTGGCCCCGAGGCCGGGGAGACACAGATGCTGGGAGCACAATTGAGAACTAGTATTTCATCACTTTCTCCAGAGCCAGGGCACCTGAAGGACCTTGGTTGCCCACCTGGCCAAGTGCCTGTCACAAAGAACAGAGTGTCTTGGACCATGTGACCACAGGGGAGGCTGCCCAGGCCTCTGAGGGAGCTGCCAGCTTTGGAGCAGTTGATTCGCTGATGCTGGGCTCCTCCGGCGCTGCAGAGAAAGAACAGCATTCTTCATTCAGAGGCTCCATCCAGGAGGCCTCCTGGCTTTCTCTTCTCTGGGATCAGCACAGCTACTGTGGGGGAGGGACAATCAGGGCTGTTGTCCTGACCCAGAACAGAGGCACTGCTGCGGATGCTGAGCTGCCTGGTTGAGTCCATCTCTGTTGCACTTGCCTTCCTAATTCCTATGTCCCGGGTCCTAGGCCTGGCGTGGTAGGTCTTGCCTTGCCTAATCCAGATGACCCAGGGACTGACAGAGTGGGTCCTCTCTTTTTTTCCACCTACCAGACATTTTTACCTTTCATCCTGAATATGTCAGCATGAAGATGGAGACATTTCTGTGCCTAAAAATAATTTTGGTGCTAACTTGGAAAACATGTTCCCCTTGTTTTTCAGGTAGGACACTTCCCGAGGACAGGTGCTATTCATTCTTGTGGCCCAAGTGATATAAAGGGCACAGCTTGCTCTCCGAGGCTCTCTTTTCTCTCTTGTGGCTCTCTGGAATCCCTGGCCATGACTCTTTTTGAGAGGGGAAGACATGACTGGGACAACCTTCTCCTCTCTTGGTTTGGGAACATGTGCTGTCAGTTACTATAAGTAGCCAATGTGGGAGAACAGAGCCTAGGTTGGTTTGGTTCAGAAGAAAAGTCCTGCTCTGGTTCAGGCATATCAACCTGCTTAGTGTTTGGTCAAAGGTCCCAAGAATCCCTAAATCCCACCACAGACTTTCTTTCTCCTAAATGTTTCCCTACATCATCTGTATCAGACTCATGGAGAAAATAGAGGGCAACCTTGAAGAGAAATCAGCGGAGCTTTTTAACAAGGGATGAAGTACAGAAGTGTGGACAGGGCATGGCACGGTGATCACTCATGCTTGTAATCACAGCACTCAAGAGACAGAAGTAGGAGAATCACAAGTTCAAGGCCAGCCTGGGCTATAATGCAAGAGATCCCATCCCAAAAAAACCAAGTGCTGGGAATACAGCTCAGTGATAGAGCATTTGCCTAGCATGCATAAGTTCTAGGACAACACCCAGCATTGAAAAAAAAAAGTAATTTTTTAAATCAATAAAGCAGAAAAACAGGAAGGGGATGGACTATGGATGGAGTTGGGATATTGGTGAAGGACAGTACAGATTCCTAGAGCAACAGCGGCCAGGAACCATTACATATGTAGGTTTGAAGGGTCAGGGACAGGATGCCACACTTTCATGTAGGAGAGAGCCTAGCAGTGCATCCCACAGCAACCGTCTGTGGAGGAGGGAAGCAATCAGCCAGCTCACCATGATCAGGTCAAGTGGCCAAGGACTGGGGGAGTACTCAGTTTTATTCCTTTCCCGTAACCCCATGTCCCGTTCTGCCGATCGGCTGGAGGGGAGGGTCTGAACACGCATGTTGATGCTACCTGAGGATGCAGCCCATGAGACAGAGTCTCGAAGGGCAGATTTGTGCAGATCAGCAGGGCAAAGGGGTAAGGGAACATACCTGGAACAGCATCCTCATGTCGCCTCAACCCGACCATCTCTCAGACTCACAGCATCACTGCATTCTGGGCCACCTCTTCTCTCTTCATAGGTTTGTTTATTTGTTTTTGAGACAGGGTTTCACTGTATAGTCCTGGCTGTCCTGGAACTCACTCTGTAGAACCAGGCTGGCCTTGAACTCAGAGATCTGCCTGCCTCTGCCTCCTGAGTGCCGGGGTTAAAGACGTGTGCCAGCTGGGCACTAGTGACACATCTTTTAATCTCAGCATGTGGGAGGCAGAGGCAGGAGGATCTCTGAGTTCGAGGCCAGCCTGGTTCTACAGAGTGAGTTCTAGGATAGCCAGGGCTACACAGAGAACCCCTGTCTCGAAACCCCCCCCCCGTGTGTGTGTGTGTGTGTGTGTGTGTGTGTGTATTAAAATTTTAATATATTATTTATACATTACCACTTTTAAAACAACAGGACAAAAAGTTATCCTATCTATCATAAGTTTTGGATTTTAGCCTTAAATTAATACTTCTTAGCTGAGGATGTTCTGGCTCCCTCCCCAGGGAACTTTTGGCCTTGTTTTGAGACACTGTTGGGTTGTCATTAACTGCTACTGGCACTTAGTGCACAGGAGCCAGGCTAACATGGCGGCTGAGTTCCCTACAGAGCTCAGCCTAGTCTAAGTCTCAAAGGATCCTCTGGTGTGAGGAGCCAAGAGTGTTGAGGTAGTGAAGAAAACTGCTACGAAGCGGAGAGAAGTTTTGTTAATAGCGGGAGAGCAGAGAAAGGAGCTCGTTGCTTTGTTTGGTTTGGTTTGTACAGGAGGAACCTGTCACAGAGATGTCCATATTCTGTCTTTGGGCAGCATGGTCCGCTGCTGGACTCTTTAGGCTCCTTCTCTGTGCATTCTGGGTATCAGCAAGATCGCAGGATTCTGGGCTCTTTGGGATCCATCTCTGGGCACCTGGGCACCTGGGCACAGGTAGGTTTTCAGGACTGAGCTCCAGAGCAGCAGGGTTGAGAGCTCTTTGATGGAACATCTCAGAGAATTTAGCTACCACTGGCTGCTGGTACTGTCAGAGCAGACTCTGCAGAACTGTTTTGGATGGTCCAGCCAGACTCAAAAGGTCTGGTGAATTTCTGCCCTGCCCAGTCTCCAGAGTTCTCTGCTTTTGAACTCAAAGCTCTGAGACTATTAATGAGTAGAGACTGAACAAGTCCTGAAGTGGTCCTCAGACACAAAGGAAGTGCCCCAACTCAGAAAGTAAATGAGTGTAGTCAGGTGTCCTTTGTTAAGGCTGATTAAATCCAGTCTTTGTTTCTTTTCCTGTTCCTCCCTATATCACATTTCCAAGTCATTTCCCTGACTGTCAATGCCCTGTTAGAGCAGAGTGTAGGCAGAGGCAAAAACTCCCTAGCAGCTTTCTTTGGGAAACATTTAACAGTCATGATGAAAAGGTGAGGTAATGGCCACAAGTACATTTATATGTATGGCAGCAGCAACCAACACATGATGCCCCTCGTCAGCACCCAGCCTTCATTTGGTGGTAGTAGAGGGAACAGCTGTAATGTTTATCACTCCATCTCATCATTTTTTAAGCCAACAATTAATTGATACTGTTTAAAAACAAAATTGAGACTGGAGTTTTGTAAAAGGAGAACTCTATGCATCTACAACCATCCCCTCCCAAAAGGCAGTACCCATGCAGAGGTGGTCCCATGTCTGCACATAGACACTGATTATAAGTATATATATTTAAATATAATAAAATAAATACAAACATAAAGTATCAAATATAACATACAACAAAGTACAGATAATTTTCTCACACTATATAATGTGCACACATATACTGTATATACATGCATACATTTATTTACTAATGTATATTGGAAATCCTTCCACATTAGTATGCTTTTCTTTTTTGATAAATAGGTGTATCACAGCAGATAGCCTAAACCTTAATCTTGTTAGCTAAAAGTGACTTGTTTTTAAAAAGACTGTATCTAACCAGAAAGAATTCTCAACCAAAACAACAAAAGCCAAAACAGACAAAACCTTGCTGCAAAGTTCTGCTTTGAGGCTGCTTTGCTTTGCTTTTATGACTTGCAAATCCTCCATTTTCTCATCTTACTGACATTTTCATATCCCCCACCCCCACCCCACCCCAACCCCAGCATTTGCCCCTTGAAACTTCCGTCACAGGGTCACAGAACCATCGAGGGGAGTATCCAAAGGCTAGGAGGCTGCTGCCTGTGACTCAGACCCCGTCTGCTTTATAAAATGACTGCTTGTTTGTTGTCCTTCTTTAGAGAAAGCACCGCAGAGTGATTTTGACAGTGGAAAAGCCTGCCCGGGCTTGGGATGGCAGTGTTTTCGTTTAGAATTGTCTGAATAGTCAGCTCACGCGAAGGAAGCTAGGGCCGGACCCAGCTCGGATTCTAAAACTGCGCGCCCGCTTGTCTTGGCCGCGTTTCTGTGGTACAGCCAGGCTCGGGGTAAAGGAAGAGCCCATTCTAAGTAAAGAAAGAGCTTGCGGCATTTGGAAGGCAAAGAGGGGGCAGGCAGAAGAGCCGTCGGGGTGTACAGCGTGCTGGGGCTCCGGGGCTTTGAAATCCTTTCCTGCGCTGTCACTTGAATGTCGAACACGTTATTCTCAGTGGACACTAAAAAGAAGTACACAGGTACGGGGGCTCCAGGGGGATTCATTATTCAAGGCACAAAATTTTCTACTCTGGCCTGCAACACATTATAATTCAAATGAGCCGAGCACAATAGAGGAAAAAAATATGCAAGCAGATTTCTCTGTGTCGTGTTTTTTCCCTCCTCTCTGAAGCCCTGTAATTACAGCAGGCAGGTGGAGCATCTGGGGTGTGGGGGGAGTCAGTCCACTGTATTTTTTTTTTTTTTTTTTTTACCTTCCCAGGAACGCGACTTGCCAACTGCTTCAATCTATTTTATTTTTAATTAAGTGCTTATTGCAAAAATCCGAGTCCCCGCGCGAAAGCCTGATTTACGGACAAGCCCCCGCCCCCCTTCCCTGCCGCTCTGGCTGCTACTACTATTTCAATTTTTCTTTCTAAAAGCTCGTCTTTGCGTGAATGGGTTCCGGCCTTCCGTGGGCTCGGCAGCTGGGGTGGTTTGATCGCGGGACCTTCCCCTCCGTTCCCCGAGTCCGGAGTCAATTTGCCCGGCTCGTCGGGCTGCGCACCCACCCCCCTAATGGCGGCGGGGCCCCTGCCTCCTCCCCATCCAGTGCCAGGCGGTCCTGCGGTGTGCGGCGGCGACCCTGGGCTCGGTGCACCTCCCGCCTGCGGCGTGGGCCGTGGAAAACTCAGGCCGCGGGCCACAGCCTCAGGCCCCGCCCAGCCGGACCCGGTCCCCGAAACGCCAGGGCTCAGGGGGCTCCGGTGCGGGACCCCAGCCTCTCGGAGGCGGTGGGATCCGAGGACCGGCCTCAGGCTGGCCAAGAAGAGATGCGGGGGCTGCAGAGAAAGAAGGGCAGGAGCCCCCCGGAGTCAGGACTCCCTCCCGAAGGGCGTTTGATCTAGACGAGACCCGATGCTCTGGGGTGGGGGTCCGGAATGGGGCAGGTCTCCGCCCGATGTCGGAGAACCCGCGGTCCCGGTGCGTTACACAGCCCGATTTCTGGGGGCTGCACCCCAGGCCCCTGTCAGAGAGTCGTTAATTGCAAATGAGTTTACAGAAACTCGTGGAACCCTGCCCGAGCCTGCAGACCTCGGTGGAGCCCTGCGGGATCCTGCAGACCTCGGTGTTTCTTGCCCCCTGGCACACACCTCCGTTACCTGCTTTGGTGCCTCCTAGGGGTCGGCCCAGGCCCTGGTGTGTGTGTGTGTGTGTGTGTGTGTGTGTGTGTGTGTGTGTGTGTGTGCGTGTGCGTGTGGTGAGATGGGATGGGGTGGGGTGAGGTGAGGTGGGGTGAGATGGGGGTAGAGGGGTGAGTTCAGAGGTAGCAGCAGATGTGGATCAACATTTGTAGAGAAAGGCGACCACCATGAATCACTGATGAAGCTTAACTCAGGACAGGAGACTTCAAGGGGGTGTTTTAAAAGCAGATTAAAAGAAGAGAGAACCTATTTCTAGAATATACAGACTCTACCACGGGGCCTGGAGGAATAGGGGCTTTTCCTGCTCCTCGGGGCTTCTCAGCACAGGTTGCCTTTATTTGTGCCTCCAATTTCCTGGATACCCTTTACCAGGGGATGAGCTTCTCTGGATTCCATACGCAGAGTTCCTATAGAGTGGAGACAGGGAAGGGTTAAGGATGGATTGATTGCTGGGAAGAGTACATCTTCTTAGGGCCTGTGGATGCCCACCACAAGACCAGTGTCCCTTGAAAGCTGCTGGTAGGTACTTCTCCCGAGGTGTAGGTCAAGGTCATGACTAACCAACCCCCACCATCCTATTCTAGGCCACTCAGAAGCAGGACTAGGCCTCCGTGATGCTGATGACTTCGATGGTATTTTGTTTACTACAAAAAAAACCGGTACATCTCTATCCTAGAATTAATGAGAAAACACAAACACACAAAAGAAAGTAAACATACCTATTACCTAGAGACGAGTCTTCCTTGTACATCGTGGTACAAGCACAGCTATTTTGTAGGATAACTGGTTTTTTCCTTTTTCTAAACAACGCACTGAGAACATCTTTCCACACGAGCATCCTTTCAATGATTACGGTTCAATGGAAATGCTGCCTCCTTAATGATCAAGCGGTCCTTCTGTTGCCAGGATGTAGTGTGATGTTTTTAGCCATTCTTTTACTGGGTTTTTAGGATGGTGACACTTTAATTTTTAAAACCTCTGTCCACAACATTTCGGGGTCAACGTCCTGCTGTGCCACCGTGCGGGTCCTTAATTATTTCCTTAAGATGTATTCCTCAAAATGGCTGGGTCAACTGTTCTGCATTTTTTAAAAGTTTCGCTACATCTTATCAGATCAACCTTTGGAAAGGTTATGTCAACTTACACTCCCACCTGCAGAGAATGCAAAAGTCTGGTGCCTGAGTTTTATCCTCATCGGTTACAAATATTAGTCTACTTTACTTTTAAATATTCATCTTTTTTTTTTTGTACTGGCTTGTAAGGACATTTTATGTACTCAATCTATTTTTTTTCCCCCTACACTGTACAATTTTCTGCCACTTGTCAATTGCCCACCCACCCCATACTGGAGACTGAACCCAGTACCTGGCACGTGCTAGGCAAGTGCTCTACCACTGTGCTCCACCTCTGCTGACTGCTTTTACGTTTAAATTGATGTTTTTAACATTTGGTGCAGTCAAGATTCTTAGTGTTTTAATTTATGGCTGCTGCTTTTGATGTTATTATATGTAGTCCTCTACATCAGGATTTTCCAACTATCCAACTATATTTTCTCCTAGTGCTTCTGTTTTACTTAAAAATTATTTCATATTCAGCTTATTTTGGTATTTTTTTGAAAATGGAATATAAGTTTATTTTCCAGTCTTAGTCATTGGTCCTGAATAATTTTGATCCTGACATATACTCTCTATGGCCAGTTCCCAAACAAGTGTAGGAAGCCCTAATTCAGAATACTCTGTCCCCGAGAGGCCAGAGATGAGGGATTGGGCCATTGTTTGGAGCTACATACATTGCAATAGCATAGATCTGGATAGTATCTAGCCTCTGCCACTTTCCCTGAATGGAAACTGGACCAAGTGACTTATTATTTAAACCTTGGTTTTGCCTCCGCGCAATGAGCATAATCATATCGACTATCTCCCCAAATGGTGGTGAAGATCTAACAGTAGTGTGCACATGAAACGCTCGCACCAGTGGCAATGGGAACAGTAACGGACAGACATAGGTCATGAAGAACAACCACAGTGATGTGTGATATGGTAATATTCAAATGAAATACAGACATCATTGACAACTGTAGACACGGTAGTAGTGTGTTGCTGTGTAGTTACAGAGAGCTTATCCTGGTCATGTGGAGGAGGGTTCCCTGAAAACTGGCTTATATCCCTGAAGTCTGGCTCTGCTGGAACCTGGACTTGTCTTGAACACACACATTTCAGGGGAGCCCTGTTTTTGTTTGTTTGGCCCTTAGCTCTTTGCTCTTTACTCTTTAGGAAGCACCACCCAGCTTCCAAATAAATCCACACAGAGGCTTATTCTTACTTACAAATGCCCAGCCTTAGCTTGGCTTGTTTCTTGACAGCTTTTCTTAACTTTATCCCTTCTACCTTTTGCCTTTGGGCTTTTTCCTTTCTCTGTTTCTGTATACCTTTTATTATTTCCTACTCCGTGGCTTGCTGAGTAGCTGTGTGGCTGGCCCCTCCTTCTCTGGCTACTAGATCTCCCCTCTCCCAGATTTCTCTATTAATTTTTTTCTCCTATCCCTTCTCCTGCCTTGCCATTGGCCATTCAGTTCTTTATTAGACCATCAGGTGTTTTACACAGGCACAGGAACACAGCTTCACAGAGTTCAACAAATGCGACATAAACAAAAGTAACACACCTTAAAACAATATTTCCCCAACAGAGCTCAGGAGTATTTCTGTTCCCAAACCACTTCCAAGGCTTTCTGCTGGACCTGCCCCTGTTGAGGAGAATCAGTGGAACAAGCTGGCACTTGAAGAGCTCACAGGACAGAGAGCACTCGGAGCTTGTGCTCCAAGTGAGCAGCCATCCCCTTCCTGGCTTAATCCCAGCT